>NC_084802.1:16391565-17070235 GCF_963169125.1 Humulus lupulus
CGAATCAGAAATATATGATGACCAACATGATGAGAATCCGATTGCTCAAAGTTAAAAAGTACAACATTTTCTTATTAATCATAAAATGTATAGTCATTACTTTTTTATGATTTTTTTTTTTTGTACGTTTAGTATGATTTTTTTTTTATTATTGTACTTATTAAGTTTCTTGAACTGCTTTAAAAATTGTTTCCTTAACTTGAGCATTGTGATTGTCATATTTAAAATACATGTTTTTGTATGATGCAAATTTAGTGCATATTTCAAATTACTTTTAACTAAATCTCTTAATCTCTTAATCTTATACAGGTACAATATGGAGACTAGAAAAAAGAAGCAGGATGGAAGTTTAGTCAATGAAAAGGATTGAGGTTTAGTCAATGAAAAGGAGGTTGGATCACCTTCAACTCAAGTTCACTTGCAACCTGGTGCTTTGAAAACAATTGTGGCAGAAAAGAGGAGGCAATTAGCAGCTAAGTTTGAAATTTGGCAGAGAAGAAGAAATCGAAGCTTCGTTTTGCATCCTCTACTAAAGTTGTAATGGATTCACCACCTGCATCTAAAAGATCTTATGAAGCAGCGTTTGGTATAAATCCAACAAATGAGGATGACAACGAAGATGAAAACATGTCCCCACAACGAGCAACTGCGTTAGGTAGAACCCAAGCAACATCTCCACTCCACAACCTGAACAAAACAAGAAGATCTCTGCGCCATTTTGTTGACAATGATTTTGAAGATGATTTTAACACTCCACAAAAGAATTCAGAAACTATGATGAACGAGTCACCCAAGTCTAGGTTGATTAGGCCATCAACCAAAGGTTCTCCTGCTGCTAATACAAGGTCCTCCCATCGCCAATCTATTGCTCATGAAGAAGATGTGCCTCTCAATAATAATCAGGAAGAATTTCTAATTAACTCTACAGAGCATGTCACTCAAAACAAAAGAAAAAGAGGCCCAACAAAGCTTAAAGGTATTGCTCTCCAACCTGATGGTCGTATTACTGTAAGGTTTAATGCAAGAGGGCAAGCTGTAGGGGAAGGCTCGGTTAGTCTTTCATCATTTATAGGTCCTCTTGTAAGGGAACTTGTACCATACACAATAGCTGATTGGCGAAAGGTTCCAAAATCAATGAAAGATATTTTGTGGTCAACAATCCAGGTTCTAAACTTATATTTATTCATGTGTTAAAATCTTTTATTTTTAGGTGAATACTCATAAATTAATATTTAATGTGAATGCAGACAAGGTATAAGGTGGACAAAGATTGGGAACGAGACTGGTGTATGAAAGTAATGGGAGACCTGTGGAGATCTTCAAAGTCCAGGCTAGTTACTAAGCTGAACGAGCTACCAAATGAACAAGAACGACTAAAATTAAAGCCTGATAATATCAAATCAGAAACTGAATGGAGAGTATATGTGCGTGAAAAAACCAGTAAACAATTTCAGGTAACCAAAATTTTGATATATGTATTATATAGATTCTGCTTATTACAAATAAATTGGGTACCATACTTATTTCAGTTTGGTTTATTATCAGGAGAAAGATTGAGAAAAAAAAAAACACTCATTGCTTACTTAGCTGTTACATCTCTGATATTGATGAATTATAATTTTAATGCTTTTGGTATCTATAATCATGGTGTTCACTATAAACAGTAGCAGGTTTAATTTTCATTAAAGTTGTATTTAGCAAAAGAAGTTCATTATTCTTTTGCACTTGCTGCTAAGGTTGTTTATAGTACACATTAAGTTATGCTTTCCCTTGTATTTAAAAATTGAATTGAGTATATATATAAATGTATATATTTGAGCAATAGTTACACTGTCATTTAAAACTTGAACTGAATATATATATATATATTCTATTTAAAAATTTGAACTGAACTATTTTCTTTGCTGCCATAGTTACTATTTTATTGCTGAAATATTTTTCTGTGTACTGTGTTTACAATTTCATTGCTAGAATACTGGTTCTGTATGTTTCTTTTACTGCTGGAGTGTTTACTGTTGGAGTGTTTATTACATACTCTTTTCTTTGCTGCCATAGTTACTGTTTTATTGTTGAAAAACTATTACGTGTACTGTGTTTACTGTTTTATTGCTAGAATACTGGTTTAGTTTTTTTGTTTTACTGCTGGAGTGTTTGGTATTCTGTATGTTCAATCGCTGGTTCATTTCTTTTTTATTTTAGGCGATTAGCAATAAGTTTAAAGAGATGAGGATGAAACAACTCCCACATACATGCAGCACGAGAGGATATGCTCGAACAATGGATGACATGGTAAAAATTTAATAAATATTTTTGGTAGCTAAACATAAGAAAATATATGTTCTCTTTATGAAAAATGTACTTGGATACAGAGTAGGGAAAGCTCAAAACTTGTAACAAGAGTTCAAGCTTTCTTAAAGACACACACAAAGAAGAATGGTGAACCTGTGAATGCACAAGCTGCTGAAGTTATTGTAAGTAATTTACCCTTTGTTTGTAGAAACATATGTATTTGTATGCACATAGACTTATTTAACAGTCAACTTGAAATGATTTATAGGAGAAGCTACAAGTTCTTGCAAATGAAAAACCATATTCATGCACAACACAGAATACTGTACAAGATGCTCTCACTATTATATTTGGTCCTGACAAGAATGGTAGATCATTAGCTAATGGGAGGGGAGTAACTAATACAAAGTTAGCTATTCTAAGAGCAAGAGATGACCATATTTCACAATTGGAATCAAATCAATGTGAGATGAAGAATAAAATGTCTAAGATGATGAATCTTATTAATACTATTGCAAAAAGTGTAAACATTCAGGTAAATTAAATTAATTGACTTCTGTTTATTTTACTCTATTCATTGAAAATTATAAAGGACTAAATTATTCTCAAACTTGTAGGGGTTTACTCAACCAAGTGAAGCGGAGTCACACATGCCTTCTCATATGGTAACTACAATTTTAATTATTACCTATCATTTCACTTTTAATTTTTTAAGTATCAATATTATCTATAAATAAATATATATTTTATCATGTAACAGAGTGTTAATAATCTGAAGTTCACTCCTGAAAACAATGCTTGCAATTTACTTGATTGGAATGGAAGTGGAGAAATTGTTGCAGAAGGTCGATGGTCTTCTAGTGATCCTTTATGTGAGGTGCATCATCTTCGTCTTGGGCCTAATGCAATGAGAGTTTGGGTTGATGTTTCTAAGAAACCTACTGCATATTTATGGAGACCAACATCACATATGAGTACAATTGAAGAAGCGGTTGGTTGCACTGTTGCTTGACCTTCTAATAAAGTTACAATGAGGTAAAATTTCATGCAACTTAAAAATGATTTATAAATAGTACAACAAATCAGCTGTAGTAACTAATTATATCATCAAAATATATAGGAAATGAACATAATGGATGAAATTCAATTGTTTCTTGGTAGATATCTTTGGTACGTATCTTTGCATAAAATTAACTAATGAATGAACATGTGTTTTCAACTATTTTGGCTACATTTGTTTTCTTAATTTTATATATTTTTCACTCTTACAGGTGCACAACTAATGAATGAAGTGTAATATTTTGGAGGGACGCCCATGATCAACAAATTATGAATCAGTTTGTTTTAAAACTTTTGCTTATGTATTTTGTCTTGCAATATACTCGTACTTTTGGGATATTGATATTTTAGCTTTATGTAGCGAACATATTAAGAATATTTGAATTTATGTTAAGGTATAATTTTTAATGTGTTATATGTTTATCATTTGTTGCAATTATTCATATGTTAAAAGATAAAAAAATATAAAAGTTTTTGTTATGCCATGAAATTGTTCATATGACAATTAATAAATGTTAGGAAAATGATTAATGATAACAATAAAGAAACGCTATTAAAAGTAAGGATGATTACAAACAAAAAACGCTATGTCTGATTACTAATTACATTTTCAAAACGCTATTACATATCTTTACATAACGTTTGAAAAATGCTATTAAAAGTAAGGATAATTACAAACATAAAACGCTACTACTGATAACTAATTACATTCTTAAAACGCTATTGTATATCTTTACATAACGATTTAAAAATGCTATTCACAGTAAGTACGACTACAAACATAAAATGCTACGACTTATAATTAATTGCATTTTCAAAACGTTATTGTATATCTTTACATAACGTTTTAAAAACGCTATTAAAAGCAAATATTACTACAAACATAAAACACTATGGTTGATAACTAATTACATTTTAAAAACGCTATTGTATATCTTTCAACATCATTTATGCATAACGTTTGAAAAACGCTATTAAAAGTAAGTATTTTCAATTTATCATAATCAATGACTACATACATAAAACGCTATGACTGACATCTAATTATATATCTTTCAATAGCATTTTTACATCACAATTTAAAAACGCTATGAAAAGGTCCAGACTTTTAATAACATGGGATAATATAGCGTTTGTAATAACGCTATCGTTTGTTAAAGATAGCGTTTTAAAAACGCTATGGAATGCAGTTTTTCTTGTAGTGTGGAGTATAAGGATTTTAACCTTTGAACCACCTAAAAATGTATTCGTATCACCATTTTATTTCAAGATCATTCATCTGTTACGGTTCATTACTTAGCACTAATCTCATTATCTTATTGTATTAATTACCTGTTGGCGAAGAACTGCGTCAATAGTTTGGTGCTTTCATTGAGAGCTTGTTAGATTGGTGCTATCGCAAATACCCAACCATGGTGGTCACTCGCTCAAGACATGGTAACGAGGCGGACCAACATGATGGGCAGGAGGCCCATCATGCCGCCCTTTCCGATGATCAGAACCCTGAGCTTCAACAGCGGCCGGGAAAGCAGCCAATAGGCCAAGATGACACTGGAAGTTCGGCACCCCGACCACCTAATCCGAACCCAGATTTTTACACGGCGGTAGAAATGGAGAATGCACAGCTGAGGAGTCAGCTGGCGAAAGCTAACCAGCAGATTAAGGAGGTGATGGCCGGACTGCCCCCTCTTACAACCGACGCTAACGTCGGAAAGAGGCAAGGCGAGACTCATAAGTCCCGTCGGGGTAATTGGTCCAGGCCTAGCTGGTCGGCCAGACCCCCGACATCAAACTCTACTCCCTCATCGCACCACCAAGAGACCACCTTTGAAGAACTACCTAGGGTCGAGCACAGTACAGCCGATCAGTCCGAACTTCAAGTCCCAGCTCACTTCCACCCTCGAGTGCGCCCAGGAAGGCTCGAGGCATTTCTCGAAGGAGATCTGGGGAGGGCTCACAGCGACAGTCCTCCCCGGCCAGCCTTCCGGCGCCTCGCTCAGACCGCCGAGCACAGGACCCGGCGGAGGGTAGAGCGGAGCGGCCCCGACCTAACCTAATCCGTCCTAACGGGACCAGGATTGCATCCCCGGTCAGGCATCCTCCTTCACCGATAAGATATCCATCTCCTCCTCGGCCAATCCGAGATATTCCAGCTTATGGGAGCAGTAGGAGAAATCCACCTTCCGCAGGACCTTCCCATCGTAGCAGGGCGCCCAGAGAAGTCCTGAATCCTCCTCCCCAGAGGCGGGCTCCGAGCTTCTCAAATGGGAGCTATTGGACAGGAAGCCGTCGGAGTGACCTTTCTGGCGAAGACCTGCGCCAACGCTTGAGCTCGGCGCAAACGTTGGAAATGTGACACTAAACCATAACTGAACTAGGGTTAAAAGATTTTCATCATAAGAAATAAATTTAATTTAAATAAGCGTTTGTTGCATGGGATCCCAAAAATAAACAGGGTTAAAGAACAATTTACGAAATTTCAACGGTTATATATAACCACATGCCACTCTAATGGCAAAATAGGCATTTTCGGTTCTCTTGTCCCTGTATCATCCCTCGGTCGTGGCAGCCGAACAGCTGACTATGTACATTCCTCCCCCAGAGCTCTCCAATTCAGGGTTGGTCCAGCTTACCCTTGCCTTTACCTGCACCACGTATCACCCGTGAGCCAAGGCCCAGCAAGAAAACCATATAACAGAGCATAATTAATAATCAATAGTCAAATAATTCACAAATCATCAATCAGACACTCAGCAGACCACATTATTCACATAATCAGTGATATCAATCTGCAAACCAATAATCAATCATCCAGGGTCAAATAATAAACATGCCATAATCATCAGATTAGTAACAATAAACATATCACACATTATCCAGGGTCGACGCCCTTAGGCCGCACCCTCTGTTTATCCCACTGATTCCGACTCGCTTGGCCGAGCCCAGTGATTATATAATTAACCTCAGCTACTAGTGGACGAGCCACGTACTTGTGCGCCAATATTAACTATGACACTCTTAGGCCGTTTATTTCATACTCACATGTGATAACTCTACAAAATAGAGTTATTTTACCATATTTTATATGCTAATTATTGCTTAGTTTTTAAGCTTTTAATTAATTTATAAAGTTTTCAAGTAATTTTGAATTTATTAGTCTTATCATGATTTTATATATTTTTTGTATGTTTTTATAGTTATTTTGTTGTAGTTTAATTATTTAAATTATTGTGTTTAGTTAGAAGTAAAAAAAAAATGTGTGTTTTATTGAAACTAAATGTTAAATTAAATTAAGTTTTAATTAATATTTTCAATGAATTAATTTGATTTATTTTATAATAGAAAATATTTGATTTTGATTTAATTTATGTTTATTTCGTAGGGAGTATGTTGCATTTTTCTTAGGCTTTGAAAAGTAAGGAAAATAATGAAAAAATGGCAAATTTGAAAGAAAATAGCAAAAAAAAGGCTCACCAGCTGTTGGGCCTGCCTGCCTCTCCAAGCCCACAATGCTCCAGCTATCCCATGCACCTGGGCTCCTCCTCAGCATCTTCTCCGGCCCAGCAACTTCTCAGGCCCGCCAGCACCTACTCAGCCCAACAAGCCTCCAGGCCCGGCCCAGCTTGTGCCAGCCATCTCCTTCACCCAGCCAACCCCTTCAACCGTGCTCCCCTAGTCCAGTTGGGCCCAATCCAAGTGAGCAGCCGCCTGGCCCAATCCTTAATCCCAGCAGCCAACTCTACTCAGCCGTACACCACCCGAAGCCCACACCAATCCAGCAAGCCCACGCCAAGCCCAATGCCACCAGCAGCCCCTAGGCCTGCCACCAACATTTTGAGCCCAACAAAAGCATCTTTTTTCCCTTGTCCCCTCTTGTCTAAAAATGCCATATTTTACCTAAACTTTTCCACAAATTTTACCCCAAAATCATCATTACACCCTAAAATTTACCCTATTTTCCATATTATTATTAATCTAATTAATTTAATCAATTTAATTAATTTAAATTGATTATTTTAATACTCTCATTTTGGCTATAAATAGGGAATTTTCAAGACCGTTTGGGGGTGCTTAATTTTTGGTTACCATCTTCTTTCTACTATTTTTCTCTCTACCATTCTCTCTTCCATTTTGAGTTTTTCAAGAGCATTTTCTAGTATGTATGTATTTTGTTTATTTTGTAATTTCTATTCTAGTTATGTGCTCTAATCTTTTTCATAAGATTATTAAGATCATGATGAAGCAACATGTAACTAGATAATATTTATGTTGTATGTTGATTTCTCTTGTAATGCAACAAAGTTTATGGATTTTTCTTCTTCATATATGTCTTTCATCTTTAATGTCTCATATTTTGGATTGTTAGATAATATGCATTTTGTTCTTCATTTTGCAATACATAATATTCTTTGTGTAAGACGTGTCATTAAATTGTACACATCCAATGCTTAGAACAAAAATATTATGTTTTGCCTTATAAATAATGTTATTTGATTTTTTGTTGTTTCATTAGGTTGATTCACATTAAATACTTTGAAATTATACTTTTTGAAAAGTGATGAAAACTCCTATATTATTTAGAAGTAATTTGTGCTTAAAATTATAAATCTATTTGGAAAATGATAGTTTGACTTATTTTAACTATCACTAAAACTTGGGAATCAATATACTAATAAGTATTATTAAACTTACATTTTGTGGATTCTAGTATCTTAATAATCTTTCTTTTAACATCTATTTTTAAATCATTATTGGTTTATTTTTATTCTCTTAAATAGTTTTATTTTCAATCTTTTATTTTATGTTCATAACATTAAAACTCATCAATCTTTGGAGCTAGGTTAGAATTTATTAATTTTTGTTTAAAATAGTTTTCTTTTGATTTTAGACAACTCCTTTGGGTTCGACATCCTTGCTTACACTATCACTATTCTATATGAACGATTCGTGCGCTTACGAGTTATAATTTTTTAAAACATACCCGTTTTGGGTCCATCAACATGGCATAATACCATCATACAACATACATACAAATATAGGGAACTCTTAGTCCCAACATAACCACATAACCGGGTGCAATTTTCTTACCTTTGATTCCGAGCGGAGAAGGTGAGCTGGTTTCGAGTACGATCCCTAGCCTCAAGCCTCGGTGACAAGCTGTCACAAGATTCATTGATGTATATCAACTTCCAATAAGAAATAAAATACTTAGGTAGTAAAACTAGCTTCTGAGACCTCAATTTCTACTAAACCGGTAGTCGAAATTGTCCCGATCCCCTAAGTTCGAACCTCCGAGCCCTAACAATACCTAGAACTCTTCTAAACTCAAAACTCCCAGGTGGGTCGCGACTTGCCCCAAGTCAGAGAGCAAACCCTCACGCCAAAGGGGAGGCGGATCACGACTTGGCCAGGCAAGTTGTGGCACAACCCCAAGTTAGAGAGCAGGCTAGGCTAGAAGGGCTACACGCGCCGCGACGCCCCTAGGCTGGGTCGTAACGCGCCCTGTGAACCCAAAGAAAAATTGGGTTTTCTCCTCCTTCTCCCAGCCAAGAACACCTAAGTTCTACCCATAATTTTCCCTCAAAACCTCCCCAAATTCAACACCACACAGCAACATACTCAGAATTAAACTACACATTTTAATCACCCAACAACTTAGCAGTTATACCTCAATTACCCACTCAATTTAACCAGAATACACTACTCCAAACCCAGGTCTAATTCTACTAAAACCCATACTATATCATGTTTAACTCTTAAATTCCTCAGTCCAATTCTTACAAAACTAAAGCTATAATCTCAACAAACTAACAGACCAATACTTACCTCAATTAAGACTTGATTCCACACAAGTTTTAACCTTAACTCCTAGCTTCAATCCTCTTTAATTTCTTCTGTGTTCCTTTAAAATTTCACCAGCCCAAGCCTAGCTCCAAGCTTCAACAAGGAGGAGTGAGAGAGAGAGAGAGAGAGAGATGTGTGGGAGAGAGAAAGAAATGAGCTGAGGGAGTCTTCTATTTCCTTCTTCACAATTCCACTACTTTCTACCTTGGTTCTAAGAGAAACTGAATATATCCTTAGTTTAGGAAAATACCATTTTGCCCTCCCAAAATAAAGCTAACCTTAACTTAAACTAGGGGTAGAATGGTCATTTATTCCTAATTCTCACTAATTCCTCAAGTGTTCCTAATATTTACCACTTAAATCCCGTCATCCAATTAATCACCAATTATTTACCCAAAGTCTAATAATCTCCAATATATCTTCTAAATTCTCGAAAATACTCCTAGGCTCCCCCGAGCCGGGTATGAATCCCCACCGTGACTATTTCGTCAAACTGCTCACTAGGACCATCTCGAGCCATAAGCTGCAAATATATCCACATACTAACGTGGTCTCAACAATTTACCACAAATAATCACATTTATGCCCTCAACAGGCCAAAAATTATAAATATGTCCTTGTAAGCTAAACAGGGCCCACATGAATATTAATACTCATAAGCATGCATTTCATATATCCATATAATCATATAAGCACGCTTATCACATAATCATGCGTTTAAATCATTTAAAATACACATAAACCAATTATCCCCTAATCAAGGTCCTTAAGCCTTATTAGTAATTTTGGGTCGTTACAGATAGCCTACGCCTCAAGACAGTTGAAGGAATACTAGCAAAGCTATCCAACACACGATATGGAGTTGGCAGCTGTGGTCTACGCATTGAAAATCTGGCACCACTATCTATATGGAGAACAATATGAGATCTATACAGACCACAAAAGCGTAAAATATTTCTTCACGTAAAAGGAGCTCAATATGAGGCAGCGCAGGTGGTTGGAACTAGTAAAGGACTATGACTTCAAAATCCTATACCACCCAGGAAAGGCGAATGTAGTTGCAGATGCGTTAAGTCAGAAAAGTTACGGAAATCTGGTAACATTATCCGGAATTGAAAGGTCGCTACAGCAAGAGCTGATTAATGCTGGGATAGAAGTAGTCATGGATCAACTGACTAACTTGTCCATCCAGTCAAGTTTACTAGATGATATACAGATCGGGCAAGGGCATGATGACACACTATTATCGCATATGAATGCAGTCAAAGAAGGCAAGACTATAGATTTACCTCAAATTCATGAGTTGCAAGTGATTGTGAACAAGTTGAAAGCTCTCAAAGATTGAGCTTCCTGAGGCCTTTCAAGTTGGTGCAGTAGTGGCAAAATTACTACCAACTTTGAAGAGCTATAGAAAAAGAATCCTCCATAAGAATGAGGATTACACTTTGGAAGAGACCCGAAAATACATTAGAATTGAAAAGGAATCGAGAATTAGAGACAATGGTGTGAATGAGTCTAAAGATGAGACTTCCAAGGCCAATGCGGTTTCACACAAGCATCCCAAGGGCAAAAACAACAAAAAGGGTAGTGTGAAACCTTTATGTCCAAAGAAAGATCATGGACAATTCAAAGACGTGAGAGGTCATTGTTTTGTTTGTGTAAAATCAGGGCACTATGCTAGAGTATGTAGGTACCGAAAGGACCCACTTGAGAACGAGGTAAATGCTATTGAAGAGGAAGAGGAGATCCTAGCATGATTAACATGTTTTTGTGCCTTGTTGTGAAATGGTTATTTCATGTAATGACCTATAACAAAGCTTGTACTCTTGAAAGCTATCAATAAAATTAAAGTATTATTCTATGATAATTCTTTATTTTTCTATGAGATTAATTATTGTGATATGAGACATTTTTGCGAGATATTAACAAAGTTTGAAAATGAACTTGTTAAAACAATAGGTAAGAGGGTAGACCTATTATTCCATAATGTGATTATTTGTTTGAGAAATTCTCACATTACATTTGTGTTCGCATTTTTTTTTTATTTTGTGAAATATATAAAAGAAAGAAACTAAGTGAGAGTTACTTTCAAAGAAGTGTGACTTGCTTTAGCAAGTAAATAAATAAAGATATGTTTTTTTTATCTTGATATATTGAGAGTTTATTATGTGGCTTAAAAGACTCATGATGAACTTTGTGAATTATAAGTCTATATTTATCTTGGAAGATAAAAGACTTAATAGAAATAAAGAAATTTCTTGTTAAAAGTGATATTTTCACTTTATGTGAGAAATGTGGGGGAAGCTCCAAAGTTAATCAATTTATTTTCATAATGGTTGATTAATTTGGTCATCCTATCAAATAGGTGATTTGGAATTCCACATTCTAAATTACTTTGGCTATATGTGTTTAGAATGGATAATTCTAGACATGGTTGGTGTCTAAAGTTATTGTTTTTTAATATTTTGATTCAAGAAGGAATCAATTTAAAACATAAAGAAAAATTTTAGAATCAAAGAGGTTTCTAGAATTAATATTCAAGAAAACATTTTTCTTGGATATTGAAATATAAATTAGTGGGGGTGTTGAGTATGGTCAA
Source organism: Humulus lupulus (assembly GCF_963169125.1). NCBI lineage: Eukaryota > Viridiplantae > Streptophyta > Magnoliopsida > Rosales > Cannabaceae > Humulus > Humulus lupulus. The sequence goes on from NC_084802.1 coordinate 16,403,357, forward strand.
ACTTACTATTTTAATGGTGCAACTATTTTATTCAAACTATAGGTAGCAACAAAGTTTGAATAAAATAATGAGAGTGTTTAAGTATGCATACATGAGAAAAGAAATAACTCAAATGGAATCATTTCTACATCTCAAGGGGTGGGACTTAGACTCCCTAAAGAGATTCACGGATGATGGTAATCTATCCTAATACTAATAACCAAACTAGTATTAAGTTCAATAGGTAATAACAAGTCAATCAAGTGAATAATAGTAGTACTCAAATTTTCTCTCATTTGAGATATGAGTACTAGTATGTTACCAAAATGAGGGTTAAAATCGAAAGGTTTTTTTAATGGAACTCGGTCTTGAAAAGACAAGTATCTTAGGGTAACAAAATAATGTAAGAGTTCTACCTATATAGACTTAGGGGTGGTGCCGCCCCTCTTGAGAATTGAGAGTCATTCTCAAGAAAAGTATATGAATGGAATGTGCACATGGCTATTAATGGTGCAAAAGTGAGACATTGATGTCTTAAGTGAGCATAGTAAAGGTGTGTGTGTTATCACCGGTTTGTTATCAAGGAATAATGGTTCAATGCTTCAGCATCCGAAATTTCAACAAACTTTGTGATAATTACACTAAGGTAAAATTCAAGTCGAAAGACATTTTAATTATTTTATGCACCAATGCAAAGGTTTCTATAGAGAGTGGTTATTTAATAAAGTGGGGGAATATTATATTTAGGCTATTTAGGTTTTTTACCCCCCGAACTATTACCACTACCATATCGTGCCCCCTAATTTTTTCAGGCCGTTAAAAATTCCCCCCGAAATATTCACAGTAATGTAAAGAAGGACTTCCGTTAACTTTCAACACATGTGGCTAACAGAATGCTGACATGGCTCTTTACATGCTGATGTGTCTTGGCCATGTCAGTGCCATGTGTGTAATTTTATTATTTTTAAATATGGTTTTTTTTTAATGTATAAAAAATGGTTTAATTTATTAATTCTATTTTTTAGTGTTTAATTCATTAATTTTTAATATGATTATAGATTTTTTTATTTTAAAATTATTTTTAATTTAAAATTATACACATGGCGCTGACATGGCCAAGACACATCAACATGTAAAGAGTCATGTCAGCCTTCTGTTAGCCACATGTGTTGAAAGTTAACGGAAGTCCTTCTTTACATTATTGTGAATATTTCAGGGGGAATTTTTAACGGCCTAAAAAAATTAGGGGGCACGATACGGTAGTAGTATAGCTCGGGGGGTAAAAATCCTAAATAGCCTTATATTTAATATAATGTTTGATTGATTAAATAAGTGTTAGAAAAACTGATTATTTAATCTAAGTGAGGGAATGTTATATTAAATAATATAATGTTATATTAAATAATGTGATAAAATGTGTTTCGTCACACAAATGTGATTTGTTACACCTTGTAACATATTATTGAGAGTCACAAAATTGGACACATGTGTGTGCCCAAAGTGATTTCATTTCTATCAGTAAGGACAAGTAATGCAGCTGATCAGTTTTCAGACCTCTTTGTGAAAGAGGTAGTGCGCCTTCATGGAATTTGAGGTCTATCTTATCAGATGAGGACTCTATTTTTACTTCCAAGTTTTGGGGAAGGTGGTAGAAGGCAATGAGTATATAGATGGAATTCAGTACAGTTCATTATCCTCAAACTGATGGTAAATCAGAGAGAGAGAGAGAGAGAGAGAGCTATCCAGTATTGGAAAGGTACCTTATGAGTTGAGGTATGTTTGAGAATGTTTAACACCTGTTCATTGGAATGAGATGGGTGAGATGTTATATCTGGATCTTGAGGTAGTTAGGAGACCATTGAGATTATTAAAGGTTAGAGCTTGAATGTTCACATCTTAGAGTAAATGGAAAAGTCTTACTGAATTAAAAAGCAGGAACATGGAGTTCCAAGTAGAAGATTGTATATTCCTTAAAGTATCACCATGGAAAGGGGTGAGGAGATAAGGGCAAATTGAGCCCAAGATTTATATGACCGTTTGAATCTTGGATAGGATCGGCCAGGTTGCCTATGGATTGGCCATATTTGTAATGCCCCGAATTCTTTGATATGGTTTAATGGCGAGATTAGTAGGCCAGGATGGCCATACTTGTTTAATTATGCCATTAAATGAATATATGCAATTATATGTGAATTATATTATAATATAATGTTAAATGCATGCATTTAGGTCCACATTTCATAACAGGGGCATTTTGGTAATTTGGCTCATTGAGGGCGTAATTGTGTATTTTGGGTGCATGTTTGTGATTAATTGATAAGGCCACATTATAATGTGGATTTTTTCGAGCCATTCGGCATGAGACGATCTTGAGTACAACTATCGGTTTAGTCATAACAGGTTTAAGTTCGGGGCTCGGGATGAGTCTCGGGGTGATTATAATGATTAGAGCGTTACCGGAAATTAAAGGGTAACGGGATATAAATTATTGATGTTTGAGATTATCGAGAATAGCGGGAATTGTAGGGCGTTAATTATGATTAACGAGATAGGTTGGAAAGGACAATTTTGCCCTTGGGAGCTTTTAGAAACCCTTATTTTACCTAGGGGTATAATGCTCTTTTTACCCCTAGGATAGATATAAACCCTTAAGGCTGTAGAAAACAGAACCAAAACAGAGCTTTGCCACCTCCCTCACGTTCATCCTTTCCCCTTCATTCTCCTTTGGAGTTTTTGATCTCAATTTGAAGAACTAAGCTAGGGAATCAAAGTTTGGAGCTTAGGATTGTAGTTCATCCATTGAAGAGGTTTCAATTCAAGCTTAAGGTAAGGTTCTAGTTCCATTTTATAGTGTTTTTCCCTGTTGTTGTGCTAGTTTTAAAGTTTGAAGTTTTGATAATTGAATGGGGAATTTGAGGAAGTTTTTATTGGTGTAAAGCATGGGTTTTGCTGGTTATATGGTGGATAAGTTGTGGTGATAATTGGTGGCATTACTTGGTGATATTGGGAGAGTTTTTGTAAGGATTTTAAATATGTTTGAAGGAGGAAAAACAGAGGTTCTGGGTGAATTTTGGAAGGGGTCGCGGCTCTGTTCTAGAGAGCCGCGACCCAAGCTTGTAGAAGAAGAAGGTGGTGCTGATGGGGCCGAAGGACCGCGACGCTTGGGGAAGGGCTGCAGTGCTTGAGGCAGGGGTGTGAGGGGATTGTTTCTGTTTTGGGGAAGGGCTGCGGCACTTGGGGAAGGACTACGGCGCTTGAAAGTCATTTTGGCCAAAAATGTGTTTTTGACCTAGGGATGCAAACCTTAGGCCTCAGGATCGATCCTACTACCCGGTTTAGTGGGATTAGATGTCCCGAAGGCCAGGTCTTGGTCCAGAAACATTTTATTGCTCAATTTATTGATGGAATCCCATAATTGGTTATGACCAGGTGACCGTTAAGGAACAAAAAGGTTGATCGTTCTCAAGGGTCGTTCTTATTATATTTCTCGCTCGAACCCAAGGTAAGAAAACTGCACCCTGTGTATGTATGACATGCGTGTTTGTTATTGAGGCATGTTGATTGATAAATGTGGACATGGATTGCCTATTAAACGCTAGCGAATGTTGTTTACCTGTATATGTACTGACTAGTCAGGGACACTGGCCTAAGGGTCAGAAATGGCATAGCGTCATGAACGCAGGGCCAAATGAAGATTAGATCTAATTGATATCAACATTGAATGACTCCAAGGCATTAACATTGGACCGACCCTAAGGTCGATGAATTTATAAGCGCTTGGCTAGTCTAAGACTAGTTACTAGAGCCAGGGCCTAAGGCCCAGTGGACTGTTTGTCACATGGCTAGGGAGCGATGTTCCAGGGTTATGACTCTATGGTCATGAGGAGGGTTATGTTGGTGACTAGTCACCATGCACCTATCCTGTTTAAGCTAATAAAAGGTTCACTTATCTGTTAAGCCCCCGTGGCCCTATCGTCACAAGGCTAAAGGGAGTTGTACCCAACTTAGTGACTTTTACGACTGTCACCTATTTGTTTGGACTGATAGTCCTGAATGATTATTATGATCATTGTTGATATTATATCATGCTTTACTGTGTTTTCTTGCTGGGCTTTGGCTCATGGGTGCTATGTGGGGCAGGTAAAGGGAAAGAAAAGCTCACCCAGCCTTGAGTGGAGAGCATAGGTGGTGATGTGTACATATGCGGCCACTTGACCACCACGGCCAATGAGTTCTCAAAGGAACTAGGGGGTTTGCCCTATTTTTGCCACTTAGGTCGGTGGGTTTGTAATTTTGGAACAGTAATGACCTTTTTGAGTTGTAAATAACTTGTAAATGTTCTTGTGGGCCCATGAACAGTTTTATGTATTAAATAAAACATATCATTTCCTTTTTGTTGTTTTTTTCACCTTAGCCTGTTAATAACACTTAGAACACGTTTTTAACCAAAGGACTCGGGTAGCGGGTCAAATTTCCGGTTCACCGTTCACTGTAATTGTTCTGGGGTAACCAGGGCGTTACAATATCTTTGACACTGTCAGCAGTATACAATGTATTTTATATTTCTATGTTGAAGACATGGATTAAAAGAAACTCATGAGTTGAGTTATGAGAATTTGGTGATTGAGGCTAAGTTACTCTGTAAGGAGTAGCCAGTCCAGATATGAGACAGAAAGAATAAAGTTCAGAGAAACAAAGTTATACCTTGGATTAAGGTATGTTACAGAAACAGTGAGGTCGAGGGAACGACCTGGGAACTGGAATCAGTTGTGCGGAATTGATATTCCAGGCAGTTCAGATAAATTTCGAGGATGAAATTTCTATAAGGAGGGGATAGTTGTAATGCCCCAAAATTCCTAATAAGGTTTAAGACCTTGATTAGGAGGCCGGAAGGGCCATAATTGATTTATTATGTTATTAAATGATAAATGCATGTTTAGGTGTATTAAATATGCATGTGAACCCATTTTTGATTAATTAGATGATTTTCATATTTTGGCCATTTAGGGCATATTTGGCATATATGTGATATGTGTGTGGTGCTTCAATATTATTTGGTTATGCTAAGGTTACTCAACACAAGACGATCCTAGGAGGTAAGCTAGTGGGAAAGTCACAACGGGATTTATACTTGACTCAGAGTGAGTCAAGGGGTATTTAGCATTACCGAGTTATTAGGTAATGGGAATACATATTTGATGATAAACTGGGAGTTAGTAAGATCAGGGGGGAATTCTGGAGGTTTTGACTATTTTACCCCCGGGGACATTTTCGGGACCCCAAGCATTAGGATTTTTTTTAGGCTACTTAAGCTTGAAGTAACCTGTTAAGAAATAAAAAGAACGTTCAGAACATTCTCTCTTCCTAAAAGTTCCATTTTCGACACCCGATTGCATTTTCAAAGAAAACTTGACTTCTAGGACTCGGATTCAAGCGAGGATGGAGGCATAGCGATTCTAGGGAAGATTAGAAGCTTATTAGCTGGAGGATTTAGTTGGGAAACAATTCAATCGAAGATAATTCAAGTTTTAAGTTCTAAGTTTTTAAGCTTCAATTGGACTTTGTGTTTTGATGAGTTTTTGATTGAATTGAAGCTTGGGTTTTGTTGGTTTTGGATCATGGGGATGTTTGGGAACTTTGATTTTGTGATTTGGAGATGTTTGGGTAGGATTTTGGAAGGTTTTAAAATGTTAAAAACGAGGGGCTGGTTCGAGGTTGGGCCGCGGCCCAAGCTTGCTGAAGGAGGAGGCAGGCTCTGTCATAGGGGCAGGTCGCGGCATGGTGTCAGAAAGGTCGCGACACTTAAGGGAATGTTGCCCAAAATTGTGTTTTAAAAGGGAATGTTGCCCAAAATTGTGTTTTAGCCATGGGAACTTAACTCTAAGGGCCTGGGATCTATCCTACTATCTAGTTAAGTGGGATTCAATGTCTCGGAGGCTTGGGTTGGCTTTGGAAGTATTTATTTACTCATTTTGATGAGGTTTTATATTATGGTTGTGACTAGGTTATCACTAGGGGCTTGGAATCAGGATCGTGCGTGCGGCTTGTTTATTGGTAACTTGTGCTTGGACCAAAGGTAAGAAAACTGCATCCAGTATGTGATGCATGTGATGCACGGGAAACATGTGGTTAGGGCATGCCATAAATGTTGAATATGAGATTGATCAGAGCTTGAGTCTCTGTGTTTGTGCATGATCCTAATTATGCTAGAAATTGTTAAGTAAGCATGATGAATGCCCTATATTTGGATATTTGACATATGATATATGCCTGGTAGCATTGCTTACTTGTGCGTGGCACTGACTTAATAGTCAGAATCAGCAATGGTGTGAGAACTAACTGTAAAGCTGTGACTTACTAGTCAGGTTCGACAGTAGTTTTGAGCACTGGTCGTATGTTACTGACCTAAGAGTCAGGAGAGGCATAAGCGTTGTGAACGCAGAGCCGATGAAAGATTAGATCTAATCGACATCTGCATTGAATGACTCATTATGAAAACTAATGTCGGACCGACCCCAAGTTCGATGAAAAACTATAAGCGCTTGTCTAGCCTATGACTAGTTACTCAGATCCTAGGCCAAAAGGCCCAGGTGACCGTATCGTCACATGGCTAAGGGTACAGAAACCACACTAGTGACTTGTTCATCAGTCACTCATCTAAGGGTGTAGATCCCATTCTAGTGACTTGTTCAATAGTCACTCATCTAAGGGTACAGATCCCATGTTAGTGACTTGCTCATTAGTCACTCATCTAAGGGTGCAAATCCCATGTTAGTGACTTGTTTATTAGTCACTCATCTAAGGGTGCGGATCCCATGTTAGTGACTTTGATTAGGGCTATAAGCCCAACATGGTTATCAGAACCACCAGTGTTAAATCACTCATCTGATTAGGATTGACTTGATAGTCATCCACTCAAGAGGGCAGGATTCCTTATCCTGGATACCCCATCATTATTTGAACTTATTTGCATGCGTGATTAAAGCTATTATTGCTAGGCATGCACTTTATGATTTGGTGACATGTTATTACTATTCATGAGCATATTGAGTTTTCTTGCTGGGCTTCGGCTCACAGGTGCTATGTGGTGTAGGTAAATGCAAAAGAAAGTTGGACCATCCTTGAGTTGGAGAGCTTAGGTGACGATGTGTACATATGCGGTTGCTCGACCACCATGGCCGAGGGATGAAAGAGGAACTAGGGTTAAACCCTATTTTTCCACTTAGATCGGCTAGTTGTAAATATTTTTGTGTAATAAACCTTTAAATTATATTTTGGGATCCCAATGTATACAATAAACGTTTTAGTAAAACGTTATATCTTAACCAAATTTTTTAATCATAAACTGCTAATCATACTTAGTTACACAATTATGGCCAAATGACTCAGTTAGTGAGTTTAGCACTGTTCAAAATGCACACTGTAATAGTCCCTGGAGTTTAGGGCGTTACATACGGGGTTCCTCCAAAGGTTTGGCTTAGACTTTATTGAAACTTTTAGCCCAGTTATAAAGCCAACAACTATTAGAGCAGTTCTTACTATTGTTTTGTCTAGAGGATGGTTAGTGTGACAACTAGGTGTTAATAATGCCTTTCTAAACGGAGATTTACAAGAAGAATTCTTCATGAAACAACCGCCTGGTTTTGAAGAATCAAAAGGGTCTCAACTTGTTTGTAAGCTCAACAAAGCAATATATGGTTTAAAGCAGGCACCAAGGGCCTAGTTCAACAAACTCAGCCAGACACTTCTCTTCTATGGGTTCATATACACTCGGTCATACCATTCCTTGTTTCTCCAACATACATAAGTGTCTACCATTTTTCTTCTTGTGTATGTTGATGACATACTCTTGGCTGGGAGGTCACCTACTACAGTTATGGGACTTATTCATAAACTAAATGCAACTTTTGTATTAAAGGATTTGGGAGAGATTGATTATTTTTTGGGCATTCAGGTTCAATATACTAAAAATGGTCTACACTTGGGTCAAAGAAACTATATTATTGATTTACTAGCTCATACAAATATGCACACATGCTAATCCCCTACCCACACCTGTGGCTGGAGGTGAAAAGATGATAGCTTTAGGGAGTGATCTCTTGCCTATACCATACATGTATAGGTGCATAGTTGGAGCTCTTCAGTACATGACCATAACGAGACCAGAGATTTCATAAGCAGTCAATAGGGTGTCTCAGTTTATGCAGACCCCAATGGAATCACATTGGAAAATAGTAAAGAAGATCCTTCATTATCGAAAAGGAACTTTAGGCTATGGGCTCACACTCAATAAAGCTTCTAACATGAACAGTACGGGTTTTTCAGATGCTGATTGGGCATCTGATCCAGATGATAGAAGATCCACAGCTAGTTTTTGCATCTATCTTGGTGATAATCTGATTTCTTGGGCATCCAGAAAACAAAGGATAATTTCAAGGCCTAGGACTGAGGCAAAATACAGGAGCTTGGCCAATGCAGCTGCCGAAGTAATTTGGATTCAATCATTGCTCACTGAACTCACGATAACATCCATTGCTTTACCAACACTTTGGTGTGATAACCAAAGTACTATATTGATGCAATCCTGTTTTACATGCTCGAACCAAGCATATAGAACTCGACCTTTATTTTGTTCGAGAACGAATACTCAGCAAGCAACTTGTGGTTAAGCACATACCTGCACAAGATTAAGTAGCAGACACATTTACGAAGGCCATTTCTCGCACCAGGTTCATGCTATTATGTGACAAACTTAGAGTGTTTTCTTCAAACACACTAAGTTTGAGGGGAGTGTTAAAGATATTACATAATACTTAGTTAATTCGGTTGTGTGTCTAAGCTTGTATATAAAGGTCTCTTCTCAATCAATAAAGAATGGAGAACACTTTCAAAAATTCTATTCAGTTTCAAATTCTCACAGTCACCAACAAAGAAAATTTTGCTAATATATTCACAAAAACTCTTCCCACTGATCGATTTGTCAAACTCAAGAGTACACGAACTGTAATTCCCAGACCCATTAGTTTGAGGGGATCCCAGTATAGATTATAGCATAGTTGAGTTAATTTTCTGTTATGACAGTTAGGTAGTTTCCCACTCATAACCACTGCCCTTATTAACTAACTCTGATTGAGTTCTTGTATTGTCTGGCTTACTAAAAAGTTTATTAAATATATGATAAAAAAGAAACAATTTATAAAATGCAAAAAATGATATTTTCCTTCTCAATTCTCACGTTCGTGTACATATGTAATGCTATTAATTTTAGTTTGAAGAGTTATTAGTATGACTGACGTTTTCGTGAATTCATAAACTGATTTTTAAAATTTCGTCAATTATAAATTTAATGATTATTGTAGTCTATTAATCTCCATACATGTAAACACCAATATTGTTAAAAACTCTAATTTTAATATATAGAAAAAGAGAACGATACAAATATCTTTTAGGACTAAAAAAATGAAGTTGAACGTTAAGACCAGCACAAGTGCAAGACGAAAGTGCTTCCTAAGAGAAATTATTTCTTCAAAGAAATTTAGTCAATTATAGACATGAAATTAAACAAAGAAATTTGGTGGAGCAAGCAAAGCAACATCAAATCACATGGACACCATTGTTATAAGAAGCGCTATGGTAAGAAGTACCATTGTAAGAAGCTACACCAGGAGGAAGAGGGATATCAACAGTCCCTTCAAACATGGCCACCACCTTCTTCATTGCAGGACGAATATTTGGCTCTTCTTCAATGCACCACAACCCAATTTTGACCATTCTAAGCAGCTCTTCCTCGTCCACATCTTCATCATCTTGCAGTTGCACAAGATTTCTCACTTCATTAGCCCTGACACAATCATAGGTAAACTCCACCAAAATGGCTTCTCTCTCATGAACACTCAAATCAACATGAGGACGACAAGAAATGATCACCAACAAGACAACTCCAAAGCTATAAACATCAACTTTAGATGTGATAGCCATGTTCTTCTGCCACTCTGGTGCAACAAACCCTCTTGTTCCTTTGATCCCAATTGTTGTCCTTGTTTGATCTGGCCTTAGTAGTTTAGCCAATCCAAAGTCTACAATCTTAACTGTACGTTTTTCGTCGATAAGTATGTTGTTGGGATTTATGTCGCAATGAATGATTTGATTCTCACATTCTTCATGAAGATACAAGAGTCCTTTAGCTATGCCAAAAGCCATATTAACTCTTTCATTCCACTTTGGCTTTACCTCAGATTTGAAGAGAAAGTTTGCTAGTGATCCATTGGTCATGTACTCATATAGTAGAAGCCTATTTGATCCTTCATGGCAGTAACCAAGAAGCCTAAGTAAGTTTCTGTGGTGAGTTCTTCCAATTGATCTCATTTCGTTTTGGAATTCGACTTCTCCTTCTCCTGCAACTTTCTCTAGTCTCTTCACAGCAATGGCTCTCTCACCATTTGGCAAGTTTATTGTTCCTTTAAAGACTGTCCCAAAAGAACCCCTGCCCAATTTGTGGATGAAGCCACTTGTGGCAATTTCAAGTTCTCTCAATCTAAATGATCATAGAGAAAGTATGTCATGACCTATCAATGTCCCTTCATTTGATTTATTGGGAACTTTTTTGCAAGATTTGAATTGCTTTCTGTAGAGAAGAAACAGAGAAAATAATAAGATGGTTAAAACAACTATTATACAAGCAAGGACAAAGACAATGGTGTTTTTTCTGTGGCCTTTCTTGGGAGGCATGTTGGAATGGGAACCATAGTCACCACCATAAGGCACTTTGACTATGGTTGTTATTAAGCCTTCTGTCTCAGGCTTGGCGAATCTCAGTGGAACCATTTGTTTGCTGCACTGCTGTTTTCCGAACAAAGCCACCATGCAATTACAGTCTCTCAAGTAATCCTCTTGGCAGTCAGTCTTGTTCATGTAAGACACGACTGAGTATGAGTTGTTTTCCCATTCAAGCTCATCAAATTCAGCAACACGAAACACCTTTTCATGATCGCTTGCGCAACTATCTATGCTCGAATTCCTTTGGCAGCCAAGGTTTTTCTGGTTAGGATCAATGAAATCAAAACCAGGAAGACAAGAACAATCAGTTTCTTTACTGCTATTATTAAGAATGCAATATGAATTCAAGCCACACAAGCCAACAGGATCACACTTGTTTTCAGTTGAAATCCACTCAGCAACCCAGCTGTTGTTGTGAACCAAGTTGTGAGAATACTGTAAGGACCAATAGTTTCTGTATGACAAATTAGGTTCAGTTGCGTCTGGAATGGTCTTTTGTTATGTCTGGAGTATATGTGTTTTTAGTTAGAGTCCACGTCAGCATGTGTGCAAAGCAAGTCTGTTAGTGAGTTACAGCTGTTAGTTAGTTCGGGATTATACCTAATTGCAGCCAAGGTTATATAAGGGGCTGGGCAATTAGTTATAACCAACTCTCTTTGTTCGAATGCTTTGATTAGGAGTTTTTGCTCTGTTTTCTTTCTTCTTCTTTCATTGATTTTTTGCAGGTGTTTTCAAGAAACTCCATTGAAGATAGCTGGAGGTTTCTGTTCAAGCTCCTGGATCTAGCCGTAATTGCTGAAGGAGTTCAGCTGGGTCTTGAAGGTGTAGATCCTAAGGTTTTCGGATTTGAGAAATTGTTGAAGGGAGTTCAACACTGAAGCAAGGGGATCTTGCAACCAAGGGATTTGGTTGATTAGGGTAATAGCTTCATTGTATATTGAGATAGTTTGTACTGATTTTACATATTGAGTCTTGAACTGGTTTATGTAAAATTACTTCTGAATATAGTGAAAGTTCTTACCCTGGTTCAGGAAACCCAAGCACTAGTCGGCTGAAATGTGTTTTCAGTGCAGATGAAGCTTGTAATTCTTGTGTGTCAACTCTTATAACTGTTTAGTTAATATACAAGCATAAATCAAGATAAAGATTGTAAATCTGGAAAGATAGGCTAAAACTTAGGTTTGTCAATTAGTATCAGAGCCAGGTTGCTCTAAGTTTTTTTTCCGATCCTCCTATCTTTTCTATACTGAGATTGAGTTTTGATTTGTTTTCGTGTAACTCGCAATTTGTTTTTTTTTTTCTGGGTTCTCTAGTTGACACTGACCCCCTCTGAGTTCCGACCCTGGGAACATATTGTCTCTTGTTTTTGTTCAATTGTGTGTACAGAATGGAGATGTTTAGAGAAGGAGGTTCTACATCTCGACCCCCAATGCTTGAAGGGGCAAATTATCCTTCCTGGAAGACCAAAATGCGTGCATTCTTGAGAGCTGTAGATGAACGAGTTTGGATGGCTGTTGAAGATGGATGGAAGTGTCCAACAGTTGTTGAAGATGAGGTTGTTAAGCCTAAGCAAATGAGTCTGTGGACTGCAGAAGAAATGGAAAGGGCCAATTTTAATTCAAAGGCTATGCATGCTCTCTTTAATGCAGTTTCTACAAATCAGCTGAAAGTCATAGCAAATTGCGAAATTTCCAAAGAAGCTTGGGAGAAACTGAGAATAAAGAATGAAGGAACTGATGCTGTAAAGAAGTCCAGACTAAGGGCTTTGGCAAAATCATTCGAAAATCTGTCTATGGAAGAAGAAGAAACTGTAGCAGAGTTCCATGCAAAATTGTACAACATCTCGAATGAATCTTATGCACTTGGAAAGACTTATTCGAATGCAAAATTGGTTCGCAAGGTTCTTGGTGTTCTGCCTCGGAAGTTCATGTCAACGGTTACCTCTATTGAAGAAATGAGAAATGTCGAGGAACTTGATCTTGATGAGTTAATTGGGTCCCTGCAGAACTATGAACTGAGTCTCACACGGTGGAAGAAAGGCAAGAAGCAGAAAGATCCTGAAAAAGAAAAAGCTGATAATAGTCTTGCATTTGTGCATAAAGAGGAAAAGAAGTTGATCTCAGGTGCATCTGAGGGTTTCACTGATGAAACTTTAGTGCTACTGACCCAGAATTATGCTAAGTTCTTGAAGAAGAATTACAAGAAAATCTTTCCAGGAGGAAAAGAGAATGGTCTCAGAAGAAACTTTGGTGGAAACAATAGGCAAACTCAGCAATTTGGCGACAAGAAAAACTGGGGAATACGGTGTCGAGAATGTGATGGATTTGGACATATTCAAGCTGAGTGTGCCAACACTCTTAAGAAAAAGAAAGCCTTAGCAGCTACATGGAGTGATAGTGATGAAGAAAAGAGCTCCACCTCAAGTGACAAGTCAGATGAAGAGAAATAGGTGGTGGCTTTTGTGGCAAAGAGTCATCAATCAATGTGTTCAGAGGAAGACGAAAAGTCAAGCTCAACAGATGAGGACAGCGATGGGAGACAGCATGCATATGAGGAAATGTTCGCTCAATGGGAGTATATGGCTAAACAAATCAAAGGTCTCACTAGTGCCAAACAACAACTTGAATCTGAGAAGGATGAATTGGAGGACATTGTTAAGAAGCTCACAAAACAGCTTGATGGGAAGGACAGTGAGAATTACAAACTGACTGCAGAGTTAATAAGGGCTAAACAATCTCTTGAGTTTATCCCTCCAGGAACTGCTGCAATTAACCACACCTTGCAGTTACAAAAACCTTATGGAGATCGAACATCCATTGGGTACAAAATGCTTTACAAGAAAGGGGAGAATTTAGGAATTAATGATCCCTCTTCGTCCAAGAACAAGGAAGATAAGACTCCTGATGACTCAGTGGACAATAATTTCAGTCCTGGTTTCCCAGATTCCACTAAACGGATCAGTGTCTCATCTGGACCCACCAAGTTGAATTTCGATGGAAGGAAGCCTATCCTGAATGGTCAGATTCACCAAGAAAGATTTGTTCCTGTTTGTCATTTTTGTAACAAAAGAGGACATATTAGACCCAGATGCTACAAGTTGCAGGCATATTTGAAAGCTATGATCGATCGTCCGAATAGCTTTCCACAATTGAGTCGATTTACAGGAAGGTTGTCATGTAGTGAGTGGAGACCCAAGTCTGATCTTAACAAGAGTGTTGCATTAGTTGCCCACACCTCTCTTTCAGCTTTTCAAGAAGACCAATGGTACTTCGACAGTGGATGTTCTCGCCATATGACCGGGAACAAAAATGTGTTCGTAAACTATAAAGAAGGAAAGGAAGGAGCTGTGACTTTTGGTGATGGGAACAAGGGTCAGATATATGGAAAAGGTGATCTGGTGCTAAACGGAGTCGCTCCATTGACTAAGGTGTTGTACGTCAAAGGTCTCAAGGCAAATCTTATTAGCATCAGCCAACTCTGTGACAATGAATTCACTGTAAGTTTCTCTAAAACTCACTATTTTGTTGTAACTAATGGGTGCTCAGTCTTGACAGGTGATAGAACCAGCGACAACTGCTATGCACTAAGCAATCAAGTCATATGCAACAGATCTTCTCTTGATAAGCCAGACCTGTGGCACTATAGACTGGGGCACTTGAATTTTAGAGACTTGAAGAGAATTGTGAAATTAAAAGTTGTTCGAGGGATCCCAGAGATGAAAGTCACTAGAGATAGGCTGTGTGGACCTTGCCAACTGGGAAAACAGACAAAAGCATCACATCCTCCTGTAAATATGCTTCTCACCTCTCGTGTGCTGGAGTTGATTCATGTGGATTTAATGGGACCCATGCAAAATGAAAGTCTAAGTGGTAAACGGTTTGTCATGGTTCTTGTTGATGATTACTCTAGGTACACTTGGGTAGATTTCCTCAAAGAAAAGTCAGACACTTTTGGTCTCTTCTCAGCCTTGGTTCTCAGAATCCAAAATGAAAAGGAATCTAAAATTGGGAAAGTATATCGACTTCGAAGTGACCATGGAAAGGAGTTTGAAAACACTGTGTTCTCCGATTTCTGCGATCAGTTAGGAACAAAACATGAGTTTCCAGCTCCAAAAACCCCTCAACAGAATGGAATTGTTGAGAGGAAGAACAGGACCCTGCAAGAAATGGCTCGGGTAATGATGCATGCTAAGAACATTTCTAAGCGTTTTTAGGCTGAAGCAATTAATACAGCCTGTTATATCTGCAATCGGGTCCATCTGAGAACTGGCACGACACAGACTGCCTATGAGCTTTGGAAAGGAAGGACTCCTAATGTCAGTCATATGCACATTTTTGGGTGTGTATGCTATGTCCTAAATGATCGAGAACATTTAGGAAAATTTGATCCAAGGAGTGATGAAGGAGTATTTCTTGGGTATTCGCTTAACAGTCGTGCCTATCGTGTGTTCAACAAAAGAACTCGTTCAGTGGTTGAGTCCATCAATGTGCGATTTGATGACTTGGAAAATTCTTAAGAACCATTGGCAGATGATGACACTCCAGTCTTAACTACACCTGTTCCAGTCACAGCTAGCCAAAGTCAAATGGTTCCTGACCCTCCATCTGGGTCCATTCATACTGAACCAACTGCATCAGAGGAACACGAAGCCGATTTTAGCGGCTCACAGTGTGATGAGGAAGCTACCAGTGTTCTGCAAAAGGAATCTCAACATGCAAAACTGTATAAAAATGGACCCCCTACCTGGATTCAAAAGGCTCATCCCCTTGATGTTGTTATTGGAAATCCAAATGCTACCATGGTCACCAGAAGAAAATTGCAAAATCTGATTGCTTTTGCATGCTACTTATCTAAGATTGAACCAAAAAGTGCCAAGGATGCTCTTTTAGATGAGTCCTGGCTTGCTGCCATGCAAGATGAACTGTTCCAATTCAAACGTAATGATGTATGGACCCTAGTTCCCTTACCTGAAGGAGCTAATGTTGTTGGAACTAAATGGATTTTCAAGAACAAAGCAGATGAGTTTGGCACTGTCATAAGAAATAAGGCAAGGTTAGTTGCACAAGGCTACAATCAGGTGGAAGGAGTGGATTTTGAAGAAACCTTTGCCCCAGTTACACGGTTGGAATCTATTCGGTTACTTCTTGCAATTGCATGCCATCTGAGAATCAAATTACATCAAATGTATGTAAAAAGTGCATTTCTGAATGGTATTCTCCAAGAGGAAGTGTATGTGAAACAACCTCAAGGTTTTGAGGACCCTCAGTTCCCTGACTATGTTTTCCACCTGAAAAAGGCCCTATATGGGTTAAAGCAAGCTCCTCACGCATGGTATGACAGACTTACTGCCTACCTTCTCTCCAATGGTTTCACCCGTGGTAGTGCAGATAATACCCTCTTTATCAGGTATCTCACTGATGGAATATTTGTTGCACAGATATATGTGGATGACATAATTTTTGGGTCAACTTGTGAGAGTGAGGTTACTAGGTTCGTAGATCTTATGAAAAGTGAGTTTGAGATGAGTCTAATCGGAGATCTATCTTATTTTCTAGGACTTCAGATTAAGCAATCAAATCAAGGAATGTTTATTTCTCAGTCTAAGTATACAAAGTCCATGTTAGAAAAATTTGGTTTCACTCAGGTCAAACATGCACGCACTCCTATAGGCACTACCTCTAAACTCAACAAAGATGAATCTGGGGACCCTGTAGATCCAACTCTGTACCGTAGCATGATAGGAAGCCTGTTGTATCTCACAGCTAGTCGTCCTGACATTTCCTTTAGTGTTGGTCTATGTGCCCGTTATCAAGCCAATCCTAAACAGTCTCATCTTACTGCTGTCAAACGTATTTTTAAATATCTTGCAGGGACTATCGAACTTGGGTTATGATATTCATGTGATGCAACTATGTCCCTGGTAAGGTATAGTGACTCTGATTGGGCAGCATCTCTAAATGATAGGAAAAGTACTTCTGGGGGTTATTTTTATATCGGGAACAATTTGGTGTCTTGGTTTAGCAAGAAACAACATTCTATTTCACTCTCTACTGCTGAAGCAGAGTACATTGCGGCTGGCAGCTGTTGTACTCAGCTCATCTAGCTCAATAATATGCTCACTGATTATGGCTATCCCCAAAAGTCATTGACCCTCTTTTGTGATAGCACAAGTGCCATTAACATTTCCAAAAACCCAGTTCAACATTCAAGGACCAAACACATTGACATACGTTATCATTTCATTAGAAACATGGTTGAGTCTAAATTGCTAACAATTTCTCATGTTTCCACTAATGCCCAGTTAACAGATTTGTTTACAAAAGCTCTTGATGCTCAAACCTATGCACATCTCCGAACCAGCATTGGTCTTTGTATCATCTGAGAGGTTCGGTGTTTCGTCTGGTCATTTTTTTTCTTCATGCATTACCAAATTGTTTTTCTAAAGTCTGTGTGAAGTTCTTGTGTCTTGCTCACTGCTTCTTACTCACACTATTGTTTTTCCAAGATTTAGAATTGAGCCCTTATTTTCTCCAGCTCAAAGGCTACCATTATTGGATGCAATGGGAAGAGCTTCCTTTGTACCATCTTCTGCCCTGAGGAGTTTGCTCCTTCTCTTGGTGTTTGATGAGCAAAATAAAAATAAAAAGGAGACGGCTACATCTCTGATGATGAGTGAAAGCCAGTGCTAGGTATTCGAAAAACTCTGAGTGTTTGTTGTCAAAAGAAGAGATATAAAAAAAAAGGTGAAGTTTTCTTTTCATGTTGAGTGAGTGGCCAATTAATGATTTTGGTCCACATGAGGTCTTTTTGCACACACAAATGAAAATATTGGCTCAAATCTCTTGTTAAGAAAAACTTTGTGTGTTTAGGCAGTGTTTCTTCAGCTTACATATATCACACACTTTTCCCATTTTTTTTTTGGTAAGCATGATGTGTATATTTTGATTAGATATTTTAATTCGTGTTGAGCTTATCAGAGTTGTTGTTCATAAATCTGTTCTGCCATTTCAGTGTGCATATTTTTTGTTGTTGGTTGTTTGGATTTTATTCCTATTTTAAAAACAGAAACAAAAATTGTCATTTTTGGTCCTTCATATATTAGTGTGGGTTATTTTTTAAATGGGCTTTGTCATTCTTTGTGCATGGTCAATTTCTTTTAAGGGAATATCTAAAGTTTTTCTATAAATATAACATCCCTTGAGCTTGTGTGAGTTGTGTTTACAGTGGTCCATTTGCTGAAACCCTAAACCATTCGACATTATGAAGCAAAGAGCTAATCGCCGTCGTTCCCGTCTCCGGTCTTCCACTGTCGCCGATTACCGGTCTGTCCTCCTCCGGAGGTGGCTGTCTCATCCTCTGTGGATGCATCTGTGCCATCTGTAGTCGCCACATCACACAGTCACGTTGTGTCTCCTGTTCTTGATTCTAGTGTGGCTTTGGCTATTGTTCCGGTTCTGCCTACCATCCCGGAGTCTTCTCCGTCGCCGTCCCTTCCCGAGGTGGTGTCTAGGTCTGTTCCTATCGTCAGTTCCTCCGAAAAAATCATCCATGCCCGTCTGCCTTCTTCTATTGGTAAGTCTCCTAAACGCATTACTCGTTCCTCTGTTGAGTTTGCGTCCTCCCCTGCTCCATCCTCACCATTTCCGGCCTCAACCACACCATCTAGTCCTTCTCTTAAGTCGCCTGTTAAGATGTCCTTATCCAAAACACCCAAGGCTCGGTCTGTCTCCAAACCTGCCATTTCACCTAAATCCGCACCTCCACCTCAACCCGCATCCCCACCAAAACCAGCACCCTCACCCCAACCCAAACCCTCACCCCAACTCCAATCCGCACCTCATTCACAATCCACACCAACACCCCCTCCAAAAACTCACCCACCGCCTCTTCCTAAGTCCCATTCTCCTGTGCGGTCCAAAGGAAAAGCTCAAATGCCTGAGTCTTCACCTCTCCCCAAGCCATCTGCTCCTAAACGTAAACCTAAACAAACTCCGGTTGCCCCATCTCCTAAAAATTCTAAGCTTAGCACTAGTTCTAAGGCTTCTGAGTTTGTTGATCCATCGTCCATTCAATATTTTGTTGATGCAACCAAGGCTTTGCACTATCAGCGGTGGTTTGCTGTGCGCGAAGTTTGGCCTGAATATCTTGTTGTTTTAGAAGATTTTCCTGAATTAGTTGCCCTTTTACAGAATCGGCAGTGGGTTAATACAGTGTCTAAATTGATGTCCCCTCATCCCATTCTTGTGAGGGAATTTTATGCAAATTTAGATAAGTCAGTTGTAGATGGGAAAAATGAAAATTGTCTTACTGCTTTTGTTAGGGGTTGTCGTATAAAATTCGCTCCATCCACTATATCTCGTGTACTTAAGATTCCTAATGTTCTGAAACCTGCATATAATAAGTCATATCGTCCTGATCAATCTACAATGGGTCATGTTTTAACTGGCCAGCCTAATTATATGTGGGGGAACCATGAGATTCCAGTAACTCAATTGACTCCCTTCTATCGGATTCTGCATCGTGTGGCTCTTTATAATTTGTTTCCCAATTCTCACCTTTCCTCTATTACTCTTGAGATTGGGAAATTTTTATATGATGTGGGTACAGGCGTCTCAATTGATTTGGCCACTCTAATTTTTGATCGTATTGTTGATGTTGCCTCTTCCACTGGTACTCGCAACAAGTTTCCATTTCCGAGCCTAATTCAGTAGATTGTTCAATCTGCCAAACCCCCGCTGACCATTCATGACTTTCAGGTTCCTAATCCCATTATGAGTAAAGGATTTCTGGCTACTCTTAAAAGGAAAGTCTCCACTACTGCTCCTTCATCTTCACAGCAATCTAAGCCCCAAGCTCCAATGTTTAGAGGTCTGTCGGATTCCAGTTGGCAAGTCCAGATGTATACTGAGTTCAAGGCATTTACTACACATTACAAGAAAGATCAAAAGAGGCAAAAGGCCTTTGAAGCATCGATATATAAGCTACTTCATGTGGTCAAGGATCTCGTAGTTCAGACTGAATATGGCTCTCAGTTATCGCCATCAATAGATGTCTCTTCTCCACCATTTCATCGGGCTTCCTTTGGTGAGTCTTCAGTGCCTTCGGAACCTGTTCAGGGGGAGTTCACTACTCTAGTTGCATCTCCTGTGCCTCCAGTTTCATCTCTAGTGCCTCCAGCTGATGCAGTGTTAGACCACTCTGTTTCACCAACGCTTCCTGATGCCTCTGATAAGGCTCCTGCTTCGACTGCACCTATCCAGGGGGAGAAATAAGCTGCCGCGTTCAATTGAATTTGCTGGGAGATTATGATCAATGAAGGGGGAGATGATCTTCTGTTTTTTATATTGTTGTTTTGATCAAGTCCTACTCTATGTTATTTTGATTGTCTAAAACTCTGTTTACTGCTTTTACACACTCCTTTATATGTGGTTTGTATTTTGGCTGTTTAAGACTCTCTTTACTGTTTGATCAAACTATTATCGGTTGCATACTTAATCTTTTGTTTTTTTCATTGACCATAATTTGTCAAGGGGGAGAATGTAAGGACCAATAGTTTCTGTATGACAAATTAGGTTCAGTTGCGTCTGGAATGGTCTTTTGTTATGTCTGGAGTATATGTGTTTTTAGTTAGAGTCCACGTCAGCATGTGTGTAAAGCAAGTCTGTTAGTGAGTTACAGCTGTTAGTTAGTTCGGGATTATACCTAATTGCAGCCAAGGTTATATAAGGGGCTGGGCAATTAGTTATAACCAACTCTCTTTGTTCGAAAGCTTTGATTAGGAGTTTTTGCTCTGTTTTCTTTCTTCTTCTTTCATTGATTTTTTGCAGGTGTTTTCAAGAAACTCCATTGAAGATAGCTGGAGGTTTCTGTTCAAGCTCCTGGATCTAGCCGTAATTGCTGAAGGAGTTCAGCTGGGTCTTGAAGGTGTAGATCCTAAGGTTTTCGGATTTGAGAAATTGTTGAAGGGAGTTCAACACTGAAGCAAGGGGATCTTGCATTAATAACCAAGGGATTTGGTTGATTAGGGTAATAGCTTCATTGTATATTGAGATAGTTTGTACTGATTTTACATATTAAGTCTTGAACTGGTTTATATAAAATTACTTCTGAATATAGTGAAAGTTCTTACCCTGGTTCAGGAAACCCAAGCACTAGTCGGCTGAAATGTGTTTTCAGTGCAGATGAAGCTTGTAATTCTTGTGTGTCAACTCTTATAACTGTTTAGTTAATATACAAGCATAAATCAAGATAAAGATTGTAAATCTGGAAAGATAGGCTAAAACTTAGGTTTTTCAAATACAATCTCAGTATTCCATCTACATCAATTGTCAAACGGTATGTAACATTGTCACCTTGTTGACTCTGGCCAGCGAAAAGTATCTTCATATTGAAGCCACTTGAGTTGAGAAGGTATAGCTGACCATTAGCATCAAGATTCAGACTCGAATTCTTCAATTTATCTTGTGTTCCAGTTGACCAGTAACCATAATAAGGTGTGATTATTGAAATGCCTACAGGGTACTGCTTCAGATTCCCATCCAACTGCATAAAGAGCCGAAATCTTCCACTAGAGTGATTCATATTAGAGGCATCCGAGATAAGTGAGTGACCGTTCATAACATGTTGTCCTGGCAAAATAGTATCTGTTGGATGATCAAAACTTTGCCAAATTATGGTAGAATTCGAATGGTAGAGGACGAAATTGCCCGAATCAAGCATGGAAGCTGAGGTAGCCACAGCCGGCAGAGAGACGTCGGTAATTGGTATTTGCAGACCTTGTTTTTCTTGCAAAACAAGGCCATCACCATTTAAAAGTAGAGTAAGTGTGAGAGGCTGGTCATCCCAGTTTGCTGTCCATATGACTGTTCTCTGCTGTATGTTCTCAAACCAGATTCCCACTGCAAAGCCATTGCCATATTGGTAGAATCCAAATGCAAATTGGCCAGAATTTGATAACCAATAAGAGTTATTGGTGGAGGGAGAGACAGAAGAGCCTATACTAATATTTTTATTCTTTAGTTGAGCATTTGAGATAGAGAACTCAGTAATTAGAAGAAAGAATACTAGCAGTGCAGCCATAATTATTTGGTCGCTTTGTTTTGAAGACCAAATGGTTCAACTCACACAAGGTTTTGATGAAGAGATTAAAGTCCTGTAAAGTAAATGTCCTGGAAAATGATCATGGATCACAGCAAGCAACCAATACTTTGGTCAAGAATACCAGCTAGTAATAATCTCAGAATTTTCCTTGCGACCTTTGTTTCAATGGTTCTTTTTCATGTTTGTTTTTCCACTTTTGATTAGTGGCTGTAATGAAAGGTTGTTCCTTAATGAATATAACCATGACTCAAAGTTCTGTGACCTTCTCAGAAGTTTGAATGCAACAAGTCAATTGGCCACTAACGTTTAAGTCAACTTTCAATGACAAATTACAATATTTTGGAAATTCCACACTAATATTGGTCCCCATAATAAGCTTGAATCACGGTTGGAAAAATAAAACAAATGAAATAAATACATATAACTAAGAATGTCTTGATATTAACCTAAAAGATCCGAAAGCATAAAACTCCGTTGCTGTTTGTTTCTCTGGGGATTAAAGACATGATTTGTCAAATTACACACCAAAAATATAGATTAGGATACTCTGTAGATAGATTGAGATATTAAACAAAAATCACAATCAGAGACTCTTGATACTAACCAAGAGTGCAATACAAATTTGAGCCTCATAATCCAACATGATCACACTTACTGCTAATAAAAGCCCACTAAGAAACCCAGGGCTACTCTGAACGAAACTATATGAGAATGCAATATATTCTAGTGTCATACTTTATGCAACTGCAGGAAAATGATCAAACACAACAAAATCACACCGCAACCAAAACAATGAGCACCAAACAACACTTGAGAGTTTTCTATTGGCTTGGTCCACTGTGATGGACATGGAAATATACACATAAAAAATGAGATCTTCACAAAGGCTCTTGTACACTGTATGACCGTATTCTGCTTTATTTTCTCAGACCAAATTCATACTGCTAAACCATTGTCTTTTGGTGTAAAAAAAAAATAAAGCAAAAGGCAAACTGACTGCTATATCAAGAAATTTTGAGTCAAACAAATTTCTTATAAAAACCAATCATGAACCCAATAGACATGTTTTCAATAAAGAAGGCCAAGTGACTAACAGCATTGATCTCTGGCATAGCAAAGTCAATATTAAAAAAACAAATTTGCTTATTCTAAGAAAGGCTTACTTAATGATGTCTAAACCCTGAGTGAACTGAAAATTAATTATAATCTTGTCCAGCTAAGCATGAATGGTTTCTTCACAAGCAAAAGCAACCAAATTCTGCTAATCTACAAACAACCTAACAAAAAGAAGAAAAAATTAGAGAAAATAGGAAAGAAAAGGGGTCTGCTTAATTAATTCCTTAAAAAAATGTCTTTTATGGTCACATCGAACACTATTATAAGCACATAAAGGATTTATAGCAATTCACCATTATGCCCCATAATAAGTGTTATGTTTAATTTTATTTTATATTAGGTTTTCAAAAAAAGAATACTAAAAGAAGAAAAATTATAAGCGATTGTTTTCAATCACTAACTAACTAGTTACTTAATTTATTAGAGAAAGTTTCCTAAAATGAAAACAACAAATTTTTTTATATATATTTTTTTAGAAAAAAGCTTTTTTTCATAAATAATCGAATAAAGGGAAAACTTTTCATTTATACGGTGGTTCAAAGTTTTTTTTTTTTTTCAATTTTTCGGTTACACGAAATTTTTTTCTTTTATTCAATCTCTTCTTTGAGACCCATACTTCCACAAAATACTACATCAACTATCGGCAGCGACAATCAACGACAAAATTCCATCACCGTCGGTCATCAAGCTCCACAATATCAACAAAAGTTCAATCTACAATCATCAAAAGACGGTTGTTTCAAGGTGTTGAAGAATGAAGGGAAAACAAACAGAAAAATCAATAAACAAACAAGTTAGAATATATTATCTAAAATCAAACATGGGGATTCAACTTTTTTATTTTTTTATTTTTAACAAAATTGAGCAATCACAATTCATTAAAATGAATAATAGATTGCTTTTAACTTTCTTTCCCTATAATTCAAATCCAAATTACTATAGATTTTGGGTAAATTAAAACATTCTGACCAAAAATACATAACACATAAAGTCTTACATGTGTATTTATGAACAACACTTGATCTCACTTATATTTATTTGTTGATGTAAAGTCAATGCAAGCTCACCACAAAAGTAACAACAAATTAAAAGTGGTCTCTCATGTTGTGTTGTTGTTGTGTTGCATTCACGTTGATGTCACTAAAGCCACTCTTAACATTCTAAAAAAATCATGTATTATTTACTTTTTAGGGAATGGAATCAATAATAATTCTGATACAAAGCAATGGACATTAGAATAAAAAAAAGAATCATGTTGATTTTAAAACAAGTGGAGAATTGATGCTGAAAGATTGCAAATATGAATACCTTGTTCAGAAACTATATCAACAACTGCACCGGAACCTAGACACAATAAACATTCAACTACAATATCAAGTGAAAGTGTAATGTCCCAAAATTCCTAATGTGGCTTCATGCTTGGATTAGGGGGACAGGAGGGCCATAATTGACTTATTATGCCATTAGGTGATTAAATGCATTATTATGTGAAATATATGACGATAATTGCATGCATGTGGGTTCACTTATCATTAGAAAGGCATTTTTGTAATTTTGCCCATTAAGGGCATCTATGTATATTTATGTGCATGTTTATGATTTATGGATGAGACCCATTATAATGTGGATTTGTTCAAGCTATTCGGCATGAGACAATCTTAGAATGTAAATTAGCGGTTTGGTCATAACGGGATTAATTTTCGGGCTTGGGGTAAGCCTAGTGGTAATATGATGCTTAGTACATTATCGGGAATGAACGGGTAATGGGATATGATTTAATTATTATTTAAGAATATTGGGAATAACGGGAATTAGAGGACGTTAATTATAATTAGCGGGATAAGTGGGAAATGATTGTTTTGCCCTTGGGTGGCTATTAAGGAATTAAATGGACATAAATGCATTTTGGTCTTTTGAACAAGGGTTATATTTAAACTAGGTGGCTGGTTGTAGAAGCTTTAGACAGCCAAAAACAGAGTTCTTTTCCTTCTCCCTCCCAATCATTTCTTCCTCTCTTTTCCTTTGAATTTTTGAAGCAAGATTGAGGTTTCAAGCTAGGAGATCAAAGCTTGAGGGTTCAGGGTTGTGATCAGTAGCTAAGGGGATTCAAACCTGTGATTTAGGTAACGTTTCAGCCATGTTTTTTTTCTTTTGGTTTTGCTCTGTTTTTAAGTTAGTTCTTAAGCTTGAGGTTTGATCTTTCAAGTGGTTATTTTGTGTGGTATTAAATGATTCAAACCATGGGCTTTGTGGTTAAACTAGTGGATATGTTGTGTTGATGATTGGTTTTGATTTTGGGATGGTTTGATGGAGGTTTGAATTGAGAAAAGGGTGGGGGAGCTAGGTTCGCTGGGTCAAGTCGCGACCTAGGTCATGCAAGTCGCGACTTGGACCCAAATCAAAGCCTCCCCTGGGCTTTGTTAGGCAGGCGCGTCGCGACTTGCTAGGCCAAGTCGCGACCCGCCCCTAGTACCCCAAAAAGATTGTTCTATGCCTTGGGGGCGCGCCGCGGCTCACTAGGCCAAGTCACGACTCGCCCCTTCGCTCGGGATCGAATCTACTAACCGCTTTAGTACGATTTGAGGTCCCGAGAGTGAAGTTTTAGATTATGAACCTTTTATTATTTATTTTTATTGATGTAATTTCATATTGGTTATGACTAGGTGACCGCTACGGAACTTAAGGACTGATCATTCTCAAAGGTCGTTCTTTTATTATTTCTCGCTCAAACCAGAGATCAGAAAAATGCCCCAAGTATGTGACATGCATGGTTATTGATGAAGCATTTTGAGTGCTCTATATATTGACATTGATTTCATGGTAAATGCATAGCAACTTTGCTTATTTGTGTGTGGAAATGACTTAT
Organism: Humulus lupulus; assembly: GCF_963169125.1. Taxonomy (NCBI): domain Eukaryota; kingdom Viridiplantae; phylum Streptophyta; class Magnoliopsida; order Rosales; family Cannabaceae; genus Humulus; species Humulus lupulus. The sequence goes on from NC_084802.1 coordinate 16,429,194, forward strand.
TAGTTAGAGAACGGCAATGGTGTTTAGTATTGATCCTGAAGCTATGACTTATCTGACAAGTTCAGCGGTGATAAAAGCACTAGTCATATGGTACTCGCTTAAGAGTCAAAAATGACATCAATGTGTTTAACACAGACCAAAATGATTAGATCTAATCACCATAAGCATAAAATTCTTGACCGACCCTAAGTTTGATGAAATCTAAAAGCGATTGTCTAGTCTAAAGACTAGTTACATAGAGCCAAAGCCAAAAGGCTCAGGTGACTGAATGTCACGTGGCTTAGGGTGCAAAGCCCAAGAGATAGACTTATTAGTCATCTATTTAGAGATAGACTTATTAGTCATTTATCCAGAGAAAGACTTATTAGTTATCTATCAGAGTATGACTTAATAGTCACTTATCTGATTAGGGCGGAGCCCAAAGTGTGACTCACTATCGGATTAGGGCTGCAAGCCCCAGAATGATTACTAGAATCATTTATCGATACTACATACATGCAGTAATAAGTTTTCTTATTGAGTCTTGGCTCACAGGTGCTATGTGGTGTAGGTAAAGGGAAAGAAAAGCTCACCCAGCCTTGAGTGGAGAGCATAGGTGGAAATGTGTACATATGTGGCCGCTTAACCACCACGGCCAAGGTGTTTCTCAGAGGAACTAGGGGTTAACCCTATTTATGTCACTTAGGACTGCATGTTGTAATTTTTACACTGTAATGACCATTTTGGATTGTAAATAACTTTGTAAACACTTTTATGGGCTCATGTACAGTTTTATGTTTTAAATAAAATATATCCATTCCTTTTGATCAAGATTTTCACCTTAGCCTATTAATAACACACAAATGCACATTTATAACCAAATGACTCATTTAGCGAGTTAAGCACTATTTAAGGTCCACAGTAATGGTCTTGGAGTAACCAGGGAATGACAACTTGGTATCAGAGCATGCCAAGGTTTAGGGTTCTTGTAGACTGGTTGGGCATGTACACTCGCCACTAAAGACAAGCTCGACTCATGGTTTGGTAACTATTTATGTGATTTTATGTTTAACTGCTTAAATATAATATAAATGATTTACATGTCTACATAAAATACATTAATAAGATTGGGCCTTGACTGCTGCATTATAAGCAATAATGTGCTTATTAGTACTAATATTGCTAGAACATGCTTATTTGCATTGTTAACTGGTAATGGTTAATTGTTAAATGCTAAATTTTAAATGTTATGATCATGTCTTAACTTGTTTATCTATATGATTGTGAAACATGGATGAATATATGATTGATCTTGGACCATGAGGCAACAAGAGGTTTAGTTATTACTGCCTAACTGGTCACATTGACTATTGCAGCAAGGTTTAAGTTGATAATATGATTCCAAGGCAGACAGATTCATCAGCTGGCCAGGTTGAGTGGGGCCAGAATGACAGATAGGGTCAAGAGAATGACCAGAGTCAGATTCCATAGCCAGTTCGTGAAAACTAACAACAGTTGTTTGTTGACTTATAGGCCAAAGTTTTGAGGTAGGAAGAAGAAATTTGCCTCCTAAGACAACAACAGGTTCTTGTAGGAAACATTTTACCTGAGGCACCACCTGCAACGGTGCCAATAGTTGAGCAACGGCCAGAGGCTGGAAGCAAATGGGTACCTCTTTATGAAAGGTTCAGAAAATAGCAACCTTCAGTTTTTTAGGGTAGTGCAGATCCAGCTAAGGCAGAGCAGTGGATGAGCATGATTGCCACCATCCTTGACTTTATGAGGGGGTCTGGTAATGAGAGGGTGGCCTATGCCCCATACATGTTTCAGGAGGATGCCTAAATTTGGTGGGAAGTGAGATCCCAGATCTGAAATATCAATACCCTGAGTTGGGAAGAGTTTCAGACTCTGTTTAATGATAAGTACTACAATGATGCCATTAGGGTTGCAAAAGCTAAAGAGTTTAACAAATTACTTCAGGGGAGTCTGTCAATGATTGAATATGCTCTGAAGTTTGACAAATTGGCAAAGTTTGCCATGGAGTTGGTGCCCACTGATGGGACCTGGAGGGAGAAGTTTCTCCAGGGGCTACAACCTAGAATAGCCTGGGATGTTCGTATCACCATTGTGGTTGGAGTTACTACTTATGCACAAGTGGTTGAGAAGGCGCTCACAACTGAGAGCGCAAAGAACAGAATATGGCGGGACAATGTAACTAAAAGAGAGGTGAGGAGGACAGGTCCTCCATTTGTCGGTTCAGGTAGGGGCGGAGACCCCAGTGATCAAAATAGGAAGGCTCCTGATACCTTCCCAGCTCCAGGTCTTGATAGGCGACCACGTCTATTTAAATGGGTTGCCAGGGTGGCAGTGAGGCTTGGAAGATTTATCCAAAGTGCCCTAGGTGCAAGAGATGCCATTTGGGGGTGTGTAGGGCAAAGGCTTGCTTCTTATGTGGGGCAGTGGGACATTTCAAGAAAGATTTCCCAAAAGCAAGAAAGGAAGAACCCAGGAAGGTGGACAGCTCAGCCCCAGCTTGAGTGTTCGCATTGACTCAGGCAGAAGCTGAGGCTTCACCCTCGGTAGTTACTGGTCAGCTTTTTAATGCATAAACCCCTTATACTGTTTTGATTGACTCTGGTGCTACACATTCATTTCTAGCTAGTAGAATTATTGATAGACTGTGTAGGCCATGTGATTATTATGTTGTGGGGTTCGGGACCTTATTACCCACTAGGGAATTGGTAGTATCCAAGAGATTGGTCAAATCACTGTCAGTAACCGTAGAGGGCAGAGAGTTGTCAGTTTATTTGATAGAGTTGGTGATGACTAACTTTGGCAAGACTCTGGGTATGGATTGGTTAGTAAAGTATGTGGCAACCATAGATTGCAAAAGGAAGATGGTCACATTTGAGCCTGAAGGTGAGGATCCTTTTGTGTTTGTTGGCATTATGCATGGACCTCACATACCTATGATATCTATTTTGAGGGCTAGAGATCTATTGCAAGGAGGTTGCATAGGATTCTTAGCCAGTGTGGTTGATACCACTCAGATCATGTCAGTGAGACTAGAAGAGACCAGACTAGTCTGTGGGTTTCTGGATGTGTTTCCAGAAGATTTACTAGGGTTGCCACCACACAGATAGATTGAATTTGTGATAGAATTGGCACCAAGGATAGATCCAGTGTCTAGAGCACCCTACAGAATGGCCCCAACAGAATTAAAAGAACTGAAAGTATAACTGCATGAGCTATTAGACTTAGGTTTTATCATACCTAGTTTCTCACCTTGGGGTGCACCAGTTCTGTTTGTGAAGAAGAAAGATGGTTATTTGAGGATGTGTATTGATTACAGAGAACTTAATAAGTTAGCAATCAAGAATAAGTATCCTCTGCCAAGGATAGATGATCTATTTGATTAGTTGCAAGGTAAAAGTGTATTCTTAAAGATAGACATTCGATCTGGTTATCATCAGCTAAGGGTCAATGAGGGAGATATAACGAAGACTACTTTTTGCACTAGATATGGGTATTATGAGTTCTTAGTCATGTCTTTTGGATTGACTAATCACCCAGTTGCTTTTATGGATTTGAGGAACATAGTGTTCAAGGATTATTTGGACCAGTTTGTGATTGTCTTCATCGATTATATTCTGGTTTATTCTCAGTCAGGGTCAGAACGAAAGCAACATCTGAGGTTGGTTTTTACAGAGACTGGGGGAACACAGATTGTTTGCAAAGTTGAAGAAATGTGAGTTTTGGTTATCTCAGGTAACTTTCCTTGGGCACATTGTTAGTAAGGAGGGGATTAAAGTAGATCCAGCCAAGATTGAGGCGGTCAGAGATTGGCCAAGGCCAAAGAATGCTTCTGAAGTTAGGATTTTCCTTGGATTGGTAGGTTATTATAGACATTTCATGGAAGGATTCTCAAAGATTGCTACTTCATTGACTGAGCTGACACGCAAGAATCAGAAGTCTGTGTGGTCAGACAAGTGTGAGAATAGCTTCCAGGAACTGAAGAAGAGGTTAATTATAGCTTCAGTTCTGAGTCTTCCTATAGATCAAGAGAAGTTTGTGATATATTGTGATGCCTCACATCAGGGTTTGGGTTGTGTTTTGATGCAGTCAGGGAAGATGATTGCTTATGCCTCACGTCAACTAAAGGAGTATGAACAGAGATATCCTACTTATGATTTAGAGTTGGTGGCTGTGGTCTTTGCATTAAAGGTATGGAGACACTACCTTTATAGAGAGAAGTGTGAGATTTATACTAATCACGAGAGCCTGAAGTACTTCTGCACACAGAAAGACTTGAATATGAGACAAAGATGTTGGCTGGAGTTAGTAAAAGATTATGATTATGAGATTCTGTATCATCTAAGAAGCCAACGTGGTAGCAGATGCTTTAAGCCGGAAGGGTCCGGGATAGATTTTTAGTTAGAGGCTGATATCTAGAGAATTAGCAGAGGATATAACCAGAGCTGTTATAGAATTGCTGGTAGGCCAGTCGGCCAACATTACGCTATAGTCCATGCTATTGGAGAGAATCAAGGAAGGTTAGTAGGGTGATCCACAACTAACCAAGATCAGAGAGGATGTTTTGGCTGAAGTGTCCAAATATTATGCAGTGTCTGATATGGGTTTGTTGAGATACAAAGGTCGGATATGTGTTCTGTTAGACACTGCTTTGAGGTGAGAGATTCTGGATGAATCTCATACTACTCCTTACTCTTTGCTTCCAGGCACCACGAAGATGTATCAAATGTGACTCATGTATTGTGTTACGAAGATCTGGAGCTTGAGACGGATATCTCCTATGAGGAACAACCAGTCTAGATACTAGACAGAAAGGACAAGGTCTTGAGGAATAAAACTATACATTTGGTTAAGGTATTATGGAGGAACAGCAAGGTCGAGGAAGCGACCTGGGAGCTGGAGTCAGATATGTAGAGTCAGTATCCCGATCTGTTCAGGTAAATTTCAAGGATGAAATTTCTGTAAGGAGGGAATAATTGTAATGTCCCAAAATCCCTAATGTGGCTTAATGCTTGGATTAGGGGGCCAGAAGGGCCATAATTGACTTCTTATGCCATTAGGTGATTAAATGCATTATTATGTGAAATATATGATGATAATTGCATGCATGTGGGTTCACTTATCATTATAAAGGTATTTTTGTAATTTGGCCCGTTGAGGGCATATATGTATATTTATGTGCATGTTTATGATTAATGGATGAGACCACATTATAATGTGGATTTGTTCGAGCTATTCGGCATGAGACGATCTTAGAATGTAAATTAGCGGTTTGGTCATAACGGGATTAATTTACGGGCTTGGGGTGAGCCTAGTGGTAATTTGATGCTTAGTACATTACCGGGAATGAACGAGTAATGGGATATGATTCAATTATTATTTGAGAATATTGGGAATAACGGGAATTGGATGACATTAATTATAATTAGCGGGATAAGTGGAAAATGATAGTTTTGCCCTTGGGTGGCTGTTAAGGAATTAAATGGACATAAGGGTAATTTGGTCTTTTGACCAAGGGTTATATTTAAACTAAGTGGCTGGTTGTAAAAGCTTTAGACAACCAAAAATAGAGTTCTTTTCCTTCTCCCTACTGATCATTTCTTCCTCTCTTTTCCTTTGAATTTTTATAGCAAGATTAAGGTTTCAAGCTAGGAGATCAAAGCTTGAGGGTTTAGGGTTCTGATCAGTAGCTGAAGAGGATTCAAACTTGTGATTTAGGTAAGGTTTCAGCCATGTTTTTTTTTACTTCTAGTTTTGGTCTGTTTTTAAGTTAGTTCTTAAGCTTGAGGTTTGATCTTTGAAGTGGTTATTTTGTGTGGTATTAAATGATTCAAACCTTGGTTTTGTGGTTAAACTAGTGGATATGTTGTGTTGATGATTGGTTTTGATTTTGGGATGGTTTGATTGAGGTTTGAATTGAGAAAAGGGTAGGGGATCTGGGTTTGCAGGGTCAAGTCCCGACCTAGTCCATGCAAGTCGCGACTTGGTCCCAAGTTAGAGCCTCCCCTGGGCTTTGTTAGGCAAGCGCGCCGCAACTTTCTAGGCCAAGTCGCAACCCGCCCCTGGTACCCAAAATAGATTATTCTATGTCTTGGGGGCACACCGCGACTCACTAGGCCAAGTCGCGTGTAATGCCTTAAAATCCCTAATGTGGTTTAATGGTTGGATTAGTAGGTCGGGGGGGGCATAATTGATTTATTATGCCATTAAACTATTATATGCATGTTTATGTGAATTATATTATAATATGATGTTAAATACATGCATGTGGGTCCACATTTCATTACAGGGGTATTTTGGTAATTTGGTCTGTTGATGGCATAATTGTATATTTTGGTGCATGCTTGTGATATATTGTTGAGGCCACATTATTATGTGGATTTGTTCGGGCTATTCGGCATGAGGCGATCTTTGAATATTAAGTAGTGGTTTAGTCATAACGGGATTATGTTCGAGGCTCGGGGTGAGCCTCGGGATGTTTTAATGATTAGAACGTTGTCGAGAATTAAAGGGTAATGGGATGTGAATTTTTGGTATTTGAGAATATCAAGAATAGCAAGAATTTGAGAGCGTTAATTATGATTAACAAAATAAGTGGAAGAGGACGATTTTACCCTTGGGAGTCTTTAGAAACATTTAATTGACATAGGGGCAAAATAGACATTTCACCCCTAGGATATATATGACTCTAGTAACCTGTAGAAAACTATAACCAAAATATAGTTCTCCTTCTTCATACGTTCATCAACTTTCTCCTTTCCTTCTTTGGAATTTTTGAAGCCAACTTGAAGAAATAAGCTAGGAAATTAAAGGTTTGAGCTTAGGATCTTGGTTCATCCATTGAAAAGGACTCAAAACCAGCTTGAGGTAAGAAATCATCAATGAACTTTAAACTTTGCTCTGTTTTTTCTTATAGTTTTCAGCTTATAGATTTTGATGTGGATAGTTGGGAATTAGTGGAAGTTTTTGAGTTTGGTTGCTTGGGTTTTTATGAGGATATGATGTAGATGAAGTTTAGGGGTTGAATTGGATGTTTTTGGTAATGTTTGGGATTGGTTTGGAGGGTTGGTTTCAAGGTAAATCGCAAGGAGGGAAAACCATAAATTTTTTCTTGTCTGAAGTTGGCGCCCCAGCGCCCCAGCACTAGGCCAACTTCAGAAAGTCTCATTTTTAGGGCTTGGGATGGTTTTTAAGGCTCAAGGGTTGGTTCCTTTACCCCATTTGAGTAGATTGAGAGTCCCGAGAGTGTGGGATTGGTCCCGTGAGTGAGATTTTAGATTGTGAACTTTTATTGATTTATTTTATTGATGGAATCCCATATTTGGTTATGACTAGGTGACCGCTAAGGAACTAAAAGACAAACTGAATCAGAGGTAAGAAAATTGCACTCTATGTACATGACATGTGTGGTTATTATAGAGGCATGTTGATGGTTAAATGTGGTCATTGATTGCATATTAAATGCTTAACAAATCTTGCTTACTTGTGTATGGCACTGACTATTCAGAATCGGCACTAGTCGCGTGTTACTGACCTAAGAGCCAGGAACGACATAAGCATTATGAACGCAAAGTTGATACAAGATTAGATCTAATCGTTATCAACGTTGAATGAATCTAGGAGCAATAATGTTGGACCGACCCTAAGGTCGATGAAAATTATAAGCGCTTGTCTAGTCTATGACTAGTTACTCAGAGCCAGGGCCAAAGGCCTAGGTGACTGTTGTCACATGGCTAAGGGAACGGAATCCCACAGTTGTGACTCTATGGTCACTCGGTAGGTTTATGTTGTTGACTATTTCATCAGATACCTCTCCTGTTAAAGCTAGTGATGTGATCACTTATTGGTAAAGGGAACGGAATCCACCTTAGTGACTTTACGATTGTCACTTCTCTATTTTGGACTAAAAGTCTTGAATGATTATTATGACCATTGTTGATATTATATTCATGCAGTATTGAGTTTTCTTGCTGGGTTTTGGCTCATGGGTGCTATGTGGTGAAGGTAAAGGAAAAGAAAAGCTCACCCAACCTTAAGTGGAGAGCTTAGGTGGTGATGTGTACATATGTGGCCGCTTGACCACCACGGCCAAGGCGTTCTCAGGGGAACTAGGGGGTTTACCCTATTTTTTCCGCTTAGATCGGCAGGTTGTAAATTTTAAACAATAATGACCATTTTGCATTGTAAATAACTTGTAAATGTTTTTATGGGCCCATGAGCAGTTTTATGTTTTGAATAAAATCTATCTTTTCCTTTTGCTTGGTTTTCCACCTTAACCTATTAATGAAACCTAGAAGCACATTTTTAACCAAAGAACTCGGTTAGCGAGTTAAATTCACGGTTCAACGTTCACCGTAACGGTCTTGGGGTAACCAGGGCGTTACATCGCGACCCGGCCCTTCCTTTTGTGCCAGGGAGGAGTTTTTCAAGGGTTTAGGCTCGAGGTTTCATTTCCTAAAGCTCAAGATCGAATCTACTAATCGTTTAGTACGATTCAAGGTCCCAGGAGCAAGGTTTTAGATTATTAACCTTTTATTATTTATTTTTATTGATGGAATTTCCTATTGGTTATGACTAGGTGGCTGCTAAGGAACTTAAGGACTGATCGTTCTCAAAGGTCGTTCTTTTATTATTACTCGCTCGAACCAAAGATAAGAAAATTGCACCCAGTATATGACATGCATTGTTATTGATGAAGCATGTTGAGTGCTCTATATATTGACATTGATTGCATAGTAAATGCATAGCAGCTTTGCTTATCTGTATGTGGAAATGACTTATTAATCAGAGAACGGCAATGGTATCTAGTATTGATCCTGAAGTTGTGACTTATTTGTCAAGTTCAACGGTGATATGAGCACTGGTCGTATGATATTGGCTTAAGAGTCAAAACGGCATTAATGTGTTTAACACATGCCGAAATGATTAGATCTAATAACCATAAGCATGAAATGCTTGACCGATCCTAAGTTCGATGAAATCTAAAAGCGCTTGTCTAGTCTGAAGACTAGTTACATAGTGCCAGAGCCAAAAGGCTCAAGTGACTAAATGTCACGTGGCTTAGGGTGCAGAGCCCAAGAGACAGACTTATTAGTCATCTATTTAGAGATAGACTTATTAGTCATCTATCCAGAGTTAGACTTATTAGTTATCTATTCAGAGTATGACTTAATAGTTACTTATCTGATTAGGGTGTGGAGCCCAAAGTGTGACTCATTATCTGATTAGGGCTGGAAGCCCCAGAATGATTACCAAAATCATTTATTGATGTGTACATATGCGGCCGCTTGACCACCACGGCCAAGGTGTTTCTCAGAGGAACTAGGGCTTAACCCTATTTTTGCCGCTTAGGACAGCAGGTTGTAATTTTTACATTGTAATGACCATTTTGGATTGTAAACACTTTTATGGGCCCATGTACAGTTCTATGTTTTAAATAAAATATATCCATTCCTTTTTATCAAGATTTTCACCTTAGCCTATTAATAACACTTAGATGCATATTTATAATGAAATGACTCATTTAGCGAGTTAAGCACTGTTTAAGGTCCACAGTAACTGTCTTGGAGTAATCAGGGCGTTACAGAAAAAAGGCTACCCACCCCTGAAAATAGTAGATGATGGCAGCCTCCTTTTTTACATGCAGCTGCAAAATAAAAGAAACATATTTCACAAAATATCCCTTATCAAACGTTTTGAAATTGTTTTCCATAAAATTCAGATTCAAAAAATCATGATGTTGAAAAAATTTACAAATTCAAATCAAAAGCTTTAAAAAACAAATCTTCCTCAAGTAATTGTTGATCTGTGGTTGATGTTTTTTAATATATGTTGTGTTGCTTTGGGGTTGCGACTGCATAGATGCCATCTTGATAACAAATGATTGCAAGTATGATAGCCTAATAAAAAAGATGTGCAGTCAACGCAAGATCACCACAAAATCAACAACAAATCAACATGCATCAGTCTCTAATGTTGGTTGTCATGGAAATTTGAAGAAAAAGAAGAAGAAATAGAGAAAATGAGAATGAACGAGTTATGAATATCATAAAAAAATTATTTTACATTTTAATTACACACTTATTATAAATATAAAAAGCTAGCTATATGACTCATTTTTCATACTACAAGAAAAATGGTATTTAGCAGCGACCAAAAGTCGCCACTAATAATACAATTATTGGCAGCAACAAAGTTTGGTCGCCACTAATATTAGACAGATTAAATATTTTTTATTAAAAATATTATTAGTGGTGACAGTTTTACTATTAGCAGCGACATTCGAAAATACCCAGAAAAAAATGTGGGAAATTTCCCTCCAACATGAATATTTAAGACTATTAGCGGCGACACGTGTCGCCGCTAATAGTCACCACGACAATAAAAAAATATTAGCGACAACAGTACCTCGTCTTCTCCTCAATATTCTCCTTTTTCTTCAAATCCCAGCCACCCTCTCCCCTAGCCCCTCTGCCCCCAAGCCCGAGCCGCCCCTGCACCCCCACCCTGCACCCCCCTTCTCCCTCTCTCCTAGCCCCTCCACCCCACCCTGAGCTCGTCCCTTTGGCCCACCCCACGCCCCGCCCCTCTGCCCCTACCCCCGACCCGCACGATTCCCCACCCTGACCGTACACGCCTCTCCACGTCGAGGTATATATATCATATATTATATATATAGATAGGTATATATTATATTGTTGACGTAGTTTTTCGCCAACAGTGTATTACGAAAATTAGTTGGAACAAACTAATGCTTAAGGGTAAACTGTAACAATAGTAATCACTTTTAAAGATACTTCAAATGATAGAGTAAGAACACTCGTTCTTTTTTACATGGTTCGGAGGTTAAAATCTCTCTAGTCCACGAGTTGATATTATTACTGTACGTCTCTCTATATTTTGAGAGAATATTTGCATTATACAGAGAAAAACCCAACCCCTTTTCTATCCAAGGTCTTGGTATTTATAGAAGAACCATCCCAGGATAGGTGTTGGGGTTGTCCCGTGAATATACATCTCTATTTTTGACCTGTCATCTACAAATGGTGAATAATACAATATATCTTAAGGTAAGGTCTAATCATTAGTAAAAATGATTGTTGGCTGCCTGGTGTAATCAGACACGTGATGTCTGATTACGCACGTTTATATTACTTGTCTGAGAATTTAGAGATAAATGGATATGCGATCCCTGACCATGCACGTTTATATATAACATATCCAGCTTAACAAACTCGTGGGCGTGGCAGGTGGTCAGAGGACTCCGACCTGAACATAATGGCAGCTCGTGTTCAGGAGTCTGTAAGTTATATCCATCTCCAGCTCGTACTTTAACGTTCGTGCTTCTCAGCTCGTGTTATTATCTGGGGGGTTGAACTGCCTCTGCCAAGGAGATGTCAATTTGTGGGTCCCTCAGTATTATTCTTAGATGGTCAGTTGTACTCGAGTTGCATAAAAGACCCTGGCTGAATATCAGGGCATACATATATATATATATATATGTAAATATATTTATATATTTTTTATTATTTATTTGTTGATTGTTTTTAATTTTTATTTAACTTTATAATTTGTTTTATTTTATTTTGTTTTCTATTTTTAATTATTTTAGTTTTGTGTTATATATATGGGTGTATAGCTATATATGTGTATATTTATATTTGGGTGTATATATATGTGTGTATAGACTATATATATATGTGTGTGTGTGTGTGTGTGTGTGTGTGTGACCATGTGTGGATGTGTATGTGTGTGTTTTTGTATATATATATATTTGTATGTAAGTATATAGATATATATGTGTGGGTGTGTGTGGTGTATATGTATATGTGTGTGAGGTGTATATATGTATGTTTTATGTATTTAATTTATGTGTTATAATTTTTTTTTGTTTTGTTTTACTAACTCTCTTTTCTATTTAGGAGAAAATAAATTGGTATAATTTTTTGAACCTTTTCTTTTGGAGCATTTTATTAATTGGTATGTGTCTCTTATTTCTTGCAATATTATTATTATTATTATTATTTACTATTGTTAGATGAGTTTGAATATCCTAAATATTCATCTATAGTGATTAGGAGTTTCTGAGATACACATTGTGTGATATGGTGATAAGGGAGGTTATGAACTTGCATGTATTAGCGAAGTAGGTTCTATGAAATTTTAGTGTGCTGTGGAGATATAATGAAGAAATTTATAATGTATTGTTTGAATTGTTTTTTTTAACTGTTTAAAAATGGCTGTCTTTAGTCTAGGGGAGATGCTGCCCAATTTTTTGTAGATTTATAGGGTTGTGGGTCAGGATAGGGTCTTTATTGTTGGGAATGAGTTTCCTAACACACAGTGGAATGGTGGTGGGTTGGCCCATTGTACAACAAAAATTTTGTAACATATTTAAACTAGCATTAAATATGAGGATCCATTAATATACATAAATTAATCATAAGCAAGAAAAGAATAGAAAACATACATCTTGATGCCTAACAAGTGTCATTGCTATCTTTTTGTAATTTGAACGAACTTCCTATCCAAGCTTCTCCCAGGTACTCACACCAAGATCTTCCATAACATTCTCTACACCTCAAGAAGTGTGTGGGCACTTAGAGAATAAATGATAGTTAATTTCTAATTCTACTTGATGTACTCAACACATGAGATCAAGAAAATATGCCTGAGCTTGGTTCTTTATCTTTTTCAGGGAGCGATATAAAAGCATCGTTCTTTTCTTTAGAGCGAATAAAAAGAGTCTATCTTATTTCAATTTATCTGTAATAAGAGAAAATATTTAAACTTAAAAAATAAATTTGTAACAAATTTATAATTTATCTTTTAATTAATTAATTATCTTATTAATGAAAATATCCAAAAACTAGCTTTTGAGTTTTCCATTAAGTAATTAATTAAATAAATAAAATTGAAAAATTTATCCCTGAAAAATGTGCAGTACACGCCACACACAGTCCATGAACTGAGTGTGTCGTGTATTACCCTATACTTTAGGAATATTTGATTTTTCCATAATTATTTAATTATTTATTCAAACTACCTTATCACATAAAAATCCAACAACTTGATAATTAATTCAAATTTTAATTAATTATCTTTTTAACTAATTATCAAATATAATTAATTATTTGAATCAATATCAATATTTTAAATTCAAATCTAATTTGAACTTATCAGATTATTATCTCTCACTCAAATAAAGATATTTAATTTATTCTATCAATTAATTAAAACTAATTTAAATTAATAATAATTTCAAAATTAAATATTTAATTTATTATAATTTCAAAAATTATAATTAATTAATTATTCAATATAATTTCGAAGATAAATTTAATTATTTAATATAATTTCAAAATTTACATAATTATTAAATATTAATTATTTTGTTAATTACAACTATTTGTAATTAATTAATTAATCACTATTATCACATAATTGCATATTTGGCCTGAATAACAAATTTCTTCTTAAATATGTCTTTCAACCATTTTTCTCTTTATATCAACTCTTGTCTTGAATAGTGTTGATAGAGCCATTGTGGGGACATATGGACCTATAATTCCAAGCTCCAATAAATTTAAGATTATTAATTAAACTATTTAATTAAATAATCTTAATTTATTAATCTCGTGATTACTCCACTATAAATATGAGACAACACTCTTGTAATTATAGACATTGCATTTACTAAGTACTTTATAATAATAAAGTGTCCATTGATATAATCATTACATACAAATTAACCCTCTAATAATGATCCATAATTAATCGGGAATAAAATTATCGTTTAACCCTTTTAATTATATCTTGTTTCCTTAAGTACCGTGGGCTTTGCTAGTGAAGGTTAATTCATAACTAAATTATGAATTTGAGATCAATAACCTTTCAGTCCCAAAACTCAACCCTTAAGAGAATCATTATTCAATCTCTTATGAGAATGTATAGATTCCATATCTGTATACTATGTCCCCAGCCATTTACATTAATGAGTTCCCAAAACAAAAGTTTCTAGTCTGATCATTCTAACATACCCTAACAAGTGAATCAAAGAACTCATATAACATAAACAGGAGTTCATAGTAACTTCAAGAGTAAGATCTATTTGTATAAGATCATCAGTTGATATATTTAATTAATACTTCAAAACGGTATTTAACTAAGTATTAATAAACATATCTGGTCTAATTCTATATATTCTGTAATATATAAAGTACATCGACTAAAGTGTCCTACTACACTAGTAATCTGGATCTAGATCACATGAATTCATATTACTAGTGGATCGTACTTGCAGTAATTAATCTAAAGATTCCATAACTTTATTTTACTACAAACTATTCAAGTTCACTTATTTCAAACACAATCCTCTCGTACAAATACGTAGTTGAGGTCACATATATGAACTTAGGAATTTTTCTTATATTTACTTAATATTATCACAGAATAATATAGTCCATAAAATATATGTATATCAAATTCAATTAATTTATTTATTTCTTAAAACAATATCTACTACATATGCTTTCAGGACACAATTCCCAACATTTATAGGGTCGAGGGTCGGGATAGGGTCGCGGGTCGGGATAAGGTCTTTATAGGGTCGAGGGTTGGGATAAGGTCTTTATAGGGTCAGGATATGGTTTTTATAGGGACGAGGGTCGGGATAGTGGCTTTATAAGTTCGGGATAGGGATAGTGTCTTTATAGGGAGAGGGGTTGGGATAGTGTCTTCATAGGGTCAGGAGGCGTCAGGATAAGGTCTTTATAGGGTCGGGGGTCGGGATAAGGTCTTTATAGGGTTGGGGGTCGGGATAGGGTCTTTATAGGACCGGGGGTCGAGATAGGGTCTTTATAGGGTCGGGAAAGGTCTTTATAAGGACGGGGTCGGGATAGTGTCTTTATAGGGTCAGGATAAGGTCTTTATAGGGTTGGGGGTCGAGATAGAGTCTTTATAGGGTCGGGGGTCGGGATAAGGTCTTTATAAGGTCGGGATAGGGTCGGGGTCGGGATAATGTCTTTATAGGGTCGATGGTTGGGATAAGGTCTTTATAGGGATGGGGGTCGAGATAGTGTCTTTATATGGTCGAGATAAGGTCTTTATAAGGACGGGGGTCGGGATAGTGTCTTTATAGGGTCGGGGGTCAGGATAGTGTCTTTATAGGGTAAGGATAAGGTCTTTATAGGGTCAGAGGTCAGGATGGGATCTTTATAGGGTCGGGGGTCAGGATAAGGTCTTTATAAGGCCAGGATAGGTTCGAGGATCGAGATAATGTCTTTATAGGGTCGTGAGTCGTGATAAGGTCTTTAT
Organism: Humulus lupulus; assembly: GCF_963169125.1. Classification (NCBI taxonomy): domain Eukaryota; kingdom Viridiplantae; phylum Streptophyta; class Magnoliopsida; order Rosales; family Cannabaceae; genus Humulus; species Humulus lupulus. Next base: position 16,444,521 of record NC_084802.1, read on the forward strand.
AGGGTCGGGGGTCGGGATAGTGTATTTATAGGATCAGGATAGGGATAAGGTCTTTACTACTATTATTAATAATAACAAAAAAATTGTTATTATTTCTTATAACAAAATTTTTTTGTTATTTCTAATAAAAAAAATTGTTATTATTTCTTATAACAAATTTTTTTTGTTATTTCTAATAAAAAAAATTGTTATTATTTACCATAGATGGCAATTGATAAGAGTTGGACGAAATTGAGAAATCATGCATGTGATGCTTATTGGATTGGTCTCCAAAATTTCATGAATATGGCGTCACAACACAAAGATTGTGACGGGAGAATAAGATGCCCATGTGTCAAATGCATGAATCTTAGACTGCAAACTTTGGAAGTCGTTCAAGCACATATATTCGATCGGGATTTCCAATAGAGTTATGAACAATGGAATTACCATGGGGAAGTCGAGGAAAGAGTGGATGAGAATGAGCCCGCAGATGAGATGCGAGATGTCGATGACGATTTCCTTTTACCGAACAATGCTGAAGAAGCTAATATTTGACGAGATTGAAGTTGAGTTGTATCTAGGTTGTGATTGGATATCATCGCTGAACTTTTTAGCTAACTTGATGCACATGAAAGTAAAGGGGAAGATACCAAACAACACATTTGATGAACTGTTGAAGTTATTAAAGTTTGCATTTCCTAAGGAAAACAAAATTCCAGCATCCCACTACGAGGCTAAAAAAACTTAGTAAATTAGGGTTGGGATACCAATCAATACATGTGTGTAGATATGATTGCTGCTTATTTTTTACTGAGCATGCATCTAAAGATTCATGTCCGGTGTGCGAGAGTAGCAGGTGGATAAATGAGAAGAATAAAGGGAAAAGGTTTTGCATAAGGTGATGCGTTATTTTCCGTTGATTCCCTGATTAAAAAGATTGTACAGTTCAAGACATACAGCAAAAGAGATGCTATTGCATCATATTGAGAGATCGAAAGAAGAAAGGATGATGCGTCATCTGGTTGATGGGTTAGCATGGAAGGATTTTAATGCTAGACATCCTGATTTTGCAAGAGATCCTAGTATAAATGTGACCAATGAATGGTATAAAGATGAACCGTACATACTTGCTAGCCAAGCTAAACAAGTTTTCGATCTCGATGATCTACTTAGAGGTCGAGCTTGGAAAGTTGTTGAAGAAGTGAATCATAGGAAAGTTTGGGATATTCTGCACAGTTCTGATCAGATTGCTGATATTGATGTTGTACATGACACAAACTCATCCAATTTCGTATTGACTATTGAGCTCAGGAAGTTGGTTGTTCAACAATCTAATCAACTAGCAACATTCATAGGCATCGCTCCTCGACATTATTCGACTGCTCAAAATACCGATGATTTTATTAATGATGATGAAGAAGAAGTCGAAGACATAGAAGAAGCCAATGACGAGGATGATTTACTTGTTAACCTTAGTGATGATGATAACACCAATCATGTTTCACTAATAGATGTCAATTTGATAAATGATGACAGTGACTATTGTACTTATTTCTTGTATATGTATAAGAAAAACGTTATATTTAAATAATTATATATCAGAAGTGTTGAAGGATTTATGGATTTGTTATGTTGTGGATTTGTAATCAGAAATGTTAAATAATAATTATGTGGTGATTACAACTATATATTCATAAATAATATATATATATATATATATGATATTCACACTAACAAACAAATTTGATCATATTTAGTTTAAAGATGTCAGCAGATGTAGCTTCATATCATGGCGGAGATGTTGGTGGTCAAGATCCACCAAATCTGGCTACAAGCCCATCCAATTGCGAGTCAGGTATTTTAAAATTTATTCTTTATTTATTTCTAATTATACTTTATTATACAACATACTAAAGTATATAATGCACTTATTTAAAACAATACAGTAGCTCCACCAAAGAGAAAAGGTTGTGGGCCTGCCGCTGGGAAAACTTTAGACGACAGAAGGCGAGAAGTTGGACATCCACTCCCCATAGTGGTTGACCTTATCACTTACAAGGTAATGGGAATGGAACATGCTGCTTTTGTTCGTCTTTTGGGCACCCAAGTCACATTAGCGGTTCCAAGATATTACAAGGATTGGACTAATGTCCCAAAATGGTATAAGGACAATGTCATTAGTAAAGTGAAGGTAAAATTTTTAGAATTTACTTTAATAATAACTGTATTATAATTCCAGCACGATTGACATGTTTTTTCTTGATTGTAGCACATCTATCAAATAAATGGGCGACTAGATTATTATAATGCCTTAGTTACCCCAGAGCAGTTACGGTGAACCGGAAATTTGACCTGCTACCCGAGTCCTTTGGTTAAAAACGTCTTCTAAGTGTTATTAACAGGCTAAGGTGGAAAATCAATAAAAAGGAAAGGATATATTTATTTAGTATATAAACTGTTCATGAGCTCATCAAAACATTTACAAGTTGTTTACAACACAAAATGGTCACTACTGTTTCAAATTTACAAACCCGCCGACCTAAGCGGCAAAAATAGGGTAAACCCCCTAGTTCCTTTGAGAACTCCTTGGCCGTGGTGGTCAAGCGGTCGCATATGTACACATCACCACCTAAGCTCTCCACTCAGGGTTGGGTGAGCTTTTCTTTCCCTTTACCTGCACCACATAGCACCCATGAGCCAAAGCCCAGCAAGAAAACACAATATTGTATACAAACATTATCAAATGATTATCATTATAATCACACAGAGCTTATAGTTCTTAAACAGATGAGTGAATATCACTTGAGGTTCTAGAAAACCATACTGAGTGACTAACAAAAAAGTCATTAACTTAACCAGAAGAGTGGCTACTGGGTAAGCCACTAGCCTTAAATAGATGAGAAACTGATGGGTAAGTCTCTAACTTAACAAATGAGTGACTGATGGGTAAGTCACACAAGCGCTTATAGTATTCATCGAACTTGAGGTCGGTCTGGCATTAATGCTCTTTGAGTCATCCAATGCAGATATCAATTAGATCTAATCTTTATTGGCTTGCGTTGAACACACTAAGGTCGTCCTGACTTATGAGTCAGTACTGTGTGACCAGTGTGCAGTACCACTGCCGAACCTGACTAATGAGTCACAGGTTCACAGTTGATACCGACACCTTTGCCAAATCTGATTAATTAGTCAGTACCATGCACAAGTGAGCAATATTTGCTAAGCATTCAATAATCAATTCATTTCCACATTTACACAATCAACATGCCTTAAGAATAATCATGCATGTCACATATGGAGCGCAGTTTTCTTACCTCTGATTCGAGCTAGAATGAATAGAAGAACGACCCTTGAGAACGTTCTAGATTTTAGTCCTTTAGCGGTCACCTAACCATAACCAAATATGGGATACCATCAATAAAATGAATAATAAAATATTCCCGGACCAAGACCTAGCCTCCGGGACATCGAATCCCACTAAACCGGGTAGTAGAATCGATCCCGAGGCCTAAGGTTTGCATCCCTAGGTCAAAAACACATTTTTGGCCAAAATGACTTTCAAGCATCGCAGCCCTTCCCCAAGCACCGCAGCCCTTCCCCAAAACAGAAAAAATCCCATCACGCCTCTGCCTCAAGCGCCGCGGCCCTTCCCCAAGCGCCGCAGCCCTTCGGCCCCAGTTCAGCCAACACCCTGGTTTTTCTTCCCTTGCGTTTTTCCTTGGAACCAACCTTTTAAATCAAGCTCAAACCTCCAATACAGCCCCTAGACTTGATCTATAACACTCCCTCATCAAAACCCAAGTTAAATCCCAACCAAAACTTCCATCAATTCCAACTATCCACAACAAAATCATGAGCTGAAACTAAACATGAAAACAGAGCATACCATAAAACTAATGGCTGGAAACTTACCTCAAACTCAGGTTGTGATGCTCTTCAATGGTGGAACACTCTCCCAAACTCCCAAGGTCTACTTCCCAAGCTAGAATCCTCAACAAGAGCTAAAAAATCACAAAGGAGATGGAGGAGAAGGAAGGTACGGGTAAGCTTCAAGACTTGTTCTGTTTTCTCTCTGATTCACAGCCAAAAGTAGTTTATATCTATCCTAGGGGTAAAAAGACCATTATACCCCTAGGTCAATTAAGGGTTTCTAAAGGCTCCCGAGGGCAAATTTGTCCTTTCCAACCTATCTCGTTAATCATAATTAACGCTCTCCAATTCCCGCTATTCTCGATAATCACAAACATCAATAATTTATATCTTGTTACCCTTTAATTCCCGGTAACGCTCTAATCATTAAAAATCACCCCGAGACTCATCCCGGGCCTCGAACTTAAACTTGTTATGACTAGACCGCTAATCAATAATCCAAGATCGTCTCATGCCGAATAGCTCGAACAAACCCACATTATAATGTGGTCTCAACAACATATCATTGACATACATACAGTTATACATTTATACCCTCAGCGGGCCAAATTATCATCACACCCCTGTAATTAAAAATGTGGACCCACATTAATGCATTTAACATCATATTATAATATAATTCACATATACATGCATTTTATCAATTAATGGCATAATTAAACAAGTATGGCCCTCTCGGCCTACTTTTCCCGCCATTAAACCATATCGGAGATTTCAGGGCATTACAATTATACCACCCTCATTGACAATATCGATGTTGAGATGGCTGAGAGATACTGAGATAGGAAAACTAAGAGGCACGCCCACTTCAAAAAGTTCTACAAAGGACTAGATGATTGGGACGAGGTCTTAAAGAAGCCACCCAAAGATGTCAACGTTGATGGGTGGAAAGAAATTTGTGAGTTTTTTAGGAGTCCAGAGTTTATTGCGTGCTCCATGAAGAATAAAATAAACTGAGACCAAATGAAGTACTCTACAACACAAGGCACAAAATCATTAGCGACCACTTGCCACGAAAAAGTAAGTGAAAATATTAACTTAATTAATTTGTATGAATTTATAAGTTCTCTAACATTCTCATTTTCTTTATTAGTTGGACCCGAACCTAATTGAGGAATGGAAGGAGTATCACTGGACAAAAAAGAACAAGAATTTTCTCAACGAGGATGTTGAACGAGATTATGTAAGTTTAACTTTATTATTAATTAAAATAATTATATTTTTCTTTTGTATTATAATTTTTTTTTTAAAACAGGTTAAGTTGAAGTCAACTCTTGAAGCTAAGACTTAGCAGACAGTTGAATATGGTACCGATGATTCTTCCTTGGTACTAATTCAGGTTCTTGGTGAAGGGAGGAGCCACTAGCGAGGAATTGGTCACAAAGTAAAAGGAAAAGCGTTAAATTGTCCCTCTCAAAACACTTAGTCTCAAGCACCACCTCAACAGCCGACTGAGGAAATATGTGAATTGGTACACATTGTGAAGGTCATGAATGAATAGCTTCAATACGTGTATCAGCATCTTCCACCTGAAGAACATCCAATAACAAGTGTGGAGATGTAGAATACATATCAGCGATTTTTTGAGAAGTATGTAGGCTCGTCTTCTGAAACTCAAACACAGCACACGTCTCAAGCTTCAACTTCTCAGCCTTCACCAGGCCATCCCGACACACCTGCACTAACTTTGTCATCTCAACCTTCGGCCTAGCCATATATATATATCAATGGCCGATGCCTCCATAACCTCATGCTTATCATCCTCATATGAGCGGACCTTCGTCCCAACCCCCGTCTCCTCACATGAGTGGGTCGTTGTCTCAACCTCCGCTTTATCTATATCCATACGTGTATGGACCTGAAGGATCATTGTTACCTCCACAATATCCATGGGTGATGCATTTACACACACCACAGGCACTGCAAGCACCAGAAGAAGGGGACAATACGGAGGACGCCACTGGTAGAGATGTTTTATATCTTATTGAATTAAACAATAACTTTCAATTAATATATTATTGTATGGGTATTTAATTTGGATAATATTGTATTATTTGTGTGATTTGAATAGAATATTAATTTTATGCATATTTAATTTTAGTAATATTATTTTTATGCATATTTAATTTTGATATTACAAATCAAAAAATATTATTTAAATATTTTATTTTAATTATTTTTTAATTATATAAATGTATTAGAGGCGACAATATCAAAGTTGCTACTGTATTATATTATTAAGGGAGAGTTTTTATTATTATCGACGAAATATGATCCGAGAATTACAATTATTAGGGACGACATTTAATTTATTAAGGGAGAAAAGGTCGCGGCTAATACTATTTATTAGTGGCGATAGTCTTGTCACCGCTAATAATTGACATTAGTGTCAAAATATTAGCAACGACTTTGGATATTATTAGGAGTGATTCGTCCCTAAAAACCATTTTTGTTGTAGTCTCAAAACTTTGAAAACAGATATGATATGATGTGACCCACGACTATATGTCACTCTATATGTAATTCATAATGATGACTCATCTTCTCAAGCACGGTAATAAACAATTCTCTTTCTTTTATTTGTATTAAGTTGTGTGACTCTCATTCACAAAACTTTTGTGAGAACACATATTTATTGCACATATATGTTTTATTATTATTTTTGGATATGTTCGTTAAATGATTACATATATAAGCTATTTTTATTTTGTCTTTAGTGTGACATATGTGAAAGAAAAAAAAATTAACTCGTGAAGAATGTGACAAACCTTTAGAACAGTCAAAGTAAAACATTTTTGAAGAATAAAACAATATTATCTCTCTAGCTTTTGAAAAAAAAAATGGTGAAGAAGTTGAAAAGTTTGAGTGATCTTGTGAGAGGGGATATATAGGGGAATGCGTATTTGGATAATGAAATAAAAATAAATTAATAAAAAATAGGGAAAAAAAAGGAAAATGATGGATAACAGTAATAGTTACTATGTATGTGGCAATGAGTGGAGTGAGAAAGTGCAATTATTAAAAAAATTGAAAAAAAAGGTGAGAATAATGTAAAATAAGATGAGTTAGCTCACAGTGCTATATAGAAACCGTATAATTGAAAATAAACGTCTAATAATAGTATAAAAGAAAAAAATAGCATCCCATAATAAAAATGTAAAAATAGGGAGATAATCTGAGTACTATGTGTAAAAATCTCAACAAAAAAAAAATCATACTGTCTAAAAATTACATGGTGATCTTTTAGTTTTAAGAAAGAAAATAAATTTTATATTTTTAAGAGGAAATTAATTATTATAATATAAATTTTGAAGCTTAAATATTATGGGATTATTTTTTTTTTACTTCAAAATTAGCAAAATATAACCATTAGATTATAATCCAATAGTAAAAAACATTTCCATTACAAATACAATCACCACTATGAAATGACCCAAGAAAAAAAATATGAATACAAGTATATTTTATAAATTTTGTAATGAATGTCTTAAATTCTTCATTGGTGATTGTTATGAATGAAAAACAATGTCCAACTAATTCTGACGAGCGTTCTGTTGATCTCTTCCTCCATAATTTGCTATGATATTTCTCTAAGAGAAAGCAATGTAAGACATCGTCCTTATATATGCGCACTCATTCCTCTACTCGGTCCCTATTCTGTTCTTTTGGAGAACACCATCTTCCCAATCCCAGAGACTGGCCGGCTCTTCACTCGATCTGATCACGTTGACGTTGTCACTCCTTCAGCTTGGGAATAAGGACACCTACTCTCACTAATGCCCACTCTGTCGACAAGTGCATGTTGATGGCCTCCTTTAGAGCTCTCAGTCAGGAGCATTACAGTTAGCCTATTGTAGTAGTCGCATTTTGAATTCTCTTGATGAAAACCACCAAACTTTTGATAATGTGTTTTTTGTCAATGACTGTTTTATATGAATACAGTAAAGTCTAGGGCCATTCTTATGTAACTAATAATGATATAACTCATCACACTTCCAAATAAATAAACTCTTCTTGCACCATTTTCTCACATTTTGTTTTAAATTAAAAATTTTAAATAAATTATTGAAAAAACACTTTTTAATAAAAACTTGCTTTTGAATCTAACTATAATAAATTAATACACGTTAAAAAAGATTTGTATAATCTCCATTTTAGGCAAATAAACAAAACGTATTTTTAATATAAACATATATTTTTCAATATTTTAATAATTATTATTTTATTCACTGTGAATACAATTTCTTTTAGAATATATTATTTTATCATTTTGTATTTAAAATTTATATCATTTGTACAAAGTCTAGATAATGTTTAGGGCTTTTTTCATAAATAAATATATTATAAAAATACATTTTAATTTTACGGTTTCTACTAAATCTTTTCATTCATACTTTCTTGCATAAAATATATTAAAAAATACGATCCCCTCTTCATCTAAAGGATGTCGATCGTAAGACAACACACATTGTCGGAGCAAAGAAAGCTTTTGAAGAATAAATACATACAAACTCCCAAAATATCCAAATAAACAAGCCACATAAATCATCAAAGCTAGTTAGATTTTAATCTCTGATGGTTAACTTTTTTTCCCAAAGAAAAAATGATTTGATTATTGCTAAAAATTATTGTTGTATGGGTATTCATTTTGTATTTTGTTTTGTATCCATAAATGCTTTCTTTGTTTGGATTATGCCTCTACTTTTTTCTTTTTAGCTGTTACCAGTGACGAAGCCACACAGGGGCACGTGCCCCCACTTAAATATTTTAATTATTAATTTTATATATATACACTACTACAAAATATTCTTTACGGGTCACTTTTTTAGGGCACACACTTAAATGTAAGTCCTAAAAAATGTCTTTCGAATTTTTAGGAGTCTCATTGAGAGTCTTTAAAAAACACAATTTAGGAATCGCAATGAGTGTCCTAAAAACATATGTGGGTCCTAAAATACCTAAATAGAAAATTTAAGTGTATAACATGAGTGGTGACTTTAACAGCACACTTTGAGTGTCCAAAAAGAGTATTAAGGGCACCCAAAGCCTGCCCTAAAAAACGTTAAGTTAAAAGGGATAAAAATACATATCATTTTTCGAATTGGGGCTATATTAAGGCATCATCTTTCTCATCAACACACAAAGAAGAAGAAAACGAAGGAGTAGCGGATTCTTTCCCTCTCTCTTTTCCGCCTGCATCACTGTGAGGCCCGACCACCGTCCTGCGGTCGTCTACCGTCAACAAGCGCTGGACCAGGCGACATAGAAGGTCGCTGACCTTTGACCCCCGCGAGCCTAGCCCCACACGTGCCCACCATCACCGCATAGAGTCGTTCGAAGTCGCGATGGATCTAAGTTTCCTAAACACTTCCAAGTGTTTTCCAACCGCCTCGAGCCACCCCGAACCAAGCGACCACCACCAATGCATTCCTTGTGCTTTGGCCGTCAAAACCCACTAAAGGATCGGACTCGATGGCCATCAAAATTGGAAGTCTACGTTCCCCGGAATCCATGGAGGTCTGAGAAATCATAGTGCAAATCCGGCCATTCTAGGCCGTTCCAAGAAGAACTACCACCACCACGAAGCTCCCCGAGACTTGGGCTTTGAATCCTAGTTGTTGTCCTCCTGAACCACCACCATGGAGTGGAGTCTCCACTGTCGACCCCGACCATTCTTTTAGGGCTCGCAATGCCAGGCCAAAAAATATTCTTTTAGGACTTGCAACGCGAGTCCTAAAAAACATCACTTTTTAAGGCTCTCAAATAGAAGACTTGTAAGGGGCTTACCCTAAAAAAAATTTTAGGACTCACAATGCGAGCCCTAAAATACATATTTTGTAGTAGTGATAGCTTACTATTATATCAACATTTAATTAATTGAAAAAAAAATTCTAACAATTAATTTCCTATTATTTTCTTCTTACCCACTCAATTTCTTTATAATTTATTTTTATTCATGTAATTTACTATTACACCCTCATTTAAACACTTTAAAGTTTTTTAATAGTAAAATTACTAATATGCCCCCTATGTCATTTGCTTCTACCTCCGCCACTGGTTGTTACTGGATTTTATATTATAGAAGAAGACATTTTATACTGATAGTTCTCAAATTAACTCTGTATATTGTTTGATAAAAGGCTCCACAAAAGCTTAGTAACAAATTATGAAAATATATATATATTATAGAGGTTTAGTAAGCTCCATTTTTCCTCTGTAATCTTTGCAACTTCTGTGGTAACATCTGCAATTTCTGTGGCATGCTTTGAACTTTGAGGTGTTTTGCTTTCATACAAGGTTAATTAATAAGTTGCTTTATTTTCTTTTTAATTGCTTTAGTTGCATTTGGACAACATTAAAGTTGCTTAGATTTGCATTGGGTTGCATTTAAGATTGTAATGAATTGCATTTAATTAAGTTTGTAGTGGGTTGAATGGGCTGTCATTTGAGAGTTCAATATGTTGCATTAAGCTTGCATTTGAGGTTGCAGTAGACTTGCATTTCAAGTCGTAGTGTGGTGCATGAGTTACATAATGATAAAATTTTCAAATTAATATTTAAAAGCTAATGTAGGGTGCATGGACTTGCATTTGAGGTTGTATTGGATTGTTTTAGGTTGCAATGGGCTGGCCTTTGAGGTTGTAGTTTGCTTTAAGAAGTTATGTTACACAAAATTTTGTTGCTTAGTTTGTTTAAGTTGCTTCTTATTTTGATAACACTACAACAAAAATGGGTTTTAGGGGTGACATAATAACCCTAAAAGTCGCCCCTGATATGTATTAGAGACGACCCTAATAAAATGCTCCTAATAGAGTACATTAGAGATGACTCAATAAGTCGCCCCTAATATTCAAATATCATCGCCCCTAAAAGTTGGAATGTCGTCCCAAAATTTTGAACATTTTCTATCACTTTTGTCGATATGTCGCCCCTAATACCATGAGATGTCACCCCAAATATTTTACACGTGGCATCTATATTAGTCGATGTGTCGCCCCTAATATGTCACTAGTCGCCCTTGATACTTGATTATTAGGGGCGACACCTAATACTATTTTATTTATAAAAATAATAAAATTAAATAATTAAATAAAATTTTAATTAATTATTAATCTAAATTATTAATTAAATTTTAAATAATTGAAAAAAACATTAAAATTAAAAATATTATATTAAATATTCAAATTAGTTTATTAAAATAACAATTATCATAATACATTAAGATAACAAATATTCAAATTGTTCATATAATTTAACAATAATTAATAATAAAATAAACCTAGTCTCTTAAATCAGCTGCCTCGTCCTTCCTATTGTCTTCTTGTTGCAGTTGTGGTTGCTACGGTGGCTGCAGTTGCGGTGGCGGTATCGGCCAGGGATATTGGAGAAGTAATGTGGACGATCCAGCTCCATACATGTAGGAATACGACGGCTAGGACGACGGTGGAATCGGTCACAAAAGGGACCAGCAATTATGTTATTGTAATAATAAGTTACCATCAATTAGAAGCTGCATAAGCTGCATGAACAAGACAAACCAAATTCAAGAAACATATCATGTATAGCTAAAGTCTCCTAATTAATTAACTATATATAGCTACATAAACTAATATTAATGATTGATATAGATGATGTTCTACTCAATAATCTATACAAAGAAGAGTGTGATGATCTGATACCATCAATACCATAAGGGGAAGAGGCATGCATATATATGCCATTTTTTTTACGAACCAAGCTATATATATTTAGAAATTAATTAACCTTATTGGGACAAATTATACATAACAGGAATTGAATGATGTTGCCGACTGGCTTTTTTGGAGATTATTCATTACTAGAGCTACTGAACTTAGACATGGAAGTTATCTTTATATATCCTCATGTGTAGCTTTTAATATATTATATATTGGCATACGTACATTAATTGCTTTCCAAAGACAAAAATAAAAGACTACTCAAGACGAAAGTGAGAATGAGACCAACATCTCTTGCTTGAAGGATGTAAGGTTTAATTACCCTTATAACCCTACACCAACTCAGCAAAAAGATTAGACACCGCAAGGTCAAACCTGACCTTTCACTCAATACAGAAATATTGCCAAGATTTAGACACGTTTGCTTTACTGTTCTACTTTATCAATGATATTTAATATAGCATCTGTTTTTTGTACTTATCAGATGAAGCTTTCCTTTTGTTCCACACAAAACAGAGATAAAACGAAAGTTAGGGCACATATACAAAATACACAGCAAGTACCCCCAAAACAATCAAAGAAGAAGAGAAGGAAGAAAGGAAGAAGAGCACACAGATTTATGGAGGTTCACCCAAATAAATTGGGCTACGTCCTCTTGAGCTCGCCTCAAAGATGTGGTTGGCTCTTGCACTAAAACAATGGTGATTACAACAATTTCTGAGATTCCAAGCTACAGAAGAACAGCTGGTAATCTCTTGTAACTTTTCTTCTAAACTCTCTGTTTCTTTATTCTTTTCTATCAATCTCACTTTCTCTCTGTTTCTTTCTTTTGCATGAAAACAAAAAACCTCACTCTCTCTCTCTCTCTCTTGGAATGAGAATACAAGGAAGAAGAAAAAGAGGCTGGGTTCTTGGATCTCTCGCTAGTCTTGAAGCTTTTGGTGAGATTCGGCTCTACAGAACTGGTTGTATTTATATATGTATATATCTCTGTATTTGGTAGGGTTTAGATATAAACTGTTAAGAGTTTGTTGTAACTGATTTCTGGTATTGGCTTATGACTGGATCCACTCAACAAATTCCACCTGGATTCATTCATAAGCCACTTAGTATAGTGCAAGTATCTCTGAGGGTCCTAACTCTTAGTTGTGTAATGATCATCCACCATTACTGATCCCTAGCAAGTTCATGCAGTGAGTGAGCTTGTTAAGGGATACAACTTTAGTACCCATGTCTGTAGGATTTTCATCAGTAGGTACCTTTTTTATTTGTACAATTTCCTTGTATCCTGTCGTGAAATACTGGGTTTTTGCATAAATGTATACAACTCTGACTATCTGAGTAGATTATAGGTTCTTCCCTGAGTAGTTGTAGTTCTTCCATTAAGCCTTTGATCCAGATTGCCTCCTTAATAGCTTCTGTAACTGCTATATACTCTGATTCAGTAGTGGATAGGGCAACCACAGGTTGTAGCTGAACCCTCCAACTTACACAATTGCCTCCTAGTAAGAAAAAATAGGCAGAGGTGGATTTTCTACTGTCTCTGTCTCCAACATAATCTGCATCACTATACCCTTCAATTAGGTTGTTGTTTGGCCTCTTAGTGAACTTAAGACCAATATGAGTAGAGCCTTTTAAGTATCTGAAAACCCATTTCATTGCATTCCAGTGTTCTCTTCCAGGGTTAGACATATATTTACTTAGTACACTTATAGCATAGGCAAGGTCAGGTCTAGTGCATACCATTAGGTACATTATGGATCCAACAGCATTAGAGTAGGGAACATTCTGCATATCTTCTATTTCTGCCTGACTTTTGGGACATTGCTCTTTACTTTGTTGATATTGGTTGGTCATAGGTTGCTTAGTGGTCTTGGCATCCTTCATTGAGAATTTTTCTATAATCCTTTCAATATAATCTTCCTGAGATAGTGTGAGTGTTCTTTTGTCTCTGTTTCTTCTGATGCTGATACCTAGAATCTTGTTAGCCTCCCCTAGATCTTTCATTTCGAATTCAGTTTTGAGCCAACCCTTCATCACATCTACTTTTGACCTTTCTTTACTTATAATCAGCATATCATCCACATAGAGTAGTAGATAGATCACATCATCTAGTTTTGAACCTTTGAAATACAAGCATGTGTCGTAATAGCTCCTGGTGAACCCCCTTTTGTACATGAAGGCATTAAATCTCTTATTCCATTGTCTAGGGGACTGTTTGAGTCCGTATAGAGACCTGATTAATTTACATACCAACTCCTCCTTTCCTTTAGCTTTGAAACCCATAGGCTGCTCCATATAGATGTCTTCTTCTAGTTCCCCATGTAAGAAAGCTGTAGTTACATCCATTTGATCCACTTCTAAGTTGTATTGAGCAGCTAGAGACAACATTATCCTTATGGTCTTATATTTTACAACTGGGGAAAATATTTCAGTGAAGTCCACTCCTTCTTTCTGAGTAAAGCCCTTTGCCACTAATCTGGCCTTGTACCTTGCTGGTTCCTCTTTACTGTTTCCTTCTTTTAATTTGTACAACCATCACTATGCTCTTCCCTTTAGGTCTAGTTACTAGCTTCCAGGTCTGATTCTTTAACAGAGACTTCATTTCCTCCTCCATGGCCATTTTCCACTTTACTGAGTTGCTGCCATTTACTGCCTCGTCATAGCTGTTAGGTTCTGAACAGTTTATTTCCATAGCACATAGGAATGCATATGCCAACACTTCATTCCATGCATTGAAACTGAATTTCTGATTTGGCTTGGGTATCCTTCGAGCTCTATCTCTTGCTAATTGATAGTCAACTAGGGGTTCTGTTTCTTGCTGTGTTTCTGCTGTAGGTTTCACCTGAAATATATCATCTTGATTTGTTTCATTTTGGGTTGTTTCCACCTGATTTGTGTCGGGTTCATGGTGCTCTTGTGTTTCTTGTTGGATGTTAGATTGGTAGCTTATTGTTGTGCCTGCATTGGTAGTTTCTAATAGAGTTCCTGCACTAGAATCAGAGTTAGAAACACAAGGGAAAACATGTTCTTTAAATATAACATCTCTACTTATAATAGTTTTCATACCAGAATTTTCCCTTACCCATAACCTGTACCCTTTTGTACCTTCGGGATAGCCTAGAAAAACACATTTAAGTGCTCTAGGTTCTAGCTTTCCTACACTTTGGTGTGCATAGGCTGCACAGCCAAATACCTTCAGATTTGACAAATCAAGTGGCTTACCAGACCACATTTCTTCTAGTGTTTTGAAGTCTACAGCACTAGATGGGCATCTGTTAATGAGATAGGCTGCTGTTAAAACAGCCTCTCCCCAAAATCCTTTTGCTAATCCAGATTGGATTAGTAAGCACCTAACCTTATTCATTAAGGTTCGGTTCATTCTCTCGGCAACACCATTCTGTTGTGGTGTTAACCTTACTGTTCTATGCCGCTGAATACCTGTCTCTTTACAGTAATTATCAAATTGATCATTACAAAATTCTAGTCCATTATCTGTCCTTAGGGTCTTGACCTTATGATTAGTTAAGTTTTCCATTAAAATTTTCCATTGAGTAAATTTTTGAAATGCTTCGCTCTTATGTTTAAGTAGAAAAACCCATACTTTCCTAGAATAATCATCTATAATGGACATAAAATAAACACAGCCCCCAAAAGTAGATAATTTTTCAGGCCCCCAAAGATCTGAATGAACATATCCTAGTATTTTCTTAGTCTTGTGCAAACCAATTTTAAATTTAAGTCTATGATGCTTACCTAGGATGCAAGACTCAAATAAATCAACCTTACTAACCTTATAATTTCCAAGTAAATTCTTCTCACTCATCATTTGTAACCCTTTTTCACTTATGTGGCCCAATCGTCTATGCCATAGGACAGCCTTTAGATCTTCAGGTGATTGAGCTACTGTGTTGTTGCATTGAATCACAGGTTCTCCTTGTAAGTAGTACAATCCTTCATGTTTATGGCCTTTGATAATTGTCATAGCTTCCTTGCTTAGTCTCATAGTTCCTGCCTCAATTTTACTTACAATTCCCATGTCATCTAATACACTTATAGAAATTAAATTTCTAGCAAGTTTAGGAACATACCTGACCCCTGTGAGAGATCTAATCACCCCATCAAACATTTTAAAACTTACTGTTCCTGAACCTTCTATTTGACATGATTGGTTGTTGCCTAGTATGACTTTTCCATCTTTTGAATCCCTTAAATCAGTCAAAACATTCTTAGTGTTAGTCATATGAAATGTACAACCTGAGTCAAGAATCCAATCATCTTTGAATTCAGTAGCTGCCACATAAACTTCGCCACTGTCATAGCCATCACTTAGGTTAGCAGATGGTTTGTCCTTGTGTTTATTAAAGTGAAAATCTGATTTTTGTGAATCTGAGTCTTGTGTTTCAGATCTGCCTTTGTTCTTTCTTTGCCATAGGTAGCAGTCCCTCTTCATATGCCCTGGTTTGCCACAATAGAAACAGCCATTTGGATCCCTAGAACCCTTAGATTGTGACCTGCCTCTTCCATTGTTTGGGCCTCTACTAAATCCGCGACTATGACTTCGTCCTCTGTGATGATGTTGCTTTCTGTGATGTGGTTTTCCATGACTTAGATTAAGTTCCCCATTTGATGAGCCCAACTTCTCGCTCTTCATTTCAAGCTCCTTTGATTTGAGTGCTGAAATCACTTCTTCCAATGTGATTTCTGTTCTACCATACTTTATGGTTGTCTTGACTTCCCTATAAGAATCTGGTAGAGAATTTAGAATAATGATAGCTTGGTTTTCATCATTCAATGCCTCATTCTCCCCTGAATTTGCAAGCTCAATGTGCATCCTTAAAAATTCATCAAGATTTTGTTCTAAAGTCTTAGAGTGACTCATCTTGTACCCAAAGATTCTTTCCTTCAAGAAAATCTTGTTTGTGAGTGATTTCTGTTGGAATTGCTCCTCCAACTTCTTCCAGATTTTAGCTGGTGTTTCCTCTTTATCTACCAATCTTATTATTGCATCTGAAAGATTGAAGATAATGATCCCTGTAGCTGTTTCTAGGTATTCTTCTTGCTGTATCTCGGTTGTACCCTCTGGCCACTCAATTGGTTCCTCTAACACCCTTAATAGCTTCTGTTGTGCAAGTAAAGATCTGATTTTTCTTCTCCAAATTTTGTAATCACCAGACCCATCAAACTTGTCAATGTCTACTTTAATATTGCTCATGTTAGTAAATTCATAATTTAAAAGAGATAAAGGTTTAGAATTCTCAGTAGGTTCAGATAATGAAATATCCTCAAACTCTTCTTGATTGTCTCCTGCCACTTGGGGATCTTCTTCCTCCAGTCTTGTAGAGTCTTGGTGTCACCTCTGAGTTGAACCTTCCAGCCAAGAAACCTGGCTCTGATACCACTGTAAGGTTTAATTACCCTTATAACCCTACACCAACTCAGCAAAAATATTAGACACCACAAGGTCAAACCTGACTTTTCACTCAATATAGAAATATGGCCAAGATTTAGACACGTTTGCTTTACTGTTCTACTTTATCAATGATATTTAATATAGCATCTGTTTTTTGTACTTATCAGATGAAGCTTTCCTTTTGTTCCACACAAAATAGAGATAAAACGAAAGTTAGGGCACATATACAAAATACACAGCAAGTACCCCCAAAACAATCAAAGAAGAAGAGAAGGAAGAAGGGAAGAAGAGCACACAGATTTATGGAGGTTCACCCAAATAAATTGGGCTACGTCCTCTTGAGCTCGCCTCAAAGATGTGGTTGGCTCTTGCACTAAAACAATGGTGATTACAACAATTTCTGAGATTCCAAGCTACAGAAGAACAGCTGGTAATCTCTTGTAACTTTTCTTCTAAACTCTCTGTTTCTTTCTTCTTTTCTATCAATCTCACTTTCTCTCTATTTCTTTCTTTTGCATGAAAACAAAAAACCTCACTCTCTCTCTCTTGGAATGAGAATACAAGGAAGAAGAAAAAGGGGCTGGGTTCTTGGATCTCTCGCTAGTCTTGAAGCTTTTGGTGAGATTCGGCTCTACAGAACTGGTTGTATTTATATATGTATATATCTCTGTATTTGGTAGGGTTTAGATATAAACTGTTAAGAGTTTGTTGTAACTGATTTCTGGTATTGGCTTATGACTGGATCCACTCAACAAAGGAGAAAGGGGAGCTTGTTATAGTATATGAGATTAATTATATAATATAGTTTATTATTAGTTCCATAATTGAATAATATCTAAAACTGGGTTTGATAATCCAAAATCAGAAGAGAGTAGAAAGAAACAAAGTGAAAACCTTTAGTTGTGAAAACCCTTTTTCAGCTATCTTTTTATTGATTGAAACTCCACCTGGTAAAGTCTCCGTACTGCCATAACCAAAATCAGTCAAACTTTTCTTCTTCTGGCTCATTAATCAAACAAAATTCAATTAACCCACTTGAAAAACCAGTTTAATGGCCAAATCATAATACTTATCATCATGTATAAATTTCAATGAAATGTCCCAAAAAAGAAGTTAATCCAAAACTAACCTGACCACTATAGCTTCCAAATTTTCATCAACTATAGAAGGGCCATAAGGGTCCATGATTGGCTCAGCTTGCACAGTGAGCTCTGGTTTTATAGACTATCACCCTATTTATATGAATATATATATAGAGAGAGAGAATTTGAATAACATTGGTCTACTTTCTGAAGTCGCAAAATTTATTCATTGCTTACCAATTTACGCAAATATATTTAAACTTCTTCAAATAATGGAATAAATTATAAATTCTGTTTTTGTTACTTGAATAGTCAGGCAGAAAGAATGCAACAGAAAAACAAAAAATTTGAAATAAACGGATCCCAGGATACACCCCAATGAACAATAAAATAAAATAACGAGCTTTCTTTTATTTGATATCACCTAATGAAAATAAAAAAATATATGCACAAAAAAAAATCCAGACAAATCAACAACATTCAAATTGGTCAGAAAAACCAGACCCAGATACACACATTCTACAATAGAATGAAAGCACAAACTAAAATAATATGGTTCAAAATTCAAACAAATGAGGCAATGACTCAATGATCTTTATAAAATATGTAAATACATAAATACAATTAACCAGCATGCATCATATCCAGAAATAAATGAGAAAATAAAAGTCGACAGAGTTGATTTTTATTTCATTTTCATCATTTCTACTAATATTGAACAACTCCACTGGGCTTAGATATCAAGAACTTAGGTTGATTTTTTTTCTTTTTATTATTATTATTATTATTGGCAATGTAAATTATTATTGATTAATACCTTCGGCCTGTGCTCTTTGGTCTGTGCGAATTGTCCCTTCGGCCTGTGCTCTTCGGTCGGCAACGGTGGCGGTGCCGCTATAATCGGCTTGCTGAGGTAGAGGTGGCGATGAAGAGATCGAGAGGGAGGGTGAGGGTGCGGAGACAGAGAGATCGAGAGTGAGAGTGAGAGTGAGGGTAAGGGGTGCATCGACAGAGAGATCGAGAGTGAGGGTGAGGGTTTGCAGCTACAATCCATTATGTCGTATATTAGGGATTAGATATTTATGTGGTACTGACAAAATGTATCAGAGGCGACGTGTCATGTCGCCCCTAATAATTTTCACAAAATAAAACAAACCGCCAATTTTTCCCACTGAGTTTTAGTCAAAGTATATCATTATCAGGGGCGACTATTAAAATATTAGGGGCGACCACTGATGTGTCGCCCCTGATTTCTTGAATATTAGAGGCGACACATAGTTGCCCCTGATAAAGTCGCCTCTAAAACTATTATTTCTTGTAGTGTAAATAATTTCAAGCTTAAAAGGGGTCGCTATATGAGTTGCTTTGGAGCTATAGAGTTTCAAAAGTTGCTTTCTGGGTTGCTTACGAGTTTTAATGGTTGCTTAACAAGTTGATATATAAGGTTGCTATATGAGTTGCTTAGGAGATTTAGAGTTTCAAGAGTTATTTTTTGGATTGCTTACGAGTTTCAATGGTTGCTTAACAAGTTAATATATACGGTTGCTAAAAAGGGTTGCTATATGAGTTGCTTAGGATTTTTACAGTTTCAAGAGTTGCTTTCTAGGTTATTTTATGGGTTGCTTACGAGTTTCAATGGTTGCTTAGCAAGTTGATATATATGGTTGCTAAAAAGTGTGGTTATATGAGTTGCTCATGTTCCCAAAAGGATTGAAACAATCTGTAGCCAACCCAAGCCTAACATTTCGAGGTTCGGCTGCGAAAGATGGGCACAACTCATCAAGGTGCTTCCACGCCTTACTGTCAGTGGGGTGCCTCATCACACCATCTTCCTTTGGCCTTTTAGAATAGTGCCATCTCATATCCTCTGTAGTATATCTCGAACTGTACAACCTTTTCAATCTCAGCGTCAACGGAAAGTACCGCATGACCTTATGAGCCACTTTCTTCCCGTTCCCACAATTATCTTGCCAGCGACACTCATCACAAACTGGAGAGAATTCCAAATTCGCATTCTCCTTCCAAAACAGTGCACAGTCATGCTTGCAAGCATCAATGGACTCATATCCCAATCCAATACATCGCAACTTTGCCTTCACCTCATAGTTAGACTTAGGTAAAAAATTTCCGTCAGGCATAGCGTCGAGTAACAATTCCAACAAACCATCAAAGTAATGATTGCTGCACTTGTTAATAACTTTCAGATGCATCAGCTTCACCAAGAAGCTCAATGCGGAATACTTTCGGCAACCTGGGTACAATTCACTTGACATCTCATTAAATAAATTGTCATACTTGTCGCGATGTTGAACATCATCTTGGGGAGGATTATTATAGTTTCCAGTGGGAACGTCATCTTCAGCGTAAACATCCTCTAGGATATCTGCTATCTCATCTCTATTCTGATCTCGTACCCCATCTGGTGGCGGCGGTAGCGCCTTTCCATGATAATGCCACACTTTGTGGGACTGTATGATGCCATTGTTGAATAAATGCATTGAAATTGCATTTATAGGCTGGAACTTAACATTCCCACATTTCTTGCACGGACAACGAACCAAACCACGATCGTTCACCTGATTTTTAGCAATATCAAAGAACTCCTTAACACCATTTCTATACTCCAGAGACTAACAATTCCTCGCACTCATCCAGCTTCTGTCGCTTGCTATCTTTAAGCGAAATAATTCAGAAAATATTAATAATTGTCTTAAAATGAGGGAAATGATAGTCAAAATATTTCATGACTGTTTGTCTCCCTAATTATCATTAAGTGATAGTAATATCATATCTTTGGCAAAAATAATTATTTATATTTACCAAAGAAAATGTAGCTAATTATTAATTATTACAATTTTTTAAATCATTTACTTATTTATTACTTTTATTTTAAAATTAATTCAATTATACATTAATTTTATTTTGTAATTTTTTTTATTAAATTCT
The DNA here is from genome assembly GCF_963169125.1 of Humulus lupulus. Taxonomy (NCBI): domain Eukaryota; kingdom Viridiplantae; phylum Streptophyta; class Magnoliopsida; order Rosales; family Cannabaceae; genus Humulus; species Humulus lupulus. Next base: position 16,465,574 of record NC_084802.1, read on the forward strand.
TCAATTTTTATTTGATTATTTACTTAATTAATAATAATTTTATTATATTTATATTTTACTTAATTATATTTTATTAAATCATTTATATTTTTAACTTTTTTTCAATTACAAAACTTCTAATATTAATGTTAAAATTAATTATTAATTATTATAATTGGTAATTTTATTTTATTTAAATTATAGTTAAAAATTATTTATTTTGATGTATTTTTTAATTAAACTTAAACTTTTATTTAATTAATTATTAAACTTTTATTAATTTTACTAACTCTAACAAAATTTGGCCAGCATAACGACTATATTTCAAACTATCCCAAAAATTTAAAAACCTACAAATTAAACACATATATAACCAGAATATTCCCAAATCATACAAAACATATATATACATTAACAAATACATCAATTCACATATATACAAATATTTAACCACAAAAAAACATATACCAAAACTGATATTTTTTATTAATACAAAAAAAAATTATTAAATACATATTTACAAACATATCACATTTAATATAAAATAATTTAAAAATATAAACATACATTATTAATCTGATTTTTTTAAGTTCATATTTTAACTAAAATACATATATCACAAAATATAATATAATAAATATTAACAAGCAAAAATAAAAATATTACAGTGGGTGAAGTGGCTCCGCTCCAGTAGTGGTTCTACTTTGACTGCTCCGGTAGTGGATCGGGGACTCCATAGAAACAAAAAAAAAAATTAAATTCAATACATAAATAAAATAAAATACAAAACTATATTATAAAACTTACAATGGGCGAGTTGGAGGAGGGGGGGGGGGCGACAGTGGTGGCTCGCGGTGGCGTCGGGGTGGGGCTCGGATGATGGGGTGAGGTGGGGTGGCCGTCGGGGTGGGGTGCCTTCGGGGTGGGTAGGCTTGGTGTGCGGCTGGTGGTGGTGCAGCTCGTGGGGGTGCGACTGGTGGGGTGGTGGAGGAAAGAGAGAAAACCAGAGAGAAGAGAAGAAGAATGAGAGAAAAAAGAAAAGGAAGAAAAAAAAATGGGGAAGAAGGGCTCGGGCGGCTGAGGATATCGTTATGACTTTTGTCGGCACGTGTCGTTGTGCCGGAAAAAGTCTAAAAATGTGCCAGCAAAAGTCAGTTCTAAAACCCTAGGTCAAAGCGACACCGTTTTAATAAGTTCAACTTTTTCCAGCGCAACAAAACGCGCCGGCAAAAGTCTAGCCACCTACTTTCTTGAAAACGTGCATTTTGCTCAAATACACGTTTGACTTTTGCCAGCGCGTTAGGTGAAATGCACCGGCAAAAGTGTATGATCTTTTTTTAAAAAAATTTGATAGACCTTTGCCGACACAATTTTACGCCGGCAAAAGTCCTTGTTTTTGCCGACGCGTTTCACTAAATGTGCCGATAAAGTCCTTTGTCTCCTACTGATTCTGTCTTACAATCTTCACAAAGGCCTACCAGAACTATTCGAAAACCTTCTTACTTGAATGATTATCATTGTTCTTTGCTTACCAATACTCTTGTTTTGTTTGCTGCATCTCACGTTCCTAGTTCTATCACATCTCATCCACTTTCTAAAGTTGTTGATTACACTATATTGTATTCTCATTTCTGAGCTATTGTGCTCTCTATTTCTAGTCATTTTGAGCCTGACTTACACCCAAGTAGCTGGTATACCTGAATGAGAGGTAGTTATGGTTGATGAACTTTAAAAAAAATATATATATATCATGCTGATGGTTTTGTGGAAAGGCATAAGGCGCGGCTGGTTGCGAAGGGTTATACTAAAAAAGAGGACCTCGACTATACTGATACTTTTGCACATGTGGCCAAGTTAGTTACTGTTAAGTAGATTATGGCTCTTGTTGCTATTGGTAGTTGGTTTCTTCACCAACTCCATGTCAATAATGCATTTTGCATGGTGATTTACATGAAGAGGTATTTATGACTCTACCTCAAGGGGATAGTCCTAAGGGGGAGTTGGCGCAACATCCAGTTTGTAAGTTGCAAAATCGTTATATGGCTTGAAGCAAGCATCAAAACAATGGTTTGAAAAGTTTTCAAGTGCTTTATTGGAAGAAGATTTTAATCATTCAGTTATTGATTATTCCTTGGTTATTAAGCACTTGGCCAATAGTTTTATTGCTCTTTAGGTGTATTTTGATGATGTGATTTTGGAGAGCAAACTTTAGAAGAGGTTGAGGCATTGAAGACAAAGACAAATGCTAGATTCAAACTGAGCAACTTAAGGTATTTTCTTCATTTAGAAGTAGCTCGTTCAGACAAATGAATTTTTGTTTCTCAAAGGCCTTCTATTTTACAACTTTTGGAGGATGTTGGTTACTTAGGATGTAAACTAGCAAGCATACCAATGGAACCAAATTTAAAACTTAGTCAAGATGAAGGAGAAGTTCTTGAAGACCCTTTGGTTTATAGAAGAATCACAGGAAAGCTACAATACTTAATAATTATTAGACCAGATTTGTCTTATTTAGTGAACAAGCTCAGCCAGTTTCTTACAGTCCCACAGCTTCCTCACTTAAAAGTTGCTCAAAGGTTGCTGCAATATATCAAAACATGTCCTGGACAAGGACTATTATTTCCAGCAAGTTTTGCGGTACAAATGAAAGCTTATACTGATTCTGATTGGGCAGCTTGTCAAGATACAAGGAGGTCTACCTCGAGCTTCTGTATGCTTCTTGGTAGTTTTCTGGTCTCTTGAAAAGCAAGAAACAACACATTGTTTCAAGATCCTCTACCAAAGTTAAATATAGAGCTATAGTAAACACAAGATGTGAGATAGTGTGGCTACTTTCCATCTTGAAAGAACTAAAAATTACTCACAATGGTCCACTCGAGCTGTATTGTAACAACCAAGCAGCTCAATTGTAGTCAATTATGTGTTTCATGAGAGAACGAAACATATCGAAATGGATTGCCACTTAGTGAGGGAAAAGATCCAATTTGGTATAATCAAAACTTTACACAACTACACAAGAGAAAATGGTAGACATCTTCTCCAACGCATAATACCTCAAGGACAAGATGTGTTTGTTGAGTATCTACAATCCATCTTGAGGGGGAGTTTCAACAGCTATGATGTTTGTTAGAAGTAGTTAGTGTAATTAGTTTGAGTTAGTTGTGGTTGGTAGAACAGCTAACAAGTTGTTAACTGAATAGCTACTGATTTGTAACTAATTCTATTCTTTCTGTAGCTAGTATAAGTATTTCCTTGCATGAGTATGCTGGTGCACTGTAAGCACCAACCAGGTGAACGTCCTCCAATGCTTGAGCACCTTGCAGACTGGGTACACCATTTTACTTGAGGCCATGCCACACAAAAATCAATCTCGAGTATCAAGTTTTCTTACATTTGAGCAACTCCATATGATCTATCGGTATAATGATCGTAATCTAAGCACCTCCTTAGCTTCAACTTGATCTTCCTTGCTAACTAGCTAAGAGTGTCGTGTTATTTTGTACTCAGATAGTCGTATGAAAATTATATAAAAAAAAATATGGGTATAACACTACATGGTTCGTAATCTTTAGTAGCTTCACAATATAAAATAGTAAATATTTATTATTTTTTTCATTAATATTTTATAATTTCTAGCTTTATTATAGCATGATCTTGAGACTCAACACACTCATGTGATCGTCTAAGACTCGAAGCAACACTTATTTTGCACTAAGTATATGGGGTGAATTCACTCGGACGCAGTAAAAGATATTATGCAAGTGTATACATTTTTTTTCCTTTGTCCATTTAACTTTATTTAATTTTTAAATAAAATTAAAAAAAAAAAGTCTTCTAATGTGTGTGAGGCTGGTAATCACGGTTTGGTGTCCATATGACTGTTTTCTGCTGTATGTTCTCAAACCAGATAATTCCCACTGCAAATCCATTGCCGTATTGGTAGAAGAAACTAAATGCAAACTGTGGAGGGAGAGAGAGAGAGAGAGAAAAGAGCCTAGAATAATATTGATGTTCCTTAGTTGAGCATTTGAGATAGAGAACTGAGTAATTAGCAGAAAGAATACTAGCAGTGCAGCTATAATTATTTAGACTATTTTTTTTAAGGCCGAATGGTTCACTTCGTGCAAGTTTTTGATGAAGAAATTAAAGTCCTCAAAATAAATGTGTCCAGGCAAATGATCATGGATCACAGCAAGCAATACTCTGGTCAATAATACCAGCTATAGTAATACAAAAGTTTAATGCAACAAGTCAATTGGGCACTAACGATTAAGTCAGCTTTTGATGACAAATTCCAAAATTTTGGAAATTCTACACCAAGATTTGTCCCCATAACAAGCTTGAATCACGGATGGAAAAAAAATTTAAATAAATAAGTACTGATTAAGTCAGCTTTTGATGACATATTACACACCATAAACATAGATTAAAATACTTTGTAGATAGATTGAGATATTAAACAAGATATTCTCAGCTCCAAGCACGTTTTAGCTGAATAACAATGATCATCACACACAACACAATCACAGAAACTAAAACAATAAGCACTACAAAACACAAGAGTTTTATATTGGCTTGGTCCAAGAACGACCTACTTCTATCGAACTCTCCACTATCATGTAGATGGAAATATCTCAAAGTCACTCACTCAAAAAAAAAAAAAATACACAAATATGACTATTTTCTCAGATCAATTTCATACTGCTATGTCCTTTGGTAAAAACCTAAGTAAAACTGGCCAAAATCTGATAGCCAAGGCAAGTTATTGGTAGTGGGAGAAGAAAGAGAACACCCCAGGTGGATTTGTTTATTCTTTTGTTGAACAGCTAGAATTATATTCAGTTTTACTATTTCTTATCAGCAAGACCCATATTAGTATGAAGATCTCAACCAAGGTTTTGGTAAATAATGCTTCCCTCTCTGCATGACCATTTTCTAATTTGTTTTCTCAAACTCAATTCATATTACAAAATCAGTATCTTAGGAATATATCTCTTTCTTGAGCTTTCATATTTTTAGTCATTTTAGAACAAAGAATAGAAGCATTGTGACCAAAACGACGTCACTTAAGTATATTCTACAAAAACGACATTAGCTGCTCTTATTCTTTTAAGTCTTATTTTATTCTCTCTAACAGTTTTAACTGATTTTCAAATGTGATCTCTATATATTTGGTGGTGCTAGTCATTTGATTGGGTATCAGAGCAAGAAAGAAGTCAATAGAGCAAGATTGCGAGAGAAGCAGAGTGAGTGTTTCTTGGAGAGGTTTTAGTACATTGTTTGAGTGTCGAGGGTTTATTGTAGTTGACGTTTATGTACTAAACTCAGAGAGATTAGAGAGCATTGTAACTTCCAATCTTGTTGTTTATTTAGTGAACGTTGAAACTAGAAAATATAATAGACAATTAATGAATGGTAAAAATAAAGAACACAGATTTACGTGAAAATCCCGAAAGAAAAAAACTACATGCAAGCAAAGGAGAGAAAATTCACCATGTCAAAATTGAATGATACAATATTTTCTCAGTATTTTATATCACCACAAAGTTTGCACCGCGAACTTCTCAGTCTGTACAATTTAAATGATAAAACAGTTAATAATAAAGTTTTTGAAATTATAAAAATAAAATCTCAATACTTAAATTGCTATTGTCTAAAACCTACATATGAAAATATATTTTCTCTTATAAAATGTGAAGATATCAGATTTTTTTTAAAAAAAAATTAAACATAATAGTTTGGATTAATGTTTATATTTCATAATTAAATCTGCATTATTATATTTTCAAAATATATATATGTAGGTAAAAGAATGTTAGCTTAGTTTTAATTAGAAAATGTATTAATTTATTTTTATTATGTTATATAACTTATCATATTAATTTTAAATAAATAAATAAACAATGTCATGTATTATAAAATAATGACATAAACATATTTAAAAAATTAAATCAAAACATTCTATAGTTTAAAAAAAATGATAACTTTTTAATTGCAAACTGTTCTACTTATTTCTATTCAAGATACAAAACATTCGACCATGATATTCTTCAAAGAACACCTAAGTGATAAGAGAAGAAACTTGTTTATTCTTGATAGAATATGAATGTTATTCTACTTTTTTATGTATTTATGTAGCTACATTTTTCATATACACGTGATATTTTATAATATTTGAATTTATATTAATATAATAATTAAATATGTAGTTTATATTTTTTTTAAATTAGTTTTAAATGTATATTTTGTTAAATATTTGTAAGATTATGTGAAAAATTGTTAAATCAAAAACTCTTTATAATCACATTTTTTTTATATATATATATATAAAGATATAAAAAAAAATTGTACTGTGTGCTCGATAAAAAAATATAAAAATAATTTTATTATTTTAATAAATTTTAAAGACATTTTTATTGAATGACAGAAATTTCAATACTAAAAAATAAAAGTGAGATACTTAGTGTTTAAGTGACTTATTAGGCCATTTCAGCATTGCTAGTATGGTATTGTACTTTATGTTTACAAAGTTGGATACTTAGTTAACACCGTAGTCTATAAAATTATGATTTTATAGAAAAATTAGTCTATATATAATTTATGTTTTATGTCAAAAGTTCATACCATTTTGAACCTTCTATTGTAACCGATTACCCGTTGGGACCCTTTATTTTTAAAAATTAACTTCTGGACCTCAAGTTTTGTCAAAAAGTTAAAAATAAGAATACATATATCGATTATTTGAACACTATATTTTGGCAGATTACCCGTTTTGACTATTTATTTTTAAAAATTAACCTTTGGACCTGTATTTATTCAAATAGTTAAAAATTATTTATAAAAAGTAAATTCTATTTATTATATAAATAGATATAATTTAGGTTTTCTATAAGGGTTCACACCATTTTGAACCTTGTATTTTAGTCGATTACCCATTTGGACCTTTTATTGTTTAAAATTGTTGACGCCGTTTTTCGTCAACTTAAAATATAGAGCACGTAAACAGTAAAAACTATGGAAAGAATAACACAGTAAAACAATGAGAGTTTTTTACGTGGTTTAGCAGTTAACTCTGCCTAGTCCACAAGTCTTTGTTATTAGGACTTAGGAAATTTCTGAAAATTCTTCAGGGATGAATTCTCCAGAGATTCTCTCAAGATCACAAAATTTCGGTCATTTACAAAGGTACATGACCTCTCTATTTATAGAGGAGATCTCATAATACAATCCCACACGTTTCGGGAAGTTATTCTGTACATTAATAAATTTAATTACTTTAAAGTTTGTAACTCCTATATACAAGGAAACGTCCCTTGAAGACCAGGGGCGTATAACCGACTAGTTAATATCCATTTATTGTAGGGAAGTTACAACAATAAATCTCTTGAATACATGGACTGCGTCTCCTCAGGTGACTCACTAAGCCGTTCGAGATCAGCAATCAGCATCATGCCAGTCTAGGTCTCTGAGTAAATTACGAGTTGTATTACATTCCCCAAGACCAGCTCGGAGTGGGTAAATACCACCGAGGCCGCCTTATTCCGGGCTCACACCCATGCCAAGCTCGAACCACTTGATCCGAGGCTACCCGACAATGGACATACTCCGATGTTCTGTCTTTCGAGCTTATAAGGACTTCGAGGCTACCTATCTTCGAGGTTGCCACCTGCTTTGAAGATTTGGCGTCTAGATTACGAACATGTATTTTAGCTATCGCAAGCTCACACCTGACAAATCCAGCTTTCGAGGTCACAACCTCAAGTCTCGAAATCTGGGTGTAACAAAAATTAACTTGTGGACCTCATGTTTTTTCAAAATGTTAATGTTATACCCAGATTTCGAGAATGTGAATTTTTGATCTCGAAACTCAGGCTCGTAAGGTGTAAGCTCAAGACTAGCACAGTCGTCATGTGATTAGCAAATCAGAGACAGTCTTGCTAAGCAGTAAGTGACGATGTCAGATTGGTAAGCTCGAGAACATAGTCTCGGAGGTGGTCCAAGGTTATAAGTTAGGCTCACAACTCGTAATGACAATGGTTCAACACTTGTATAAACTTCTTGATTTATTTCCTGCCCTCGGACAAGACGGATCGAGCTCGAGATGTGTAAGCTCGAAGAGGATGATTCCATCTACATACCAAGGTGATGAGCTCGCAATAGGCAAAAGGTCTCGAAAGCGTGTGAATCTAGCATCCAAGCTCGTCAGCTATGTGTGAACATGTTCATTGTTGAAAAATCCCTATGTTTAAGGGATTTTATGTAATTTGTTATTAAATCTCAAATATCATGGGATATTACCGCGTAGGTGATAACTGTGTGCATTTAATGGCATTATTTTTATTGATTTGTAGAATAACTCCCCGAAATCTGTGGGAATAAATTCGGTAAACCACTCTATAAATTGTGGGACAATTCATTTGTAAGGAGGAAGAAAAATTGATATTGGGAAAACTTTAGTCATTTGCTTCCAAAAAGCTATCAGCGAATCCCAAGAAGTTAATAGCATAGACTCGTGGACTAGGTTGACTTTAACTACTGAACCACATAAAAATCGTGTCCATAGTATTTATTTCCTCTGGTATATTTTTTTTAATTGCTCTTCTTTTCTAAGTTGACGAAAAATGGCGTCGACAGTTTGGTGCTTTCATTGAGAGCTATTAAACAAGTCGTGAGCTTGTTTAGTCAAAGAGTCTCTCAAATCATCAATGGTCGCAGCGAGTAACCCCAATACGGTTGAGCGACCAATGCCCAATATACCTGAGGAAGAGATCCCGCATGCTGAAGATTACCCACAACGGCCTGGAAACCAGCCCATGGTGGATCCAAATCCTGAAGAAAGGAGTGATTCATCCAATTCTTGAGGGCCGCCTGCCCCCAGACCTGACGAGGATATGTATTACAATCCTGAAAGATATGTTCCAATTATGGAACTTGAAAATTGCCAATTGCACAAACAGTTGGCAGAAGCAACAAAACACAGTGAAGAGTTGGCCAGACAAGCTGCTGGCGCCCAGGCACCTCCTCGGAGGACTAGGGGACATCCTCGTTGGAGCACGGCCGCCAGGAGGGCAGAGCAGGTGCCGCCACCAGCATCCCAGCTAGTTCATCCAAGGCCCCAGAGGAGTAACCGGGCTGAGGGTACTACCAACCCGACTACAGAAGCAGAAACAGAAACAGGAAATAATCGAGCCCCCTCAGTGGCTTGGAACCCAAATCCTGATGCCGTGCAGAACGACCCAGAGCCTGACTGGGAAAATTCGGGACCATCTAGGCCTGGCAATGGAAGACAGCCACCATCTCCCATAAGACACCCACCATCGCCAATAAGACACCCCTCGCCAGTCCAAGAAGTTCCACGACCTACGCATCAAGATGTAAATTGACGGGCTAGGCATGGACAAGGGAATGAAAGAGAAGCTACCCGATATCGCAGGGCTCCTCAGCCTACGGGAAGCCAAATGTCAAGATCGCAGACTGCTGGGACAAGGAGGCCAGCAGGGGACCCACCTCGTAATCACCGAGCTGCAAGCTATGAAAGTGAAAGCTCGTATTACACTAGGTCCGTGAGCATTTACAACATGGAACCAAGGCATGCGAGGAATCGAGGGAATCACCCTGATCTGCGGGAACACTTAAACCAAAATTGGGGTAGAGACAATCCCCCAAACCCAGATCTGCGAGACCATCTGAATGGCCGCAAACAGCAGTGTATAACCCTGCACCGAGACAGGGAGCTGGAGCTTTTATTAACGATAACCAGCCCCCTCAGGCCCAGACTAGACCTCCCGTGGATTTATTCCAAGAAAGGATTGAACAACTGGAGAGAGCATTCAGACTCTTACAAAACGAGCGTAGCAGGGAGAAGGATGAAGAGCTCGAGCCTCTTGCCCTACATATCTCCAGCACCTCATTCCCTCAGGGATTCAGAATACCTCATGTCCTGCCATTTGACAAAAACTCATATCCATATAGCCATCTGAGCACGTTCAACACTATTATGCGAGTCAGCAATGTGGGTTTCGAGCTCAAGTGTATGTTGTTCCCAGCCACACTTACAGCACCAGCAAAAAACTGGTTTGAGAAATTTAAAAGGCATTCGATCGCATCTTGGGATCAATTGTCTAGAGACTTTAAAAAAAATTAAGGCTATGGTTGGCATTAGGCCCGAGGCCTCAGCCTTAACCAACGCCCGACAATAACAAAATGAGCTAAAAGGTTACCTCACGAGGTTTAACTTAGAAGTGGCTGAGGCTCGAGATGTCGACGATAGTGGTCACCTGATGGCGGTTCGAGCAGGCGTAATGCCAAGAAGTCCCCTCTGGGAAGACTTACAAAGGAAACCTATCAGGTCTTTAACTACATTCAGTCGGAAGGCCTAGAGGTTTGTCAGTGTAGAAAAGGCGAGGTCAGCGTTGAACATGACCTATCAGCCTGTAACTACAACGACAAACATGAACTCTGCCTCGACCTCGGCAGACCCCTCAACTTCGAAACCCCCTGGGGATAACCCTTCTAAAAGGAAGAAAAATGAAGGGAATAACCCCATGCAGATGGAGGGAAGAAGAATAAAGGGGACAGATATTTCTTTGTATACAAGGTGTATACCGAGCTCAACGAATCTCAGGAGAATATCTACCTGGCTAATGAAAACGAGGTCCCCTTTAGACGACCGGACCCCATTAGGAACCAAAAAGCAAAGAGAGATTCAAATAAATATTGTAGATTTCACCGAGATATCGAACATACAACCGATGAGTGTCGACAGTTGAAAGACGAGATCGAAGGTTTGATCTCGAGGGGTTATTTCAGAAAGTACGTCAGAAACTAAAATCTCAATCAAGCTTCCATAAGCCAAAGGGCAGCGGCTGTACCACCTACCCAAAACAGTAACTCCCGAGCTCGAGAAGATGAACGACCCCCTCCAATTGATGGAGAATATGTAATAACTATCTCGGAAGGACCTCATATCGCTGGATTGGACAAGAATGCCCAAAAATGATATGTAAATGAGCTCAAGACAAGCGACGGTTCTCCCTACAAACCTGAACCACAAGCTCTGAAACAACAAAGGGTTGAAACCCAACCCATAACCTTCACTGAAGAGGACGCATCACACGTCCAGTTTCCCCATAACGACCCTTGGTCACAACCCTCCAGCTCGTGAACAAGAGGGTACGCTGAATCTTGATTGATAACTGGAGCTCGGTGAATATCCTCTATAAAGCCACTCTAGAAAGATGGGACTCGCGCTTCGCGACCTAAAATCATGTGCAACCACACTGTACGATTTTTCAGGAGAAGGGATTGCCTGAATGGGATCCATTAAACTCCCTGTGACCTTGGGAGACTATCCAGTCTCTGTAACCAAGATGATGGAATTTTTTGTTGTGGACCTCCCATCGGCCTACAATGTACTGCTCGGGAGACCCACCCTAGTTGGACTGGGGGCAGTGTCATATGTTAGGCACATGGCCATCAAGTTCCCAACTTTTAGTGGCATCGGGACATTGAAAGGGGACCAGCTGGCGGGGAGGTAATGCTATAGCATCTCAATTAGGGGAAAGAAGCAAGCAAGTGCACAGGCACTTGTAATTATTCAGAACAAAGATGGGATGGTCTTTGAGATAGATGAAGAGATTGACCCTAGAATAGAAGAAAGGTCTAACCTCGAACCTCTAGACGAGCTTGAGGAGGTTAAGCTCGAAGACCCCACAAAGATAGTAAAGGTGGGAAAGAATCTTTCTGAAGAAGAGAAATTGTAATTAATCTGCTTCTTAAAAGAAAACCAGGATGTATTCACTTGGTCACATTCAGACATGGTGGGAATCAGTCCAAATATCATGAGTCATGCACCTAACATCGATAAAATATTCCCCCCGAAGCAGCAAAAGCGAAGACTCCTGGATGACGATAGAAAGAATGCCCTCAAGGAAAAAGTCGACGGGTTAAAGGCAAATCGATTCATACGAGATGCCTTCTATCCTGATTGGATTGCCAATCCAGTGTTGGTTCCAAAGCCCCACGGCATGTGGCGAACCTATATCGACTATTCCGACCTTAACAAGGCATGCCCTAAAGATTGTTTCCCCTTACCTCGGATTGATCTGCTCGTAGATGCCACAACAGGTCATGGCCTCATGTCGTTCATGGATGCTTATTCTGGATATAACCAGATCGCCATGCACGCACCGAACCAGGAGCATTTGAGCTTGTAACCGATAAAGGGCTATACTGCTACAATGTCATGCCTTTCGGGCTCAAAAATACTGGAGCAACGTACTAAAGACTGGTGAACAGAATGTTCTCCGAGCAGATAGGTAATAACATAGAAGTTTATGTTAATGACATGCTAGTCAAGTCCAAGAAACCACTAACCATGTGGATGATCTCGCAGAATGCTTCACCGTATTACGGGAATATAACATGAAACTCAACCCACAAAAATGCTCTTTCGGAGTATCTTCGAGAAAGTTTCTAGGATTTATAGTAAATACGCGAGGAATAAAGGTTAATCTTGACAAGATCAAGGCATTGACTGATATGCCCTCACCTCAAAAGCATAAGGATGTCCTGAGTTTAACTAGACGAATGGCGGCACTAAGTAGGTTTGTTTCAAAATCTACAGACCGTTGTCTTCCTTTCTTCAACTTTTTGAGATGGGGCAAAAAGTTCGAGTGATCAGAGGAATGCGAGCTTGCATTCCAAGACTTAAAGAAACATCTCTCCAAACCACCGATCTTGTCGAAGCCTATCCCAGGAGAGGTCTTGTAATTGTACCTCGCTACCACCAAGCACGCCATTAGTTTCGTGCTCGTCCGAGAAGACAAGAAGGTACAAAAACCTGTGTACTATGTCAGCAAAAGGTTATTGGGGGCAAAATCGAGATACCCTTTAATGGAAAAACTGGCTCTCAGCCTGATCCACTCGTCTTAAAAGCTCCAATCTTATTTCCAAGCACACCTTATTCATGTGTTAACTGATCAACAACTGTGACAAGTTCTATCTAAACCAGAAGCCTATGGAAGATTGTTAAAGTGGGCGGTCAAACTCGGACAGTTCGAGATCACATATCAATCGAGAACGACCATAAAGGGACAAGCCCTGGCGGATTTCATCGTAGAATGTACTGGAGTGTCTAACGATGAAGTTATAACCCCAGCCTGCGAGTTGTGGAAACTTTATGTCGACGGATCCTCCAACGAAAATGGATCGGGGCAGGAATCATACTGATCACTCCAGCAGGAAGTCGATTTCATTCCTCCTTAAGGTTAAACTTCGAGGCGTCTAATAATGTAACGACCTCCTTTCTTAACATACATATATATAGTGTAAAAACAAAGTTTAACCTAAATATAACAATACTGAAATTCTGAATTTACAAAAACTTTATTAAACAATACATAACTAATGTTCATAACCTCAAACCATACAATACTCACAACTAAATAAAACTTTATCTTACATACAAATCTTAATACTTTTATAAATAATTTCCGTGGCGTTGCTACACCTTAACGTAGAAATGAAGATGTATCCAACCGATAAATTGAAAAGCTTTATGTAAATTACAAAGTTCATGAAATACTTTTAAAGCTTTAAGTAAATTATAAAGTTCACAAAATACTTTTAATGAAATATAATTATAAAATCAAGTTTCTCGTTTATTTATAAAATAGCATAGCAGAACTCCACTCCCTTCAGGTCAGCCCCATATGTACAGTCATGTTGGCTCCACGTATACTCATCAACCATTTATATTTGGGGCATCTTACCTACAATACAAAACATTATCTAATGAGCTAAGGCTCAGTAAGCAGAATAACTACCTCATATGCATTAAAATAAACGTGCAACATGCTATGTATTTTCTTTCTTTCTTTCACTTTCCTTTCTTTTGGGCCCTAGAGGATGCTGCTGCCAGCATTACATAGGGAATCACATTCCCACCTGAACATAAACATGATAATAGGGAATTTCTCCTTCATAAACATTCATTATATAGAGACATACATCTCCCTCCTTACTTATTTGGGACTTAGGTCTCCCAAGCAGCACCTCTACTTTAACGCTTTCAATAACTTGCTTGTGAACATTAAGCGTGCTTATGCATAAGAAATATAACATTCTTAAAAATAACTTATGCATAACAACATGGCAGGATAACATATAAAGCATATAAATGCACATAAGACACATAAAAGACTTGTATTGTAGATGAGGATTCTACTTACCTTGCGTCTAGATAAAACAACCTAAATTGTTAGCTTCCTGATAAAAACACAAACTATTAACTTACATAAAATCTACATGATGTAACTTTAGTTTATGATTGTTGTTATTCTATTTTTTTTCTTATTTTATTGTTTATTTTATGTCTAGGCGTATGGTCATACTATATTTGTCCATGGGAAGGTTCTGGTCTAAAAGTTGTGGTCATGGTCATACGGAAAAGTCCAGGTCATAATACTTGTCCATAATAATAGGGAATAAGGTTATAAGATTCCATAATAATAGTCCAAAGTATGACCATAGCCTATATAAGTTTAGTATTATGAAGATACATATAAAATAGTTTATATTTCAATTTTAGCATTGTAAATTATAACGACATGGTAAAGTAATCTATATATAATTTTTTGGCATTATAACGGCATAGTAAAATAATCTATATATAACTTTTGGCAGTATAACGGCATAGTAAAGTAATCTATATATAACTTTCGGCATTATAACGACATAGTAAAATAATCTATATATAAATTTTGGCATTCTAACAGCATAGTAAAATAATCTATATATAAATTTTTAGACATAGTAGCATAATCTATATATAAATTTTTTAGACATAGTAGCATAATCTATATATAAATAATAGCTAAATAACTGAACTGAAAGGCTCGGGAAGGAGCTTACCCAAAAATGTCTTCGTAGGCTAGTGTTACAGACAGAACTTCGCCTAGATTTTAGAGATTTAAAAGTTTAAAAGAGTGTTAAGAAGAGTTTTAGGTAGAGTGAGAGAAAGAAAGATTTTTCGTAATTCAAAAATGAATTCTGAAGGGCTCTATTTATAGGAAAACATTGGGTCACTATACTGCATAGTAAAATAATAAAATATTAAAAGTATCAAGCATAGTAAAATAATAAAATATTCAAAATATCAAGCATAGTAATTTGCTTAGGTCATCACTATATCACTACTGCATCAACATGTGGGACCCATGGGGTGGACCCCGCTGTGGGACCCATGTGGGACCCTACTGTGGGACCCTTGCGGACCCCACTGTGGGACCCACTATGAATAGTACCCGGTGAATAGTAAAAAAATGAAAATTTCCCCATCTTCTTATATTACTTAGTTTAACATTTTTTACTCACAAACTTTTCTGAAAATGTTTCTCTAACACCCATAAATTAATTATTCCCATCTGTTAGTTACTCCAACAACTTAGAATTGTTAAAATCCCATAAGAGAAAACAACTATATCCCCAACGGTCATAAACGACTAATTTTTGTCCTATAAATACTTGTTCCTTCAACCATTTACTTGCACAACTTCTTCATCTCTTAACCTTCTAGATAAAATTCATCATCAAAACATGAATTTCTCTTTATTTTTCATAACTTTAGTGATTGTTTGCTTGTATTTAGCATCATTCTATGGGTATTATACTAATGAAATGCCCATGAATGTTATAGTTGCATATTCATTAGTTATTCTTCCACTTTACTTAATAGCTCTAGCATTCGGTTAGCATTGTAATGCACTCAAAAGTATGAATAAAAATATCTTCTCTTATTATTTTTCATAACTGTTATAATGCATTTGTAGAAAGAAATGGGAGTTACAAATAACAAAGCTGAATACGAAGCATTATTGGCAGAACTTTGGATAGCAAAGGCCATACACTGCTATAGTGATTCACAATTAGTGGTCAACCAAATTTTAGGGGAATATCAGGCTCGTGGAATAAAGATGGCTGCATATTTAGAGAAAGTCAAGGCCGCACTCAGATAGTTCGAGTTTTACGCCATAGAGCAAGTTCCCCGAGAACAAAATTCAAATGCAGACGCATTGCCCAGGCTCGCTACGACTAGCGAGGTCGATACTTTGAACGTGGTCCCAATAGAGTTTCTATCGACCCCGAGTATCAGCAAGCCTGACGAAGAAGAAGTATGCATGATCGATTCTCAACCAACCTGGATGACCCCAATAGTTTATTACCTCGAAACTGGCATTCTCCCAGCAGAATTGATGTATCAGATCCCGAGATACACTATTGTGGAAGGAAGGTTGTATCGAAGAGGATATTCTATGCCACTACTCCGATGTGTAACTCCACTCGAGGCAAAGAAAATTCTGGAAGAAATTCAATAAGGATTTTGTGGAGATCACACTGGGGGGCATATTTGTCCAAAAAGGTGATAAGACAAGGATATTTTTGGCCCACAATCAAGGCAGACATGTTCGAGTATATCAAAAGATGTGATAAGTGCCAGCGATTTGCTTCAATTCCACGAGCTTCACCTACCGAACTAACCATGTTGACCTCCCATGGCCATTTGCGGTGCGAAGAATCAATCTTATAGGCTCGCTGCCAACAGGCAAAGGTGGAGTGAAGTATGTTGTGGTCGTAGTCGATTATTTCACAAAATGGACCGAGGAAGAACCCTTGGCAACAATTAACTAGAAAAAAGTTTTAGACTTTGTGGTAAAAAACATTATATGCCGATATGGAATGCCTATGAAAATAGTGTCAGACAATGGTACCCAGTTCAACAATGATCTATTTACCCATTTCTGTGAAAAAAAAAATGGGATAATAAAAAGCTTCTCCTCCGTCACCCATCCCCAATCAAATGGCCAGGTCGAAGCAGTCAACAAAACCCTTAAAAGCTCCATGAAGAAAAGGTTGGAGGAGGCTAAAGGAAAGTGGCCTGAGGAGTTACCCCAAGTTTTGTGGGCTTATTGAACCACATGTCAAACTTCAACAAGACATGCTCCCTTCTCCCAAGCATATGGATGCGAGGCCATGTTACCAATTGAAGTTGAAATACCCACAATTCGGACCCATGCCTACGATCAGGTCTCAAACCAATCCTAGCTCGAAGAGAACCTATACCTTATTGAAGAAAGAAGAGATAAAGCTCAACTAAAAAATGTCGCATATTAGCAATGAGCTACCCGATACTTCAATAAAAAGGTCGAGTTAGAAAATTCAGATTGGGAGACTTGGTATTAAGACGTGTATTCCTGGCTACAAGGGATCCGTCTACTGGAGTACTCGGACCTAACTGGGAAAATCCTTACCAGATCGAGTCTATTATTCGACCTGGGGTATATAAATTGGCGAGATTGAACGGAGAATTGGTACCGCAAGCTTTGAATAGCGAACATCTACAACCTTACTATCAGTAGTGTAGGAATGATGTTTTATTGTAACCAAGCTTGTTTATTTTTCATACTTTTTGTTAATAAAGTGTTCCACTTTGATCAAAAGTTATTTTCTTTACTAAATGTTGTACTTTTTGCAAACTCTCTTAATTTAATAACATATGGTCACACTCATAGGATATTAAGGGGGCATCAGTGGTATACAATAATACCATTAGTTTGAAAAAATAAATAACATAAAATAAAAATGTCTGGATCTTTACCTGACATAAAAATGTTAAGTATACACGTAAACTAACAAAAATGTCTGGACCTTTAACCCAACATAGATGTTATAAGTGGATTTCACCAGATACACAAACTAAGACGATCTGGACATAACCAGATTATCAAAATTATAAAGTGTCTGGATTTGACCAGATATGCGAGCTAAGACGATCTAGACATAACCTGATTATCAAAATTATAAGTGTCTGGATATGATCAGATACGCGAGCTACTGGACATAACCAGATTACCAAAGTTACAAGTGTATGGATTACAAATCAGACACGAGCTAAATAAGTTTGGAACAAACCAAGTAAAAAAAATCGACAGAAAGTTGGAATATGAATATACCTACTCGAGCTAAGTCGAGATCAAGGTTGGAATATATTGCCAAAAGATAGCTTCGACCTCACAACCTTGGGGAGCTACTCAAGGAAGAGGAAAAGTAACTAGAAAAGCAAGATATAACTAAACTACCTATCTTACATGCCATATAAGTACTTTCGAGTGCATGGTAAACGTAAGGTCCGACCTTGAAAACTAACGAGATCGGACATGGATACATCAAGTAAACTGTGCATGAATGCATTAAAACTTGAGCTTAAATCCAACATATGTGTTTGTACGAATAAACAAGCATAAAAGCAAACCTTTAATATAAGACGCTTGAAATATTTCGACCCAGGAATGTAAAGCAAAAATTATTAAAGTAAAAGTTAATCGTAAAATTAAGGGTACTAAGGTTTTCGACCAAAGAAAATCATACATTGAAATAGCCCTTAGGCGAGCTATCAATTATGTTTGCCCCCAAGGGCTTAAATAAAAAAAAATTACAAAAATATTAATGGGACATAGCCCATGACCTCGCTTCTATGAAGCAGGTGCATCCCCCTCGGCAACATCGGGCTTCTTCACTACATTTTCTGCCTCCTCCTCGGCATCCTCCGCATCAAGTCGAGCTTCCAACCTCTCCAGTAACTCCTCTTCGAGAGTGTCTATGAAGCTTTTTTCGAGGTCAGCGTTGTTGGCTCAGATTCGGTACATAGCCATATCAACCGCATGATCCTTCTTTTTCTTGAACTCCTCGAGAAGGCGAGCCTTCTCACCCTCGATTATGTCAAAAGTGGATTTCTTTTCCTCCTCGAGCTTGGAGTTCAGCTCTTCAAGCTCCTTGATTCTCGAGTCCTTCTCCATGATCTTAGAATATTTAGCTTCTAGCTTTGACTCGAGCTCAGACTTTGCGGCCTTAAGTTCGTCTGCGAGCTTGATCTGGAGATTTTTCGACTGCTGAGCATAGGACATGCTCGAGTGGACTCCGTTGTTCAGTTTGTAATTAAGCTGAGCAAACACAGCAAGGCCCTGTACATAAACAAAATGGGTTAGAACACATACAGAATAAACTCGAACAGGAAGCGTGACAGAGTAAAAAGAATTACCAAGGAGATGAGCTCGCTACCCTTGTCATAAAGGGTTCTGGTGTCTCGGTAGGAGGTTAAGAATTGCCATTGAGGGGTGCCGAGATTGCTGAAACTCTGGCCAACTCCAGACAGTACGTCCGAGCCCAGAATGGCTCCGTGTTTCCCCGTGGCATTGTCGATCAGACACTCAGTGGAATGAGTCGAAATCGACAGCAGGCGTTCTCGAGTGGGAACCAGCTTCTTTGGGGCCAGCGCAGTCTTTTGAGAGGCTTGAATGGCAGGAGGCGGGAGGATTGTGACCTCGGTAGATACCCTGGCCTCGGGTTCTACATCAGTAGCTTAGCTCGGGCCTTGGGAGTCCAGGTTTGGAGGAGTCGCCTCAGTTCTTTTTGGGACCTTCAAAAGGCATCCCGCTCTCTGCGACACCCTCGGATGTTTGCTTTGCTTCGCTCTAGAGCGGCGGTTGAGTAGGTTGTCGAGATCAGACTCCATATCGTTTGCACAGACACAAGTTACACACTAGTTAATGGGCTTAAACTACAAAAAGAAACAAAGGTTAAAGTAAAAGGAAACCTAACTGGAACTCTCCCCCGAGCTTGTGCTCGGTGACAATGTAATCCCCCTATCTTCAGAGGAGGCTGGGGGACTCCCTTCCCTATACGTGGGTGATAGCCTTGAAAGGTCTCTATAGTCGTTGGTACCATACTAAATGGCGACCCCATCCCAGACCTCATTTAAACTATACATAGTCTGGAATTTTCCTAACCAACTATCGAATCTATGAACCCTCTCATCTACCGAGGACCATACATGGAAGTTATCCCTAAAATTCAAGAATAGGATCAGGGTATCGGGCTTATGATTTAGCAGAGATGGGGACCACATAGCCGAGCTAAGAATGATTTTCCCTCCACCATTCGAGCTCGAAGCCTCGTCGTTTTCTTCATTTCCCGAGCACGGGAGTTCATGACGGCGAGCCAATAGGGAGTGGGCCCGTGAGCTCGTTGACCTCTATCTTGGAGGTAGCTTCTCAATGGGAAAAGGCACATGCTCCCACTCAAGGTATTTATGGTAAGCGACATCGTCTGTCGACTGGTCCTACTCCAGGAGGCCGCAGGCTCAAAGTTTATCTTCATGAAGAAGATAAGACAGGGAGCGCCTACCGTACGGTAGCTGGAACAAACCTTTTTTGTGCTCCAACATTGAGTCTGAGTGTGTGGGACGATGATAATTGGCTGAAGAAATGGATACATGTCATTAGTTCGAGCCTAATCATTAATCGAGCAAAAAAAGAAATAAGTATGTGTACTTACGAATTCGTTGGAACGAATGGAACTTTGAGGGAGCAAGGTCGTCTATCCAGAAGAAGGCTAGCTTGAAGTTGGGAGGATGATTCAGCATGTTCTCAAAGATCTTCTTCTCCTTTGGGTAGCTCGATAGAGAGTAGAAACCATCTCCTCCCCGAGCTCAGGAGGGGTTTCTTTTCAAGCAAAAGAGACAGAGAATCTCTCTTGGTGAAGGTCCTTCCCACTTTAGCTCGTGGTATGGCGACCTGAGGGCGGACAAAACCCTGTAGGAGTTGGTCTAAAGTTGGAAGGGCGCGAGCCTGACAAAGTCCAGAAAATCCTTAAAAAAGGATTTCAGGGGAAGAAGAGACACTGCTGTTGCGAAAATTAAAGCTACGCAAGTATACGTAATCGCAATTTGTAATAAATCTCGATAAGAACGAGTATCGTCCCACGAAGACTGATTTATCAATTACCAAATAATTAATTTCTAGTTTCTATTTGGCTAATGAAAACTAGATTTGTGAAATTTGAAAATAAGAAAACAGAAATAAATGAAAATTGTAGAAATCAAATAATAAAAAGAACACAAGGATTAAATTCACTATGAAACAATTAGAAATCATAATCTTCTCTACTATCCACTCTATTATTCTTTAATTCAATTACTACTGAAACTCTTCTCACTAAAATGATAGGCATGCAAAAGTGTTAACTATTCGAGTTAAGAGATAGAAAACTCGACCTAATGTGAATTCCCTATATTTCTATGGTCAATTCAAACAATAGGAAGCAATGAATACAGCCCTAAATCACATAAACCAATTTGATACTCTCGTTCTAAATTGAAATCTATGTCTATTCAATTTTATCATATTCAAATCTCACTTTTCAGATTTTGATTCAAATTCATAAATCATATGTAAAAGGTGCGCAGTCAATTACATACAAAATAGACACGAATTGAATAGATTTCAGATGAAGAAGAAATAGATAAATGCATTAAATCATAATAGAGTTTCAAGAGAGTCAATTAGAAAACCTAAACAGAATTTAGTTCATAAACATCACTAAGAAATCCATAAACCTGAAATTAACATAAACTAAAAACATAAAAAGAGAAGAAAAGAAACTCTAAATGATAGATCCAATCCTCAGCCTCCTCTCCCAGTCTAAGTCTGCCAAAAGTGCCTCATTTTCTCTCCTTAATCGTAATTTAAACCTAATTAGCGATTTTTTAAACATAAAAGGACCAAAACACCCTTAATTAAAAATCTGCATTTTTCTCATTTGTAGACGTATCCTGCGGTCGCAGGATGTCATTCCTGCAGTCGCAGGATGTCATTCCTGCGGTCGCAGGATGTCATTCCTACGGTCGCAGGAATGCTCTAGAAATGCAAAAACTTCTCTGGAGTTGCAACAGCAAGACACACTTCCTGCGGTCGCAGAAGGTGCTCCGAAACACTGTT
The DNA here is from genome assembly GCF_963169125.1 of Humulus lupulus. Lineage (NCBI taxonomy): Eukaryota > Viridiplantae > Streptophyta > Magnoliopsida > Rosales > Cannabaceae > Humulus > Humulus lupulus. Next base: position 16,487,386 of record NC_084802.1, read on the forward strand.
TTCCATCAATTTTTGTCATTTTGTCGATGTTTCCACCATGTTTCCACACCTAAGTCACCTAAGCCCTTTGACACCTGAAAACATACAAAAACAAACGTAAAATAGAACAAAACAAAACAAACACCTAATACTTTACCTGAAAAACACATAGATAAATGAGTCTAAAACTCGTTTATCAAACTTCCCCAAACTTAATATTTGCTCGCCCTCGAGCAAAGAAAACTAAACTTAAGATAAACTAAACAAATAAATACAGACACTAAACAAATGAATCAAGACAACCACAATTTTCATGCCTCAAAATTAACGAATGACAAGCATATATAATTTTCGAAAAAAAATTATGACAAATAATCCAAATTTTCAATCCAACCACTTCTTCAATTCACCCTAACCCATTGATCATTTTTGTCTACTCAATCATGAACAGTAAATCAACCATATTTAAAATAATTTACACATGCTGAAGTCTCACCATCAATCCATCAAATCTCAAATTTCCATATGCTTGCTAACTTATTATTCTCCACTAATATAAATCAATGCATGTTTAAGAATCAAAAGGTCTTTTAAAGCTTGTATTGAGAGGCTTAGGTAACGGTAGAAAAGATAGTCATTTAGGCTCATATATACCATAAGCATATAATCCAAACAAACCACACATGATATCCACATTGTAATCCAAACAACCCCAAATTTTCCTTTATTTTCCAATATTGAGAAAAATTCACACTAGATGTATATTTTTTTTTCTTTTTTTTTCAACTACACTTCCCCAAACTTATGTGTTTCAATGTGAATAAACAGAAGAAGTGTAGTTTATTTTCAATCTCTTTTTTTTTTCAAATTTTCCTCTCAATCTTTCCTTTTATTTTTCTATTGTCACAACCGAATCACACAATAACACCCATTACAAATCAATCCCCATTTATATGTTTATATGCTCATGGTATAAATCAAGGGAAAAAAATAATAATTAAGTGTTCAATTAGGCTCGAAATAAGTGGTTAACAATAAAAAGTTACACTTTTAGGCTCGAAAAAGGGTAACTAAGGATAAATTAATCAAGGATGGCTTGAAAGGCTCAAACGTTCCAAAAAAATCGCCTAAATCATTTTCCTAAACAAGCATTGTCTATGATTTCGCCTCAAATAGTAAGCAAGCAAGATCTAGAATTGTTCATACATTCTTTCCACATTCAAAATTCAGAAAGTGTAAATACATTTAAATGCAAGAATTTACCAATCATGATCAAATATTCAGTTTTACAATGAATTAGAATAATCCAAAGAAGTGGTCAAACCAAGCACACGAATTGTTTTTTTTATAATCAAATATAGTTTTCTCGAATTATATTACAAGTCATTCACGTATTCTCATCGGCTAATCATTGTTATCTTGATTCAACAGACTCTCTAGATACTCTAACACACAACACAATTACACACAAAACCAAACACAATTTAACAAAACACAAAACACCAAACACCAAACGAATCAGCCTCTTGACTCAATTAACTTAACACAAATAACTAAAAGAAATCCCCCTTCCCCAACCTTACCAAAAACATTGTCCCCAATATTTAAATAAAAGTTAAGGAAAGGAAACTTACCTGACTCGACTCACGTTGAAGGACATGTCTTGTCATCCCCCTCAGGTGGAGGATACCCAAAGTTGGGTGGTTGTGGATATGGTGGAAATCCACTAGTGTCAATGCCAAAATGAGTGGCGAAGGATTGGCTGTAGGCATATTGATTCTGCGTTTTTTTTTTCAATTTTTTTGTTTCATCATTTTTCTATTTTTTTCACGTATTTCATGATTCCAGAATCAACAATATTTACAAGAAAATTAAAATTAAACAAAAACTAACTAAAAAAATAAAAATTGTCTCAACTAAAATAGCTTAAAAACTTAACGAACTTAAATAAATTTAAATGAACTTGGGATGCCTCCCAATGGCGCTTTATTTAACGTCATTTAGCCGGACGCTGAACTCTCTACACTTTCAACTTGGGTCAAGTCCACCCCTTGCATCCTTTAGAGCCATAGTATCATAAACAAAAACTCGTCTTTGGACGTTGCTAATTGTCGGAGCCTTCCACCGCTCGTGTAACCTTCAAGCCTTTCCACTATAGAACTGTTTCAAACAATTACGAACTGCTCGACTACCGATTTTAGCATTAGTTTTTCTCTTGGTGGTTTCCAAATTACTACCACCACTACATACCACATCCACCCTACAACAAGTTGGAATATAAGTTGCTGCAAAAACATCAAATGTTATCTCTTCGTTTTGCACTCGCGGCTTCAACTCCCCTTTTTGTACGCCAATTAGTGCTCTCCCTGTGACTAAGAATGGTCTTCCCAAAATAATGGGAATGTTTGCATCTTCCTCCATATCTAGAATAATAAAATCAGCAGGCAAAATAAATTTACCAACCTTAACTAAGACATCCTCAATTACTCCACGAGGTTGCTTAACAGAGCGATCTGCCATTTGTAAGGACACAGTAGTGGGGCGAGCTTCTCCCATTTTCAGCTTTCGAAAAATAGATAAGGGCATTAAATTTACACTAGCCCCTAAATCACATAAGGCCTTGGTCATAATAGTATCTCCTATTGAGCAAGGAATCGCAAAAATACCCGGATCTTTAAGCTTGGGAGGTAGTTTCTTCTGCAAAATAGCACTGCACTCCTCAGTAAGCGCCACTGTCTCATAATCCTCCAACTTATTTTTTCTTTGACAATATTTCCTTCATAAACTTCACATAACTTGGCATTTGTTCAAGTGCCTCGACAAAAGGTATGTTACTGTGAAGTTTTTGAAAAATATCTAGAAACTTCGAAAATTGTTTGTCAAGTGTCTTCTTTTGAAGTCGCTGAGGATATGGAATCTTGATGTGGTGCTCATAACTCCTGGTGACTGATTCTTCTCAAGGTCTTCAATAACCTCTTCTTCTACCTTACCCTCATTCTCAACTTCAACTTTGGGTGCAGGTATAGACTTCTTGACTGACTCTTCCAACTTCTTCCCACTCCTCAAAGAGATTTCATTGCACTGCTCTTTAGGATTCACCTCTGTATTACTTGGCAAATTTCCTTGAGGCCTACTTTGTAACATATTTTCCAATTGACCAACTTGCATCTCAAGATTCCTGATGGATGAGCGAGTTTCTGTCATAAATTGAGATTGAGAGTTGGTTAGATTTAACAGTACAACTTGTAACTCATTTGTCTTCTATTGAGCAACAGGTAGTATCGGTGGTTGTAACGGTGCCTGAGGTGGAGCTTGAAGCATAGGCTACTGAATTTGTTGAAAACCCTGATTATTTCTCCATGCAAAATTAGGTTGCTTTCTCCACCCTTGATTGAACAGGTTGGAGAATGGACTATTCGCTTGCCTATTGAAATTTCCCATCATCTTCACCTATTCCATGGGAATGGAGTTGTTCATCTCAACTACCATGCACTGCTCAAATGGGTGAGGACCACCACAATTATGACATACCGCTTGGATTTGCATGACCTGAGTGGCCATAGAATTTTGTTGTAGTTGCTTGGTCAATGATGCAACTTGAGCAGTGACAGCAGTAATAGCATCCAGCTCGTGCATACCGACTACCTTCTTATTTCTATCTCGTTCACTAGGCCACTGATAGTTATTCATGGCCATTTCCTCAAGCAATTTATAGGCCTCATTAGCACTCTTGCTCATGAAAGCACCACCTGCTATAGCGTCAATAATGGTGCGAGTCGTCCCACACAAACCATTGTAAAAATTATGGACTAGCATCCATTTTTCAATCCCATGATGAGGACATTTCCTCAAAAGTTCCTTAAACCTCTCCCATGCATCATAAAGAGACTCTCCATCAAATTGAGAGAAGTTATTAATTTTCCCTCTTAACTTTGCAGCCTTGGATGGAGGGAAAAATTTAGCAAGAAATTTCAAAGCTAATGCCTCCCAAGTAGTGATTGAATTGGCTTGAAGAGAGTTCAACCAACTTTTAGCTCTATCCCGCAGTGAGAACGGGAACAATCTCAATCTAATAGCATCGTCGGTGACCCCATTGTATTTAAAAGTTCCACACAACTCCAGGAAATTGGCTATGTGTGTATTGGGATCCTCAGTATAGAGTCCACCAAACTGGACAGTAGACTGGACCATTTGCAAAATTGTCGGCTTAATTTCAAAATTATTGGCTACAACCGCCGGCGGTTGGATGCATGATTGTACTCCAGTAACAGCGGGAAGTACAAATTCTCTGAGTGGGCAAACAGATGGCTCAGCAGCGTCCCCATTCAACACATTGTCCTGATGTTGGGTCATCTCTGCTACCCGTTTTTGCTTTCTATTCTATATGCAAGTCCTCTCAATTTCAGTATTAATGGGCAAAAGATTGTCAGTCCTTTGACGTCGCATATACCAATTGGCACTTGAAATTAAGATTCTCAAACACAATAGTTAGAAACAATTAACATAGAAAAACCAAATTAGAATAAAAATGAATTGTATTGATATTAATAAAAATCAATCCCCGGCAACGGCGCCAAAAACTGGTTGCCAAAATTAAAGTTACGCAAGTATACGTAATCGCAATTTGTAATAAATCTCGATAAGAATGAGTATCGTCCCACGAATACTGATTTATCAATTACCAAATAATTAATTTCTAGTTTCTATTTGGCTAATGAAAACTAGATTTGTGAAATTTGAAAATAAGAAAACAGAAATAAATGAAAATTGTAGAAATCAAATAATAAAAAGAACACAAGGATTAAATTCACTATGAAACAATTAGGAATCCTAATCTTCTCTACTATCCACTCTATTATTCTTTAATTCAATTACTACTGAAACTCTTCTCACTGAAACAATAGGCATGCAAAAGTGTTAACTATTCGAGTTAAGAGATAGAAAACTCGACCTAATGTGAATTCCCTATATTTCTATAGTCAATTCAAACAATAGGAAGCAATAAATACAACCCTAAATCACATAAACCAATTTGCTACTCTCGTTCTAAATTGAAATCTATGTCTATTCAATTTTATCATATTCAAATCTCACTTTTCAGATTTTGATTCAAATTCATAAATCATTTGTAAAAGGTGCGCAGTCAATTACATACACAATAGACACAAATTGAATAGACTTAGACGAAGAAGAAATAGATAAATACATTAAATAATAATAGAGTTTCAAGAGAGTCAATTAGAAAACCTAAACAGAATTTAGTTCATAAACATCACTAAGAAATCCATAAACCTGAAATTAACATAAACTAAAAAAATAAAAAGAGAAGAAAAGAAACTCTAAATGATAGATCCACTCCTCAACCTTCTCTCCTAGTCTAAGTCTGCAAAAAGTGCCTCATTTTCTCTCCTTAATCGTAATTTAAACCTAATTAGCGATTTTTTAAACATAAAAGGACCAAAACACCCTTAATTAAAAATCTGCGTTTTTCTCATTTGTAGACATATCCTGCGGTCGCAAGATGTCATTCCTGCAGTCGCAGGAATGCTCTAGAAATGCAAAAACTTCTCTGGAGTTGCAGCCGCAAGACACACTTCCTGCGGTCGCAGAAGGTGCTCCGAAACACTGTTTTCCATCAATTTTTTTCATTTTGTCGATGTTTCCACCATGTTTCCACACCTAAGTCACCTAAGCCCTTTGACACCTGAAAACATACAAAAACAAACGTAAAATAGAACAAAACAAAACAACACCTAATATTTTACCTGAAAAACACATAGATAAATGAGTCTAAAACTCGTTTATCAACTGCCTTCATGTGCTCGTGACATCAGCATTCCGGATAGTCTCAAGTCGTGGCGAGCTAGGATGTCAGAAATTTGACCTGTCGAAGTAACCGAGCTCCAATAATGCTCGGCCTTGAAGAATTCCTCCCTGGAGGTAGGAATGGTAGCAGCTTGCGAGGTAGAAGGGCGGTTTCACCAGGCTTGTAAGCAACGGTGACTTTGAGTTTGGGATTGAGAGGGATAGGTCTGAGCTCAGGTTCTGGATCTGGATAAATCGCGACTCAAAGTTTCTTCCATTTTCTTTCCTCGACCTCATCAATCTGACGTCGGAAATGGGCTCGAATATCCTCTTGTTCACACCTCGCGCGGTGCTCTTGTATCAGTCGCTGGTTCCGGGTGAAGGGAGATTCTGGACTAGTTGATGGAGAATAAGGGATTGTGAACACTGACCCCCACCGATTCTCAGAGTTCTACGACATCTAGCAAGAAAGAAAAGGATGAGGGTCAGGCATACAAGATATCAAAGTATGGTTTTTGGTGATTCGAGCTCGAAAATGCTCGAGATCACGAGTAAGCTCGATTGAGACCGAGGTCTCGAAAGGACAGGATGAATTCAAGGAAGAGCCCCAAACTATTGTAAAGTTCGGGCTTTGAGCGTGTATCTGATGCGAGAGTGGGAAAGTGTGGGTTCATTTTAAGAATCCCAGATTTTCAAGGGAAAAGTTGATGGTTACCCAAAAATTTTCCAATTTTGGGATCTGTGCAATTTAAAACCCTAATTTAGAACCTCATTTATTGGTCTAAAAAAAATCCTACATTTTCATTTTTTGCACTAAATTTGGGTGTGAGAACCGGGATTTCAAAAAATCTTAGTCAAAAATTTGTGTAATATCAGATACAGAACTTTACGAAAGCTAGAACTAGAAAGTAATAAACACATTCCTAGTAAATACATTCACACATCAAAAAAATACGTAAAAATACGTAAATAACAGAGCAAGGTGAAGAATGGGAACTTACACACAAATGTCTGTAGGTACAAAGAAATCGCCGACTAGAGTGTTGGTAACAGGGAGGACCTCACCAAATCGAATATATTGGAGGTAGATTGTTTATGTGGCTTGGAAAACATGCAAAGTTGAAAGAAATCTTTTAAGTTCTGGTTTTTTCTCTCTGAAAATTCAAAATGTGAAAGTAAAATGAGGAAGATGATATGGGCGTATTTATAGGCCCCAGGGAATTTCAAAGGTTGAACTGGTCTGGACCATTGGTCGGATTCGGTATATAATCAAACGGTCGGGTGCAAATGTGGCGATGGCGGCCAAAAATTGACAGGCAAATAGACGTGGGTGTGGTGAAAAGGTACTTGAGTACTCTGATTGAGCAACCCATGGTTGATGCGTGTCCACACTCTAGTATATCAAGTGGCTTAGTTTTCAATAGAAACAGTTCAAAAGTTTCCTTCTCATAGGATTCAAACTGATACTTTTGAGGGGGAAAAATGTTACACCCAGATTTCGAGAATGAGAATTTTTTATCTCGAAACTCGGGCTCGTAAGGTGTAAGCTTGATATTTGCACAGTCATCATGTGATTAGCACATCAGAGATAGTCTCGCTAAGTAGTAAGTGACGACATCGATTGGTAAGCTCGGGAACCACGTAGTCTCGGAGGCGGTCCAAGGTTATAAGTTAGGCTCGCAATTCATAATGGCAATGGTTCAACACTTGTATAAACTTCTATATTTATTTCCTCCCTCGGACAAGACGGTTCAAGCTCGAGATGTGTAAGCTCGAAGAGGATGATTCTGTCTACATTACTTGTTGGGAGCATAGGCGAACCAAGGTGATGAGCTCGCAATAGGCAAATGGTCTCGAAGGCGTGTGAATCTAGCATCCAAGCTCGTCAGTTGTGTGTGAACGTGTTCATTGTTGAAAAATCCCTATGTTTAAGGGATTGTATGTAATTTTTTATTAAATCCCTAATATCATGGGATATTACCGCGTACGTGATAATTGTATGCATTTAATGGCATTATTTTTATTGATTTGTAGAATAACTCCCCGAAATATGTGGGAAGAAATTCGGTAAACCACTCTATAAATAGTGGGACAATTCATTTGTAAGAAGGGAGAAAAATTGATATTGGGAAAACTCTGGTCAATTGCTTCCAAAAAGCTATCAGAGAATTCCAAGAAGTTACACTACTATAAAAAAGGGCAATTGTGTCAGTCAAATGCGTCAGTCAACACAGTTGACTGATTCTGTTGACCAAGAATTAGCATTTGTGGCAGTTGGACACTGCCACAAATGAGGGCCCAATTGCGTCATAATGTACACTGACGCTGTTTAATAGGACCGTTTGTGTCAGTGAGGCACTGACGCAAACGGGTCGTTAACGGCGTCAGTGGCCCACTAACGGTAACGGAGCGTTTGTGTCAATGGGGCACTGACGCAAACGACAAAGTAAAACGCGCATTTTACTTTGTCGTTTGCGTCAGTGCCCCTCTGACGCAAACGCCCGTTACCGTCAGTGGGCCACTAACGCAACTAGGTCTCCTATATTAAAACCCTCATCGTCCCAGCCAAGCCTCATTTCACTCAAACCATTTCAGACTGTGTTTTCCACCCAAACCAGCGGCGCCCAACCGAGGTTCTCCACATTTAGGTACGTTTTCAGCCATTTTTTTCAATTTTAATGTTAAAATAATGATTTATATATGTTTATGAAACTTATATATAGTTTTTTTGGATTTTTTTTGTATAGATTTTGTTTTTTGAAGATTATAGTTTGAAAACCCATAATCTTTATTGGATTTTTGGGGTTTTCTACATCAAGAACCCACATTGCACAATTACCACAAGTAAGTGTAATTTTATTAATTTTTATGATTTAAATATAATTTTTGTGAATTTTTTTTTATAAATTGACTATATTTCGGATTTTTAATTTTTAGATAGTTTTATTAACTTTTTTTTAAAATTTAATTAAATTTCGAATTTACTATGTAAATGAGTATATATATAGATTAATGTATATATTTTGTATAAGTTTCATTTTATTAAATGTTTAGTTTGATTATTATTAGTAAATTTTTGTTTATATTTTGTTAACTTTTTAAAATTATTTTTAAATTTTGGGTTTAATTGGTTAAATAGGTATATATTAAAATTGTTTGTTTTTTTAAGTTATATTTTATTATTGATTTAGTTAGGATATTTATAGTCGATTTTTATTTATGTGAATTGTTAACTTTTTTTTTAAAAAAAAAAAATTATTTCGGGTTTAAGTAAACAAATGAGTACATATAACAAATTATTTGTTTTCTTTAAGCATTTTATTGTTTATTTAGTTACAATATAGCTTTATGATATTTTTCTTTATATTTTGTTAACTTTTTTATTATTTTTTTGTATATTGTTATATTTGAGTAGGTATTTTGTTGACAACTTTGTTGGTGAGATCAAGCTTTGGAGGATTTTATATTAGAGGTAATATTTTAAACCTTAATGTATAATTAATATATTGAACTTAGTAGCATGTACGAATTATAAAATAGTGGAGATAGGATCTAGGACTGTGTGCTGCGGTGATATAAGGCTGTAATTATGCATGTTTGATTGATTACTTGATTTGTTGTATTTATGTGATGAATATAAATTTATTTAAATTTTGGGAAATATGATAGAAATAGGGGAAATGTTGTCTAATTTTTTTTTAAGATTTAGTAATTTGGGAATTATGCATGTTTGATTGATTAATTGGTTTGTTGTGTTTATGTGATGAAATATGTTTATTTAAATTTTGGGAAATATGATAGAAATAGGGGAAATGCTGGTCAATTTTTTTTAGGATTTAGTAATTTGAGAATTATGCATGTTTGATTGATTAGTTGAATATTTTTGTGTATACCATGTGCTGTATAAATGCAAATTTTAAATTTGGGAAATGTGATAGAAATAAGGGAAATGCTGCCCAATTTTTTTTGGACATATTGTTTCCTTTATTTACTTTTCAATTAAGTAATCCACGAACTTAATTGTTAATGTTTGTTGCTTTGTTTGTTTATTTTTTTTGTTGTGTAAAGTTTGACAATGGATAGAGATTGGATGTCAGCGGATAGGTTATCCATGAAATATAGGAATGGAGTTGAGTTTTTCTTGGAACAAGTATCCACATCACTCAGGGCGTGGTGGTTATGCACTGGTAGAGCAACAAATGGAAGAGGAATTGGGTCATGAGTTGACCGAATATGACAGAGCTGAGATGTGGACACGGGCACGGATGAACAAGAATCGAGAAGCTATTGATGAAGAAGCTCGAGATGTGGTCAATAAGATTGTAAGTGTTCTTCGATTTTTTAAAATAATTTTAATGATTAATGTGTGTGTTAAATTCTAATCGATTTATTTACTATGCATATAGGCAGAATACATGCAAAAAGTAGCAGAAGGCGAGTTGGTGGAGGAAGGTTCAAACGATATACTAACAATGGCATTAGGCACTCCAGAGCATGGGGGACGTGTTAGGGGGGTCGGTGCACATGTCGCCCCCCGTCAATTTTTTCATGTCCCACCACCAAAAAGATTCAATCACAAACAAAAAGGTGTGGAAGATGCTCGTTATAAAAACCTTGAAGAGAAATGGCGTCAATCTGAAGAAAGGGCACGACAACAGAAGGAAAAGTTAAACCAGTTGATGGCGTATATTGCATCTCAACAGAGCGGTGCATTTGGATCATCAAATGCATCTGGTTTGGGTGTAGGAGGAGCCTCAAACACACCACACGCACCATATGCCCCTCCACCACCGACACAGGCACAACATGCTCCGCCACCACCGACATGGACATCATATGCTCACCGACCACCCTCACAGCTACCACTTGCTCCTCCACCACCGACGCAGGCACCATGTGCTCCCCCACCACCACAGTCAAATTTTCCTGAGGAGGTAATAGTTTCTTATTAATTCATTATTGCATATATTTGATACAGTAAAAATAAACTAGTTTATCAAAAAGTCTAACAGATTAATTGGAATGTAACAGATTAATTGTAAGTTGTGTCTTGGTTCGACACAAAATATAGTTGCAGAGGGGAAACTTATAAGTACATGTTGCACAGAAATACATAGTGTTCAACTGCCTCCTGGAAATTATCGTGTCAAAATTGAGGTAGCCATTCAAGAGAACGCTAGTTTACCATATCCGCTTACAATGGAAGGTTATACATTGGTTGGACAAGCAGTCGGGTATGATGTTGGATGGCCACAACATTGGTGTTATCCCAAGCATTTGAAAAGAATGACGTGGCGATGAAATTGACACGTGGCATGAGTTAGTAGGGTGATCTGGCTTAGTAATGGCCTAATACATCAGTTAAGGAATGGGACAGAGGGTCAAGCCAAATACGCCCAATCGAAGAGAGTATTTAGACTGGGGGTTGCTTGGCTCAGACCTCAGTTTAAAGACCCATATAATTAAATTGGTGCCAAGTCCAAGAAAGTGAAGGGGAGGTATGAATTTTGGTTCAAGATATAAAAACAGTAGGTCCGATCGGACCTAAGCTTAGGAGACCTCTTGTTAAGCTTGGCTCGAATAAGTTCAAAAAGAATAAGGCTCAAGTTTTACTCAAGGGGAAAGCCACATAGTGGCCGATCGGGTATGATATGGAAGAAGTGAACTTGGGCTTGAATGAAGTGAGGAGTAGAAATGGTGGTGTCCGATCAGACATGATGCGTGTGGGTACTTTGAACCATTTTGGTCCAAAGGGATGACTATGACCGATCGAGCATGCACATAGGAGGTACCTTGGACCATTCAGGTCCAAGGAGAAGTGGATGGTGGTTCGGACCACCTTGGTCCGAGGAGACAAATCTAGTGTCCGATCGAGCATTTGGTTGAACGAAGAGGTTTGAACCTTGTTGGCCCGAGGAGAAGGACGTGTGCCCGATCGGACGTGGTACTTGTGTGGTACCTTGGACCATTTTGATCCAAGGAGAGGTGGTGGCTCAGACCACCTAGGTCCGAGGAGAAAGGACCAAGGTCCGATCGGACCTTGGTTAAACGAAGGAAGCTTGGACCATTTAAGGTCCAAGTAGAGTGGCATTGTGCCCGATCGCACAAGACGTCTCCTCCGATCGCACAAGGCCTCCTCCGATCGCACAAGACGCCTGAAGGAGTGCTTGGACCATTTTGGTCCGAGGAGATACTAGGAAGAAGATGGCTCGGACCACCTTGGTCCGAGGAGCAAAGTGCAAGGTCCGATCGGACCTTGATTGAAGGAGTCAAATAGGGTGGTTTGAACCATTTTAAGTCAAAGAATACAACCATTGTGTCCGATCGAACACAATGGAGGAATATACCTCGAATGTAACTGACCTTTGGTCCAAGGAGAGCCATGCATATGCCACCTTTGACCTAGGTAAAGCTTGAAGAATAGTCAACATGCATGAGAAGCTACGTCAAACTGCCCGAAACTACTTCAGTGAGAGTTGGTCCAAGCATCCGGGAATCACTCAATCCTCACTCGAAATTAGGGATCAGTTATATTTTGAATGTTTATTTTGTAATATAAATATTAGGTAAATAATAGAATATCCCTATCAAAAGGGGATATCAGTTGAGAACCCAGGTCTATAAATAGAGACTTGGGAGGATCGTAAATGGACTTTTGGCAAAATCGAGAGTGAATCTATATTCTAGAGAGAGAAAGTTGTTCTTGAGAAAAACCCATTTTTGTATTCTGGAATATCTCACACTGAAGAAACTCAGTTGACACGGTTCATCTGATCTTGAGTGTGAATACAGTAATAAAATCTCTAAGTGGATTAGGCTATTACCGATCATCGGGGCTGAACCACTATAAAAACCTCGTGTTATTTACTTTCGTTCATAAAAAACTGTCTGTTGTCGTTTATAATTCTCTTGAAGGTTGTCGTAGTTGACGTTCTCACGTCGTTGGCTAAATTCACAGTCAACATTTTGGTGCTTTCATTGAGAGCCTGAAGAGAAGACAGACAGTCCCTGAAGCAATATGGCGCCAAAGAACACCACCGCGGCCTCCAAGAGGGCAAGCACCTCCAGGGAGCATGCAAGATCGGAAGGCCCCAGCGTTCAAGATCGTGAGAATGAGCCCAGGGTCGTGCTTGAGGATGTAGCTCCTGAAGTTGAGGAGCTCCAGGAGACCATGAGCGCGTTCCAGGATGAGTTGGCCCAGTTCAATGCTAGGCAGGAAGCCTTTGCTGAGGAAATGGCCAAGCAGAGACAAGAGATGGACGCTAGGAGCGAGGAGATCCGTCGACAGCAAGAGGAGGCCGACAGGCGACATCGCGAAGCTGCACTTGCTCTGGAGGCAGCTACGCAGTTGACCCGAGCCAATGCTCAAGCTGCGCCTGGGGTGATACCCACTCAAGAAGCAAGGACCACAGAGGCTGGTCATAAGAAAGTTGATAGACCAGCAAGAGGTGGTGGTAACCCACCTGGTCATGAGGAGGAGGGAGTACGATCGCGCACTGCCTCTACCCAAAGGGGGAATTCTAAGACCCCCTCAAGGAGCCACAGATCAGAGACTTCCAGGTCAGGGAGTCATAAGTCTGGCAGTAAGAAAACACCTTCTGAGCAGGGGCACAACAAAGCCCCTCGTGGCAAGGAAACTTCACACTTCAAAGATGGACATGGGCGTGATGAAGGTGACAGTTACCACACCAACCAGTCGAAGGAGAAGAATAATAACCGACGAGGAGGAGATGATCAACCAGCTCAAACGGGGAAGCCACCACGGCATCCCAACCAGCGTAATAGCAAGGAACACGCTCCACCTTGTAGGCCCTCCGAAAAGACTCGGAGTACGGTGTTCGACCGGTTGGGAAAGAACACTGCTCAGAAGGACCTAAGGGACGTCATTGATGACAGAAGGAGGACCGCTCCGGTCGAGGGGCGGGAGCCAATCCGTCGTACTAGTCGAGTAGAAATACTCGACGTGGATACGCCGGATAGGAGTGCCCGACCAAGCGGTCCCGAAGGTGCATCCCCAGTAGTGGCCCCAGCCATCCAAGCCCAGCTTGATGCTTTGACGGCGGCAGTACAAGGTTTATCCAAACAACCAGTTATTGATCCAGTAGACCACAGAAGTGGTAGCCCTTTTTGTGCTAGAATAAGAGCAGCCCAACCACCAAGGAAATACAAAGCGCCGGTATTGCCAGTTTATACAGAAAAGGCAGACCCGGTGAGACACGTTGGAAAGTTCGAAGATCAGATGGAGCTGCTTGGGGTGAGTGACGATTACCGCTGTAGAGTCTTCCCCACCACCTTGTCAGACACTGCCCAAGAGTGGTACTGGAAGTTCAAACCCGACTCCATCACCTCTTGGGAGAGCTTTAGGAAGGAGTTCTGCAGGCAGTTCAGCACTGCCCGAACCCCTCCATTTTATGCCAACCACTTGGTGGATATTAGGCAAGGCAAAGATGAATCTCTCAAGAACTACATACAGAGGTTTATGAGAGAAGCCAATCGGGCTACCGCTGTTGGAGATGAAGGGAAGATGGTTGCAATCTCCTCGGGTATTATTTATCGAAGTCCTTTGTGGGACATCATTCACCGCCATCCAATTTCAACTTTACAACAGTTCTTGGACCGTGCAGATAAGTACATGAAGTTGGACGATGCCATTGAGAAAGGAGAGAACGGGTTGAACAACCCAAGTGGATCGGGGGATACTCCAAAGGATAGCGGAAATGATCAAGGCGGTAGTAAGAAACGTGGGAATAACGGGTCTGACCGCCGCAGTGAGAAAAAAGCTAAGTCTGGGTCGAATGACAAACCTACGAAGTATGAACCTCGATTCACCAACTACACTACTCTTTCGGCAACCCGAACGGAGATCTATCTAGCCAGCCATCACGAGGTCCCTTACCGAAGACCCCCTCCAATCAAGAAGGAAATGAGTAAGAGGGATAAGAACAAGTTCTGTCGTTTCCATGGAGACTATGGTCATGACACGAACGAGTGTAATCACCTTAAGGATGAGATAGAGTTTCTCCTCCGTTCGGGGAAACTAAAAAAATATAAGGCAGAGAAGATCCAGGGAGAGGGAAGCAACAATAATCCTGGGTTCAAGCGACAACGGTCCCCACCTTTGCAACCTGAACCTGTGGACTTCACACTAGATACAATATGTGGAGGACCACATCTTGCGGGTGATAGCAGCAAGGCGAGGGAAAGATATGCTCGCACCCTTCGTCATGAGTTGGAGGCAGCGTCCACATCCGAGGTTATGACGGTGGAGGAGAGACCATCAAAGAACCCAAGGTATGAAAGTGAGTCCCTCACCTTCACTGAGGAGGATGCCAAACACGTGAGGTATCCTCACAATGACCCTCTTGTAGTGACAGTTCAAATAGCTAACATGAAGGTGAAAAGATGTCTGGTTGATACGGGAAGTTCCGTAAACATTATTTATAAGTCCTCTTTTGAAAAAATGAAGCTATCCATCAATGACTTGAAGCCATTCTCTCACATCATTTACGGGTTTACTGGAGAGGGACTATCACCAGCTGGAACAATAAAGTTACCAGTCACCACGGGGGAAGCTCCCAAGCATGAAACCGTGATGACTGAATTTTTGATTGTTGACTGCCCGTCTGCCTACATGTGGTTATTGGTCGACCACTACTCACCAACTTGCATGCGGTAGTTTCAATTTGGCACCTCTCTATGAAGTTCCCGACCAGCGCTGGCGTAGGCTGCGTCCAAGGAGACCCAAGGGAAGCTAGAGAGTGTTATAATGCCTCCATAGCTAAGGCAAAGAAAGGTGCCAAGGAAAACAACATGATTGTGTGTGTTGAAGGAGGGAAAGTGGATGAGATGGACGTAGACCAGAGTCTTGTCGTAGTAAACGATGAAGAGGTGTTGAAGGAGTGTGGCCAGGAGAGCACTCCCAGTTTGAAAGAGCAGAAGACCCCATCAGGTGATGAAGTCACCAAATAGGGCGTTGCCCAAAGCGAGGGAAGAGATATTGATCCTCGCTTTGGGGATTATGAGAGTGATGTGGGACCGTCCGAGGAGTTAGAGGAGGTCCCTATAGATGAGAATGACCCGACAAGAGGGGTCAAGATTGGGAAGAAGTTGAAAGCTGAGGTGAGAGCACAGCTGATAGAGTTCTTGCGAAGGAATCAGGATGTCTTCGCCTGGTCTCACAAGGATATGGTGGGTATCTCACCAACTGTGATCAGCCACGTGCTCAACGTGGATGAAAGGTATCCAGCGGTACAGCAGAAGAGGAGGTTACTTGACAAGGATCGAGCAAAGGCTCTTAAGGAGGAAGTAGAGCGGTTGAAGGAGAACATGTTTATTAGAGAGGCATACTACCCAGCTTGGGTTTCAAACCCAGTCTTGGTGCCTAAACCCAATGGAAAGTGGAGGACTTGTGTAGATTTTACTGATCTAAACAAAGCATGCCCGAAGGATTGTTTCCCTTTACCGAGAATAAACCAGTTGGTGGATGCAACCTCTGGTCATGAGACCTTGTCCTTCATGGACGCATATTCGGGATACAACCAAATCAGCATGCATCCTCCTGATGAAGAACATACCAGCTTCCAAACGGATATAGGGCTCTATTGCTATAGAGTGATGCCCTTCGGGTTAAAGAATGCAGGAGCTACCTACCAGCGCTTGGTGAATGGCATGTTTCGTGACTTAATCGGCAAAAGCATGGAGGTATACGTAGATGATATGCTGGTGAAGTCGAAGGAAGCTGGGGGGCACGTGGGAGACTTAGAGGAGTGCTTTGCAATCTTGAGGAAGTATAACATGAAATTAAACCCCCTCAAGTGTTCGTTTGGAGTGGGTTCTGGGAAATTCCTTGGGTTTATTGTCAACTCCCGAGGAATAGAAGCAAACCCTGAAAAGATCAAGGCTCTCATGGAGATGAAGTCTCCCACAAGAATAAAGGATGTGCAAAGCTTGACTGGGCGGATTGCGGCTCTAAGCAGGTTCGTCTCAAAATCAACGGACAAGTGCGTCCCGTTTTTTAACCTGCTTAAAGGAGGCAAGAAGTTCGAGTGGACCGCAGAGTGTGAACAAGCTTTCCAGGCGATAAAGGAACATTTGGCTCAACCTCCTGTTCTTTCTAAGCCAGTTGATGGAGAGGACCTACTTATATATCTAGCAGTCACGGAACACGCTGTTAGTGCTGCTTTAGTACGTGAGGAGGATAAGGTGCAGCACCCAGTGTATTACGTTAGCAAGCGTTTGATAGGAGCGGAGTCCCGATACCCCATGATTGAGAAGTTGGCTTACTGCTTGGTACTTGCATCACGAAAGTTGAGGCCGTATTTCCAAGCACACCCCATCAAGGTCCTCACTGACCAGCCTCTTCGCCAAGTTTTGCAAAAACCAGAGTCGTCTGGTCGGCTACTTAAATGGGCGGTCGAGCTAGGCCAGTTTGAAATCAAGTACCAACCAAGGACTGCTATTAAGGGTCAAGCCTTGGCGGATTTCATTGCTGAGTGTACCGGAATCGTTGAGGTCCCTAACCAACAGGAGAGTGTTACTGGGTTAAAAGAAGAGGTTCCTGCTTGGCAACTTTTCGTTGATGGATCGTCGAACGAGCACCATTCAGGAGCTGGGATTATACTAGTCACACCAGAGAAGCACCGAATTCATTGTGCACTGAGGTTCGGATTCAATGCTTCTAATAACGAAGCGGAGTATGAGGCCCTCTTAGCAGGCTTGCGACTGGCTAGAGATGTACGTGCCCGGTCGGTGGAGATAAACAGTGATTCCCAATTGGTGGTTTATCAAGTATTAGGGGAGTACCAGGCGAGGGGCCTACGCATGGTGGCATACTTAAACAAAACTAAAGATTTACTAGCCCAGTTCGAGGAGTATACCATCAAGCTAGTACCAAGGGAGCAGAATTCCAATGCTGATGCTCTGGCAAAGCTTGCAAGTGCGAAAGATGCCGAAACACTGAATATAGTTCCAGTAGAGTACTTGGCAGAGCCAAGCATTGATAGAGAAGAGGCCATGCCGATTACGATAGTCGACACCTGGATGACTCCCATCATTGCTTACCTTGAACATGGGACACTCCCAGATGGTCGTAATGAAGCAAGGAAAGTTATGAGGCAAGCTGCTAGGTACACCATGGTGGATGGAGTGTTATATAGGAGAGGATACTCCTTACCTCTCCTCAGGTGCATAACCCCCGACCAGTCAAAGAGCTTATTAGCTGAAGTGCATGAGGGGTTTTGTGGAGATCATGCTGGGGGGCAGAGTCTATCTAAAAAGATCTTGAGGCAAGGATTTTTCTGGCCTACTATGAACGAAGACTCTATGGAATATGTGAAAAGGTGTGACAAATGCCAAAGATTTTCTAAGGTACCCAGAGCACCCCCAAATCTTTTGAAGCAAATGCAAAGTCCGTGGCCTTTTGCAATATGGGGCATTGATTTGATCGGGAAGTTACCCAAAGGAAAAGGAGGAGTGCAATTCACTGTGGTCGCGGTAGATTATTTTACTAAATGGACTGAGGCCGAACCATTAGCCACGATTACATCAAATAAAGTGTTGGACTTTGTTGTTAAAAATATAATATGTCGCTATGGTCTACCTAAAAAGATAGTGTCTGACAATGGCACCCAGTTTGACAGCGACATATTTACCGATTTTTGCACTCGGCATGGCATCACCAAAAGTTTCTCCTCGGTGGCCCATCCTCAGGCCAATGGGCAGGTTGAAGCAGTGAACAAAACATTGAAGGACACTTTGAAGAAGCGCCTGGAATAAGCTAAGGGTGCTTGGGCAGATGAGTTACCAGAGGTCCTTTGGTCGTATAGGACTACCGCTCGGACGGCAACTGGCCATACCCCATTCTCTTTAGCATATGGGTATGAAGCCATGTTACCTGTGGAGGTAGATCCACCCTCTCATAGAAGGACCGTTTACAACCAAGAGGAGAACCATCAGTTGTTGGCAGAATCATTGGACTTCCTCGAAGAGAGAAGAGAGGAGGCAAGCCTCAGAGTAGCAGCTCATCAGCAAAAAGTGGCACGCTACTTCAATTCCAGAGTGCGAGATCGAAAGTTCAAGGTCGGAGATTTAGTCCTAAGGAAGGTGTTTGTTAGAGACCCAGCAGCTGGTGTGCTAGGACCGAACTGGGAAGGACCATATCAAATTGAACAAGTCTTACCGCCCGGCACTTACAAGCTTGCTCGATTGAATGGGGAGCTGATCAGAAACTACTGGAATGGCGAGCACTTGAGAAAATATTATCAATAAATACTACTTGCAGAGTAGTAGCTTTGTATCAAGTGCTTAACTTGTTATTTAAGTTTTTTGTTTGTGAACTGGTTATTTGCTACCCAGTCGCATTATTTTGAACAATGTTATTTTGTTTGGAACTCGTTGTTAGACACGTTTTGTCATTTATTATTACGAGTAATAAAAGAGACCACACGCATTGTGGTCGTACCTTGCTACAAACTTTGCATATGTGTTGATTATTTTTGCTGGGCAGTGTTCAACTGTCATAATGATTTAAACAAAACAGGTCTTTTAAAAACTAAGTGTAAATATATACTGGACAGTGTTCAACTGGTCGGTATCATAATATGGAGGACCAACGTTTAGATAATATTTATGTAGTGGTCAACTACTGATATATGTTCGTATATTTCATGTGTTTCACGAGTAGTAACTACTCGAACAAATTCGATCAAGTAGTAAGTGATCAAGGATTTATCCACCCTCAATCACTTGGGGGGCACATAGGGTATACTGGTATGTATTTCAACACAGGCAATAAGAGCACGAGCAAATATGTTTGTTTTTGGGCTGACTTGTAAGTTTAGAAGTCTAAAATAGCCGTTAAGCTAACTTGTTTTACAAAGCTTAAGTAACTTAGAATTTTTCAAATTCTATGTTAAAAACTGATATTCGTGTAATAAGACATTTACGCTCATAAAAAGTTAGAGCAATAAGAGCATGAGGAAGTATATTTGGTGTGAACTTATGGAATGGTAAAAATTTCTAAGTTAAAAAACTAAATTCTCATGTGAAACTAAAGGCATCTAAAAACTTTGCTATGCACAATAAAAACTTAAAAGTTTGAAATTGTCAGCAAGGAAAGAGTAAAGTGCTAAATGTCAAAATAGCTCACTAGTTCGAGCAACAAAATACAAAGCAAAGTAGACTGTGATGAACTATGAGAGGGAGTCACAGGCGAGCTCCTCTAGAGGGTTGATCGACTCCCTCCTCTACATCAGCTGCTCCTATCGCTCGAAATGATATAGCAGAGCAGGTTGGGGCGAGTGCAGGAGGGTTGGCAGCTTCTTCAGCGGCTCTTGCTTCACATCTGGCAAGATCCTCTGCCTGGGCCTCCCTGGGGAAACAATCAAGATTAAGAGGCTTGTTCAGCTTCCAGACCTTATAGAAGCAGTCAAAACTGGCCTCCTCAAAGCGAATCAAGTCAAGCTCTTTTTCTTGCTTCAGCTCTTCGTTCTCGCTAATCAACCTCTCATTGTCTCGAACTAACTCTTTAATATCAAGGGATTGCTTCTCCAATTGAGTTGTCAAGGAAGCATTGTTTTGAGCCTGCTTTTTGAGAGACTCGTCCCGTTCAGCTATAGTTCTCTCTGCTTGTTCCAGCTTGGACCTGGCCTCCACCAGTTGATCGTCCTGCACCTTGATCAACTCCTTGTAGTCTACGGCTTGAAGCTGAGCATGACCAATGGTGACAAGTGACTGCATGGAAGACAAAAGGTTAATACAAGTAAAAATACTAATAACAAAATATCTCAAGGAAAAATGCTTACCTTCATCAATTGAGCGAGTCCTCTCTTCAAGACAACTTCGACACTAAGTCGAGGGTAGGAGTCTAGGCTTTGAAGCGTCGATGCATCACGACCAATATCCTCAAGAACCCCCTTGCCCAGGTCGCTAACAGCACGAAAAAGCTCACTCGAACTACCCTGGTGAGTAGGAGTTAGGCTCGCAGAAGGAGGAAGGGAAGAGGGGGTCAATGGCGGAAGTGTAGTCGGTCCCCCAGGTTGCCTCCCTTGACTCGGCGGTACTACCTTCTGAATCTTCTGTGGAGGCATAGAGCCACTTCCATCACCAGTTTTCCTTTTTGAAGCAACGCAATCTCTGAACATGTCTGAATCTGCCAAGGATAAAAAAAAACAAGATTGTTAGAGAAATAAACATAATGAAACGTGTACAAGTGTATGCTACAATTGTGATACTCTCTAATTACCAATTATCAAAAATATTCCTATTTTCACTAGGCATGTGTTACCTGCGTTGAAGATCTGATCAAGGAACTCATCCTCGTCGTCCGAGGATGAGCTAAGTTCCCCTTCAACCTGGATAGCTTTTCCTTTCCCAGGTTGAGCGGGAATAGTAGATCTACGCTGAGGATCAGGCTCTCTAATGACTAGGTCGCCAGATCTGTGAGAAAGCAGAGAAGGCGCAGGAGAGGGCCGACCAGTCACTAGCTCCAGGCCCCCAGTAGACTGATCAGGAGTGTCGTTCTCCCCGGTAGTACTGTCCACCACCAGATCCTGGTCACATGGCACCAGACCCACCATCTGGAGAAGGTCCAGCGTGACCAACCTTTTCACATCCTTCTCCTTAAGACTCATGTTAGCCAACTTTTTGGCCCGCCTAAACATCTCTTCAGTAGGCAATGGTCGCTCAAATGGACCCGAGCGCGAAAAAGCCAAGTTGTTGGCCTCAATATCCAATGTGAGGAAGTATTCCTTATGATACTTCCCGGCGTTTGATTTGTGGGAGATGCCGTTGAGATATGTAATCCCCCTGTGCCTGTGATAGAAGTGGAAGAAGCCTGAGTTGTTGTGGGAAGGATTGGTCCGAAGATCAAACAGGTAATGCACCTCATGAGGGGTAGGCTCGTCCCAACCATTCAGAAAGTAAAGGATGTACAGCGCAGAGAGTGCCTGGATCCCGTTCGGTGTGATCTGAAATGGGGAGACGTTAAAGTAGTCTGCTATAGACCGGAAATAGATGTGCAGCGGGAGTGTTGCTCCAGCATGCACATGGTGCCTGGACCAGGCACAGTACCTTCCACCGGGTCTATTGGCTCTTTGGTGCGAGCCTGGACACGTCACGTTTGCCCCGCTCAAGCCTAAAGCTTCAATGTGTTTTTGGAATAGCGCGGGAGTAAGTTTTGAGGTTTCGGCAACGAACCAGGAGGGTTCTTCTTCTCCCTCATCACGTGGCTTCTGGACAGCCAAATCCTGAATCGCGGTAGCAAATTTCAGAGAAGGCTTTCTTGAGGCTGTGGTAGTGCGGGTTTGATTGCGCTGTACCACCTTCTGTACTGCTCTGCGGGCAACCTGCGGGTCGTGTTCCTGAGGGAGCCTGTTAGATTGCTTCACCCTCATCGTCGACTCAGAGGCTTGTCGAAGAAACTGTTCCTCGTGGAGAAGATATAAGGCTGAGCGAGGGAGGATCTGTTTGAAGCGGTGAAGACGATCCTCTGGAGTGTAACTGATAGACGAGCCTGGTGAGGAATCGCTATTCAAGGGAGTCTCGATTGTTTGCGGGGCGGATGATTCGGAGTCGGTATGGTTGTCACCTCCCCTATAGTCAGAGCGATTCATCTACAAAAATGAATAAAAAATGGGGAGGTGAGTAACCATACAGAAAAAATTCATCAAAAATAAGAGTTATTTTTATACTTGGAAAATTTTGTCTAAGTTATAAAAATATAACGCATATGAAAAAATAATTTTAATGCTCAAAGGTGCCTAAAAAGTACTTAAAGTATTGAACTTGTTAAAGCTTATAGAAGGAGGCATTTTTGGGGTTTTCCTATAAGACTAAGTTCCTTATGTGTGTAGTTAACATACAGAGGTTGGTTATACATTTGGAAGGAAAAGAAGCCAAGGTCTAAGGAATGTGGTCCGACAGGACCGTATGATTATTCTAAGGGACAACTTAGCATTCGATCGAATGCCAAGATAGGATGGGTACTCATGACCAAAAGAGGCGTTCAGAGCCCATGGGTCGAGGAACCGTGCATCCACGCGAGCCCAGAGCAAAGTGCACTTGGTCCGATCGGACAAATTCTAGCCAGGAGACGTCCTGCCTCGCCACCGCTCGAGCCTCACGCGAAGTCCCCAAGACGTCCGATCGGACATAGCACGCCCGAGGAGAAGATGTTGAGGTCCGATCGGACGTGTGCCTCGTGCCTCCAAAAACTCCTAGCCAGCAGCTGCAACAATTCAGGACCGATCGGACATGGGTGTCTAGGGAGGTTCGAAATTTGCTGTCAAGAGTTCGGGCACTTAAAAGCCAAGGAAAGTGTGGTCCGATCGGACCACACATTTGTCTGAAATTTTTTGAATCTCCGATCGGGTATGAAGAGAAAGGCAACCACTTCCAGCCTTGGACAAGAGCTCCGATCGAACCTAATGACTTAACCACAACTTAAGGAGGCGTCGTTGGCTAAGGTGTTTTGGCGTGGGCTCCGGTCGGACATAAGGTCCGATCGAACCAGATGGAACTTGCACGCCTCAAGAGACGCGTATGCCCAGAATTTCTGGGCAAAAAACTATGTAAAAAATGGCCCCTAATGGCATACTTTGCCTACCTTGAATCCGAACCAAATAAACAAAGCCCTAAAAATCCCTAGTCTCAAACACATTCCATCATTTACATAAACAAAAGACAAGATCAAAACATATAAATGAAAGGTTTTCTTCATGTTCTTAAAAACCCATTACACTATCAAAACCCTCAAAACCCATATTCATGTTTATGTCAAAATACCAAAAATGTCTTGAAATTCCTAAAAGCTTAAGGGAAAATTCGGGTTACCCATGCCACAAACCTCATCAAGACAACAAGCAAACACATTGAACAAGACATATTCAAGAACTTCAAGAACATCCAAGGCACAAGCATGTTCGGCCATGGCATTTTTTTTTTAGAAAAGAAAATGTAGCAATCTAAGAGGCATGGAGAAGAAGACTTACCCAAGGTTGGAGAGCTTTGATTTTGCTTGGAGGATGCTTGAAGATGAAGAGCTCCCCTTGAAGCTTGTGAAGTCGACAAGAGGAGGGAGTCCTTGAGAGGGTTTCGGCCAAGGGAGAAGATGAAGGGTTTTTTAGAATAATTTTTTTGTATGTGTGAGGAAGAGAATGTAAAGTGGGGATATTTGAAGGGAAAAAAGTGGGTTTTTCATTTACTTTTGGACCTTTGATATTCTGGGACTATTTTTCTCTCCACGATCATGGGTGGATTTTTGCAGTGATCGTGGGTCTGCTGCATGAAGATGAACAGTTATTATTTTTCATAATGACGTCAGCTGGAGAAAAAGTTTATTATGTGAATAAATCATATAATAAACTTGGGGGGCAAATGTTATCCCAAGAATTTGAAAAGAATGACGTGGCGATGAAATTGACACGTGGCATGAGTTAGTAGGGTGATCTGGCTTAGTAATGGCCTAATACATCAGTTAAGGAATGGGACAGAGGGTCAAGCCAAATACGCCCAATCGAAGAGAGTATTTAGACTGGGGGTTGCTTGGCTCAGACCTCAGTTTAAAGACCCATATAATTAAATTGGTGCCAAGTCCAAGAAAGTGAAGGGGAGGTATGAATTTTGGTTCAAGATATAAAAACAGTAGATCCGATCGGACCTAAGCTTAGGAGACCTCTCGTTAAGCTTGGCTCGAATAAGTTCAAAAAGAATAAGGCTCAAGTTTTACTCAAGGGGAAAGCCACATAGTGGCCGATCGGGTATGATATGGAAGAAGTGAACTTGGGCTTGAATGAAGTGAGGAGTAGAAATGGTGGTGTCCGATCAGACATGATGCGTGTGGGTACTTTGAACCATTTTGGTCCAAAGGGATGACTATGACCGATCGAGCATGCACATAGGAGGTACCTTGGACCATTCAGGTCCAAGGAGAAGTGGATGGTGGTTCGGACCACCTTGGTCCGAGGAGACAAATCTAGTGTCCGATCGAGCATTTGGTTGAACGAAGAGGTTTGAACCTTGTTGGCCCGAGGAGAAGGACGTGTGCCCGATCGGACGTGGTACTTGTGTGGTACCTTGGACCATTTTGATCCAAGGAGAGGTGGTGGCTCAGACCACCTAGGTCCAAGGAGAAAGGACCAAGGTCCGATCGGACCTTGGTTAAACGAAGGAAGCTTGGACCATTTAAGGTCCAAGTAGAGTGGCATTGTGCCCGATCACACAAGACGTCTCCTCCGATCGCACAAGGCCTCCTCCGATCGCACAAGACGCCTGAAGGAGTGCTTGGACCATTTTGGTCCGAGGAGATACTAGGAAGAAGATGGCTCGGACCACCTTGGTCCGAGGAGCAAAGTGCAAGGTCCGATCGGACCTTGATTGAAGGAGTCAAATAGGGTGGTTTGAACCATTTTAAGCCAAAGAATACAACCATTGTGTCCGATCGAACACAATGGAGGAATATACCTCGAATGTAACTGACCTTTGGTCCAAGGAGAGCCATGCATATGCCACCTTTGACCTAGGTAAAGCTTGAAGAATAGTCAACATGCATGAGAAGCTACGTCAAACTGCCCAAAACTACTTCAGTGAGAGTTGGTCCAAGCATCCGGGAATCACTCAATCCTCACTCGAAATTAGGGATCAGATATATTTTGAATGTTTATTTTGTAATATAAATATTAGGTAAATAATAGAATATCCCTATCAAAAGGGGATATCAGTTGAGAACCCAGGTCTATAAATAGAGACTTGGGAGGATCGTAAATGGACTTTTGGCAAAATCGAGAGTGAATCTATATTCTAGAGAGAGAAAGTTGTTCTTGAGAAAAAACCATTTTTGTATTCTGGAATATCTCACACTGAAGAAACTCAGTTGACACGGTTCATCTGATCTTGAGTGTGAATACAGTAATAAAATCTCTAAGTGGATTAGGCTATTACCGATCATCGGGGCTGAACCACTATAAAAACCTCGTGTTATTTACTTTCGTTCATAAAAAACTGTCTGTTGTCGTTTATAATTCTCTTGAAGGTTGTCGTAGTTGACGTTCTCACGTTGTTGGCTAAATTCACAGTCAACAATTGGGTTCTTACTAATCAACAAACGAAAGAGCCACTTGCACCCTCTACTCAACAACCAAGACAATCAAAGAAAAGAATAGAGGCATTGACACAGGAGCCTACAGAAGTGCCTATCACAAAAATATTGAGGTGTTTGGTGAAGTTTATTGATAAATGGCAAGCTGACCGCGTGGTAGAAATTCCAATTGTTTTAAGGGTATTTGGATTCCAAACTATCGCTTTATTAGGGAAAGATGATATCCTCCACTTGTGCAACTATGAGATGATTGGACAGACTGAGCTAGCATTATATATGAGGTACAATGGTGTTTATAATCTTAGTTTATTTAGTTTAACTTGAAATTTAATAGTTTATTAACTTTTTTAATTATATGTAGCTTTCTCGATGATTTGGTGCAAACGAAGGGATTGAACTACATGTACACTTTCATGCATCCCGCTTCAGTATCCACTAATGCAGGAACCAATGAAATACGTGCTAAAAATCTCTTTGATCGGTTTCTACAGATGGAGCTAGAGACACAGTTTCTAATTTGTCCTTGGAACAACAAGTAAGTCAACTTAATTTTATATTCATATATTTTTTGTTTATTGATAAATATCTTACACAAGTTTTTTTATTGCAGCTTTCATTGGATGTTAGTATTAATTCAGTCCCACAGTCATTCGGTAGCTTTTTTAGATCCTGAAAACTCACATTTCCGTCCGGAAATCAAGGAGATAATTATCATGTAAGTTTTTCATTTTACTTAATTAATTTATGATTTTATTTCAAACTCATATATGGGTAAATATTAATATTGTGTCGAAACCAGACTGGGCCAACCGAGTGTGGCTTTTACATTATGAAATTTGCTAGAGACTTGATTTCATAGCCTAGACCGAAGGCATACTTGAAAAATGAGGTATTGTTTTGCTTTTTAATTTTCATTTAAACTATCGTTCATGATTTTATTTGGATGATTATTTCTAACTTATTATTTTAAATATTTTCTAATTAGTTTACGAATACGAGTCCATATTCGGCTGACGAAATCAACGAGATACGGGATGAGTGGACTGAATCAATTATAGCGTATCTCAATTAGCAAATGAGCAAGTGGGTGAGGAAATTTTAGTTTAAGTAGGTTTGACACTTAGAAATTTAGGACACAAGAGTACATATATTAACTTTGATATTTGAATTACTTTTATAGTTTTGATCACAAATGTTAACTCTAGATAAATGTTTATAAAAACTTATACTGTTGTTTTTCTGTTTATACTGCTGTTTTTCTGTTTCTGCTGCTGTTTTTTCTGTTTCTGCTGCTGATTATTTTTATCAAAACAGGCCAGGGAAATTGGCATAAACATTTGCAACTTCCCTGGTTAATACTTTTTGTGACAGTGCCCAACTGACGCAAAAAATACTCGTTTTTAACATTTGTGGCAGTGTCCCACTGACGCAAACCAGAGTGTCATTTGCGTTAGTGGGGCACTGCCATAAACTGGCATTTGTGGCAATGCCCCACTGACGCAAATGACACTCTAGTTTGCGTCATGGGCAATTGCGTCACATAGTACACGGACGTAAAAACTCAACTGTGGCAGTGCTAAATTGACGCAAATGACCTTTTTTGTTGTAGTGTTAATAACATAGACTCGTGGACTAAGCAGATTTTAACTGTTGAACCACGTAAAAATCGTGTCTATCGTATTTATTTCCTCTGGTATATTTTGTTTAATTGCTTTTCTTTTCTAAGTTGACGAAAAACGGCGTCAACAATTAAAAATAAGAATATAAAGATAGATTATTTGAACCACGTGTATTTTGGTTGATTATCCGTTTGGATCCATTATTGTTATAAACTAATATTTGGAGCTTGTGTTTGGTCAAAAAGTTAAAAATATACATTGATGGATTATTATTATTATTATTAATTGATATCTATTATAGTTATTATTAAAATAAAAATGATAATAAAGAGAAAATTGATTGAGTTTTTTCCTTAATTAATTAATAGTCATAAATTAGAAAAGTAAAATAAAAAATGAGAAAAAATGACATTTATTATTATATTTATATTTACAATTTAATTAAACAATTGTTTTAATTAAATATTTAATAAAATTTTGATTCAAATTATATATCATTTAAATAAATACATTTATATTTAAATTATATATGTTCTTAAGATATATTAAATTATTATATAGTTATTATTATAAAATTAATTTACTTCCATTATGAATTTTTGATATTTTAGTTTTTTTTAATTATTAATTAATAATCATAAATTTGAAAAAGATGAATTAAAAAAATGAGAAAATAAAAAAAGTGATTTTGAGTAATTTTAGAGTGTCACATCATCTCCTTATAGCTATCATTTGTATAAATATATAGTAATATATAAGATATTTTAGTTTTTTCATTAACTATTAATTAATAATATTAAAAATGAAAAAACAAATTAAAAAATGTGAAAAAAGAAAAAAGAAAAAAATAGAAATAATGATTTTGAGCAATTTTATAATACCACATCATCTCACTGGAACTCTCATTTATATAAATATATAGAATGTCACATCATCTTCTTAGAACTATCATTTGTATAAATATATAGTAATATATAAGATATTTTAGTTTTTTCTTTAATTATTAATTAATAATCATAAATTTGAAAAACAAATTAAAAAATGTGAAAAAAAATAGAAAGAGTATTTTTGAGCAATTTTAGAGTACAAGATCATTTACTTGGAGCTCTCCTTTATATAAATATATAGATATATATTAGATATTTATTTTTATTTTTTTTAATCACAAATTTTTAAAACAATAATAAAAAAAAAGAAAATAGAAATAATCTTTTGAAACAATTTTAGAGTGATATCTCATCCCCTCAACGCTCTCGTATTAAAACCCAAAATACAAAAAAGCTTGTCAAATTTAGAATTTTTTCTCCAAAATAGCATTTTTTCTACGTGATTGTTATGTATGATTATTAGTTTGAAATTGTTTTGGTTGACTTTTGTGCATAACAAACCAGACAATTACTCAAATTGATAAAGTATCAATCATACCTATTTGTACAGCTGTTTTTAAATATTTATAAAAATATATAATTATTATAAGATAGACTAAATACACTATCAACAAAATATACTTCCAGATTTAATTCTTATTTTTGAATATCAAATAATATCCAAGCTGATCTTTATCATTAAGGCAATAATAAAAAAATTTGTCAGACATTAATATTAATAATTTGTAAGCACTATTTAATGTGAAATAAGGGCTGAGTTTTACTTTTAAAAAGTATATGTAAATTATATTACCATATATATATTATTAATGACCTTGCTTTTAGTGCTGGGTAAACTAATAGTTCTGAATATTGGAACACATAAATGTGGGTTAATTATTACTTCTGTATTACAATTGCCTAATTAGTTTAGCACAATCCTTATTATACAATACCCTTTTATTCAATCATCAATAATCATGTATTTAATAAAGATGTTTCACTTTGGGTATGATTTTTTCAAATTTTATTGTCTAAATTTCCAAGAACAACTGTGTTTCATATTAATTTATTTTGTTTTATAACAACTCTTATTTTAACTTATATACTCTTTGGCTAGATAATAAATCCATCTCTCCATAGATCAAAAGAGCCATAGATCAAAAGAAAAAGAAAAAAGCATTTCACTTATTCATTTGCCTTAATTAAAAACACTTGAACCCAAACCAATGGTTTTTTTTTTCCATTTATTAATTTCTTATAGACAAGTACCAAGTCATGAGTCAATAAGAAAAATTGAATAAAAGCTGTATATGTGCATACCAACTAATTAATGCACTTGACTTAAGTATATACACATCTCAATACTCTAAAAAGTCTTTGAGTTGATTTAGTCAAGCCTTAGAAGAAAAAGGTGTCCATTTATTATACGTTTTTGGAGAAAAAATGAAGATATACACAAAGAAGAATCAAACAATGACTTAATTAACTAATAAAACCAAAAAGTCTTTAGTTAAATACAAGCGTGTTTGGAAAAAATTTATACGTTAGGATCCTTTTTTTTTTCTTTCCTACGTAAACAAAACTTCAAAAGAAAGCAAAAGTTGTTTGAAAATTTTGCTTACTTGATTTGCTTTATATAAGTCAAAGTCTCATCTTAATCCTACAAAAAAATATATAATAATAAATAAAGACTTTATGTAAGAAGAAACCTGATCTCGAAGGATATAGATTTTTTTAATTATTATTTGAGTTTTATTTTTATTTTTAATTTTACTAATTAGTAAAAATATGGGCATTTTAGTCGCATTTAAAAAAAAGTTTGACTAAAATTGAGCACGGTGTATTATTTTGTTTCATTTTGCAAAACACATGGTCTGAATTGTCATTTAATTTTTGCATAACACATGGATAAAAATACTATTTACCCTATTTTATAACATTTCATTTATATTAATATAATTAGTAAATATTTAGTCTTGTATTAAATAATTATAATTATATTTTATATATTTAAATTATATTAATATAATTAATAAATATGTATTTTTGATTGATTTTAAGAATATATTTCGTTAAATATTTGTAATATTCTATCAAAATTAACAAAATAAATTATTGAAACTAAGAAAAACAGTCAAATACACTTTTTTGTAGATGACACGTGAAGAGTTTTTCTATTTCATATGCATATCACATGTCTTTTTTTTTTAAAAAATATTTAACTAAAATTAACCTGATTTTTTGTCACAAAACAAATAAGATAGCCAAACCACATATTCAATTCATAAGATTTAATTTAAGTTAAATGAACAAATTATTAATCAATGTTAATGTATACTTTTTACAAAATAGTATAAAAAAATGGTTTATATTCACTATTTATTTTGTTGAAAAAAAATCAAAATGGAAAGATGGTCTACTTGTAGAAAGGAAGAAGTGGGTGAAAAAAAATTAATGACTTTCAAAATCATTAGATAAGAATAAAATTTGCATGAATGACATAGTTAGAATAGTTAAGGGTGTGGTTGGCATTAGCAGTGCACATGGGTCAGATTTTTGAGTTTTAGGTGCATCGAATTCGGGTTTTGCGGGTTTCGGGTAAAGAAAAGTGGTATCGAATCTGGTTTGAGTTTCGGGTTGGGTGGGGTCGGGTTTCGGGTTGGGTTGGGCCAATTGGGCTTTAGGCCGAAAATGGGTCTTGGTACAAATTTTTCAAAAATATCATTTTTTTACACTTTCAAAAATACGAAAAAAAAATCATAAATTTTAATGTTATTCGGATTTCGCGTTTAAACCCGAACCAAACCTGAGCCATGTCGGGTTCGGACCGGATTTAACTAAATCCAATGAATTTTGTCAAAAGCTAGGTTTTCAGGTTGCGAGTTTTGTGGGTTTGACGGGTCAAGTGTTCACCCCTAGTTGGCATAGCTTTTAAAAATTACTTTTTTGTGTATTAAATTTTAAAAGCTATTTTGAGAGCTTGATTTGATATTTTAGTCAAATAGACTTTTAGCTTTAATAAGCTATTTATAAAAAAGCTACAAAAGGTGGCATCTAGTAAAATTATTTTTTAATAAGCCAAATCTAAAAGTACAAATTTTGCCAACCAAGCCCTTAAAATAATAAGATAAGAATGTATTTACATGATAATAATTGAGTGATGTTTATGATTAGGATATTATATATACATGTTGGTCTTTTCTATTTTCTTATTTCATGATTTATGTATGATAATACAAATTAATTCTAAAATATGACAAAACTATGTGGCATCCCAAAAATAGGTTTTAGTGAATTTTTTTTACTATAATGCCTCTCTCATTAACTCTTTTCTCTCTCTCTCTACCTATCTCTCACACTCTCCCTCCCTACTATGACGACACCACCACCACCTCACCATTGAAGCTTTTTTTTTTCTCACTCAAAATTGCTTGTTTATCTCTATTATTTCTTCTTTGGATCTATACCCTGACCATCCTTTGGATTGAAGCACCTACCCCCATTAATACCACCATTGAAGCACTCATTTAAGGACTCGTCGAAATTGTGTGTTCTTCATCTAAAATCTAAAGTTTTATGTGATCTAAACTTGTAGATTTGGAAAAAAAATACCAAAATTTAAAAAAAATCACTTGAAATGGACATTAATTTGAGTGAAAACTTATGCCCCATTAACACCACCATTGAAGCACTCATTGAAGGACTCGTCGAAATGGTGTGTTCTACATTCAAAATCTAAAGTTTTATGCGATCTAAACTTGTAGATCTTGAAAAAATACCAAAACTAAAAAAAACCACTTGAAATAGACATTTGAGTGAAAACTTATGTATCCCCAAAGTTTTCGTCAAATTTCAGCGCAGAGCATAACATTTTCTATCGCAAACGTATTATTTTTGGTCAAAAATCAAGATTTCATGAATGCATCGTATATGCATCGCAAATGCATCGTTAAACATCATTTTTTGGCCTAAAAACCATGTTTTCAATGAACCATTGCAACTGCATCGCATATGCATCGTCAACATTGTTTTTGGCCTAACAACCATGTTGTCAAGACACTATCGCGTATGCATCGTTAGGCATCATTTTCTTTCTTCCAAAAATCATGTTTTCAGGGTACTATCGCAATTGCATCGTGTAGCATCATTTTTGGCCTAAAACCCATGTTTTCAAGGCATCATCGCATATGCATCATTTGACATCGTTTTTGGCCTAAAAACTATATTTTCAAGGTACTATCACAACTGCATCTCATATGCATCGATAGGCATCATTTTTGGCCTAAAAACCATGTATTCAATGTATCATTGCAACTGCATCGATAGGCATCGTTTTTTGTCCTAATAACCATGTGTTGCAAGGCATCATCGCTAAGCATCGCAAATGCATCATTAAGCATCGCGTAGGCATCGTTAAGCATTTTTTTTTTCCAAAATCTTGTTTTCAAGGCACTATCGCAAATGCATCGCTAGACATTGTTTTTCTGCAACTTTTGGAGGTTTAGATCTAAAGAAAAAAATGCAAACAAAACCAAAATATCTTGTACATAAGTGTTCGAAATCCATATATTAGTGTCTTAAAGGAAATCTTTTCTTGGGTTTAAGTTTTGGATTGAATTTCTCACTATTAACACTTAAAAAAATGGAGAGAGAGCATCATTGTAGTACTTCAATGGTGGTAGGTGGTAGGTGGTAGGCAGTGGCGGCGTCAATGATGAGGATGATGCTAATGGTTGTGGCAGCGTGGGGAAGTGGTGCTCTGCTACCTTGGAGAGATGGTGGTGGTGCCATCGATCTTAGTGTAGAGAGAGAGAACTGTGAGTTGTTTATGAAAACGACAATATAGTCTAAATTTTATAAAATGTCATACTTTTGAGATGAGCTTTAATTGGGCATATATTTTAATTAAGGTATATTAACATGCATAGTACATGAAATTTCCCAAAGCTAATGACAAATAATGTTGTTCATTACTCCACCTCTATCGTAAGGCTAAGCACTTCTAAAACTATAATTTAAGGTCTTCTACTACTACCCTAGTCCACCCACCAAAATGCCCAGAGCATGAGCATATGTCCTCCTATTAACTATTTATCATAGTCAAATATAGTATAATTTTATGTCTTTCCTGACGCTCTATATAAAATATAATACTTTTTTAGCTACTGTATAAAAATTATATTTTAAAAAAAAAATTGAGAATAGTTTTGTATAAAGAAAATTGGATCCTTTTTAGGTATAGACTCTAGGCACAGACCTTGCCCACTTTGTTGTCCCCTCAATTCAAAAGTCAACAATTGACTAATGTAAAATTTAAGGGGAATGAATTCTCATTAAATAGTTAAAAGGAACAAAGTCCTACATGTGAGGCTAAACTCCAAGAGCAACAACAGATTTCACAAGCGATATGACCCAAATACAGGCAAACCAACCTAGTTATAAAGAAAACTCATAAGAAATATGATGAACAAGATGTTACCTGAACTAGACTCTCTAGCATAACCCAAAAGGGGAGTTGCCTTTTAAACATGTAACAATTAAGCGACGGTATTCCCTAAGTCGGCAACACCACCCCATGGTACTAGACTTAAACTGGAGAAAAGGTCACAAAAGACAAGATTTATTGACAACTCAAATAAACAAAAAACCTAAACAAAACAAAATTGAGACAATAAGTAGCATGAAAACTAGCAACAACATCTCAATGGGAGAGCAACACCCCAATGGAATTGCACCACCTTCGACTCCCGACTCTAACCAAACACCTAGTCCCACCCCCACCAGACAAGGAGCCCCGCCGCACCACAACAATAGTTGTGCCACGGCCCCACCCAAAAAAGGTGATAGAGAGAAGAGGCAGCCCACCCAAGTTGTCCTAAAGAGCAAAGCATCGTGCCTAGAACCCACCTCCCCGCTAGAGATCTACGCCCACCACACTGCAAAACCACCATCTAAGAAGAAGGGTCACCGAAGCCGAAAGAGAAAGATTTACACACCCAAAGAAAGCCAACACCACGTCCATCGAGGCTACCGACCCATTCCCTCTCAGCCAGGACAAGGTGCCACATGCCCATGGGCGACATTGCCCCGGTTGAGATGAGAGGAGAGGAAAATATGAAAAAACCTTAATGGTTAGGTGTGGGAAAGAGAGTGTCACATATAAATGCTAAAAATTTAAAAAAAAACTGTAAATACTAAATTTTTTATCATTAATTTAGTAGAAAATTACTATTAACATTTCTATCATGCCACTTCCAACAAAACCCTAGCTCCACTTTGAGAGGTTAGCACATATTGGTAATTTGGTATAATAAAAACAAATTCCAATACCAAACATATTTGAGAAAAAAAAAACACTACAGAAAGCATTATGCACAACTAATCTATGAAAATAATTTAAAATAACTAACACTTTTTTTTGTAGGGAACCATCTGATAGTTATTTGAAGATAATTCAAAACTTTTGCCAAAAAAACATAAATATTATCATCAAACTAAAATCATACTTGGAAAATTAAAAAATCTCAATAAACTAAATATTAGAAAATAAAAATCCCAATAAATCAATCATTTTAAAACGTTAAAAAAAAAATCGTGAATTGCAATAATTGAGCAAAAGAAAAGTTGTCAAATGTTCATGGACTTAACAAAACAAAATAGAAAAAAGCATTAACAAATTCTTGCATGTTTTTATGTTGTCCTAAAAAAATATTTTTCTAAATACCTAAATCCTTTCTGTTTGTTTCTGTTAAAATATTTCTGTTTTTATTAGTATGAACGAAATCGTATTACCTTCATTATGTTTTCAATTTACCTTTAATCAAACCTCATTTACACTAAGAATAAAAATAATTAATCGAAAAAAAGCAATAATTTAAAGTGTTTACGAAAAAGAAATTTCTTTTTTGTTTGGTTCTCATATCTTTATAACATTTTAATTATATCCTAAAAAAAATTACAAAAATAAACCTTTCCTTCTTCCCTCCATAATTCACACCCAAAAAGGAAAGAACAACAAAACTAACAACGCATTATATGAGTTGTATTGCTGACATAACTCCCAATCCCAAATCCAAATCCATCGAAGGAAGAAGACGATGAAGATGAAGATCCAATTCTCAAAACCCTAAGCAATTCCAAACACATAGTCCTCACTCTGTGACCTTCGGAGTACCCACTCTGCATCACCATCAGAATCTTCGTAACTCCATTGCTGTTCCCCACCGCCTCCTTCGTCTTCCTCTCCCCCAACAAGCAGCACACGCTCCACACCACAGCCACTGCGTCCTCCGTCGCCGCCCTCGACACCTTCATCATTCTCTCCACTATCGCGATCGCGCACCTGCAGTCTACTCCGATAGCTGATCTTCCCTCCGCCGTTGTCGACACGATTGAGAGCAGCTTCAGAGCCTTTTCGGCCGCCGGTTTTGGGGAGTTTCGGTTTGAGAGCGTCGTCGTTAGGAGATCCACGAGTCCTGATCCGACGAGCTCTGCTTTGGTTGAACGAGTTATTGAAACTTCGATCAGGCATGAGTAAACGGCGTCGTGTAGAACGAAATCGGATTCGGTACGGATGAGTTGGAGGAGTTCGTTGAGGAGGTCGCTGTTTTCGGCGATTGCGCGTTTCGATTCGGCGTCGAGCGCGATCAATTTCAAAACCTTAGCCGATTCGATTTTCGATTTCGTACTCCCGTTCCTCAAGAACATGCGAATCGTGGTAAGAAAAATCTGGAATCGCTTCGAAACCGATGCGTGAACCTCTTTCCTGACTGAATTTTCCATCGAAATCAAATCCAAAACCCTAACACACAACTCCATAATTTCCATATCCGCACTTCCCCTGCACAAAACGCCGACGATAGCCGAAACCAAATTCTCAAATTTCGCCACGATTCTGCGGTTCTCATCCCCGAAGCTCGCAAAATCGACAATGGCGGACAAGCAGTCAACGACGAACACTTTCGGACTCTCGTTGTGATTCTCCAAATGTTGAACCAGAGTCCGAGCCTGTTGTTCGGAGATGCAGCGAGAAGAAGGAGAAGAGGACGGCGAAGGAGGACCGTGCGTTTGAGCCCAGAGGTTAATCAAACGGCGGAGAGTAAGGTTGGGGATGAAATCCTTGGAAGGAAGCGTTTGCATGGTGGCGGGACACGTGTCGTGACCGGCGTCCAGCCAGTGCTGAATGCTCGATCGATCGTATGTGACGCCGGTGCAGAGGCTTACGGGAGACCTCATCACGTCCATCGATATCGGACACCTGAAAAGGTTGGGTACGGTTATGTGCAATTCTCCTTTACCCATTTGTTTTTTTCTCTACAGTTAGAGAGAGAAAGAAAGAGAGATTACGACGAAGACGATGGTATCAAAGCTGTGTTACACTTACGAAGTCTGGTTTGGTTTGGCTTGGGGGTTTTTATCTTTTATGAAGAGGAAGGAACGATGTGACGTCGTTTTGACTGACGAATGATTGGGCCTTTGTCTAAGATGGGCCCACTGATTTTACTGTAAAATAATAAATAAATGAAACCCGCGTGTACGTTCGATGGCGTAGGTGATTGAGGTTGAAACGTGAAAAATGGGTAAGAGAAGAAAGGCAAAGCAAAGCCTAACTGATCTGATAACCTTTGAATATTCTCACGCCTAATATGACCGACTTTGGAGTCTTTATTTATTAATAATATTTATTATTATTATTATTATTATTTATTTGCATGAGTTTCTAACTTGTAACGAAATCAAGTCAACAATGATGACTTATTTAGTTTGATTGAATTTGTAATTTATTCGAATTATATATATATATATATTTTTTTTACCTTAGGTTTTTTTTGGGTGAAATTTCTATAACTCTAACGTCCGGCTCACTACCTTTTCCTTAAAGTCATCATTCGACATTTGTTTATAGAAAATAATTTATCAATCAGCCAAGATTTTGGTTGATCTTTTTATTATATAGTTTGATTTTTAATTAATTTTCATGTTCTTGAAATTTATATTTAGGGAAAGTTTTTAATTGGCTTGCTGGTTTAGAATCTTGACCCTTTCATTTTATTTTAACAACCACGATTGATTATTTTATCATCATATATCACCGATTCTATAAATTATTATGTACAACTTTTTAAACAATCTATGTAACGGAGCTAGGATTTCCCCAGGATGGCCATGACCCTTTATTTTTTTTTTATATATATCTTTATACAATATAATTTTGGAAAAAAATTATTATAAATATATGTAAAAATGTATATTGGCAGTATATGTAACAATCTACTTGAATCATATCAAACACAACTCTCTTTGATCCCAAATAATCACAAATAATAACTCTTCAAATCACAATAATCTCAATCCAAACAATGTATTTAATCAAGCCCAAAAGATCCATTTGTTGCAATTAATGATAGTCAAAGTAAGAGCCAAAAACATGCTCCCTTCGACCCAAACTTAGAAAACATGCTTCCTTCGGACCCCAAACCCAGAAAACCTGCTCCCGTTCACTCCCAACTCCAGCTCAGATGCCTCCGTCCAGATGCATGAGTTCTTCGCTGGCCATTGTCATTCAACGCCATGGTCCTCCACCCCAAATGCCAAGTACTTCGCCTATGTCCCCAATGAAGCTCACCCAGGCGCAAGTGATTCCACCATCTGCCATGTCGTTGCACAGATCGGTGTCCACACCATGTTTACTATCTTATCATTTTCTAGCAGCTCTGATAGATTCTCCTTAATAGATTTGTGGTTCTCTCCAAAAGACCCAGGGATGTTGCCGAAGAAGAAGACAAGGGGGAAGATCAATCGATTTAGGAGAGCATAGATTTTTGTTTTTAAGGAAGAAGAATCAATTTAGGAGATAATATATTTTTTTTGTTTATAATTTAATTTTTTCTTATGCTGATTTTAGTTTATTATATATTTTTATTTAATTTAATGTTTATTAGTTTTTTAAAATTTTAAGTTTAACACACTTGGATCATTCACGTGCTGCCACTTATGCGATGATCCAGTAGTTAATGGTGAGATACATACGGCTATCAATAAAGTATAACAAAATGTATTTATGTCGTCAAAAAAAAAAAACTTAGGTATTAAACTATTCATTTTGAAAAAAATTAGGTATTTTCACAGCTAATTACTAAAAAATTTATAATAAGTAATTTTATTTTGTATGTTGATTATTTGATATTATTTTATGTTGACTAGGTTGTGTGTAGTGTTGTTTTTGATTACTTTAATTGACAACCAAAAAGCTACTTAGATATTTAAAATAAAATATTTTTATTTTTCTCTAAGAATTACTTTTGAAGCTTATATTTATTAGATATTTTAAAATATTATTTATTTTGATAATTTTATGTATTTACAAAACTTTTTATTGTTTATTTTGATAATTTTATGTATATACAACACTTTCTTTTTTTGAAAAAAAAATTACGTATATATAACACTTTGAATATTAAATTTTATTAAACACTATAGTATTACACTTTTCAATTATAATTTACCAGATACATAACAACTATATGCTTCAACCAATTTTTTTCACAGTACAATTGAAGTTGATGGTTGTGAAACTTACAACTCTATCAAATTTTCCCTAACCCTTATAATAAATATTAGAAATGCATATTTGTAACCTTAAAATTTGAGAGGCGAAAAGATTGAAAAAGAATATTTATTAGATTTAATATTTTTTTTATTATTTTCTAATATTGTTAGCTTTAAAGTCATTTAAATAAAGCAAATAATTTTTTTTTAAATAAGTCAAATAAATTGAAAAATAAAATAAAAATGAACAATAATTTCTCATCACATATTTAAATTATTCTATCAAATATATTTTCAAAAATATAACTGAAAAATATTTATGCAATTAAATTAATATTTTTTTAATATAAATCTATGTATTTATAGTCTTTGCTCTAATTCTAGTCAATCTAAATACTAATATTATAATAAAACCCTTAATTAAATTAATTATTTTTTCATAATTGTTGATTTTGTATTTTATTTTAAATAATGATTTAATATATTTAAATAAATTGTTGAGAAAAGTAGTATAATTTTTCTTTGTGGTTTTTTCTGAAAAAAAAAAAAAACTGCTGAGAAAAAGGTTGAATTCCCATGTTTCCTTCTTTACACTCCATTTAATAAAAAAACTACAATAATATAGTATTTTTTTACGCAGGTATTAAATGTGAAATTTGAAAGTTATTTAAACATTTTTTCTGCGCTTTTTATTTAAGGTTGAAGAAAAAAACGCAGAGAAAGTCTATATTTGTAGTAGTGATAATGTTTTTATCAAAATGATTGTATAAAATTTTACTAGAATACGGCCAAATATTTATATATATATTTTTTTGGCAATTATAGAATTTTTAAAATATATTTTTTTATTTAGTACTTAGTTAAAACTTATAATATAAAATGGTATAAATCATAATTAATTTTTTATAAAGTAATTTCACAAAAATCTTACATTTTGATTTTTTTTTACCAATCTTTAGTATATCACAAAAAACCTTATAATTTTTTTTTGTTAAAAGAAACCCTAAATTTAATATATTTATCATTGTAATTTCATGGCTAGGAAAAAGGACATGGTAGATAAAAAAAAATTCTTAATAAATAATAATTCATATTTTTTAAATATTAAAATGATGTTGTATTAAGCTAAAAATGTTACATTAATTAAAAAAAAAAACTAAAATTTTTAACATTAATAATCCTAATAAAAATTTGTAATTTCAATATAAAAAGTAAAAAAAATTTTAAAATAGAAAACTAATAGCTGATAGTGCATTTGCTTTATGTATTATAAAATATATATTTTTTTATACAAGATTGTTTGGTATTGAATTATAATACCAAATATTGTATTATATAAAATATAATATTTTTATGTGAAAATTTATTATAATACAATGTAATATAACGCATCAAACGCACCCTTAATTTGATTTAATCATAAAATTTTGAAGGGTTTATACATTTTTTGATCTTGTGTTTTGTTCCATTACTTATTTGGACCCTGTGTTTTGTAAAATAGTTCAAATAGACTCTTAAATTCAATTTCGATGAATGATAAATTGAATATAACAACACATTTGTTAGACAAAATGATTTTATTTTTGTTTTAAATTATTAGTTTGGTGAATTATTTATAATTTTAACACAGAAAACTTTCACCAAAATCAAATTTAGAGTTTTATTTAAATCATTTTATAAAATACAGAGTCCAAAAAGTTATTTATTAAAATACAGGGTTTAAACAAGTAATTGAACAGGGTCCAAAAAAATATAAATCCAATTTTAAATGAAACAAAAAATATGAAAAATTAAGACAAGGATCTCAATCCATTTCGAGACGAACATTTTTTGTGTAAAAATTTAAAATAGTTACTCTTCTTTTGTTTTTTGTGTTATTGTTATTAAGCAAAGGGTAAAAGTGCAAATTTATGGAAAAATAAATTCATAAATGAAAAATTATTTTATAAGTCAAGATGGTCCTATGGTCACTATTCAAGCACTCATACGACATTAATAGTATTAAATGCTTAAATTAATTTAGGTCAAGCTTTTCTGAGTCGTCTACAGCAACTTGTATAGCTCGTAATTAATTAACTGTCAACTATAACATATTCTTTTTGAATATGAGTAATTATATGTGGACACAAATTATGACAGTGACGTGTTAGTTTTTTAATTAATTATATTTATTTGAAATGAAGTTTAACTTTTTAAAATGCATTGCTTCCTCATTGTGTATAATATATTTATTTTGTGTGTCCATATTATTACTTTTTGAAAATTGGATTTAGTTGCAAAGAATTACTATATTTTAGCACAATTTAAAAAAATGTAGATTTGCAAAAGGTGTGTCAAATTTGACATATGCTAAAAATTATGTTAAATTTGACACAAAATATAGCATGGGTGAAACATACAATAAATACTATATTTTTTATCTACATTTTTCCCACTAATCTTTTATATTAATTAAAAACTTTTAACTTTTTATTTACTTATTTGATCATTTTTTATATACTTTTAATAAAAAATTAAACGATTTTGTTGACATTTCGAATTAATATGTACCTTAAGCATTATATTATAATTATAAAAACTGGACCAAATATAATATTTGCACAATTTTTTAGCAAAAAATTTGGCACAAAAATTATATCATCTATTAAAGATGGCCTAAGCACGGCCCTTTAAGACAGAGAGGTACGATGGTCATTTACTTTTAAATTTTCATTACTTATGATGTATTTACTTACTAGAGATTAGAAAATGGGAATATAAGATGAGTGTAGTCTAAATATACACTGTTTATTTAAATAATTTTTGTTTACACTTATTAGTATTACTAATTTTGTACTCTTTTTAATGTTTCTAACAACTTTATCCTTAATTTTAAATTAGGTTTTTTTTCTTTCTTTATCTTCTTCTTTCCCCAATATCTCAACCACTCACCTCCATCATATTCTTCAACCAAGCCAGCCGCTAAATTTTTACAAAGTTGAGAAGGAGTTCATTAAGAAGTTTACGATGAGTAAGTGTTATTTTAAGTTTACGAGTCTGTTAAAAAATATAGTTATAACACACCAATAAACTTAAAATAATATATTTAACACTCATAAACTTAAAATAATGTATTTACAAGCTCATCATCAAATTCATGATGAATTCCTTCAATTTTGTAAA
The DNA here is from genome assembly GCF_963169125.1 of Humulus lupulus. Lineage (NCBI taxonomy): Eukaryota > Viridiplantae > Streptophyta > Magnoliopsida > Rosales > Cannabaceae > Humulus > Humulus lupulus. Next base: position 16,529,460 of record NC_084802.1, read on the forward strand.
AATTTGCCAAATATAATAATATCAAGATGAAATGAGTTTCAAAATATGTACCTATGAAGTTCTTTGTGAATTTCTAATATGAGTGTGATAATTTGTGAGATGAGAGAATGTGGGGATTTGTGAATTTCCAATATGAGAGGTATCCCTTTGTGTTTTTGTGTTATGTTATGTTTCTAGGGGTAATTAGGTCATTTCAACTTGCTAGAAAAATAGTTTTGTGAGAAATATAAAGGATATAGAATTAATGATATGTGATATAGAGGACATATTTTTTGGTGTTTCCGGATAAAATATGTGGGTGCCATAGATTAAAAAAATGGGATTAACAATCTTATGAGATGGAAGAATTACCATTATGATAAATCATTAAATTTGCACCCATTTTTCAAAAATTAAAAACTCATAAATAAGATTTTTTAATATATATTCTAAATAGTATATTATTTATTTGTATAGAACAACAGTTATATATATATATAATTTAATAATCTAATAAATTAAATACTTAATTTTTTTTTCTGTTTGACTCAATGAAAATTAATATAGATGCATGAATTATATATTTATCAATTTTTTTATTTGTTGTTTGAAACTAATAATTTTATTTATAATATATTTTGTTAATTAGAAAAATAATTTATATAAGAAAATTAATACCTCGTTATAATTTTTTTAATTTATATATTTTTGTGTATATATAATTTAATATTTAATATTCAAACTTATTTTTTAAAAGATATTTCATTGTAAAAAATATAAAACAATAAATTAATACTATAAAATTAACAATATATAATATTTTTCTATAAAAAAATATTCTAACAAACGATTTATAAATCAAGTAAATAAAATCAAACTAGCAATCCACATCCATCTCCCTTCCTTGACCCTTTCCTCCCTACCAAATAAAATAAAACTAATAATTGATCAACCCAATTCATAAGCTTGAATCTATTTTCCCCCTAACCTCTTACCAAACAAGGGGTAATTTCTATAAATCAAGTAAACATTTTATTATGATTCCAATTTATTAATCTAATTGGAGATCAGTCCAATTACTAGTCCTTCAGATTACAAATTATTCCAATCACGTGCAACTGGGAAAGATTACGGTGCACAATGACAAAGCCAGAAACTTTGCTCGTAAAAGTTTGAACTTTCAATAAATATTACTAATATGAGTAAAAATAAATGATAAATTTATATCATATATGGCTTAAAAACTTTTAGTTGACAAATTTATATCTCTTCATTATATAATAAGTAAAGGTATGCTCTATCATATTTAGTTATTCATATTAAACTAAAAAAATTAACTAGTGTGATATTCCTTCAAAAATCTATACATACACATTAAGAACATACAAATAGATTGTTACTTACAAAAGTGTAAGTGGGCTTAAGTAGTTTAAGTGAAGGTTTTAAAAGTGTAAGGAAAGTCATATATGATTAGTAAGAAGAAAAAGAAAAATTAACACACATATATAATATAAGTGTTTTTTAAAAATATCAGTGAGGGCTTAAGCCCCTTCTCAGCCTAAAGTGGCTTCGTCCGTGACGGTACATCCAATTTGTATTTTCTACACCTTGATAATTTTTTTTTTATATAACGGTGTACATTGTAGTCATTTAAGACATCCTGCAGATTTTTAAGAAATTCCAAATAGTTTACAGTGCAGAAAATAAGGTTTAAACAGTTGAATTTTACACCCGTGTACAAAATAAATAAGCACGCGTGCAACAAGCTGTTTGAACCTTGTTTTCGACGCTGTAAATTATTTGGAATTTCTTCAAAATTTGCAAGATATCTTAAATGGCTACAATGTACACCGTCATATAAAAAATTAGAAAAAAATGATCAAGATGTAGAAAATAACCCAAAAAACATAAACTGGTTGCACCGGTGCAACTAAACCGTAGTCTTACCCAATATATATCTCTTTTTATATAAAAAGTGTATAGATGACATAAATTCTCGGTTTTAACAATTTGTTTTGTTAAGTTTAACGGAATATTATAAATATTTAATGGAATATAATATTAAAAGTAATTAAAAATAGATATTTATTAATTATATTAATTACAGTTATATAAATTCAAATATTATAAAAAAATCAAATTTAAATTCAAATGTTATAAAATATTATTATTATAATAATATATAATACAAAACTAAATATTTAATAATTATATTAATATAAATTTAAATGTTATATAATATTATTATTATGATAATAATACATAATCTTAATTTTCATTAAAATAAATATTTATGTTTAAAAGGTTATCATATTATATATATATATATATTAAAAAATTATAAATAATATTTTAGTTTAATTTTTCATTTAATATGCTTATGTCATTCTTATATATATTGTTTATTTATTTGAAATTTATACAAATTTAATAATAATAATTAATAAATTCTTAAAAATAAAATTAAGCAAAGTGCATTTCTCGTCTCTTGTATCTAGTTTTTTTTTTATATATATATATATATATATATATATTAAAGAATTTGTAATTACAAATAAGAGGGCCAACTTGACTTTTTAGTTAAAAAAATATAGGTGTGTATAATGAAGAAGATAGAAACACTACTTTCTCAGCTTTTGAAATAATGTGAATTCATGACAACAAGATGGAAGGTATAATAATAAGGCAAGTGGGAGCTTATGTCCCAATTTTTTTGGGGTGAAAACTATTGGGGTTGGGGATGGAATCTAGGGTTTACGATAAAAGTGAGGAATTAAATTTTTTTTTTTTAAATTAATGGGGTTAAAATAGTATTTTTTCAAAAATTTTAGGGATTTTTTCTTAATTAAATTTTTTAATAAAAATGAAAATTTGAGGCTTGACTTTTGTTAGATTAATGTAATGTGGCTACTAAAAAGTTTTATATATTGTGAAAGATATTGTCAATGCCAAGCAACATTGCCTCTTATTTTTTTTTTTTTAAATAAAAAATATATTTTTTTTCATATTTTATATATTTTGGCAACTAAAAGTAGTGCTACCATAGTGTGGCATGATGATAAAATAATGATTTGCTGTGGCTTTCATGTTAGCCATATAATATTGAATTTTTCTAAAGTGTCTTTTATTTGGTTAGGCATTAGTGTTAGTGGACTCTCTAGATATCCATTAAAAACATTTAAAATTAAAAAATTCATCCCACATGTGATACTAATAATTTTTTTTTATGAAAAAATCCAATTTTTTGCATAAAAAAATATAATTAGCATAAAAGTACACCTTACAAATAAGAAGTATAATTATATAAATCTAGCAAGCATAGTGACCCAAAAACAAAATTAGCTCGCAAATAAGTCACATAATATAGAAAATACATCAGTGTCAAAATTAAGTTCAGAGATTGGGGACTCAAGCCCCCAAAATTTTTATTTTCCTTTTTATATTTTGTATTAAATATAGTAAGGAAACATGTATTTTAGAGTAAAATGGTAAGAAAAATTGTAATAAATCCCTTTTAATTCTTTTTTTAAAACAATTTTAATCCCCTTAAAACAAATTTCTGGCTCCGTCTTTAATTTACATATAAGACAATTTTAGTTATTTTATTTTCCTATAGAATTGAAAATCTGACTTTCTGACTCTATGCAATGGTGTTGATTGAATACCTCATTCAATACATATATGAGTCTCACATGTAAATTAAATACACACAACCAGTCATAAGAATTCTTTAGCAATTTCCCTCCAACTCAGGTTATTATTTTAAGCTTAGTTTTCTCCACCACATCTTTTTGAATTTTAGAGATTTCATAGGTACAGTATTGAGACTCCATAAAAGCCCTGGCCCCATGAAATTAAATATAAGACCACACATTTTTTTCAAATGGCTATAAAGACAGTTGGGACTTGTTTAAAGACTATAAGACCAACATTTGTTTTTTCTTTCTTTCATTCAGAAGGTTAATTAAATAATGACCCAAATTACCTAATCATTCCAATATGGTAATAATGGTATGAGGGTATGAGCCTAGCTGTGAGGTTTAATTGTGTTTGGATATAATTAAAGTTGTATATATAGTTAGTTAGAGCTTGCTAATTGTATATGGTTGGCAGTTGCAAAAATGTGGATATACCAGCTCTATCTTCCATACTAAAAGCTCCTAATTATCACTTTAAATCAATTAGTTGTACTTGTATCTTCCTTAATAATAATAATAATAACAACAATAATAATAATAATAAAAGGATGTGACCAAAAACAAAAACAAAAAAATCTTTGAGAAATGCTAAAGAGCAACTTAGGGTGCCCAACTCTTTATACCACTATTAGTGCAAATAAATATTAGGACACCTGCAACTAAATTGCATCAATGATGATGTGTCATGTCTTAGGGTTTGGGCATCCTAGAGTGCCTTATAGCAATGCTCAAAAAATTTGGATTAAAGTGAAATAATTCTAATTGTGGAATTTCACTTTCTATGCTTAATGGGTGTAGCTAATTAAAAATGATGCTAGACATTATGTAAATTAAAAAAATGATGCTACGCTTTCCCAACTTCTCCAAAATACCCCTCTCATTTCCTTCTTCTCTCTCTCTCTCTCTCTCTCTCTCTCTCTCTCTCTCTCGGTTTACTCTCACGGGAACCACCATCACACCATTCTTCTCCCACGATAGCCAACACCAAGCCTCCATAACTTCAGCCATCTTGTTGAAACCAACACAGTACCCAAAGCAACATACATTTTGAGAATTTTTGGACTATAAATATATGGGTATGTAATTTTTTCTCAAATGTAGTGATGTTTCTTTCACTTAAGACACTAAATATTGCATTTCGAACAGATCGGGGCATGCTTTTTGGATTTTTTTTGCGATTTTTTTCTTTAGATCTAAAATCTACAGAAAATCGACTTTGCTCGATGGTGCTAGATGCCAGCTCGATGGGGCCGTCAAAATCAAGATTTTCATGAAAAAAATGACTTGTCTCGATTGTTGCTCAATAATTGCTCGATGGTGCTCAATGCGATTATTGCAAGAGGCGTAATTTTTCACTCAGGTGTCCCTTTGGGGTGATTTTTTTTTAATTTGGATATTTTTCCGAGCTCTACACGTTTAAAATATTTATGTACACATTAGGAAAGTGTAAAGCTTGAAAAAAATACAAAAAATGCAAACATACCTCATGTTTAAGACATGTTTTGGTATGTTTTCAAGTTTTCAACTTCACAAATATGTGTATATGCACATGTCAAACGTATAGATCTTGAAAAAAAATACCTAAAATAAAAAAAATCACACAAAATGAGCACCTGAGTGAAAAATTACGTCTCTTGCAAGAATTGCATCAAGCAATATCGAGCCACCATTGAGAAACCATCGATCCATCATCGAGAAAAGTCGATTTTTTCATGAAAATCTTGATTTTGAAGGCCCCATCGAGTTTGCATTGAGCACCATTGAGAAATATTGACCTGTAAATTATTTTTGGGTTTTTTTTTTTTCAAATTTGAAACACTGAAATCTGCAGAAAATCATTATTGCTCGATGCCAGCTCGATGGGGCCTTCAAAATCAAGATTTTCATGAAAAAATCGACTTTTCTCGATGGTGGCTTGATAATGATCGATGATGCTAAATGTGATTCTTACAAGAGACTTAATTTTTCACTCGGGTATCCGTTTGAGGTGATTTTTTTTAATTTGAATATTTTTTTCAAGATCTACATGTTTCATATGTTATAAAATAATATGTTGCCTTAATGGAAAATATGTGAACTATTACAACTCTAGACAAAATAGTACAAATAAAACAAAGATTGATTAAATAAGATTACAAATCTGTTATACCCAGATTTCGAGCCATGAGAAGTGTGACCTCGAAAGATGGATGCATAGTGAATGAACTTGTAAAGTCTGGAATATGTTCGAAGTCTAAACATCGGGCCTGCAAAGCTGAGACGACTTCGAAGATGGTGGCCTCGAAATCCCCACGATCTCGAAAGGTAGGCTCCGAGGTGCATCTGTTCTCAAGGGTGACCTCGGATCATGGGCTCCGAGCCTGACGCACCTACGATCGAAGTCATGTGGCCTCGGGAGATGTTATTAGCTCGAAAGTTGATAAGAGACCTGGGAGAATAAGGCCTTGGTGATATAGGATAATAACCTTGAATATCCTAATGAGTCATCTATAAGAGACGCGGTCTACATTTATTACTGTAAATCCCCTAAAATCATAGGATATTATTTGATCAGTTATACGCCCCTTGGTCTTTAGGGGACGTTTCCTTTTATATCGGATTACAGGCATTTAAGGCCATTTAATTTATTTGCACAAAAAGAGTAACTACCCAAAATATGTGGATAGTATTCTGAAATCTTCTCTATAAATAGAGAGGTCATGCACCATTGTAAAGGACCGAATTTTTGTGATCTTGAGAGAAAACTCTGAAGAATTCATCCTTGAAGAATTTTCAGAGATCATCTTGAGTTTAATAACAAAGACTCGTGGACTAGGCAGATTTAACTACTGAACCACGTAAAAAATCGTGTTTTGTATTATCATACTTTTATTGGCCATTACTGTTTATTGTTTACGTGCTCTTCTTTCACTGTTGACGAAAAATGGCGTCAACAGCTCTATGACTGAAAATTACAAATAAATTGAGATAAGAAGTAGAAGAAGAGAATAGAGAAATACAACTCTAAGCAAATGATACAAATAAAGTAATAGTGTTTGGGACAAAAGAAATAAAAGAATACAACTCTAAACAAGATATACAAGTAAATAGAAAAGAAATAACAAGAAAAAAAGGGAAATAACACTCTCACTCACACCACCAAAGTGAAGAGCATTGGGGATCATCAACTTGAACAAGGTTTGCAACCTTTGTCCAAAAACTTATTTCCCCCTAACTCAAGCACTAAGGAAACTCTCACAGTTTGGAAGTAAATCTGTGGAATAATAAAGCCTCTAGGTATTTTCTAGCCAAGTGCTCTAGTGGATAGAAAAATGTTGTGTCTTACAAGTGAGCAATAGAGTCCTATTTATAGAGTTTTGAGACACCCTTTGAATTTCAAATTCCACCAACCCTCATGGATGTTACCAATGATTAATGGGATGTTTATGGAATTAAAAAGGAGTTTTGGGAGTTATTTGAGTTGTTAGAGTCGTTCAAGAAAATTGGAAAAAACTAAAAATTGGTAGCCAGCTCTCTTGGTTGCGGTCGTGGCTCTCTGTTAGCCAGGCCACGATCACCAATGCCCCTGTTGCGACCATTGCCTTTTTCAACACACAACATTTGTGCAATTTTCCCAAATAGTTTCAAACAACTCTCAATTGATTTTTTAACCCCCAAACACATTATTGGGGTTAAAACTAGGTCTCCAACAACTATTTCACTTATGGCTTTGAGAAATTCAAATCAAAATTGTGTAACAACAAATCTACATAATAATGAGAAATATTTGGGAGTTACAAATTTGTTACTAAAATTGTAACTCTCAAATATGTTATCGTTTATATTACATACTATACAAATGATGTAACTCTCATTTGTATGTTACAACATGTGACACTCTTTGTCACATTTATTTAATCTAAAACATTATATTATAAAGTAATATAACATTCCCCACTAGATTAAATAGTTATCTATTGTAACACTTATTTAATCAATCAACATTATAATATAACATATCCCCCTAACTCTCTCTTATAGAAGCCATTGTGTTGACCTTGATTTTGGCCAACGACGAGTAGACGTCAAAATTACAATAAACCTACAAGAGAAAATACGACACTGATAATTTTATAGTGGTTCAACCTCAATATGTTGGTAATATCCTAATCCACTTTGAGTTTGATATATAGATCTACACTCAAGATCAGATGAACCTGTGTCAACTGAGTTTCTTAAGTGTGAATGCAAGAAAATACAAGATTTCTCTCAGAATACAAATGCTCTCTCAGAAAAATCAGAATCTGAATCCCTTCAATGATGCCATGAGCTCTTTATTTATAGGCTCAGGATCGTACAAATCGAAACCCCTCATAATCGGGATAATTTAGTTGCTCTAACCAATATTTAATTACTAATCAAATTTAAAATACAACAATATGCAATTTCTTTGGGATAATCTGAGAGATTCCCACTGTTGGTACGACTAATTCTAGCTGAAGTTGTTACTGAAATTCCGCTGCATAATGATGATCTGTCTGGTCAGCCAACTTCACTCCTTGAAGTGAGACTGGTCGGCCAAAGCACCCTTCCAGTTAGGCAAAACTTTTAACTGACCGGATACACTTGACTCCAAGATGACTGGTCGGCCAAAACGACTGATTGGTCAGCCAAAACAGATGACTGGTCGGCCAAAACGACTGATTGGTCAGTCAAAACAGATGACTAGTCAGTCAAAAATCTTTACCGGTCGGATAGAAATTCTACCAGGTCGGTCAGATCACTTCCAAACCAGATAAAAAATTTTCATGTTAGTAATATCACCAGATTAATCTCAAACCTTTGACCCAGCCATTTATTGCCACTTGTCACCATTATTGCCACGTCATCGTATTCAAATTTTGGGGATAACACATTGCATTGGTGCATAAAGTAAAGTGTTCTTCAAATTGAACTTTACTATAGTGTAATTATCACAGAATTCGTTGAAAATTTGGTTGCACTAGGCATTGAACCATCTTTCCATGATAACAAATCAGTGATAACACACAAACCTTTGCCATGTTCACTTGAGACCTTTATGTGTCGCTTTGCATCGTTAATGGTCATGTGATATAACGCCCTGGATAGCCAAGACCGTTACACTATGTGTTTATAAAGTGCCAGACTTGCTAATCAAGTGATTTTATTGAAAGTGTGTCATCTAAACTGTAAAGGAGCTAGGGTTAAAAATGTTTTGATCTCAAAAGCCACATTTTCATTAAGAAGCATTTCTTGTTTACACGGGATTCCCAAAAATATCGAGTTTAAAGACTGTATACAAAAGCCATAAAGTTTAGATACAGTAACAAGCCATATTAAGGAAAAATGAACAGTTAGGCAATCCCTGTCCTGATCCACTCCTCGACCGTGGTGATCGAGCAGCTGGCTATGTACATTCCACCCCAAAGATCTCTATTTCAGGCTTGTCCAACTTGCCCTTGCCTTTACCTGCACCACGTAGCACCCGTGAGCCAAGGCCCAGCAAGAAAACACAACAACAGAGCATAAGCAATCAATAGACAAGCCAACATCTCATACTACATCACATAATCTTAGCCATATAATCATTCAGTACAACCATGTAGTCATCATACTAAACATATCAATTCATATCATATATCATATCACAAGTGATAACTAGGGCTAGCGCTCTCAAGCAGCTCCCTCCGTTATCCCACTGACTCCGGCCCCCTTAAACCGAGCTCAGTGAATATTAAGCTATCCTCGGCTACCAGTGGCCAAGCCGCCCTGTGCGCAAATATTATATACGGCACTCTTAGGCCGCTTTCACATGTCCCATGGCATAATACCATCATTGACACGATACGAATATCGGGAGCACTTAGTCCCATCACAAACATATAACCGGGTGCAATTTTCTTACCTTTCAATTCACTAGCTTTGACCCCTGAACTCCTTGAGCACGATCCCCCTCGAGCCTTAGCGCTTACCTAAACACAACCATAGGCTAGAGTCATCATCAATCCTCAAGTCCAAAACCTAGCCTCGAGGCCAATCCCGAGCCCCCGAGAAGTCCTAGTTCCACCAAACAAGGTGGTGGAATCAAACCCCAAACCCTTGGTCAAAAACCCTTGCAAACAACCCTAAAATCCCCTTAGCGCTCATGGGAGGGCACTACAGCGCTACAAACAGAAGCAAAATCCCCTCAGCAAGCTTGGCCTAGCGCTACAGCGCCCAAAGGCTAGCGTTGTAGCGCTAGTCACAAACAAGCTAGCACCAGTTTTTCCTTCCTGCGACTTCCTCGAACCAACCTCAACCAAAACTCTTCCAAATCTTTCCCAACCTCAAAATCAACCTTATGACCATACTCCACTCATCCCAAGCACCCCAAATTCCTAGAACTTAAGCACATGCATCCCCAAACTCAAAATTCACCATAGCTGACCCTATACTCAGAACTCAACATAAACCAGTCAAAACACCAAAGTCTAGAGCTCAGAACTTCATACCTTTTAATGGAATTCGATTTCAAAATAACCTCTACACCTCCTTAGCTTGCTCTTCCTCAGCCTTTGGCCTGAATTCCCTCAAGTGTTGATGAATTCTTGCTAAACCTCTGCCAAATCCTCAACCCTAGCTTAGGATCCTTGATGCTCAGTCTATCCCAGCTCCCCTCTGAGGTTTGCTCCAGAAATCCTCAAGGAACTGATGAAGGAAGCTTAAACCGACCTTAGAAAACTTTCTCTGTTTTCTCCTTTTCTTTTTCCTTCTTTTCTCTCTTTCAGACTTCTACAGTTCTCTACAATTTCCACTAGCATAAAGTCTCAGTAATTTCCCCTCTTTAGGAAGCCAAATGACCTCAATGCCCTCCCTTTTATTTCTAACCCTTTAATCCACCTAAGGGCATTCTAGTCATTTTACCCAATTCCCGCTAACTCCTCGAGTGTCTCTAATATTTCCCGCTTAACTCCCGATACCTAATTAATCACCAATAATATTCCTCAATGTCAAGACAGACTCCAGTATATTCGCTAAATTCCTGTTTATACCCCTAAGCTCACCCCGAGTCGAGTATAAATCCCCGCCATGACTTTTTCGCTACTTTGCTCACTAGGATCGTCTCGAGTCGCAGATCACAGATATATCCACATAATAATGTGGTCTCGACAATTATCAAATATATCAATACAATTATGCCCATAATGGCCAAAATTACGATTATGCCCTTCTAACCTAGTCAGGGCCTACATGCATCCTAATACACATAGTCATGCATCTCAAATATTCAAATAGTCATATAACATGCTTTAAATCATAATCACGCATCTTAATCATTAGAGTCACACATAATTCCCACTATGCCCTCCAGGCACACTAATCAAGGCCCTTAAGCCTTACTAGTGAATTTGGGTCGTTACATGTGCATTTTCCATTCATGGACGTTCTTGAGAATACTCCCAACTCTCATGAGATGTAGCACCACCCCTAGGTCCATATAGGTAGAACTCTTATAGTATTTTGTTATCGAAAATACTTGTCTTCACAAGACTGAATTCTATTAGAAACCTCTCGATTTTAACCCTCAATTTGGTAACTCACAAGTACTCAACATCTTAGTTGGGATTGTTTTGAGTACAACTAATATTCACTTGACTAGTGTTAAGATAGATTACCATCAATCGTGAATCTCTTTAGGGAGTTTAAGTCACATCCCTCGAGATGATGTGGCCACTAAATCTCTCGTCAATGGCTTAGTGAAAGGATCTGCCAAGTTTTCACTTGTTCTCACATAGGATATTGAGATGACTCATCTTTGAATCAATTCTCTTACATATCCATGTCTTAGACTAATGTGTCTAGACTTCACATTATACACTCTGTTGTATACTCTAGCCAATGTTGCTTGGCTATCATAATTTATCGATATAGTGGATACATTCTCTTTTATTAGGGGTATCTCCATCAAAAGATCCCTTAACCATTTGACCTCTTTACTGGTAGCAGCTAGAGCTATGAACTCTGCTTTCATAATGGAATGAGATATACATGTTTGTTTCTTGGAACCCCAAGAAATTGCACCCCCACCAAGTGTAAATACCCAACCAGTGGTGGACCAGTTGTCCCCAAGATTAGACATCCAGCTTGCATCTATATATCCTTCTAAGATTGAAGGAAATTTGTAGTGAAGGCTTAGTCCTTTGGTTTTATTGAGATAACATAGGACTCTCCCAATAACCTTCCAACGATCCACACTTGGATTACTTGTAAACCTACTAAGTTTACTTACCGCAAATGCTATATCAAGCCTAGTACATTGGGCGGCGTACACAAGACTACCTATAGCACTTGCGTACTCCAATTGACCCATCGCCCTTCTTCATTCATCTCTAGTTTTACACTATGGTCGAATAGAGTATTAGCGTCTTTAACCTTGAGATGGTTAAATTTGTTCAATACTTTCTCAATATAGTGGGCTTGCCCCAAAGCAAAACCCCCACTATTTTTCTTCACTTTGATACCAAGTATGGTATCAACTTCTCCAAGATCTTTCATCTTGAAGGTTGATGATAGAAACCTCTTCGTTTTTTCTATCCCTTTCATACTATCACTAGACTAAGCATGTCATCCACATATAGGGAAACAATGATCACATATCCCTTACAAGTTTTGGAATATAAACACCTGTCTCCATTGTTATGCATAAACACATTAGACATGATGGCTTGATCAAATTTCTCATGCCATTGCTTAGGAGCTTGTTTTAATCCATATAAGGATTTTACAAGTCTACACACTTTATGTTCATATCTTGGTAGGAAAAACCCTCGGGTTGTTCCATATAGACCTCCTCATTGAGGTCACTGTGAAGGAATGTTGTCTTGACATCCATTTGATGAACATACAAGTTGTGTATAGAAGCCAAAGCGAACAAAATTCTTATATAAGTTGTTCTTGCAACATGCGCATAGGTATCGAAATAATCAATACACTCTTTTTGCCTAAACCCCTTAGCTACTAATCTAGTTTTAAAGGTTTGAATAGTGCCATCAGTGTGGTATTTTCTCCTAAATACCCACTTACACCCAATTGGCTTAGATCGCGGTGGGAGATCTACCAATTCCCAAGTGTTGTTGGAAAGAATGGAATCCATCTCACCATTGATGACCTCTTTCCAAAATGCACTATCTCTAGATTGCATGGCTTCTCTATAAGTCTTAGGATCATCCTCAATGAGAAGTACAATAGTAATTTTCCTAATGACTTCCTCTCTATTTCCTTCTACCATGTAGAAAGAAATCCGTTAAGAATCTATCTCATCCAATCATAGACTTTTATCCTTTCTAGCCCTTTGATTTCTTCTAAGCTCAATGGGTTGCTCTACATTCCTTTGAGAACTCTCCTATTGAGAATCATTTTTGGATGTAGATGCTTGAGAATTGTTCTCATATAACAAATTATTCTTTAGAGATGTTGAAGCTTGAGAATTGTTGTTACATAACATGTTCTCAAAGAATTCAACTTCTCTAGATTCAATCACAACATTAGACTCTAAGTCTAATAGCCTATAGGCTTTACTATTGTTGGCATAACCAACAAAAACACACTTTATGGCTCTTGAACCTAACTTTGTTATATTAGGTTCATTTTTCTTGCAATATGAAAGATACTCCCACACTTTGAAGTACCCTATATTAGGTTTCCTTCCTTTCCATAACTCATATGAAGATATTTTATATTTCTTCATCGGTATTCGATTAAGAATGTGACAAGCGGTTAACAATGCTTCACCCCATAAGTTGAAGTTCAACTTAGAAAACGCTAACATATAATTTATCATCTCTAGATAAGTCCTATTTTTCATTTTGGCAACACCATTTTGTTGTGGTGTATAAGGTGCGGTGCACTCATGAATTATGTCATTTTCTTCACAAAATGCATTGAATTCATTAGATAAGTACTCTCCTCATCTATCACTTCTTAGCAACTTAATCTTTTTATTGAGTTGATTTTCATCTTCTAATTTATAAACTTTAAAATCACCAAAAGTCTCATCTTTATGCTTTAAAAGAAACACATAGGTATATCTACTAAAATCATCTATAAAATTAAGAAAATACATTTTGCCACATCTAGTTAAAACACCATTTAATTCACAAAGGTCACTATGGATTAAATCTAGTAAATTAGATGATCCTTCTACACTAGAAAATTTTTTCTTACTCATTTTTGCCTTAACACATGTTTTACATTTTCCATAGTTTTTAATATTGCACATAATCATACCACATTTTACTACTCTTTTCATGGTTGAAAAACCTATATGAGATATTCTAAGATGCCACAAAAATAAAGAATCGTACTCAACAATATAGGCAGAATTAACATCTTTATTGATAACATTGAAAGTTACATTTGTAACGCCCCGCGTTTAGGGCATTGGGTAAAACCCTAGTTCGGGTATTTTAATTCCCTGTATATGTATTATGTCAGGTGAACATTTTATGTTACAATAAGTTGTGATGTGTGAATACTTGCCATGTTGTGGTAAGTGCAGTTTTCTTTTTTTTTTAGAAACCGAGACCTTTGGTCGTGGACCGAGTCAAAAACTCTAATCGGGTAAAAATCTCGGATTAATTAAATAAGAAATACTATGGCATTCAAATATTAATTTTTTCTAACACATGGACTCTATAGTCGAGCCAATAAATTTAAGAAAAATTGATCGAGAATTTAATTCCAATTGACCAGTTTTAAGAATGAAAATTCTTGCCCGAGCCCCTAAGGGAATTTTGGTCAATTTGAGTAAATTACCAAAATTATGTGTTATGTGACAAAATTTATTTTTTGGTCACATTTATTTAATTAATTTTAGCTTGCGATATTTAAAAACTATAGGTTAAAATTTTGGTTAAAAATTAGAAGTGAAATTACCAAAGGGTCCTTGAATGCCTTAAAGTGTGGTAAAATTTGGCAAGGGCATAAAAGTCTTTTCACAAGGAGGGAGAGAGAAGGGTGGGCGGCTAGGCTATGACTTATGACACATATCCTAGGGGGGGTTAAGAGACTACCTTAATGATAAGTGTTCTTCCACATTTTTTGCCTTAATCCTTTTCCACCAAAACTACACACTTCCCTCAAAAATCATTTTGTCCACTCAAACAACTTTCTCTCTTCCACTCTACACTCCCAAAACCGAAAGCCATGAGCCCCTTGGCTGCCATTTCTCTTCTCTTCACAAGCTTGGTTCACTCATTCTCCATTGAAGGAAGGGGAAGTTCAAGGGAAGACTAGTGAAGAAGTAAGTATGAAACTTTGTCCATTTCATTTCTTTTCTTCTTCAAATCCAAAACCCTAAGGGGTGGAATATGCATGCATGTGATCTAATAGCCATGCATGGCATGGATCTTGTGTTCTGGGGTTCAAGGGAGGTTGTTCTAGGAGAATCTCAAAGTTGAAGCTTTTTGGTGATCTAGTGAAAACAAAGGTAAGGGTTCTAGAGTTTTTGTGTTTTTCCATTCATCTAAAATCTCCTACTCTAACACTCTCTTAAAAATTTGCACGTGAAACCTATGGGGCTCGGTTTGAGAGTATAGAATCTAAGAAGGAAGTTTGGCCAAGTTAAGGACTATCATCTCCAAGGTAGAACCATTAAAGGTAGATCTTTGGTTGGTTTTGAGTTGTTTTTGGTTATTGATGCTAGAACTGATTGTATAGGTTGTTTTGTTTGTTTTTGAAGTTTATTTTATGCTTGAGGATTAGATTGGTTGATTTCTTGATTTGCATGCATGCATGTGGCTAGGATTTTGCTAGTTGTGTTTAGTTTTGCTAGAATCAGTACAAGAAAAATGGGCTACGACTTCGGTTTTATGGTGGAACTACTTCGGTTTTCGCATAAATTCCCAATCGAAGTAGTTCGAGGCGACATAAAAGGTGGTGAAAAACCAAAGTGGAAAATGGACTTTCTACTTCGGTTTTTATGTATTTACCAAAGTACAAAGTAGGGTTTTTACTTCGGTTTTTATGTATAAATCGAAGTAGAAAGTACGGTTTTTACTTCAGTTTTTATGTATAAATCGAAGTAGAAAGTAGGGTTTCTACTTCGGTTTATACATAAAAAGCGAAGTAGAAATGTTTGAAAAATTAAGTGTGTGACCTATATAAACCTTTCTACTTTGCTTTTTATGTATAAACTGAAGTAGATTCCCTACTTTCTACTTCAGTTTATACAAAAAAGCCGAAGTAGAAAGTCTCATTCTTCTTTTTTTTTTAACCAAATTTAATAAAATTGGATATTAATTCTAGTTTTTTTTAATGGCCTAATTTTAAATTTATATATATTTGCAATTGGAATTAATTCTATTTTTTTTAATGAAATTAAGTTAACTTTCATTCATCAGAAATGTCATCCATAAGGATGGACACAAGTTAAAAAGAGACATGAAAACAAAAAACTCTAGCATTTATACAATGTTATAAGTATTTAGGTACAATAGACATTTATACATTGATATAAGTACTTTAAGTAAGATAGCCTAAGCATTAATACATTGACATAAAACTAGACTTAGAACTAAATGAACTTATAAACAAAATAGGCTTACTACTAACTTTGGCAAGATATCATCCCGACCCTTAGCAAGGATTTGGCTACTACTAACTTTGTCTTTTAGTTCATTATGCAAAACAAATCAATGATTGATTAAATTAGTAACTTATAACAACACTTACTTTACTTTACTTTAAAACACTTACAATTTTTTCTACACCTAGTTCTTTTTCTAAGACATCCAACATAATAGAAGTTTAATTATTAAATTTTCCTAAGTCTAAACAAATTTCGACAGCATAACAATTTCTTTTAACATATCCCAAAATTTCAAAACCTGTAAATAACACATAGAATAGCCCAACCTGATGTGCAAATCTAAAAAGGAAAACAATTCATAAAATCCAAACAAAAAAATTGGCATAGTTTCATTTGTTTTTATAGCATATCCCAATTTCATGATTACCTATAAATTCAATACAAACAAACACAAAAATCAACACACATAATTCTATCATTACATCACCGCCAACACGCGAATTTCCCAGAACCTACTTTACTAAATTCAATATGCATGATTTACCTCTAATTTTATATATAAATGTTGCAATAGTAATAAATAAAATTTAAAGATTACTCACCTTCAATATTACTCTTGAAGTCACCCGAAATCAACACCAAATTGGCCACTAAATCAACAACCCTACTAAAAAGGTTAAACAAAAACAAATAAAAATTAGTTACGTAATTGATCAAACTAGTTACATAATCATCAAACAACATATCAAGCTAGCTAGTTATAGAAAATAAGATCAAATGTCACTAATAATCCAAATATTCTAAGTTCTAACATTGGCAACAACACAACCTATTGAAGCTATATTTAAAGATTGAAATAACAAGTCATATGCCTTCAAATTAAACACCTCTTTCTTAAAACAATCATATCCCTCAACACCAAGCTCACCACTAAATCAACAAGACTATTAAAAAGATTAAAAAAAAAATTATCAAACAACATGTCAAACTAGTTAAAGAAAACAAAAATAAGTCACTAATAATCTAAGCATTTTATGCTCTCTAAGTTCTAACATTAGCAACAACACTACCTAATTAAAATCAAAATAATACAAACAACTCACTCAACACATTATAAATAAAAAGTTACAATAAAAAATATATTATATATAAAAACAAAAAGTCTGATAATAATATAGAAAATTAAAAATAAAATTATACAACCAAAGATTGAACGATCCATAACTATTTTGAAGCTCAAGAACATATTTCAGCCATAAAAATCCAATCAAAATCGTGTAGGAAACCCCATTTTCAAACTCCAAATAAAACCATTGCCAAAGCCTTTCTTTTTTCCTAAAAAATGAAAATAAATCAATTATTAGCCATCACTTGAGTTTTTTAGCAAGAAAACTAGTCAAGAATGGTGGGAAAATAAATAAAAAAAGGTTAGAAAACCAAACCCTCGTCAGTCGTATGACCAGAAACAACGTTTTTTGCTTCTGGATTTTTTCTTTAGAGAGTGAGGGAAATAATGTTGAAGTGAAAGGGAATAAGGTAATAAAATCCTTTAACTTCGATTTATATATAAAAAGCGAAGTGGAAAGTCTACTTTTCACTTCGCTTTTTTATATATAAACCGAAGTAAAAGGGTTTTACAACAAGTAAGGGCCTTGATTGGTACATACACTTTTCTACTTCGGTTCTTTCATAAAAACCCAAGTGGAAATCCCCCCATGGTGTGCCAACCAAACACGACCCTCTTTTTACTTCGTTTTTTTTTTATAAAAGAGAAGTAGTAGCCTATTTTTTTCAAGCACCATTCCCATAAGCGAAGTAAAAACATATTTAGAAGCTTTTACTTCGGTTTTTAATTATTGTTTGTGTAAAAAATGAAGTAGAAACCTAAATTTCTAGCAGTGAATGTGTAAAAATGCATGATACCAAGTTTTCGTGGTCTGACTTCCAATGAGTCAAATCGTACTCTACTACTTCTGTTTATGGAAATAATTTGTATGTTTGCATAGTTCTAGATGAGTACTTGATTTTAGGCTTTTGGAAATTGAAAAAATGTGTTTTCAAACTAAAGTTATGAACTTTTTGACATGTTGATGTAAATCTGGAAAATTTCTGGGCAGCATGCACTGCCCAGATTGTTTTGACTTTTGAATGGGTTTTACTTATCAATTAGCTATGAAATTTTGTAAGATGTTAAGTTAAACAAGTATAAGGGTCACTGTGAAGTTATAAAGATAAATATTTTAAGGTATAAGAGATTTGATTTTTCAAAGTTTTCCCTAGAATCTAGAACAAAACTTCTGGGCAGCAAGCAATACCCAGATGTCTTTAAACATTTGGTTGAGTTTTATTATTCCAAAAATTATGAAATTTTTTAGAAAGCTAATTTAGACATTTATAAATATCTCTATAAAATTTCAGAAAGAACTGGGCTACAGTGTAAGACAAATAAATTTTCAAATTTACCATAAAAACTGGGAAAAACTTATGGGCAGCAGGCACTGCCCAGATTGCTTTAAAAATTCGAATGGGTTTTTCCATCCCAAAAATTATAAATTTTTTAAAGGAATTAGTTAAGATGTGTACAAGGACTCTTGTAAAATTTGAGAGAAAAATGTGTCACGGTTTAAGAGAAATAATTTTTCCCTAAAAACTAAAAGGTAGCAATTTCGAACCTTAACGAAAAGTTGATTTTTACCATTTTATAAGTTAAGGGTCCAATTTCCATTCTTTTTTAAAAAAAAACATAAAGAGAGATCTTAGGTTATGGGTAAGAATTGGTAAGAATGGGAGTTTGGGTTTTGTAAAACTTTTAAGAGAGCAATATGACATTGTTAGATATTATTTGAAACAGATCAATACGCAGTATTTTGGTAAATGATAGAAAACGGTAAATTTTCTTAAGAAGACGACAAGTTGTTATTTTCTAAAGATATGAGTTGAGTATAACTTCTTTTTCCTAAAACTAAATTACGAGTTATCCGATAAGTGAGTTCTTCATTTAAAGAATATTAAAATGCATGACGGTGAGTGTGTTGCGGCGAGACCAGTTTTCCTATGATACCATTAAGACTTAAACGAAATCCGGCTTTATACACTGTGAAGTGTATAGGAAACTATAGTATAGAGTCCCTAAGAATTTATTTCATGTAGCTATTATGGAATATTAACTAAAAGAATATGCCATAGTTTAATCCGAGTCACTGTGTGGTTTCACTACAGTGTTATCTAAGTGTGAATGCTCGCTTTTGGATAGAAGGTTTCCACAAGAAAGTGCTAAGGAATCTGGGTAAGACAACTTATGACATGTTTGGCTACAACACGTTAATGACTAGTTTAGATAACTGAGTTATTAGTTAATAATTTGAACTAGTCTTAGAAGGTTTACTCAAGATTGTGGTCTTAGAGAATTCGCATACTCATGACTAAGTTAAGTAGTCCGACTAGCTACCGTGACAACTATGAACTCCAGCTAGCCACCAGGGAACTATGTGAGAAACCGGTTCTCTACCGATGCCTATGTGGCTAAAGTCGGTTGGCCATCACGATATGTAAGAAGTCCGGCTTAACACCTGTGACATAAGAGTCCGGTTAAACTCCGTGACACGTAAGTAAATTAATTATGGAATCAAATCTCTATGGCTAAGAAAGTATGTCGAATTCCTCTAGGAGTCTGGGTAACCGGTGTAACTAGTTTACACCCGTCGACGCAATGGTGAGATATGCTAAGATATGTTGAGATATGTTGAGATATGTTGAAGGTTCCTCCGGAACCCTAAGTAAGTATGTATGATATGATACGAATTACTAAGTAATTATGCATGTTATGATACGACTAAGTAAGTAAGTATGTAGTTACCAGTTAAGATTGTATGTATGCTCTGGGATTTTCTGTGTGCAGTTGTACCTTCAGATTATATATTTTGGTTATGAGGCATTTCCAGGATGTTCGCACGTTCTTAAATTGTATGTTAGGGTTTGGTTTCATCAGAATCATATTCTTGGTTGATTATTTGCCTAGTTATAGTTTGCTAAGTTCTTGCTCTATTTATGTGGTTATGTTTGTTAAGTTGTTCTTACCAAGAGTTTCGCTTACCTAGTTGTTTCGTGTTGTAGGTAAGCTCAAAGGAAAAGTGGATCAGTGAGCGCTGGAGTTTATCTGCGAGGATGTACATGTGGACCAACATTTTGGGAATTTACGTTTTAGGGATTAGAACCCATATGATAACTAATAGTTTATTTTGGGCTCGCTGAATGTTTTAAAATTATGACACTGTAATTCACTTTTAAGTATGCGCATATTTCCGAACTATTGTATGTTTTGAAAAGTTTTTTTTATGGATTTTTGGTTACCTTATTTTAGAAAATGGTTATGTTTTCCACAAATTATGTTAAGAGATTTTACGAGACGTTACAACATCATTGGTGCATAACTTAAACATACCATCACAAGAGTACCCCTTTCCCAAAATTACATTGGATTTGGTAATAATAAGTTTACCGGACTCAAAACCGGCTTTAATGCCAGGCTTTCAAAGAAAATCATAGCTTATCAAGTTTCTACTCATTTCGGGAACATAAAGCACATTCACTAATGTGACTTTCTTGCCGGAGGTGAAATAGACTTCACTGGTACCTTTGTCAAGTACCTTGGATTTGCCCTCATTTCCCATTTGAATCTCATGGTTGCCTTTGACTCTTCAAAGGTCTTGAATAATGATTTTTCATAGGTGACATGGATGGTGGCACATGTGTCATACCACAATCCCTTCACCTTGCCTTGGACCGCATTCACCTCACTAAGGATAGCAACTATATTCTCCTTTTGAGTTTCACTTACCTTATGTCCTTGTTGGTCTTTTCTATGCCTACACTCTCTAGCATAGTGACCCTTTTTCCCAAACACAAAGCAAGGACCTTTCTTGCCCTTAAACTTGTGTGGGTTGGTTTTTGGAGCCAAAGATGTAACGTCCCGGATTTTTAAGACTCGAAAATGCGGAAATATAAATGTTTTCATGTAACAAAATGTCTCAAGAACCCATATAAAAAAACTTTTTAAAACTCGTATGGCCATACTTAATATTTAATACAAACATAGTTTATGAAGAGTAAACTAAGCCTAGTTTATGAAAATAAAGCAACACATCCACAAAGTAGACTCCAACGCTCACTGCTCTACTTTGCCTTTGTTTTTACCTACAACAGGAAACAACTAGGTAAGCAAAAATGCTTAATAAGTTCAACTTTAAAGCAAAAGCATGCAGACAAGACAGGTGGTCACTGATCAAGTTACTGTCCACTAATAACAATAGCTCACAAAATTAGGGTTCCGGACCCTACGCAATCAATTTCAAGAACACAAAAGCATCCTAGCAAACTTATGGTTATGCTTGATAACCAATGGCAAACTATTTTATACAAACAGATAAATCTCTGCACTCAGAAAATCCCAGAGCAAGCAAATACAATATATCACAATATAATTCGAGACCAACGACAATTTCCAACAATTCAGGCGTATCATGCCCTCCAACAATTTTGTTGATCAGTAGGGGAGAACCAAGTCTCAACACTAAGATCTAGCCAATAAATATCCCCATCAATGGCATTGCTACTATTCAAGAGTGTAATCGAAGTTACACGAGTTTACAGAGACTTCTATGTTAATCAGTGGTGCCGGTGAGCAGTTTCCCCTAGGGTGTTCAACCTCACTCAAACTTGGCAACCCCTAGTATCTCTAGGTACTCTCACTGAATGGCCAATATTCACGGCTACTATCCGGGAATAACTTATCAGAGCACTTGCTCGGGTTCTAACCGTTCAATGATTAAGTAAGCATGAGGGCCCCTAGGTCCCATTCATTTTGGTTCCCTTATGTTTAAACCAACAATCCTCACCTCTTGGCCACTAGTCGCGGTAGTGGTCCGGACATAATAAAATCAAACAAGTAGTGTGATGGGGATCAACCTTCTCAGATATGATGGATATCTGCTGTTCATATTTTCTGAATCAGCACTTACAAGACTAACGTCTCTATGCAAACTTTCTACGACAGTGTATATATGTGCATGTGTCTCTATACTAGCATACAATACACTAGTTGTTTCATGTTGTAGCCACACAATAAAAGTTGACTTACTTGGAGTCCTTAGCTTTCAGCAGGATTTCACCCTCCAACGTACAGTCCATTTATGCTTAGTCAATATTGTAATTATCCATACAGTATACTCAGATTAATTATGGCACTTATAATTCATTATTATTATTTTGGGCAGTTTGGTCATTTTAAAATATTATTTGTAAGGATTAAAGATTCTTATTTGGTTTTAAACCCATTCAAGAAATTCATACTAAAAAATTTGAGACTAAACCCTAAGTCTTGGGGAGACCTATCCCCGGTCTCGATACCTAGGCTCGGGTATCGCAATAGTATTTTCCCATAATCCGCTAAAAATCTTGTTCTTTAACAGTTCCGCTATTAACCTGTATTATATCCAGAAAATACTAATTAAATTCCTCAATTATTTTTCAAGAAAATAATCTCTTAATTTTCCTTTTATTTTTTTTAAGGTTTTAATCTCTAAAAATTGTTTTTAAAAAATAGCCTAATTCTAACTTAATTAGAAAAAACCGTTAATAATTGCTTTTAAGACTTACCAAGTATTTATCTTGCAATATGCACAAAAATGTATTTTTTTCTTAAGTTCCAAAATCTCATTTTTGCACTAAGTGTGAAAACCTCAATTTTCACATTTTTAACTACATACTTTTAGATCATAACTTGAAATTTACTAACCCAATTGTTACCAAAATTTTCCAATTCAATCTTAGGTATGCCATTTAGGTCTTTGTAAAATATTAGGTCAAAATGAGCATTTTTTATTGGTGAAAATATTTTCCAAACATTGAGGTAAAAATGACCTTATTTTCAAGTCCTTATTTTTTCCAATTCTTGGCACTTAAGAATTCTCAAAACGTTCAGTATTTTGCTACCAAATTTTATAGTGGAATATTAGGTTATGCCAAGAACATATCCACCAAATTTTAGCAAAAATTGGATTCATTTGTCCTACACAATGGCTGGCGAAACTTGGTCCCGAAATTAAGAATACGAAAAAAGAAACAGTTTTTTTTTACCTAAACTATGAAATAGCATAACTCACTCATTCTTAAATGTTTTTGAGTGTTTCAAAAGCTCAAATTCATGTAATTCATCTAAAAAATATCACAGTATAATTTATTTTTACAAAATCAGTATATGGTGGATGCTTGGCCCCTTGGAAGTCACGACTCAAAACTTGTATTTTTGTTTTAGGGTTTTCAACAAAACCCTTAGGGATTTTGGGTCCCTATTTTGAAAAATTAACATGCATGCATCATAAAATTATCAAAAAACTGCCATAGCCTTACTACATCACCAATAAGAAACTTTAAGCATTAAATACACAAAATAATGCTTAAAAATAAAAACCATACAAAAACAACCATAAAAGTAAACTTTTACCTCTTGTTGTTCTTGCTTTAGGTTTTGATGTTTCTACTAGCTTTAGATCCGTCAAAACTCTTTCAAAACCTTAACCAACTCCCCCAACAACATATATGGTTAGTTATTGGAAGATCTATTGTTAAAAGAAACTTTACAAAAGTCAAGTTTTTGAAACTTTTACCTTAGGGAAACTCTTCCAAGATCAAGGCTTAAGCTTCCAAGGTTTCTTAGGGGTTTTGGTAGTTGAGAATGATGAGAAAATTTGAGAGATAATTTTTTGAACAAGATGAGAGTGAAAGTAGAGAGAATGGGTCGGTTGGGTGAGGGTTTGGATGAGCATAACAACAAAAAAATATCTAAACACTTGAGTGTTTTACCTTTATCACTTTGTGTCATTATCCCTAATTAAAATATGATAAAAACTTAATCAATTTGGTCCACACAATTAATATCCTCACATGGCCGGCCACTTCTTTCTATTTATGTATTTATATTATTATTTTTATATAAAGGTTAATGAACATTTCCTAAAAGATTTATCTTTTTTTCCAAAAATCCAAAAATGACTTTCTATAAACTTTTTAACTCTTATAAAGTTTTTTTTAAATAAAACTTAACACGTAATAACTAAATTAAGTGTCTCTCACATTTAATTTAATTAATCACACAATACAATTTAACCTAAGGTCCACTTATGGGATAAAATTCCCCAAATTTGGTAAAATTAAGCATTTAATACAAAATGCCTTAAAATTTTCATTTCCTCTTAGGTTTATTATTTTTTACCAAACTTTAATTTTTATGAATGTATTTTATGCCCAAAATATATTTTTCATAGTTTTTCATTTTATTTTTCTGAGATTTTTACCCGATTAGGGTTTTTGTGACGGTCCAAGATCGAAAGTCTTATCATGACTTTTAATCACAAACTTCATAATTTGGCTAGAAATAACTCATAAAAATAAATTCCAAACAAATATAATATTATTTAAAATAATATTCTTAACTCGGGGAAAACAATCCCGGCCCGAGTCATTTGAAGGTACCTGAAACGCAGGGCGTTACAAAAGATGTCTCATTACCCTTCTTGCCTTTCTCTTTATTTTTGGGATGTTTTGGTTGTGACACCGCATTTGCTTGGGAAGTCCCTCCATTAGACCCCTCTACAAGTTTGTCTCTACATATGGATTCCTCATCGATTCGAATATGCTTTTGGATTTCCTCCAAAGAATAATCTTCATTTTTATGAAGGATTCTTTTCATATAGCTCCTCCAAGTTGGTGGTAATTTTGCCACTATAGCACCAACTTGAAAGGCCTCGAGAAGCTCAATCTTTAACACTTTTAATTTGTTAACAATTATTTGTAGCTCATATATTTGAGAAAGAATAGGTTTATCACAAAAAAAAAATTGAAATCAATATATTGAGAAATTAAAAACTTTTTGGTGCGTTCTTCTTCCGCCTTGAACTTTGTCTCAAGTGCATCCCAAATCCCCTTTGTTGACTTGGTCTCGGTGTAGAGGTCATAGAGCCTATCAGATAGGGCGTTGAGGATATGGACCCTACAAAGGAGATTTTCCTCCTCCCTCTTCCTTCTTTTCTCCACCATCCCGGGAGTGTCCTTGTCAGATGGCGTTGATAGAGGTTCAAGTGTGGATTCTAGGATGTAGGCGATCTTGAGAGTGGTCAAGAGAAACCTCACCTTATCTTGCCACCCAGTGAAATTAGATCCATCAAACCTATCCAACCTCACTAGCTCTTGGTTCATGATTTTGATAGTCTCACCTTCCATTGAAACAAGCAAAGGGACAAGCTTATGAATGTTAGAAAATAATATGTTTCTTTAATGGAAAATATGTGAACTATTACAACTCTAGAAAAAATAGTACAAATAAAACAAAGATTGATTAAATAAAATTACAACTCTATGACTGAAAATTACAAATAATGTGAGATAAGAAGTAGAAGAAGATAATAGAGAAATACAACTCTAAGCAAATGATACAAATAAAGTAATAGTGTTTGAAACAAAAGAAATAAAAGAATACAACTCTAAACAAGATATACAAGTAAATAGAAAAGAAGAATAAGATGAAAAGCAGTTGTAGAAAAAGAAATAACAAGAACAAAAAGGAAAGAACACTCTCACTCACACCACCAAAGTGAAGAGCATTGGGGATCACCAACTTGAACAAGGTTTGCAACCTTTGTCCAAAAGCATATTTCCCCCTAACTCAAGCACTAAGGGAACTCTCACAATTTGGAAGTAGATTTGTCGAATAATCAAGCCTCTAGGTATTTTCTAGCCAAGTGCTCTAGTGGATAGAAAAATATCGTGTCTTACAAGTGAGCAATAGACTCTTATTTATAGAGTCTTGAGACACCATTTGAATTTAAAATTCCACCAACCCCCATGGATGTTACCAATGATTAATTGGATGTTTATGGAATTAAAAAAGAGATTTAGGAGTTATTTGGGTTGTTAGAGCCGTTCAAGAAAATTGGAAAAAACTGAAAATTGGCAGCCAGCTCTCCTGGCCGTAGCCGTGGCTCTCTATCAACCAGGCCATAGTCACCAATGCCCCTTCCGCGACCACTGGCCTTTTTCAGCACACAACTTTTGTGTAATTTTCTCAAACAGTTTCAAACAACTCCCAATTGATTTTTTAACCCCAAACACATTATTGGGGTTAAAACCAAGTCTTCAACATCCACTTCACTTATGACTTTGAGAAAATTAAATCAAAATTGTGTAACAACAAATCTACACAATAATGGGCAATAATTGGGAGTTACAAATTTGTTACTGAAAATGTAACTCTCAAATATGTTACACATTTGTATTACTAACTATACACATGTTGTAACTCTCATTTGTATGTTACAACATGTGACACTCTTTATCACATTTATTTAATTTAAACATTATATTATAAAGTAATATAACATCAGATGTGCATATGTACTTTTGTGAAGTTTAAAACTCGAAAACATACCAAAACATGTCTTGAACATGAGGTATGTTTGTATTTTTGTATTTTTTTTCAAGCTTTACACTTTCCAAATGCGTATATAAATATTTTAAATGTGCAGATCTCGAAAAAATACCAAAATTAAAAAAATAATCACCCCAAATGGACACCAGAATGAAAAATTATGCATTTTGCAAGAATCGCATCGAGCACCATTGAGCAACCATCGAAAAAAATCATTTTTTTTCATGAAAATCTTGATTTTGAAGGCCCCATCGAACTAGCATCGAGCAACCATCGAGCAAAGTCGATTTTCTTCAGATTTCAGAGTTTTAAATCTGAAAAAAAAAATCACAAAAAATCATGTCTAGATTTGTTCAAAATGCAATATTTAGTGTCTTATGTGATACTTGTTATGAGTTTAAGTTTTAAATCATTCAAAACTATCATGGATCTCTTTTGTGTAGCTTCCATGGAGAAGTTAATAGAAAGAGAGAAGAGAATCGAAGGAGTAGAGAGAGAGAGGTGGTGTGTGGCTGCCATTTTCGTAGAGGGATGCCAGTGTGTGGTGATGGTGGTGTTGTGGCTGTCATTTTTATAGAAAACCAAGCGAGAGAGAGAAGGAGAAGAGAATAAGAAGAGTTGGGTGTAAAAATAATGAGAGATGTATTTTTGGAAACAAAGGAAAAAATAGCACTAAAATGTAATGTGATTACACCAAGGAATTTTTTTACTTTGAATCCCCAATAATACATAAATACTGAAATTTCCCTTCTAAATTTACTATTTATTTATTTATAATAAAAGTGCTTTGAAAGCTATACAGTATGTTAAATATAGAGCTGGCAGTTGGAATAGAAAGGTGCTAAAATGATCCCTTTTATTGAGTTAGGAAGACATAATATTCAACCAGACCAGTCACTTTAGATTTCAGTCTGAATAGTATTAATATTGAAAAAAATGACAATTAGTTATGACTCAATCGAATGATAGCACAATTAAATGACAATTAGTTGTTATCTGAATGGCAACTCAGTCAAATGACAGTTAATGTTAATTAGTTGTTATCTGAATGGCAACTCAGTCAAATGACAGTTAATGTTAATTAGTTGTTAGGCTGCTCTTTGACTCGTAATCATAAAGTTAATGCAATTTTATTTCTTATTGAATGAGAGACTAAGAGAGTGTTTGACTCATTAACTAAAAAATTGTTTTTTTTTTTTTTTTAAAAATTAAAAATTGTTTTTTGAAAATAAATTGAGGTATTTGACGTTGTTTTTATAAAATAATTTTTAAAAACAAAGTTACAAAAAATATAAAATTTTGAAAACAAAAAGTTGTTTTCTGTTGTTCTCAAACATTTTTTGCCTATTTTTTTTTTCTTACATCAAATTTTTAATTATTATTATCTAACATTATTTATTGTCACATCATTTCTCTCTCTTCACTTTCTCTCACATCACTTTTTGTTTTCTTATTTTCTCTCTTATCACTTTCTGTCTTCTTACATTTTCTCTCTTTACTTTCTCTCTCGCTATTTTCTCTCTTCTCACTTTCTATTTTTTCATTTTTTCTTTAATTATTTTTTATCTCCTTATTTTCTCTTGCATCACTTATTATGTAATAATTTTCTCTTTCATCAGTTACTATATCCTCACTTTCTCTCTCATTACTTAAAATATCCTTATTTTCTCTCTCATCATTTTTTATCTCTCGCCATTTCCTCTCTCTTCACTTTCTTTCTCATCACCTTCTCTCTCATTTTTTCTCGGATCAATTTCTCTCTTCTCAATTTCTATTTCTTCAAATTTTCTCTCCTTACTTTCTCACTCCTTATTTTTCATCACTTTTTCTTTCAAATTATTCTATCTTATTATTTATTACAAACTTTTAAAAGATTTTTCTTTTCGTAAATAAAAAAAACTAAACTAAAAAATAGATTTTAGAAAATATTAACCGAACACCTCTTGTTTTTTGAAAACTACAAAAATTGTTTTCTGTTCTCATTTCTAAAAACACAACTTTGAAAACAAAAAACAATGTCAAACAGACCCTAAGTGAGCTGGTTATGTGTATGTGCACTGCACAAAAATGAAAATTGCACCGCCGTTTAAATGGTTGGACAAAATTATCGACGTGCTTTTTTATTTGACAAAACCTTTAATACTGCTTTTTAAAAATAAATAAATATAAATAAAATTCCTAACAAAATTTTTGATTAAAAATTGTATTTTCCTAATAATAGTACAACTAAAATATAAGCTCGATTTCAAAAAAACACATAACCTAAGTTAGGATTTATTGACGAATAAAAAAATCAAATCTTCATTACAAAATTAATATATAAATTTGGATTGTTAAAAAAAATTGCAAAACAAAACTTTCAAATCCTTCAAACATTTGCGCAATAATACTACAACCAAAATATATAAGTTAGATTTCAAGAAAATAATTAGAAATCAAACTTTTCTACCCATGAAGTGTTATATTATTTTATATAATATAATATTAGATTAAATAATGTGACAAAATATGATATGTCATGTAACATATTATTGAGAGCCATAAAATTGGATACATGGGTGTGCGCAAATGTGACATATTTTGAGTTACAAAATCAGTTACAAATTTGTAACTCTCAAATATTACTCAATAATGTGTAGATTATATGTTGTACATTTGAGATTAGATTTCACAAAGTCATAATGAAATATGGGTGTTGTAGACATGTTTTTAACTCCCATCAATTGTTTGGAGGTTACAAATCATGTGAGAATGATTTTGGACATTTTGGAACGTTTTGGAAAAATGACATTTTGTGTTGAAAATCGTCTGTGGCCGCAGCCATTGGCCAGTGAAGCTGATAGCCAATTTTTTTTTTTCAGTTTTTTTTTTTCCAATTTGAACGGTTCTAACATCACAAGTAACTCTCAAATCTCCATTTTAATTCCATAAACATCAAATTAAACATTGGTAACAATCATGAGGGTTTGTGGAATTTGAAATTCAAAGGGTATCTCAAACTCTATAAATAGGAGTCTAATGTTCACTTGTAAGACACGCCATTTTCTATCCAAAAAGCACTTGGCTGGAAAATACACCATAGAGACTTGATAATTTCAGAGAGTTATTTCCTTGAGAGATCCCTTAGTGCTTAGAGAATAGGGGAAATAAGCTTTTGGACAAAGGTTTTGAACCTTGTTCAAGTTGGTGATCCTCACTACTCTACACTTTGGTTGTGTGAGAGTTTGTGTTCTTATTATTGTTCTTTTCATTCTTTTGTTCTTCTTGTTCTTATTTACTTGTATTAGTATTGTTTTGAGTTTGTGATCTTCCTCTTCTACATTTTTTTTATCTACTTGTATTTTGAGCAATAGAGTTGTAACACTTGTTTAAATATTACCTTGTTTATTGTACTTTTTATAGGAAATACTTATTGCAAGATTTTTATTTATTTTCATGCAATTTACATATTATCAAACAAACATAAAAATTCATATAACATGCTTCTATGAAATTGATACAAATATAGAGTAAAGTAAAAACTTACATTATGTAGTGGAACTGGAACAACTCCATCCTTCAATCTCCCTAACCATTGATTCATTTTTGTAGCAGAGTATTATCAAGAGATTGAACAAGATCAACAACACAGTCTTCCTCACCAAGCCTTTGATCAACCTAGAACTAGTGTGAGCTGGTTCTCAACACATGAGATAGAGATCTTGAAGAGAAGAAGAAGAGAGAGTGGCCAAGAAAGGTTAGACTGTCTAGGTTTTCACTTGCCAATCAACTAAAGCTCACTTCCTTATAAAAAACCCTAGATATCATATTCCTTATATAGGAAACTTAATGGGCTTTATTTAAATTTAAATTATTTAAAAATAATAAACAAAAATAGAAACCTTGGGCTGCCATAAATGGACTTGGGCACAATCTCTTTGTTTTTAATTTAAATCCCAATTGGGCCTAAATTCAAAACTTTTTATTTATTTATTTTTCTAATTAATTAATTAATTAAATCCTTATTCAAATTAACTAATTATAATTTGAAACTTGATTTAATATTATTTATTTATATTGACACAAATTTATTAATATTAATAAATTTACCTAAAGATTCTCTTTTATTCTCTAAATCATATCTCTGTAAATTTTCCAAAATTGACCTAGTCAACTTTAAAAATCTTAATTGATAATTAAATCAATCAATTGAGACATTCTAGATGATTTACTCAAAGGTGATGCGGGGACCATGGATCCATGAAATCAAGCTCTAATAAGTTACTGTGAATTTATTTACAAATAATTTCACTACCTTATTAATTTATCGTGACTCCACTATAGACTCAGAATTGAACTCTTGAATTCATAGAACGTATTTTCAAAACCATAAATGCGTTATCCATTGTTATAACCATTATAGTCAATCAATCCTCTATCAATGACTTACTAACGAGATGGGTGAAAATTACCATTTTACCCATCATCAGTATTTTATCCTTAACTCCCACTAAGTTCCTTATAAATGATATTTCTGTGAACTTAATCACAGAAATGAGATCTCAATCATTTAACATTTTGAACAAAGTAATTAAGGAAATCATCTTTTCATTTCACATACAAAAGTTATAGATTTCATATTTATGAATAATACTCCCACTCAATTACACTAATAAATCTCCAAGATGTAAGTATGGGCTAGACCATAGGGTAAGCTGGTAACGAACAAGTCAAAAGATTTAAAAAATATAATTAGCAGAATATTATCACACAGAATTAAGATCGACTTAACATATGGTCAACGGTTTGACATTGATTAGATTCGATAACAACGATACTTATTTATCAATCAATAATCAATATCGGTCCTAATTCGATGTAACTAAATACATCCGATCTTATCTACTTGGTCAATGCCTTGGACAAGACATCACACCCCGAATGTGTAGGTAGATCATATCGTAGATTGCCTAATAAGTGAAAATCCAATGCACTGATCTAATATTAGGACTCGTTCTTTTGAACATATAATTACAACTATAAGCCACTATGACCTAGTAACTATAATTGTAACTATCCATGTAACGCCCTGGCTACCCCAGAACAGTTACGGTGAATGGTGGACCGGAAATTTGACTCATTACCTGAGTCCTTTGGTCAAAAACGTGCTCTAAGTGTAACTAACAGGTTAAGGTATAAAACCAATAAAAAGGAAATGAAGATTTTATTACAAACTACTCTGCAGAGCTAAACAAAACGTTTACAAGCTATTCTCAGTACAAAATGCTCACTACTGTTGAAAAGTTACAATCCCGCCGACCTAAGCGGCAAAAATAGGGTAAACCCCCTAGTTCCTCTGAGAACACCTTGACCGTGGTGGTCAAGCGGCTGCATATGTACACACCACCACATCAGCTCTCCACTCAAGACTAGGTGAGCTTCTCTTTCCCTTTACCTGCACCACATAACACCCATGAGACAAGGCCCAGCAAGAAAACATAACACTTTATATAAACATTATCAAATGATTATCATTATAATCACACTGAGCATAAAGCTTTCTAACAAATGAGCAAACACCACATGAGGTCCTGATAAACCACACTGTGTGACTGACAAGCAAGTCACTAATTCAAATGGAAGAGTGGCTGATACGTAAGCCACTAGCCTTCACCAGGTTCTGGTAACCGTACTGAGTGACTGCCATGCATGTCACTAATTCAGGTGGGAGAGTGGCTGCTAAGTAAGCCACCAGCCTCCAAGCGCTTAATTCATTCATCGACCCTCGGGGTCGGTCTGGCATTAATGCTCTCTGAGCCATTCAATGCTGATAATTGATTTGATCAAATCTTGTTGGCTTGCGTGACACACGCTAAGGCCGTCCTGACTAATAAGTCAGCTCAACATGATCAGTGCCCAGTACCACCGCCGAACCTGACTAATAAGTCACAGCTTCACAGTTGATACTAGCACCCTTGCCAAACCTGACTAATAAGTCAGTACCATGCACAAATGAGCAACATATGCTAAGCATTCTATATTCAGTCCATGTCCATATTCTCACAATCAACATGCTTCATGAATGTCCACGCATGTCATATCTGGGGTGCAGTTTTCTTACCTCCGGTTCGAGCTAGAATGAATTAAAGAACGACCCTGAGAACGATCAACCTTTAAACTCCTTAGCGGTTACCTAATCATAGACAATTAGAAACCATTAATAAAACAAATCAATGAATGGTTTACAAACTAAACCACACTCCCGGGACCAATCCCCCACTCTCGGGACTCTCAAACTACTCAAAAGGAGCAAAGAAACCAACCCCCGAGCCTTAAAAACCATCCCGAACCTGAAAATCAACACTTCCTGAAACTGCCCTAGCGCCTAGGCGCCACCCACCAGCGCTGGGGCGCTGTCCCAGAAACAGAGAGGGCTGCTCTCTGCCCTGAGTAGCGCTGGGGCGCTAGGGATGGCGCTGGGGCGCCAGCTTCAGACCAGCAGCTGCACTGAAACTCCACTCCTGCGATTCCTCTTGAAACCAATCTTCCAAACACATCCCAAACCTCACCAAAACATCTACTTCAACCCCTAAACCTCACCTACATCACCTCCTCACCAAAACCCAATCACACACACACCAAAAACTCCCCTTGATTCCAACTTTCCACATCAAATTCTAGAGCTGAAAACAAAAAGGAAAAATAGAGTACACCTGAAATTCATGGACAATTCCTTACCTCCAACTGGTTTTGAACCCTCTTAAGATGATGAACTAAGTCCACAACCTCCAAGCTTTGATTCCTATCTTGCTACCTCAACTTGGGACCAAAAACCTCAAAGGAAGATAGAGAGAAAATGGATGTACGGGAAGGTGATGAAGTTGCTCTGTTTTTTCTCTACAACTTTCTACAGCCACTTGAAACATATATAACCCAAGCAAAAAGACCTTAATACCCCTAGGTCATCAAAAGCTTCTAATGTCTCCCCAAGGGCCAAAATCGTCATCTTTCACCTATTTCGTTAATCTTAATTAACGCTCCCCAATTCCCGTTATTCTCAAAATTCCCAAACACCAATAATTCATATCCTGTTACCCTTTTTACTCCCGGCAACGTTCTAATCATTAAAACATCCCGAGACTCACCCCGAGCCTCGAACTTAATCCCACTATGACTAAACCGCTACTTTAATACTTAAAGATCGTCTCATACTGAATAGCTCGAACGAATCCACATCATAATGTGGTCTCAAGATATATCACCAACATGCGTACAAATAATCAATTTACCCTCAACGGGCCAAATTACCATCACACCCGTGTAGTTAAAAACATGGACTCACATGCATGCATTTCACATCATGTCTTAATATAATCAACATATACATGCATTTTATCAATTAATAACATAATTAAGCAAGTATGGCCCTCCCGGCCTACTATTCACACCGTTAAACATATCGGAGAATTCGGGGCATTACAATCCATATGTTTGAGATTTTATAAATGTTTGTATTGTTTCAATAATCATGTAATAAAACAAGCAAGCAACACGATTGTCAAACTAAATAATTTCTACTACTTTTATTGATAATATGAAATCGTGCTACATGTCCGATATGGTTTTATAAAAACCCAACATTTTTTGCATAGAGTTGTATTTTGGTTTTACTGTTTCCATTGAGCAATATAATATATTCTCTAACAATCAAAAGCTTAACCCTTTTTGTTTCAATGGATGGTGACACTATCAAGATCATGAACCAAGACCTAGTGAGGTTGGATAGGTTTGATGCATCCAATTTCACTAGGTGGCAAGACAAGGTGAAATTCCTTTTAACAACACTCAAGATAGCCTACATCCTTGAGTCATCCTTGACACCTCTAGCCAAGTCATCTGACAAAGACACTCTTGAGGTGGTGGAGAAAAGAAGGAAGTGAGAAGATGACAACCTTCTTTGTAGGGGTCATATCCTTAATGTCCTTTATGATAGGCTATATGACCTCTATACTAATACCAAATCTGTGAAGGAGATTTGGGATGCCTTGGAGAGGAAGTAGAAGGCCGAGGAAGAAGGTACAAGAAAGTTCTTAATTTCTCAATATTTTGAATTTGCTTTCATTGATGGGAAAACTCTTTTACCTCAAATTCATGAGTTACAAGTGATTGTGAACAAGTTGAAAGTTCTCAAGATTGAGCTTCCCGATGCCTTTCAACTTGGTGCAATAGTGGAAAAATTACCACCAACTTGGAGGAGCTATAGGAAAAGAATCCTCCATAAGAATGAGTATTACACATTGGAAAAGATCCAAAAACACATTAGAATTGAAGAGGAATCGAGAATAAGAGACAAGGGTGTGAATGAGTCTAAAGATGAGACTTCCAAGGCCAATGCGGTTTCACACAAGCATCCTAAGGGCAACAACAACAAAAAGGTTAGTGTGAACCCTTTAGGTCCAAAGAAAGATCATGGACAATTCAAAGATGTGAGAGGTCATTGTTTTGTTGTTGGAAAATCCGGGCACTATACTAGAGTATGTAGGTACCGAAAGGACCCACATGAGAATGAGGTAAATGCTATAGAAAAGGAAGAAGAGATCCTAGCATGATTACTGTGTTTATGTGCCATGTTGGGAAATGGTTATTTTCATGTAATAAAGCTTGTACTCTTGAAAGCTATCAATAAGATTAAATTATTATTCTATGATAATTCTTTATGTTGCAATGAGATTTATGATATGAGACATTTGTGTGAGATATTAACAAAGTTTCAAAATGAACTTGTTAAAATAATAGGTAAGAGTGTAGACCTATTATTCCATAATGTGATTATTTGTTTGAGAAATTCTCACATTATATTTGTGTTCACATTTTTTATTTTGTGAATATATAAAAGAAAGAAACTAAGTGAAAGTTGCTTTCAAAGAAGCGTGTCTTGCTTTAGCAAGTAAATAAATCAAGATAAACATTGAGGTTTTTTATCTTGATCTATTGAGAGTTTATTATGTGGCTTAGAGGACTCATGATGAACTTTGAGAATTATAAGTCTATATTTATCTTGGAGGATAAGGGACTTAATAGAAATGAAGAGATTTCTATTTTAAAGTGATATTTTATTATCACTGTGTGAGAAATGTGGGGGTGATGCTCTAAAGTTAATCAATTTATTTTGTTGATAATAGTTGATTAATTTGGTCATCCTATCAAATAGGTGATTTGGATTTCCACATTATAAAATCACATTGGCTATATGTGTATAGAATGGATAAATCTAGACATGCTTGGTGTCCACAATTATTGTTTGTAATATTTTGATTCAAGAAGGAATCAATTTAAAACATAAACAAAGAGGTTTTTAGAATTAATATTCAAGGAAAATGTTTGTCTTGGATATTGAAGTATAAAATAGTGGAGGTGTTGATTATGGTCAAACTCACTATTTTAAATGGGTAACTATTTTAATCAAACTATAGCTAGCAACAAAAGTTTGAATAAAATAATGAGAGTGTTTAAGTATGCATACATGAGAAAGAAATGACTCAAATAAAATCATGCCTACATCTCAAGGGATGGGACTTATCCCTAAAGAGATTCACATTTGATGGTAACCTATCGTAATACTAGTATCCAAACTAGTATTAGGTTCAATAGGTAATAACAAGTCAATCAAGTGAATAGTAGTAGTATCAAATTTTGTCCCATCTGAGATATGAGTACTAGCGTGTTACAAAAATGAGGGTTAAAACTGAAAGTTTTTTCAATAGAACTCGGTCTTGAAAAGACAAGTATTTTAGGGTAACAAAATACTGTAAGAGTTCTACCTATATAGACTTAGGGGTGGTGCCGCCCCTCATGAGAATTGGGAGTCATTCTCAGGAAAAGTCTATGAGTGGAATGTGCACATGCCCATTAACGGTGCAAAAGCGAGACATTGAAGTCTCAAGTGAACATAGCAAAAGTGTGTGTGTTATCACCAGTTTGTTATTAATGGATAATGGTTCAATGCTTTGGCAACGAAAATTTCAACAAACTTTGTGATAATTACACTAAGTTAAAATTCAAGTCGAAAGACATTTTACTTTATGAACCAATGCAAATGTTTCTATAGGTGTTACAAAAAGTGATTATTTAATCTAATGGGGGAATGTTATATTATTTCATATAATATAATGTTAGATTAAATAATGTGACAAAATATGATTTGTCACACCTTGTAACATATTATTGAGAGTCACAAAATTGGACACATGTGTGTGCCCAAATGTGACATATTTTGGAGTTACAAAATCAGTTACAAATTTGTAACTCCCAAATATTACATGTTTACCGAGTTTTTCAGAAACTAGAATTATAAGAGATAAGAGAGCTTAGAAAGCGAAGAACGTAGATTATCACACAAGGAATTTTACGTGGTTGGGGCATTAAAGAGCCTTAGTCCACGAGTAGAATGTATTAGAGCTTTTAGGAGCTTAAGTAATAAGACCACTCTGAATTTGAGCAGAATATATGCTTACAAGAGAAGAATCAGAACCCTTTCCTAGTGCACAAATGTTCATATTTATACGCAGTTGAGTGCGCTGGGTTTTGGCTTGACTAATCTGGGCCCAATAAGGGTATAAACACTATTTGTTCACTGATGGAGGCTTAATACAAAGGATTTTAACAAATAAAATTCACTAATCAGGGCCCACTAGGCCGGCCTGAGCGTAATCACGCTATAAGACTGACAACAGTACACAGCTTCAATCTGGTTCACGTGGGCTTCGAAGGAGATCTGGGGGACAAAATCTGTTAGAGTAGTGGCAGTAAAATTCTGAACTGGCGGCGTACATTCCGTATGTAACCTCTTCTGCAGGTTAGTTATGGGGAAAAAACTCCATGTTTCTCGGAGTGATGTTAGTATCGGGGACAACTTATCATGCCCAACCTGGTCGCCTGGTCCGGGTCCATTTACTAACATCCCTCTTCATTTACCAGGATCCTGGTTCGTTTACCAGGATCTGGGTTCATCCATTGTCGTCCCGGTCTATTTTTAGACTTGGAGGAAATGATATCTTCATCACATCTTGGGCGACACCAGACAAATGGTTCGGGAACATGCAGCATGCCAACTTCATGGTCCCAGCTTATATTCTGGGACACCGTTTGGGCTTTACTGATATTTGGGTCGCCAAAGCACACTCCTTCCTCGTCTATGGGGCCTGATCTGGGCCTTAAGTCCCTTCAGGGTGGCCCATGGACTCAATATGCGGAGCCGTGAATGTTGGGATGAAAACGGGGATAACATTTACCCCCTAAGCCTTCATCTGTGCTTGCGCGGGGGAGGCTTGCTTCCTTCCCTGGATCAATTCTTTACATCCCAATTCATTCCCAAGGAGATGAGTCCGCTTTCATGGGGAATTGATTGCCGAGAGCTTGTATAACAAGCATTTGTATTAACGTCCCTGATCGAACCCCAAAGGCCCGGTCTGTTTATAAGGATCTGGGTTTGTTTACCAGAGCCCCGGTTCATTTACTTCAAGGCTGTTGAGATGACCCTTGATCTTTTAGCTTTGTCATGATACACACACGTGTCCCCCTGCAATTGGCGCGTCGAAGGTACTCGAGTTTGACAGATTAGGAGACAATCTCTTGATTACCATGCTGGCAGTCAAACGTCAGCGAGAATTTCGAAGCGTCCCATCTGCACGAATGAATCCTTTAATATTCCTGCGTTATTAAGGATCGTTGGATGGGCAAGCCTTTGAAATGTTTTTCCTGTGGATCATTGGATCGAGGTGGCGCAAATCGCGACTTTGGGAAACTGCGTTCCGATACTCGGGTGGGCTAATTAATGCCCCTGCGCGATCCGGGACCGTCTGATTGGGGGGGGGGGGGGGGGTCGCGTTGAACCGTCAGATCAAAAACACATTTTTTGTTCTTATAAATACCCCTATATTTTCATTCAAAAACTTTATGCACTCCGAACGAACGAAATCACAGAAAGGACCTTTTATGTCCGAGCTTGCCGACGAAATTCTCCGTCAGTTACTCTGCCTTCGTCTCCATCTCTTTCCTACGCGTTTGATTTCTGCACCCTTGCCCAAAAGTGTGACTTCGACCCGACCGTTGGACGAACTTTTGTGTCGCCTCCGCTTGTTCAAGACCATGGTTCTGCCGACTTTGTCGCCGGAAACATATCATCCTCCACAATCATCATTTTTCCGTAAGTTTTCCGACCCTTTTACTCATGTTTTCTCGTGCTTATAATTTTGTTATACTGCTATTATATCTATAGGGCTGTTAGAGCCAGGGGCGCCATTTAGGGTAGCTCTGGGTGTCTCAGAATAAGAGAACAAATTTTTTTGGGTTGTCCTGGATCCTGTCAGGTCCGGGTTGACCCTGAACAAGCGATAATAGGCCGTCTTGGGAAAGCCATAGAAAAAAACTCTTCTTATTTGTTTCCGATCAAGGTTCTGCGGATCTTTGGTGATCCCGGATCTGATCCGGAGGGGACTCTTCCAAGCAGTTCGTAGGAGAGCCCCCGTACCTTGACCAACCTTTTTGGGTTTTGGTGCTAACTGGTTGGTTGTTTGTTTTGTTCCCTTTTGTTCCCACATCATCAGCCATGAGTCACGACATCACCCTCCATCCTGAAGAGTACATCCAAGCGGCCCCTTTTGTCTTGGAAGGACATAAACCCCCCAGTGGCAACACGTGGGAGATGGACGGGGAGAAGAATCTATTCTGGAACTACCGAATGTTGGATATCCTTGAGAAGCATTTGGGCGTGGAGTCGACTCTTGGACTATTTTATAACCGCCTAGCTAGGAAGGAGGAAAAGGCCCACACCAGTGTGGGTGAATTTGGGGCCTGGAGCATGGGACACATCAGCGCGGGAGCCACTCTCCCGCTCCATGAATATTTCACGCAATTCCTTAAGTTTGTAGGGATCGCACCATTTTAGCTCTTGCCCCAAGATTGCCGGCTCCTCGCAGGATGGTGCATCTTTAGCATGGAAAAGGAAATATCGGAGCCGACCCCGGCTGAGGTGTTGTACTTTTATAAGCTGGAGTTACAGCTTAACGCCAAGGACAAGACCCAAGACGGCTTCTACAGACTGAAGCCTCGTGGCAATTATCCTGCCCCCACTAGTTCCTAGAAACATCCCCCGGATGTCAGACACTATTGGTTAATGACATCTGGGTTCCTCCTGGATAAGAACCCCACGTTGATGCTAGACTTCCAGCGAGTGGGTAAGTAGTCTCTTTCTTCCTAGTTTAATTCGTTCTTTTCATTCTTTTTGTTATCCGCTTTCAACTTACAGTTTTGGATGACAGGACCCTATGCCCAGACCCCCCTTACCCAGTCGATCCTTGACCGGAAGAAGTTCTACGCCACATTAAGCGCGGAGGACTTGGACGTAGGGGGCTATGTAAACACTGCCAACCTGCGAGTAGTTGGGATGTTGGCGGCCAACCAGACGATTGTGGCCCCTAGCCTTCAGGGGCTACAATGCGAGAAAGATCTAGCTTTGGGGGAGGAACTGGCCCTCGAACATATCAAGCCTGTGGAAGATGCGACCCGGGCGGATGCGGCGAAAAGGAAGAGGGAACGGGCTCAACAAACAGAGAGGGTCGCCTCCGAGGAGCTGGAAGCTCTCTTTGACGAGGCTCAGCCGAACACGGGGGCTCCCGAGGCTAGTGTATCTGGGCAAGGTGATTCGCCTTTGCTTTTGACTTATGCTCCCCATTTTTGGGAATTAGTTGGGGATAGACTAGTTTGTCGAGGCTCCCTGTTCGGGGCCATTAGATAAATGAAACCTTCATCCCCCATCGTTGTAGACCTAGAGACTCTCATGTACTCGACCGAGTTCCTTCAATATGGAAACTTCCTGGACCTGGACGATATGGGAGACCGAATTCATTCCTTCGCTTTAGGAGAATTTAGTTGAGCCCGAGTTCTAGATATGGGTTCGTCCCGGAGGACCTTAGCCTAGTTTTTCTTTTGAATCACTTGTTATCCTTACTCGTATACTTTGTTGACTTTCTTTATGGCTCCGATATGTCTAACCTTGTGGTCAAGATGAAGCAAGCCCTTGAGGCCCGAGTGGCCAAGACCAGGGCATCGGCCAAGAAAGCTGCCAGAGGCGCGTCCAAGAACAAGGTGTTGGACGCGATTCTTGGGGGCTCAGTGCCAAAGCCGAATATGGTCGGGGAGGTCTCAGCCGTGATCCCTATTACAACGGTTCATACCGAAGCTGTCCCGCCCCAACCTGCTCGACCTCTGGTCATTGACCTAGAGCAGGAACCTATGGCGGGTCGGGGGTCCGAGAAGAGGGTCGTGGACTTGGCTGCGGGTGAGTCCGCTAACCTGGCGAAGAGGGCCAAGACTAAAGTCCTCTCATTGGCTGAGAATTCTTCCGGGGAAAGTTAGTTCACCACTTAGGACCTTCTGGAGGCTCCCATGCTCCCCGTCAATCCGGCTTTTCCTGAAGAGGGGGAGATGATCCTACGGGAGGAGCGGTTGAAGATGGTGTCCCGGACATGGGAAGGCGGCCGGGGAAAGAGGGAGAAGGATTACCAGGCTCTGACAATTCGTCGTAAGGTTGAGTTCTCCGAGCATCCAGCTGCCTTCAGTGCTTCTCAGCCGATTGTGGATCGGCTCGTTGCCGAGACTAGGTTTCGTCCCAAGATGGGGCAGGACACATCCCCATTCGTCGCGGACTTGTTGGAGCAGGTTGGAACTACCATGTCCAATCTTCAGCTGAAACAGTATGCCACCTTGGCTAACTAGGATGCTCTGTTTATCTCCCAGGCTATTCATCACCAGGCCACTGCTGTAAGTCATCTTCCCATATCTCCCTTTGCTTTTAGTATTTTAATCTGTATTTTTTTAACTTTGATTTGTTCCAGGATGCTTTATTAGCCCATCGGAATGCCGACTTGGTGGCCAAGATGGCGATGAAATTGGATATGAGCCAGCTGGAATTGGAGGCGGCTGTGAACCAGCGGGAAGCCGCTAAGGAAGCCTTGACCAAGCAGGTGGCCCAAGCCAAAGCGGACCGTGAAGAGGCCGCTCGAACCCGGTTCCAGCTTGAAAAAACTTCGCCCCGGAGAGAAGCTGAGTATAAAAAGCTGGTGGCTAGACTGGAGGCAGAGCTTCTCCGTGTTCGGGGCTCTGAGGCATCATCTAAGGCTCGCCTGGAGGCAGCCAAAGCCTAGTCTCGCCAGGATCGGGAGAAGATCACCGCTCTTGAGTCTTGGATCTAGGCCTTGGATGATCTGCTTCAGCTGGAGGTGAAAATGCATGGGGAGGCCCGTCAAGGGAAAGAGCAGGCAGATGCCTTGTTGGAGGCCACCTTCAACGAGGCTATCTACATGGATTGGCTCTAGGATAAGAACATGAACCTCCTGCTTTACCCTGATTCTGCTGCAAAGAGAGCCGAGTTCGAGGCTAAGGAGAAAGCTGACGCAGAGCCCTTGGACGAGGAGGAGACAAACAGGGCCAACCCGGAGGCATCAGGACATGGAGAAGCCTAAGCCTGGGTCTTTTACTTTATGTTTTTCTTTTTCTTTTTTTTTTCTAACACTTTTATGGACACAGGAGCGTCCAAGACAATTTTTATGTGTATCTAATTTTTCCTTTTACACAAGTTTTTCCAGTTCAATTCGTTAGATTCTCACTAAGTGTTTTACCACCTTGCATGAAAGAGTCAAATATTCGGTCCTAGTTCCAACAACCGGCACAATTTGGGAAAAATAAAAAAACGTTTATTATGCATAGGGAACCGTGTTCATCTTGATTTCGTAATACGGGCTCCAACAGCATGGACCATCGGAGATCT
The DNA here is from genome assembly GCF_963169125.1 of Humulus lupulus. Lineage (NCBI taxonomy): Eukaryota > Viridiplantae > Streptophyta > Magnoliopsida > Rosales > Cannabaceae > Humulus > Humulus lupulus. The sequence continues at coordinate 16,571,990 of NC_084802.1, forward strand.
CTTTAGATTTTAACTTTTTAACTCACTTTAATCCTGATGTTCAGGTTCCAACGGCTTGGGCTATTAAAGAGTTAAAAATTGTCACCAAGTTTGTTTGTCCTAATTTTGGTGTTCAGGTTCCAACGCCTTGGGCCATCAAAGATCAGTTGATCAACTTATTTTGGACCTATGGGTAAAGTTCCCACGTTATGGGCCATTTATAAGAATGATTTTAGATAATTCATACCTAGGACTCACGTTCTTACAGTTTCAGGCAGTTATGGCAAAGACATGGACAATCTGCTCGCAGTGGGTCTGGTCCACCCTCGAAGGTGGGAGGATGCTGTTTTCTAAACCTCTCATACAAAGGTTCCCACTTGTTCTCCATAACAGGCTGAACTGGCACTGGCGCCACAGCCTGCTGAACTGATAACAGTGGCCTGAGGAGGGGACTGCTGCCTCAGCTGTTGAAGTTCTTCCTATGTTCATTGTAGTCTCACTTCCATTCCTGCCAATTCTGTGGGGCAGGTGGAGGGCCCTGACCCTGGTTGTAATCCTCGGCCCTACTACTGTGGAGTCTAGATGAATATCGAGGCATCACAACAATATGCCAGCAACCAACGACGCCGCTCATTAGGAAAGATAACAACATCCAAAACCACCTCCCAGATCATATCAGTCAACCATAAACAACACTCCACATAACATACAAATAGCATATATCACTCAACGGGCCATGCCCTGACATCATGCATATATTAACTCATTCATTATGCTCTATATAAAATAAGCAGACAAACAGGGCATTTAAGCACATACTCAGCATATAAGTCAATTATTACCAACCAACCCTGAGTCGAGCTTGTCACTGACAGTGAGCGTACATGTTCGGTCAATCTCTAGGAACCATAAACCTTGGCTCGCTCTGATACCAAGTTGTAACGCCCTACTTCCTTAGAATCGTTACTAAGTGAGTTTAAAACGCGCAATTAACTTGCTAATCGAGGTTTTAAGTTAAAAGTGTAATTAAACCATAAACAGAGCCTTATATGTTGAAAATAATTCCATTCATTGAAAATCATAAAGCATTTAACAATTGGGATCCCAAAATATTGTTTAGAAATATTTACAACTCAAAAATATCACTAAAGTCGGCTAAACGACAAAATCTAGGTTTAGAACAACCATCTCCCAAAAATACCCCTAGTCGTGGCAGCCAGATAGGTCAAACATGTACGCGCCGCTTTACGCTCTCTGTACTCATGGTTGGTCGACTTTCCCTTTGCCCTTACCTGCACCATAGAGCACACGTGAGCCGAAGCCCAGCAAGAAAACCCACACAAGCAGATAACATATGCATAGTTATCATTCAACATATAACCAAATCACCGACAGGATAAACACATACGGCCATGCCGTCCCAGGCGCTTTACCAGGCCCTGGATATAACATTTTGCCCCCTCAAAAGTATTTGTTCGAATCCTAAGAGAAGGAAACTTTTGAACTACTTTCCCTGAGAACTGTACCGTCACACCTTTGAAAATGGACACGCGTCAGCTGGGTATTGCTCACTTTTGGTACTCGAGTGCCTTGGAAACACGCCCACGATCGTCCGTCTGACAACTTTTCAGGGCCTTCTTGTCATTGATCCCCATCTGTTCGATCTAGTGAGGATTTCACTCGACGCTCCTGATTAATTCCTTTTCCCCACTTATATATACAAGACCCCACTCTTCATCTTCTTCTTCACTTTTACCTTCATTCGCCATAAGCAAAAAAAAGAAAAACAAACTCAGAGACCTCTTTGCAAAATTCCTATTCTGTGCATGTTTTCTCGACCAAAGAAGCAAAGGAATCCTGGTTTGTTCGAGTCAGTGAGTTCTTTCCTGCAACCTCTTCTTCAATCGACGATCTCTCTGCAATCGCCATTACTGTGTAAGTATGCCATTTTTGTTTTCCATTTAAAATGTTCTTGCTGTGTATGCTAGTTTACGTTCTTAGCATGATACGATAGGCGGTTTTGATCTGATAGGCTTTTATGCTTTCTAGATTTTCATTCCGGATGTTCATCTCTGGTTTATACCCAGTTTTGACGTTTGAGTGTGGTTCCCATTTTCTGGGTTTTAAAATTTTTAGGCAGCGTTTCTTGTACATTAAGTTTTCGGATAAAAACATGGGCTTTGACAAATGCACGAAACCCAAAAACGCTTTTCCTGACTAACCGCCACTCTTCTTTCCCTTGAATTTCGGGATTTTCAAAAAAAATTATCCACGCTCCTTTTCTTTTTCGTGTAATACACACCCCTGACTCCTCAATAAGGGTCTTAGTATTTAGTGTCTCGTTCCTAAATCTCCGAGCTCATTCCACCAAGCTCGTGATTCTTGCATGCATGGCCCTCACCATTTTTTCTTTCTTGCTAGATGTCACAGAATCTGGAAAGACGGTGGGGGTTATTGCTGGCAATCCCTTACGAGCCGAAATCTCCGAGCCCAGAATCGCTCTTCGCCCGGAACCAATGTCGGATAAGAGAATACGAGCTTGCACGCGAGCAAGAAGACATTCGAGCTCACTATCGCCGCCAGATAGACGAGGTCATTGAAAAGAAAAGAAGAGTTCTTCGGGAGGCCCTCTATCCGGAGCCCAATTCAGGACCTAGGCCTATTCCCCTCGACCCTGCGCTAAAAGTCACTGTTGCGTATCATCCAGGGGAACTCCAGTTTTCCTTAATGGGGGAAACTTCATCCTCGCAGCCGAGGAAGGAGATGTTCGAGGCCGAGCTCTACTGGAGCACGGTTACCACAACCAGCCAAATATCTGAAATCCTGGCTTTCCATGGCCTTAGCTCGTCAGACGCCTTTAAGTGTCGAGTTCCGACCAGCCATGAATGGAGCTGTTTCGCCCCTGGCGGCTGCGACGCCACAGTGAGATACGCGGCATGGAGCCAGGAGCACATGACGGCAGGAGCTTTGCTGCCCTTGAAGTCTTTTTTCAAAGACTTTACTAATTTCGTTGGGTTGGCACCGTTCCAACTCAACACCAATTCGTACAGGGTGCTGTCTGCCCTGAGGTACTTGTACCACAAGCTAGGGTGGGAAGGACCTTCACCTCAAGAGATTTTATATCTCTTTTGTTTAAAAAGTAACCCCTCCCGAGCTCAGGGAGGGGATGGTTTTTATTACCTCTCGAGCTACCTCAAGGAGACGAAGGTTTTTGGGGATCTCCCCAACCACCCGCCAGATTTCAAGAGGGCCTTCTTCTGGACAGATGGTCTGTCCCCGTCTCGACATTATTCGTTCAGGCGGATTCGTAAGTATTCTCGTTACTTTTATTCTTGAGCTCGAGGCTTTAGTTCTTAAATCCATATTTAGACGAAATGTGTTTCGCGTTTCAGCTAATTTTAAGCGTCCCACCCCCAATGAAGCAATGATGAGGCACAGAGAGGCCTTGCTCCAACTTCCCTATGGCAGGAGGTCTCTCTCGTATCTATTACACGAGGACAAGCTCCGAGCTTGCGGGTTGTTGGGAGAGGGCCAGTCAACCTTTGACTGGTCCAGTAAAAAATATGAACATTGGGAGGAGGTGTCACTGCCCACAGGCGCCCTTCCTCCGAGGAGAGAAAGGAAGACATCACTCCCAGTTCGCTTGAGAAGTCCGCGTTCTGGGAATGAAGCCAACGATGAAGCCTCGAGCTCGGACTCAGATGAAGGTAAAACCCTTCCTACTTCGCGAATGTGGTCCCCCACTTTACTAAAACACAGGCCCAATAGGTTAGTCTCATGCCCACAAGATAGATACCACTTCTACATATGGAGTTGGGTAGACGACTGTGTCCATAGGTTATATAGTGGGCTCGGGAAATACGACACCATGTACACCACGGACGAGGTGTGGAATGGGATAGCTATGCAGTACGGGACCAATGATTATAGGGACCTCTCGAGGTTATCACCTACTTATAGGGAAGGCACTCCCCCCGCCTCCTCTGAAGACGGGGGAATTTCATGGTCCCCAAGCTCGAGCTCGGGGGAGAGTTCCAGTTAGGTTTCTTCTATCATCACTCTATATGTCTGTGATACTGAAATAACTTGATGTACACTTCTCTTTTACTGACTTACTGTGTTGTGACTTGTGCAGGCGAGATGGACTCCGACCTTGACACCCTTATCGACAATGCAGGCGCCAAGAGGAGAAAACGCCCTAGGGCGGGGTCACTGAAGACCGGCCAGCAGGGCAAAGGCTCCAAGAGATCCAAGAAGACACCTCCCCTTGCCCTGCCGGTTTCGAGCTCTGTTGCTGCGTCGACTGTCCAAGCCAGCGCCTCCACGACAATGCCATCCTCGCAGGCCGTCGTCTCCGCGGTTGCACCGACTTCGCTGGTTGGTGCCCCTGCCATTGTTGAGTCCCAACCTCCTGTGGTGGGTGAAACGTCTTCTGCTCAACTTTCCAGAAGACCTTCTGCTTCTCGAGTTCAGAAGCTAACAATCTCCACCCATATGGACTCGTATGTGGTGGACAATGCTGCTGGACCTCACAGATCTACGCTGATCTCGGATGTCATGTCCCGGATCGGCCAAAGCTATGGCAGTTTCGAAGCTCCCCAGTGGCAGTGCTTAACCGGCACCCGAGACCGCACTGTCCTTTACGAGAAGAGTATCGAGCACACTGTTGCGGTAAGTATCCTTCTATATTCCTTTTGCTTACATTCATACTGACCTGAGGCTAATGGTGGTTTCTTCCTTTTTTCAGGCTCTTGCCTTCACTGCCCAGCTCAATTACGAGCTGAACAACGAGATCCATTCGAGCAGGACTCATGCTCAAGAGGCGAAGGACCTCCACCTTAGAGCGAATGACGATCTGAAGGCGGCGAATGCTAAGCTCGAGGCAGTGGTTAAGGAGCGTGAGGACATGGCCAAGGAGCTCGGAAAGCTGAGAGCTGAACTCGAGGAGCAAAAGAAAGATAATACCCAGCTTCGGCAGACCAATAAGAAGCTCGAAGAGGACAAGGCCGCCACCTTCGACATCATAGAGGATGCCAAAACTCGCCTTCTTGCCGAGTACAAAGAAAAGAAGGAAAAGGCGGTCGACTCAGCCATGTACCGGATGTGGGCTTATAATGAAGATCTGGACACCAGCTTCTTAGGTCCCCACGAGGCGCCGCTTCTTGAACGATGGAATGCTCGGCTCGAGAAGGAAGAGGTTGAACAGCTCGAGAAGGAGAAGGCTGCTCCGGACACCGTTTCGGAGGGAGCTCAGGAGGATAGTCATGCTATTCGTCCTGGGGGGTCCGGTGCCACCGACGCTGAGAAGGCCAAGGAGACTCCTCTTCCTTGAATCTGACCTCGGGGAGATCAGTTATCAGGGCTGCGTCCCCTTATTTCTGTAATTATTTTAATATATGCCCACGGGGCTGATACAATTTCTTTTACCATTCTTTTATATGCTTTACATTTCTTGGCTCGAAATATTTTGCATATTTTTATATTGATGAACCGGTTATGTTTATTTAATTCATAAAAACATAGTTTGGATTTAGGCTCGAAATTCGATGCATTCATGCATAGTTTATTCGAATTATCCGCTTCCGACCTCGTTACTTATCAAGGTCGGATATTACTTTAACCATGAACTCAAGAGTACTTATATGGTATGTAATGTGAATGATCTGGTTATATCTTTTTTGTTTAGTCACTTTTCCTCATCCTCATTTTTTGTTTCGAGGTTAAGAGTTTGAAACTATTTTTCTCTTAAGATATTCCAGCCTCGATCTCGACTTGTCTCGTGATAGGTTTAGGCTCCTACTTATTATCGATCAATTTTTTCGCTGGTTCCAGACCTGTTAAGTTTGCACATCTGGTTAACTCCAAACGTTTTAGGTTTTTGGTAGTTCGGTTTTGTCCGAACTATCTAAGCTCGCGTATTTGGTTATATCCAAACACTTCATATGTTTTTGATAACTCAGTTATCTAGGCTCGCGTACTTGGTTATCTCCAAATACTTTTATCTTTTTGATAAGTCGGTTATGTTCGAACTATCTAAGCTCGCGTACTTGGTTATCTCCAAATACTTCATATATATATATTTTATTTTTTAATCTGATGGTATATATACCAATGATGCCCCCTTAATATCCTATGAGTGTGACCATAGGTTATTAAATTAAGAGAGATTGCAAAAATAAAAAGAAATTACATATGGAACAAAATAGACCTTTTATTTGATGAAATTCAAAAACAAACAAACAAACTAGTACAGATAAAAAGTCATGGTTACAGGCAACACTTCCTACACTATTGATAGTAAGGTCTAAGGTGTTCGCCATTCCATGCTCGCGGTATCAGGCTCCCATCCAATCTCGCAAGTTTGTACACACCAGGTCGGATGACTGACTCTATCTGGTATGGTCCTTCCCAGTTCGGCCCGAGCACCCAGCTGCTGGATCTCGGGTTGCCAAGAATACGTGTCTTAATACCAGATCTCCCATTCCGAACTTTCGATCTCGAACCCTCTTATTGAAATATCGTGTAGTTCGTTGCTGGTAAGCAGCGTTTCTCAGCTGAGCCTCTTCTCTTTTTTCATCAATCAAGTCTAGAGTTTCTTCGAGCTGAGTGTGATTGGAACTTTGATCGTAAATCTGAGTTTGAATCGTTGGGATTTCGACCTCGATGGGCAACATTGCCTCGCAGCCATATGCTAGAGAGAACGGGGTATGCCCTGTTGAGGTCCGGGCTGTGGTCTTATACCCCCAAAGGACTTGAGGTAATTCCTCGGGCCATCGTCCCTTGGCTTCTTCCAACTTTTTCTTCAGAGAACTCTTGAGAGTTTTGTTAATGGCCTCGACCTGACCATTCGCCTGAGGGTGAGCCACAGATGAAAAACTCTTTATTATGCCATTCTTTTTGCAAAAGCTGGTGAACAAGTCGCAATCGAACTGAGTTCCGTTATCGGATATGATTTTTCTCGGTACTCCGTATCGGCATACGATGTTCTTTACCACGAAATCAAGGATCTTTTTCGAAGTTATGGTTGCCAATGGTTCAGCCTCCGTCCATTTCATGAAGTAATCAACGGCGACTACAGCATATTTCACTCCGCCTTTTCCAGTTGGGAGAGAGCCTATGAGGTCGATGCCCCATACTGCGAAAGGCCATGGGGATGTCAACATGGTCAGTTCGGATGGTGGAGCTCGGGGTATCGTGGCGAATCTCTGGCATTTGTCGCATTTCTTCACATACTCAAAAGAGTTTGTTTTAATGGTTGGCCAGAAATATCCTTGGCGTATGATCTTCTTGGACAGGTTATGCCCCCCGGTGTGGTCTCCACAGAACCCTTCATGAATTTCTTCAATGATCTTCTTTACTTCGGGAGGGGTTACACATCTAAGCAGCGGCATGGAATATCCTCTTCTGTATAGCTTTCTGTCCAAAATGGTGTAACGAGGAAGTTGATACATCAACTTTCGAGCCTGATTTCGATCTTTTGGAAGAATTCCATTTTCGAGATAGTCAACTATTGGACTCATCCAGGTCGGTTCTGTTTCAATCATACACACATCTTCCTCGTCTGGCTCAGTAATGCTGGGTGCTGATAGGTGTTCTACGGGTACAACATTCAACTCTTCATTTTCGGCGGAAGTGGCGAGTCGAGCTAAGGCATCTGCATTTGAGTTTTGTTCTCGGGGAACCTGTTCAATTGCATAAAATTCGAAATACTCCAATGCGAATTTTGCCTTCTCCAGATAAGCTGCCATTCTTGTGCCACGAGCCTGGTACTCTCCCAAGAATTGATTAACCACGAGCTAGGAGTCGCTGTAGCAATGTATAGCTTTGGCTTTGAGCTCTTTTGCTATTCGTAGTCCCGCGAGTAGAGCCTCGTACTCAGCTTCATTATTAGATGCTTTAAAGCCAAATCTTAAAGCAGAGTGAAATTTGCTCCCTGCAGGAGTGATCAGGATAACTCCTGCCCCCGCTCCATTTTCAGTTGACGAGCCATCTACGTAAAGTTTCCATAGCTCGTGGGCCATGGTTATTACCTCGTCGTCGGCTATTCCAGTACATTCCACTATAAAGTCCGCCAATGCTTGTGCCTTAATGGTCGTTCTTGGATGGTAGGTGATCTCGAACTGTCCGAGCTCAACAGCCCATTTAAGGAGTCGACCTGACGCCTCTGGTTTAGACAGGACCTGCCTAAGTGGTTGATCTGTCAGTACATGGATGGGATGTGCCTGAAAATAGGGGCGGAGCTTACGAGACGAATGAATTAGACTGAGGGCGAGTTTCTCCATCAATGGATACCTTGACTCTGCCCCTAGTAATCTCTTACTGATGTAATAGACGGGTTTCTGCACCCTCTCTTCCTCTCGAATGAGCACCGCGCTTATCGCGTGTTCGGTGGTCGAGAGGTATAGGTACAATACTTCTCTCGTTTCGGGTTTTGACAAGATGGGTGGTTCAGCGAGTTGTCTTTTGAGCTCCTGAAAGGCCAGCTCGCACTCATCTGTCCATTCAAACTTCTTACTTCCTCTCAATAAGTTGAAGAATGGAAGGCCACGATCCGTTGACTTCGAGATGAATCTGCTCAGGGCGGCCATCCTGCCAGTCAAGCTTTGGACATCTTTATGCTTCCGAGGTGAAGGCATATCAATCAGGGCCTTCATTTTGTCGCGATTAGCCTCGATTCCACGAGAGTTGACAATGAAACCCAGAAATTTTCCCGAAGATACCCCAAAAGTGCACTTCTGAGGATTTAGCTTCATGTTGTATTTTCTGAGCACGCCAAAGCACTCTTCGAGGTCATCAACATGGTTCTTGTTAAGTTGAGACTTTACAAGCATGTCATCAACATAAACTTCCATGTTGTTCCCTATTTGCTCTGAAAACATCATGTTTACGAGCCGCTGATATGTAGCTCCAGCGTTCTTGAGCCCAAACGGCATAACATTATAACAGTATAGCCCTTTATCTATGATGAAGCTCGTATGTTCTTGGTCGGGGGCATGCATGGGAATCTGGTTGTATCCAGAATATGCATCCATGAATGACATCAAGCCATGCCCCGTCGTGGCATCCACGAGATGATCAATTCTTGGCAGCGGAAAACAGTCTTTTGGGCAAGCTTTGTTGAGATCCGAGTAGTCAATACAGGTTCTCCACGTCCCATTGGGCTTTGGGACCAACACTGGATTGGCTACCCAGTCAAGGTAAAAGGCATCCCTAATGAAATGGTTTGCTTTTAACCTGTCAACTTCCTCCTTTAATGCTTTCTTTCTGTCCTCGTCCAGCTGTCTTCGCTTTTGTTGCTTCGGGGGAGAGCTTTTGTCTATGTTTAATGCGTGGCTCGCAACATTCGGGCTTATCCCCACCATGTCTGAGTGTGACCATGCGAAGACATCCTGGTTTTTCTTCAGAAAGCAAATTAATTGCTATTTTGCCTCGTCTCGGAGGTGTTTTCTGACCTTCACCTTCTTCGAGGGATCAGCTTCCTCGAGCTGAATTTCTTCGAGCTCCTCCAAAGGTTCGAAATCAAATTTCTCCTCAATCCTTGGATCGATCTCCTCGTCAATTTCTAAGACTGTTCCGTCTTTATTTTGTATGATAACGAGTGTTTGAGCGCTCGTTTGTTTCTTTCCCCTCAAAGAAATGCTATAGCACTCCCTTCCTGCCAATTGATCTCCTTTTAATGTCCCGACCCCGCTTGGGGTTGGGAACTTAAGGGCCAGGTGCCTCACAGATGAAACTGCCCCCAACCCGATCAGAGCAGGTCTCCTGAGCAGTACATTGTAGGCAGATGGTAAATCTACTACCACGAACTCCATTATCTTGGTCACCGAGACTGGATAGTCTCCCAAGGTCACAGGGAGTTCAATGGATCCCATACAGGCAGTCCCTTCTCCTGAAAAGCCGTACAAAGTAGTTGCACATGCCTTCAGGTCGCGAAGGGAGAGTCCCATTTTCTCGAGGGTCGCTTTATAAAGAATGTTGACTGAGCTCCCATTGTCTATGAGAACTCGGCGGACTCTCTTGTTGGCAAGCTGAAGAGTAATAACCAATGGATCATGATGAGGGAACTGAACATGGGAAGCGTCCTCCTCAGTGAAGGTTATCGGTTGTGTTTCAATCCTTTGGCTCTTCGGTGGCCTAGGTTCGGGTTCATAAGGAGACCCATCCCCTGTCTTCAGCTCGTTAACGTATCTCTTTTGAGCATTTCTGCCCCCTCCTGCGAGATGAGGCCCTCTCGAGATGGTTATTACGTCCTCTCCATCTATCGGCGGGGGCCTGTCTTCTTCCCGAGATCGGGAGTTATTATTTTGTGCCGTCGAAGGCGCGGCTACTCTCTGGCTCGCAGTAGTCTGTCCAGTACTCTGGTTTTTGACGTACTGCCGGAAGTAACCTCTCGAGATCAACCCTTCGATCTCATCCTTCAGCTGTCGACATTCATCGGTTGTGTGTTCGGTGTCTCTATGGAATCGGCAATACTTACTGGAATCCCTTTTGGATTTTTGATTTCTCATTGGGTCCGGACGCCTGAAGGGGACCTGGTTTTCATTAGCCAGGTATATATTTTCTCGAGACTCGTTGAGCTCGGTGTGCACTTTATATACGGAGAAATACCTTTCTCCTTTCTTTTTCTTTCCTCCTTCAGCCTCGGGGTTATTTCCCTCGCTCTTTTTCCTCTTGGAGGGATTCTCCGAAGTAGGCTGTGGAGCTACTGGGTCAGCCGAGGTTGAGGCGGAGTTAATGTTTATCGTTGTAGTTTCGGTCTGCGAGGTCGCCTTGAGCGTTGACCTCGCCTCCTCTACATTGACAAATCTCTGCGCCCGTCTGTTAAACTCAGTTATTGACCTCACCGGTTTCCCTTGCATGTCGTCCCAAAGGGCACTTCCAGGTAAAACACCAGCTCGGATAGCCATCAGGTGCCCACTGTCATCCACATCTCGAGCCCGTGCGACCTCCAGATTAATCTTGTCAGATAGCTTTTCAGTGTTTCGCCTGGCTGTTTTCTGACGTTGGTCAAAGTGGATGCCTCTGGCCTAACTCCCACCATAGCTCGGAACTGCTTCTTGAAGTCTCTAGACAACTGTTCCCATGAAGTTATTGAGTGTTTCTTGTACTTTTCGAACTAACTTTTGGCAGGTCCTGCCAATGATGTTGGAAACAACATGCACCTGAGCTCGTAACCCACGTTACTAGCTCTCATAATAGTGTTGAATGTACTCAGGTGACTACATGGGTCGGTTTTTCCTTCAAACGTTGGGCATGAGGAATCCGGAACCCTTGAGGAAATTGAGGGTTAGAAATATGTGGAGCAAACAGCTCGAGCTCCTCATCAGAGACCTCGTATCGACCACTCCCCCGTTCATTCTTTAAAAGCCTAAAGGCTTTTTCGAGCTGATCGATCCTTTCTTGGACTGGGTCCGTGGGAGGTGTTGTCTGGAATTGACAGTCATTCATCATGATTCCAAGCTCGCGTCTCCGTGAGGGATCTCTACGCCCATTCAGGCAATTCCTTAGGTCCGGATTTGTCCGATCTCCCTTCCTCCTACTCTGATTCAGATGATTTCGCAGGTCAGGACGATTCTTGCGGCTTCCAGTATTTTTACGACCTCGATCGTGTTTACTAACGGACCTGGTCTCTCCGGACTCGTCACTGGTGAAACTCATTGATCGGTCATTTCGCAATGGGTTCTTCCCATGTCGCCTCGTCTCCGCAGTGCGAGACCGGGATGTCTGACTTTTCTCAGATTGTGCGCCTCTCCGCTCCTGGAAAGTCTCCCTGTTTCCTTGTGTATCCCCCGTACGCCCTTGATCCTGATCTCGAACAGGTTGAGCGTTTCTGCGGGGAGGCGAAGGATATCTTATGGGAGACGGAGGGAACCGTATAGGCGATAGTGGCTGCCGCCCTTGCCTCGGCCTAGAGGGTCCAGAATTTGCCTGAGATGGGTCAGTCGCGTTCGGTGCACTACCAGGAACCTGAGTCCGAGCCTCGGCAGGAGTTCGGTTATTCTCAGTTCCTGCAGGCACTTCCACAGGTGGATTAGGCGGGACCCGAGCTCGGGTACTCCTCTGGGGCCTAGGAGGAGCAGATGGTTCTGCTGGCGCCGAAGGTTGAGTCGGCCTCCTTGTGGCAGCATCCTTTCGTGGCCACCCACGGGGCCTCCGGGGAGGAACATGCACGTCCCTTGGAGGAGGGACTTGGTTTTCGCGCGGAGGCGGGGGCTGAGCCACCTGCGCCTCTGCGGCTATCCTAGTCAGCTCCTCATTCCGTTTGTTGGCCTCTGCCAACAGCTGTTTCAACTGCCGGTTTTCCAGTTCTACAATAGGAACGTAACGCTCGGGATTGTAGTACATGTCCTCATCCCTTGGTGGAGGCGGTGGTCCCCGAGAATCAGAAGACCCACTTCTCTCCTCAGCATCCGGGTTCTCCATTGGTTATTTTCCAGGACGCCTTGGGTAACTTTCATCAGGCGTGTTTTGATTGTTCGTGGCCATGAATCTCTCAGGGATGAATGCTTAAGGCTCTCAATGAAAGCACCAAACTGTTGACGCCGTTTTTCGTCAAACAATGAAAGAAGAGCACTTAAACAAGAATTGATAATGGCCAAATACAATAAAACAGATCAAACACACAATTTTTACGTGGTTCAGCAGTTAAATCTATCTAGTCCATGAGTCTCTGTTATTAATACTCAAGATTATCTCTGAGAATTCTTCAGCATGAATTCTTCAGAGTTTTCACTCAAGGATCAGAATTTCGGTCCTTTACAATGGTGCATGGCTTCTCTATTTATAGAGAAGGATGCAGAATACTATCCCACATATTTTGGGTAGTTACTCTTTTTGTGAATAAAATAAATGGCTTTAAATGCCTATAATCAGATATAAAAGGAAACGTCCTTGAAGACCAGGAAACACATAACTGATCAAATAATATCCCACGATTCTAGGGGGTTTACATTAATAAATGAGGATTACATCTCATATTTATAATACTTGTAGATATTCAAAGTGGTTATTGCGTTTCTCTAAGGCTTTAATCTCCCAGGTTTCCTGTCACCTTTCGAGCCGGAGACATCTTCTGAGGTCACTCAACCTCTTCGAGATCGTATGCGCGTCGAGCTCGGGAACCCTGATCCGAAGTTGTCTCCAAAGATGAATGTGTTCCCGGAGCTATCTTTCGAGATCATGAACTCTTCGAGGTCACCATACTCGAGATCGTCCATATCCTGCATGCTCGGCATATGATCATGGAGCTTGCTTCCAACCTTATGAGTCCGCTTATTTGCGAATCCAACTTCCGAGGTCATAATTAACATGGCTCGAAATCTGGGTATAACAAATTTAATTGCTGATAATTGTTAAATAAATGGTATAAATTGTTGCTCTCTGTTTGGGTACTGTTTAAATGACTTAGAATTAATTTTAAACTATTTAGAACATATTTAGAAGTATGATTTGGATTGTTTATAATTTATGGATAATTATTTGGTAATTTATGCATTTTAAAAGTGTGATTTTATGTGTAAGTAATTATAATAATTAGTGCATGTTTCTAAAATAAATATTTATGTTTTATAATCTATATAAGTGGTTTAGAAGCATGTCAAACACTGACTTTGGTAATTTTATGGAATATATATTTAATTATTTTGTGAATTATGAGTAATTAAAGTGTTAATTATTGGAAATAATAATTAAAATAAATGTTGAGCACTATGATGAGTTTATAAAGATAAAATAAACTTAGGGGCTGTTTGGATGAATTATGGTCACATGCATACTTATTTGAGTTAAAATTATTTGACATAGATGGCTAAGTTTAGGTAAAAAGGGTATTTTTGTAAATTTCTGCACAAAGAGTGTTTGTATGAATACATGTGTTACCTGCAATATGTTTATGTATGGGTACGCAAGTCAATGGTATGAGTTTTAATGAAAAATAAATAGAGTTAGTGTGTCATGCAAAGTGAAATTTGTTTTAGTGTGTATTTTTGGTGTAGAGTTTTCATAAAGGTTTTTGTGTGGAAATTATGATTTGTGTGCTGGAACGTATTTTGAATATGTCGTTGTTGAGTGTCTATGGTTTTGTCCTCAACAAGGAAACTCAACGAGGGGTTCTAGAAAGAACATGGGGATCCACAAATTTTGAGGTAAGAAGAGTGGACATCTGCGCACAGGGTGTATGTTTAAGCATACAACCTTATTTTATGTACTTATGTTTTGTGATTGATTATTTTATGATGGTGATGTTAGCATGAGAATAGTGCTAGAGTGGCTAGATAGTTGACATGCTTGAATGATTTTGTTGACGCGGTTCTTCGCCAACAGGTAATTAAGAAAATAAGAGGAAGGGATTAGTGCTTATGTTGAACCGAAATAGAAGAATGATCTTTTGAGAATGGGCTGGTGACAAAAATATGTTTTTAGGTGGTTCAAAGGTTAAAATCCTTCTACTCCACCAGTCAATATTATTGCTATTTGCTTGGTATTCTTTTACAGGGTGTTTCTTACACAATCGAATCCAACCCTTTGTAACTCCCAAGGTCTCCATATTTACAGGAGAAGGCACCTGGGAGTTGATAAGAAGGTCATCCCATGACCTTCTTACCTATCATGTCAACTCTGTGACATTCATGATTAATTCCTAAAACCTGACATATAAGTGTGGTCTAATCAATAGGTAAGGGGATAATGGGCCGCACGGCCCAACCCAGTCGTGGGTGTCTGAATACGCACGTTCATGCTGCGTGTCCGAGAAGTCAGGGATATATCAGACACGTGATGTCTGATATATGCACGTTTACCTTGCATGGTTGACTTTATAATGGGTCATAGCCTCCAACCCCAGCTCGTACCACAAGCTGGATGCTTCCCTCGACCTGTGACCTTCAGAGTCCAACTCAGTCTAACCTTGGCGAACCCTTAGGCTACCTCGAGCTGAGGAGGTAGGATCTTTCAATGGCAGCTCCGGTCTGTGGGGATGTCCAAGTGGCTGATACAGTTCAGGCCGTATCTCAGCTCGCTAATAGCCCGTGGGAAAATCAGGGTGTACATTTGCCCCCCAAGCCCCTGCTTGTGGTACACGACGTCACATAGGGCCACAGTAGGGGCTTTTAGGCTTCCCCATGAACTCTTCATATTCCACATTTTACGCAGGCGCCGAATACGTGGAACATCGTGGTTGGTGACGGTACGTCTTCCGAGAACAATTTAGGCAATTAAAATGTGCAAGTATACACAGTCGGCAACAAGTAATATAGTAGTAAATGAGTATCGTCTCCACAGGGATTTTAAACTAAATAATTGCAAAAATCAACTAAAGAACAATTTAAAAATAAGATAACAAAATTAAGAACATGATTGGAGTATGAATCTGAAATTAAATGGGTATACGTAATTTAATCTAAGATAAAATGAAGAACTCAGAAAAACTTAATTCAGAGAAGATCTATGTGAACAATTAGATTTGGATGGCTATTTCCCCCTATGTTAATCTGCCCAGTTGTTATAGCAATCGTTCAGCAATTATGCACAGAGTTAACAGATTTCACAATAAACCAGTAAGCTTTTTCCAAAACCCACTGATATAATTCCACAACTTAATTCAATACATTCCTATATTAAATCAGGTTGTAAAACATGCATTTATTCACCAAATCTCAGGTTATACAAGGTAGCAAAATATTCCTATTTCACTACTAAGAACTACCTAAACATGGCATTTCTCTTGTATCATTCAAGTTGATTCCACTAGATAGATTCTTTCCAAAATCAGATCTAGCTAGTTTAATTGTTAGTTATGGCCAGTAATCAACAATCATTAAACATTAATTTCACTTGAATGAACAAAGGCAAATTACTAAACTCATGCATTGCATTAATACTTCATCACATAAGGTTCATAGCCACCCAAATCTCAAGGTGATTAGTTCATGTCTAAACTGAAAATTACAATCCAAAACAGAAATTGTTCATCCATAGCAAATATTCAGTTCACAAATTATAGAATCAAGAGTATACACTATAGAAAAGGAAATATAGAAGAAAGAGAAGAGTAGAATCGGGTTCTAGAGTCCTCCTCCTTCCTTGGTCGTGATTCTCCTCTTGTAGATAATGCATTTTTCTGTGTATATCTCTCTGGTTTTTCACTGTACTCTTCTTGCTCTCTAGATTTCTGTACTGTGTCCTCTCTCTATTTCTGGTGTATTACGGCTGCCTCCCCTTTTTGGGTACTATCCCTTACCCTAATTAGAAAACCCAACTCCATCTTTGGTCCATTTCTTCTTGCCACCTCAGCCAGCTAACTTCATTCACTAAAAATGGGTGCCACATAGGCGCTGAGGTCAGTAAATAAATGCAGCTGGCTTTTGTCCACGTCAGTCTTCATTTTCCCAGAATTGCTACAAGTCTGGCCTACAGCATCCGAGCAGCAATGCTCCCTTTCTGTCCCCTTTTTCTCTTGATTCCCTTGGTGAGTTTAAGGCACCTTTCCTAGATAACAAAACACACATATTTACATAAATATTTACAATTACTACCAACAAATCACAAGACTCTTGCATTAACACACTAACTAGAAAAGAAAGGTAAAAACTAAACAAACTTACAAATAAAATCACACTCATTACTCTTTTCACCCAAAATTCAAGTTCAAAGTTAATAAAAATAACTCTAAATCATAGAGTTATCACATAGATTCTTCTTCTAGCTCGGGGGGTAGGATTCCCTTTAGTATATATACATACTTGAATTTTGCTTTTTTCCCCTTTGTTTTTGCATGACTGCTAACTTGTGTACTAACCATGTCTTTGTTTTGTCAGAGGAGATGTCTCAGCCCGAGGGAAAAAATCTGCGGTCTGTGTTCACTGGAGGGAACGCCTCCGCTGGGGCTTCTGGGCCCAAAATGAAAAAGCTTTGGATGTCGAAGAAATTCGCCGAGACCCCAACTAAGTCTCCTGCAAAGGAGAAAGAGCAGCCCCCAGCTGCCCAAGTCGATGAAATTGTTCCTCCTGCTGCAGGGGGGAGCATGCCCCCATCCCCTCCGCGAGCTCCGGCCTTCGTCCGGGATACAGGGGCGAAGCCCGGGGCTTCGGTGATTGTGCCTCCCGAGGTGCTCATCCCGGTTGACCCCCAGGATTTGGAGAAGATCCCAGACGTCTTCCGGGGGACGGTGTATGAGACGGCGAATTACATCGTCAGCCACTTCTACAAATTCAACGAGAGGGAGCTCAAGGCCATCGAAACAAGGAGCCCGGTGGGCGTGCTGGAATCTTCATTGGACATGGCTCTAACAGTAAGCTGACCTCACCCTTTTACGATTTTTTATTATCATGCCTTGCCCTGTTTTTCCTTTCTCCCTTCTCTTTTTTTTTTTTTAAGGCAGTTGCCTCTCCGTTTTTGCAGAGCGCCCCGGCCCTTCATCGGAGCATAGCCAGGACCAAGGCCCAGCTCGAGGATATGAGGAGCGAGCATCAGGCAGTTGTGGCCACCCACCAGACTTCCTTGCAGACGGATAAGGATGCCCTGGCGGCCGCGCAGGTTGAGCTGGAAGAGGCCTGTCCCAAGCTTCAGGAGGTCAAGGCAACCAAAGCCACCCTCGCCGCCGCTCGGGCAGAGTTAGACACTGCGAAGGCTGGGGCCGAGGAGGCGAAGGCCGCCCTGGAAGCCGAGAAGGCAGCTTCAGGCACCACCATGGAGGACATATTCTACCATTGCTGGGCCTATAACCCAGACGGCGACTTCTCCTTCTTGGGAGCAGACGTCTGGGAGCCCTTGCTGGAGGGGTTTAAAGCTCACCTCGAGAAAGAAGCACCTTCCAAGACCGGGGAAGTCTCCGGCGCAGCTGAGCAGGGCAAGACGGTGACCTCCACAAGGCAGCCTGGCGGAGCCTAGGGCCTTCCTTTTTCGCACCTTTTCCTTTAATATTCTCAATTTTTTTTGTGTAACTTTTTCATGAGGTGTTTCCACCTCGAGACAATCTAATTATCAATTTTATTCTTAATTGGTTTATTGTCCTTTTTCCTTTACGCATTTCAGTTACTATTTTTAAATACTTAGTTCGCGTTAATTTTTATCAATATCTCGTGCTCTTTAAGAAAAACAACGATCAATCGATTTAAATTAACTTCTAAGTTTTATGACCTGGTTATGTCCAGGAACTTAATTTGAAAACTTAGTTCGTGTTAATTTTTATCAATATCTCGTGCTCTTTAAGAAAAACAACGATCAATCGATTTAAATTAACTTCTAAGTTTTATGACCTGGTTATGTCCAGGAACTTAATTTGAAAACTTAGTCCGTGTTAATTTTTATCAATATCTCGTGCTCTTTAAGAAAAACAACAATCAATCAATTTAAATTAACTTCTAAGTTTTATGACCTGGTTATGTCCAGGAACTTAATTTGAAAACTTAGTTCGTGTTAATTTTTATCAATATCTCACGCTCTTTAAG
The DNA here is from genome assembly GCF_963169125.1 of Humulus lupulus. NCBI lineage: Eukaryota > Viridiplantae > Streptophyta > Magnoliopsida > Rosales > Cannabaceae > Humulus > Humulus lupulus. The sequence goes on from NC_084802.1 coordinate 16,590,415, forward strand.
AAAAACACTGATCAATAAGATTTAAATTAACTTCTAAGTTTTATGACCTGGTTAGATCCAGGATAGGACTTAGTTCGCGTTAATCCCCTATCAATATCTCGCATTTTTTAAGAAAAACAACGATCAATCGATATAAATCAACTTCTAAGTCTTTAAGGTGACCTGGTTATATCCAGGTACCATATGCCCCCCAAGTAACTGGGAAAGGGTCTTTTGTGGTTACTTTAGATTACACTTGTAAATATGTACAATCATAAACGAAAAGTTAATTCTCATTGCGTAATACATAAAAAATGGCCTTTTAGGCCTTACAAGGGAATCATTGATAATATCTCTTCAAATGGATGGCGTTCCAAGTTCGTGGGACTACCCCTCCATCTACCCGAGCTAATTTGTAAGTTCCCCCTTTAATGACCTCGATGACTTGATATGGTCCTTCCCAGTTCGGTCCCAATACTCCATCTTTGGGATCCTTACCGGCTAAGAAAACCCTCCTGAGGACCAGGTCGCCAATGCTAAAGGCGCGCTTTTTGACTTTTGAGTTGAAATAGCGAGTGCTTTTTTGCTGGTAATGTGCGAGCTGGAGTTGCGAATCTTCTCGTCTTTCATCAACCAAGTCAAGGGAAGTGCAAAGTAGCTCGTGGTTGCGGTCCTGGTCATATGCCTGGACCCTATGCGAAAGTACCTTAATCTCCACAGGGAGGACTGCCTCACTCCCAAAGGTCAGTGAGAAAGGAGTATGACCCATAGGAGTCCGATGCGAGGTCCGGTATGCCCAGAGAACCTGGGGGAGCTGTTCTGGCCAGACCCCCTTTGCCTCGTCTAGTCTCTTCTTGAGGCTCGCCTTTAATGTGTTGTTGACAGCCTCGACCTGACCATTCGCCTGAGGATAGGCCACGGAGGAGAAACTTTTCACAATTCCGTACCTTTCGCAAAACTCGGTGAACAGGTCGCTGTCGAACTGAGTCCCATTGTCAGAAACGATTTTCTTGGGCAGCCCGAATCGGCAGATAATGCTCTTAACCACGAAGTCGAGGACTTTTGTGGAAGTTATCGTTGCCAAAGGTTCTACCTCGACCCACTTCGTAAAGTAGTCGATGGACCCCGCCTTTCCTAGTAGGGAGGGTGCCAACCAAGTCGATCCCCCAAACTGCAAACGGCCATGGGGACGAGATCATCTTCAGCTCGACCGGGGGAGCTCGGGCGATGGTGGCGAATCTCTGGCACTTGTCGCACTTCTTGACATATGAGATCGAATACTTGGACAGAGTGGGCTAGTAATATCCTTGCCTCAGGACCTTTAGGGCCAAGATTTGCCCCCCAATGTGATCTCCGCAAAAACCCTCGTGCACTTCCTGCAGAATGGCCTTTGCTTTGCCTGGAAGAACACATCGTAGGAGAGGTAGGGAGTGTCCACGTCGGTGGAGTATCCCATCCACCATCGTATACATGGGAGCCTGATACAGCACTTACCGCGCATCATTACGTCCCTCAGGTAGTTTCCCCTCGGTGAGATACTCAAGGATGAGGGTCATCCAGATCGGCCTAGCGTCGATCTTCTCGACCTCCGTCCGGACTTCTTCTATACTTGGTTTTTCCAAGAATTCTACCGGCACTAATCCCAAGGTCTCCATCTCCCCGGAGGTGGCGAGCTTGGCAAGAGCGTCTGCGTTAGCATTCTGCTCCCGAGGTATCCGCTCGATCGAGCCTTGCCCAAATGTGGACAGTTCCATTTTTACCTTTGCTAGGTAGGCAGCCATCTTGGGTCCTCGTGCCTGATATTCGCCCAGAACCTGGTTTACCACGAGCTGGGAATCACTGAAGCTCTGGACGGAGCTCGCCTTCAGCTCCTGGGCTATCCTCAGCCCGGCCAGCAAGGCATTGTATTCGGCCTCGTTGTTGGAGGCCTTGAATCCAAATCTCAACGCCGAGTGGAATCTATGTCCCTCAGGGGATATCACAATGATTTCAGCTCCGGAGCCATTCTCGTTGGATGAACCATCCACGAAGATCCTCCACGACGTCTGGGCCGAGGTGACCTGGGGTGAGTCTTCTACAGGATCCTCCCGAAATCCTGTGCACTCTGCTACGAAATCGGCCAGGGCCTGACTTTTTATAGAAGTTCGTAGGGTGTACAAAATCTCGAACTGACTGAGTTCGATAGCCCACTTTAACAGACGTCCCAATGCTTCAGGTTTTTGCAAAACCTGCCTTAAAGGCTGATCGGTCATGACGTGTATTGAGTGGGACTGGAAGTACGGCCTGAGCTTTCGAGAGGCCGTGATGAGGCAGAACGCCAATTTCTCCATCAACGAGTACCAGGATTCAGCTCCGAGAAGTCTTTTGATGATGTAATAGACAGGTCTCTGAACCCGGTTTTCTTCTCGGACCAGTACGGCACTAGCTGCATCCTCTGTGACAGCTAGGTAGAGAAAAAGAGGCTCTCCTGATTTTGGTTTGGATAATACGGGTGGTTCGGCCAGATGTGCCTTCAGGTCGAGGAAAGCGCTTTTGCACTCTTCTGTCCATTCGAACTTCTTATTTCCTCGGAGCAGGTTGTAGAATGGCAAGCACTTATCGGTGGATTTTGAAATAAACCGGTTGAGGGCTGCCACCCTTCCTGTCAGGCCTTGGACATCTTTGCGTGGCCTGGGTGAGGGAAGCTCGAGAAATGATCTGATCTTGTCGGGGTTTGCCTCGATTCCTCGGGTATTGACGATGAAACCCAGGAACTTTCTCGATGCAACTCCAAAAGTGCACTTCTGTGGATTAAGCCTCATGCCATACTCCCGTAGGATCTTGAAGCATTCTTCCAGGTCGGAAACATGGTTATCGGCAGTCTTTGACTTGACTAGTATGTCATCAACATACACTTCCATGTTCTTCCCGATCTGGTTTGCGAACATTCTATTTACTAACCTCTAGTACGTAGCACCGGCGTTCTTCAGCCCGAAAGGCATGACCTTGTAACAATAAACGTTAGTCGAGGTCATGAAGCTGGTGTGCTCCTGGTCCACCAGATTCATGGCGATCTGATTGTAGCCTGAGTACGCTTCCATAAAGGACATGAGCTCGTGCCCCGCCATGGCATCCACCAATTGGTCAATCCTCGGCAATGGAAAACAATCCTTGGGGCAGCCTTTATTCAGGTCGGAGAAGTCGATGCAGGTCCGCCACTTCCCATTGGGCTTCGGGACCAGCACGAGGTTGGCGACCCAAATCGGAAACTTGGCTTCACGAATAAAGCCGCATTTCTTAAGCCGGGCTACTTGTTCTTCTAAGGCTTCAGCCCGGGTTGTTCCAAGGCGCCTCTGCTTCTGGGCCTTTGAAGGAACGCTTTTATCCAGATGAAGGGTGTGCACGATGACACTTGGGCTGATCCCCACCATGTCCTCATGTGACCATGCAAACACATCCAAGTTGTCCTGCAGAAATTTAGTCAGCTCCGCCTTCCTCTCGCTACAGAGGTTTTTCCCGAGCTTGACCATCCGTGAAGGGTTCTGCGGATCGATGCTTATTTCCTCGAGCTCCTCAATAGCCTGGAGCTCGGACCTGTCCTCGCCTACTCGGGGGTCAATATCCTCACTTAAGACGATATTCTCCCCTTTGGCGCTCTGAGGTTTTTCAATCTCAGGATCAGCTAAGGGTTCCTGAGATTCCTCTCCACCACCTTGGATGGCCATTGCTAGCTGCCCAGGTTTCGATTTTCCCTTCATGGAAATTCTGTAGCATTCCTTGGCAGCGAGTTGATCGCCACGGACAGTGCATATTCCCGTGAAAGTAGGGAATTTCATCGCGAGGTGGCGAATGGAAGTGACTGCCTCAAAGGCTATGAGCGTGGGTCATCCCAAAATTGCGTTGTACGCAGCAGAGCAGTCGATGACCACGAACTCGAGGAGTTTGGAGACTGTCCGAGGTCCTTCTCCTAGGGTGATCACCAGCTCGATAATCCCTATAGCCGCCAAACCTTCTCCCGAAAAACCATACAGCATCATGGAGGTCGCCTTCAGCTCGGCGACAGTCAAACCCATCTTCTCCAATGTTGACCGGAATAGGAGGTTTACCGAGCTCCCATTATCAATCAGCACACTCCTAACCCTCTGATTAGCGAGCTGAACTGTTACGACCAGAGGGTCGTTATGAGGGAACTGGACATGGCCCGCATCTTCTTCCGTAAAAATGATCGGTGGCCTCTCCAATAGATGCTGTTTTGGCAGACGCTGCTCCGGGACAAACTCTACTCCATTATGCGCTTTGAGTTCGTTTATGTACCTTTTCTGGGTACCCCTGCCCGTGCCAGCCTTATGCGGACCTCTAGATATTGTGGATATCTCTCCTCCTATCAAGGGAGGAGGGACGTCCTGATCTACCCGAGACCCAGGCTGACTGACTAGGACTTCCGGAGCAGGTCGACTTGCTGGAACCCTGTTCCGCGCGTACTGGGCCAAGGGGTCGACTCAGATGAGAGTCTCGATCTCATCTTTCAAATGCCTACAATCATCATTATTGTGGCCAATATCGTTGTGAAAACGGCAAAACTTGGAGGTGTATGTCTTCCCCTTCTGGTGCTTCAACGGATCTGGCCTCTTCTAGGGGAGGCGAGTAGAGTTAGCTAGGAAGATGTTCTCCCTAGAGTGGGTGAGCTCTGTATAAGTCGCGTAGATGGGCTTAAACTTGTCTACAGACTTATTCTTCTTGGGGTCATGCTGGCTGCCCTCGCCATTCCCCTTTATTTTGCCTCCACCGAGCTGGTTGTTCTGTGTGACATTTTGGGTCGCTGCCACGACCTCCGTCCCACTCCAGCGGGCTGCTCAGGGGCCTAGCTGGTTCCTATAGCTGAGGCTTTGGCCTCCTCAAAGTTGATCCATTCCTGGGCCCTGTTAAGGAATTCGTTCACTGAGCTAACTCCCTTCCTTTGTATATCTTTCCAGAGTTCCCCTCCGACGAGGATTCCAGTTCTCAAGGCCATGAGCTTGGAGTTGTCATCTGCGTCTCTGGCCCGAGCAGCGACGTTCGCGAATCTGCTCAGGTAAGCCTTCAGGGTTTCGTCGGGCTGCTGCCTCACGTTAGCCAAAGAGTCGGCCTTGACGCGGGCGGCCTGGGAGGCTCGGAATGCCCTTTTGAAATCAGCCGAGAAAGTTTTCCAGGAGCTGATTGACTGTCTTTTGCTTTCCTTGAACCACTGCCTGGCTGGTCCAGTCAGTGTGGAAGGAACGATCAGACACCTCAGCTCAGAGCCAATGTTGTGGGCCATCATCAGGGTGTTGAACATCCCAGATGATCCGACGGATCTCCGTCCCCATTGAATTTGGACAGGTGCGGCATACGGAAACCGGGTGGGTAAGCTGTTGCAGCTATGCTGGGGGCGAAGAGCTCCATCTCGTCCCCCGAATCATATTCATCTTTCTCTTTCTCCGACAGGAGCTTCCTCATCAGCTCCTCCATCTGAGCCAGGCGCTCGAGGGTTTTGTCCTGATTTCCTTGGTTATTCCGGGGATGTTCAACAGCTCCGGATCCATTGTACATATTTGGTGGGTTATTGCCCCTCCTATCTTGAGATAGGTTATTTGGGGCATTCCCGCCATTACGTACTTCGAACAGGGCTCCCCCCGAGCGAGCATGGCTGTCACCTCCGACTTATTCCCCTCTATGAGAGTTAAGGCGATCTCGCAGGTCGCCCCCCTGGGTGGTTTGAGAACTTGTGACGAACTTAAACGCTGACGCAGGTCTCCGCCAGAAAGGTCACTCCGGCGACTACCGGTCCAGTAGCTCCTGTTAGAGAGGCTCGGAGTCCGCCTTTGGTGGTGAGGATCCGGGCTTTCTCTCGGCGCCCTGCTACGTCGGGAAGGCCCTGCGGATGGCGGGTTTCTCCTGCTACTTCCGTAGGCTGGAATATCTCGGATGGGCCGAGGAGGAGATGGGTATCTTATTGGAGATGGAGGATGCCTGACCGGAGAGGCGATCCTGGTTTCGTCAAGGCGGATCAAGTTAGGTGGGGGCCTTTCGGCCTTGCCAACCTGCGGGTCCCGCGCCTGGCGATCTGGATGAGGCGCAGGACAGCTGGTGGGGACGGGCTGATGCTGCGAGCCCTCCCCGGATCTCCTTTTGGAATTTCCTCAAGCTCTCCTGGGCGCGCTCGAGGCTGATTGGGAGCTGGGAGTCGAAGTTCGGACTAAACGGCTGTACTGTTGTTGTTCGGCTCTAGGCATTTCTCCGAAGTTTGCCTCTCGATGGTGCGATGAGGGAATATAGTTGGCTGTCGAAAGTCTGTTCGAGCGGCTATGCCTGGACCAATTACCCCGGCGGGACTTATGAGTCTCGCCTTGCCTCTTTCCGACGTTAGCGTCGGTTGTAAGAGGGGGTAGTCGGGCCAACACATCCTTGATCTGCTGATTAGTCGTTGCTAGCTGGCTCCTCAGCTGAGCATTCTCCATCTCCACCACAGTGTAATAACTTAGGTTTGGATTAGGTGGCCGGGGCGCCGAACTTCCAATGTCATCTCGGCCCACCGGTTGTTTGCCCGGCCGCTGTTGGACCTCAGGAATTTGTTCATCGGGGATGGCGATATGATGAGCCTCCTGCCCATCATGTTGTTCCGTCTCGTTACCATGTCTGGATCGAGTGGTCACCATAGTTGGATGTTTGCGACAGCACCAATCTAACTTGTTCTCAATGAAAGCACCAAATTGTTGACGCGGTTCTTCGCCAACAAGTAATTAAGAAAATAAGAGGAAGGGATTAATGCTTATGTTGAACCGAAATAGATGAATGATCTTTTGAGAATGGGCTGGTGACACAAATATGTTTTTAGGTGGTTCAAAGGTTAAAATCCTTCTACTCCACCAGTCAATATTATTGCTATTTGCTTGGTATTCTTTTACAGGGTGTTTCTTACACAATCGAATCCAACCCTTTGTAACTCCCAGGGTCTCCATATTTATAGGAGAGGGCACCTGGGAGTTGATAAGAAGGTCATCCCGTGACCTTCTTACCTATCATGTCAACTCTGTGACATTCATGATTAATTCCTAAAACCTGACACATAAGTGTGGTCTAATCAATAGGTAAGGGGATAATGGGCCGCACGGCCCAACCCAGTCATGGGTGTCTGAATACGCACCTTCATGCTGCGTGTTCGAGAAGTCAAGGATATATCAGACACGTGATGTCTGATATATGCATGTTTACCTTTCGTGGTTGACTTTATAAGGGGTCATAGCCTCCAACCCCAGCTCGTACCACGAGTTGGATGCTTCCCTTGACCTGTGACCTTCAGAGTCCAACTCAGTCTAACCTTGGCAAACCCTTAGGCTACCTCGAGCTGAGGAGATAGGATCTTTCGATGGCAGCTCCGGTCTGTGGGGATGTCCACGTGGCTGATACAGTTCAGGCCGTATCTCAGCTCGCTAATAGCCCGTGGGAAAATCAGGGCGTACAGATTTAATATAGGTGTATTCTATGTAACTACTGCTTGTGTGAGTATAGTCTTTCAGGTATTATCATGGGTGAGTACAATTCATGGTGATGAGAAGCCTCGTGGGAATGCCAAGTGTGAGTATAGCACAAGGCATGACAAATTACATTTCATGTCCGATCAATATGGATGTGAGTTGATTATCGTATGTGAGTACAATGTGCGATATGAGACTCTGGTGTATGTGTGTGAGTACAACACACATTAGAAGTTTACTATGGTATTGTATTTATATCGCATGTGGTTAATTATGAAGTTGTAATTTATGCTTATGTAATATGGTTCGGGGATTATGTCTTATATAGCTCTTCTTACTGGGCGTTAGCTCACGGGTACTCTGTGTGCAGGTAAAGGCAAGAAAAAGCAATGAGTGGTGTGAGCTCGAGGCATGGATCTTACATGTTAGCGGCAGGCGGTGTTTTAAAGTTTTTAAAATACTTTTGGATTGGAACGATTTAGTATTGGTTTTGGACTTGAAACGGTTTATTAATGTCGTTATTGTTTTTAGTTAAGTGTCAAACATTTTATTTTAAATAGTGAGATCCCATGTCAAGTTTTATTTCAATAAATGAGTCTTTTATGTCATAAATGTTTATCGATTAAAAACATACTTTTTATAAGTAATGTCTCGAGAAATCAATTGGGGCGTTACATAAAATGTATATACACTGCTAACAAAATTATATATCATCATTAAAATGTATATAACATGATATAAAATTATATACTATCATTATGTATAACAAGATAGAAACTAAATATCATCGACAAAAAAATGATATACTATATCACATAAAACATATACACTAATTGGAAAATAGTATACCAACAGCTAATAAAAAACGAAAAAAAAAATGAATATAACATTAAAATAAAAACTAATATACATATACCACAATATTAAAGTCATATGCTTCTAAATAAAAAAATAATAAAAAAAGTAAATTGGAAAAACAAAAATATAATAAAATTACAAATTTGAAAAAAAAACTATTTTTCTAACTTTAAAAATATGAGACATTTATTAATTATCATCTTAAAAAAAAAAATTGTTATGAGTATCGCTTTAACGAAGGACACTTACATAGTAAGGACAATTTATGTAATCAACAATGCAAAATATTAATTTCTCTGCAATTTTTAAAATAATGATGACACTGAATTTCTTGATTCTATAGTTTTGGGTCACTCTAATTTCTCAAATTTTATTTATGTGTGCTTTTCTTTATATGTTAGATTTGGGGAGTTATATATATTTCTAGGCTTTTATATATATATATATATGCTAATATGACTAATGTTCTTGTTCAATTTTTTGTTGGGTTCGTCATCCCCTCTTGCTTACAAAACGTATAGATCAACTTTATATATATATATATATATATTTAATCAGCTTTTTATATTTTAGATTTTGGATCTTCTTTTTGAGTTTGCAGGGTCATTTCTGGGCTTATATTTTAGATTATTATTCAGTTGCTGCTACTTTTCTGTTGCCTAAATTATACTGATTTCTTGTCATGTATCAAGTTCTGTGCAAATCTCTAGATTGACCTTGTTTTGTACCAAAATCTCTTGGCTTGTTAAGTTATGTGTCATTTTATGGCTTTGTTCAGTTATAGTTTCTGGTTTTGTTAAGTTTTAGTTATGGTCTTTCTTTCTAATAAGTTCATTACAGATAATTATTTGGCTACTTTTTATCTTCCTTTTGAAATTAGATTATTTACATTAATTAAATCTAATCGTTTTCTTATTAAATGCTATTAATAATTTACGTAATATTATTTTTGTATACTATATTGTTTGGCAGTTTAATATGAATAAGTGCATAGCACTTATAAATTTATTTATATATTATCACTATTATTAATGATGAAATGTTTCTATTATTAATTATTAGGTCAGTTTTTATTTCAAAAAATTGTTTAGTTTTCTGCTTAATTGTAGACTCGGTTTTGTGCACGGAGTGATTATTCAATCCAGACTACTGATAATGGTGCTTCTTTTATGATATAATATATTCTGAAGAAAATTAGAAGCACTCAAAAACTCTATTTATAAACTATACATTCAATGTTGTTGTTATTATTATTATTATCTTGGTGACTTTTTTCACCAATTTATTAAAATTGACATGTTTTAATCATTGGTTGAGCTTAACTGTCTCAAGTTTATTTTTTGGTTCAAAGGGCATAGTTCTATTCATGTGTTATTATAGTAAATATTTTAGTTATAAGTACTAATTCAGTTATAAGTACCAGTTAAGTTATAAGTACTAGTTGGTGCACTGATCTTGTGCCTTCAAAGATACAGCTTTAATCATTGGACATAATAAATTGTTTTGATCTAATGGTGACATATTCAGCCTCAAAGTTTTCACAGATTTATTTTAGTTTTATCATAAAAATTATAGTTGGTTTGATGTTTTTTCCAATATAAAAAATTTCTTCATATCATTATCATTATTTAGCATCCTAATCAATGCTTATTTATTTTGTAGCGGGTTCTTTCTTTTAGCTAAAGCAGGTTGTTTTGCAATTGGTGACACTTTCAGCATTTCAATGATAAATTTTAGGAATTGTTTTAAAAAATATGGCTTTTATATCATCAATATACAAAAATATGAGTGTCACAAATGATTCGACATACAAGTACTCTCCACATCGTAGAAAATGAAACGGACTCAGACGATCAAAGTTCTTTGACTAAATCAGACAATTCTTCGGGTGACTGGTCTGAAGAAATAAGCTCAACTTCTGATGATTCTATACTGAGTGACCCCGTGTTAGGCACTACTGTTAGTTCTGTTATAGCTGAGTTGTAATTAGTTAGCTTTCTGTTATTGCTTAGTTAGATTTCTGTTATTGCTGAGTTGTAATTAGTTATTCTGTTAAACAGAATCTTGGTAATTAGTTCTAAGTGCACCGACTGTAATATGCACCAACTGTAACAGAGTATATATATACTCTTCTCTTCAGTAAAATAATTCATTCTCTCCAAAATTCTCATCTCAATTTTCACTTTCTCAACTGGTATCAGTGCCTAGGTCTCTTTTTTTTCTTTCTCTTCTTCTTCTCTCGATTGTTCTTCATTCCTCTGTCAATGGCGTCTTCATCGAGCAATCTTCCTCAAGAACGTCCTACCACACAAGCTGCTGCATCACAGGCCAATTCTCTTCCGATGACTGGTCCTCCACTTCCAGTACACATGGCTCCTCTGAATCTCCGATTAACTCGCACCAACTACATGTACTGGAGATCTCAAGTTCTTTCCACCGTTCGAGCTTACGATCTTGAAGGTTTTCTCACCGATGACCGATCTCGCCCGCCGGCAACCATTTTAGATCCGCTGGACCACGATCATCACATTTCAAATCCTGAAGTTGCTTCCTGGTTGCGGCTTGATCAGTATCTAATGAGCTGGCTTTTCAACTCCATCTCTGAAAACATGTTCGGTCATGTCGCTCGATGTGTCTCCTCTGCTCAAATCTGGTATGAACTTGCTCAACTATTCTCCAATACCTCTAAGGCTCGTATTCTTCAATTCCATACTCATCTTCAACTGGCCAAAAAAGGATCGGCACCTATTGATGAGTATATTCTTAAGATGCGATGCTTGGCTGATGCTTTAATGGCTGCAGGACAAGCAATCACAGATGATGAACTTGTTTTGCACATTCTAGGCGGACTAGGTCCGGAATATGAGTCCGTTGTGGTTAATCTTACTGCTCGAGAGACAGTCACCTTATCTGACCTACAATTCAATCTCCAAAATCATGAGATGAGACTTGAGAATCAACAAGTTGTAGCTACTGTGGATCTTCAAAATCCACCAGCCAACTACACTACTTCCACAAAGAAAAGTGGAAATTCATACAACTATACTCCAGGATCCCGTGGTCGTGGCTATCCACCAAGAGGACGTGGTGGCCGTGGTTATTCACTGCGTGGCAACAACAGCACCTCCAACAGACCGGTTTGTCAAATTTGTGGCAAAATGGGACATATAGCTCTGAAATGTTATCACCGCTTTGATCTAAACTACCAAGGTGATGCAGTACCAGTCAACAACACCACTCCTTCTAATGGCTTGTCTCAGGATCCTACTCCTCAAGCACTTCTTGCCACTCCTGCAACTGTTGCTGACAATTCCTGGTATATGGACAGTGGAGCTTCTCATCATGTCTTAGCTCACACTAATTCTCTCACCTCTCCCACCAGCTACAAAGGCAAGGAAAAACTGGTTGTAGGTAATGGCTCCCAACTTCATATTCATCATATTGGTGATGCTTATATACATTCTAGTAGACCTCTACATCTTAAAAATGTATTACATGTCCCTGCCATCAAGAAAAATCTTATCAGCATATCTAAGTTTACCTTAGATAATAATGTTTCTTTAGAATTTACACCTAACTTGTGTTTTGTTAAGGACATTGTTACGAACCAGGTACTACTTCAGGGGCATCTACATGAAGGACTATATCAGCTCATGCTTCCAACCTCTACCAAGACTTCAGCTCCCTTCAATCCCAAACCTACTGCCTATGTTAGCGATTTTTCTTCTGCTTTCAATAATACCAGTAGCAATAACTCTTCTAATGTTTCACAAATTCCTCATTGTACTCAGTCCTCTCGAGTTGTAGCTCTATGGCACAACCGACTTGGACATCCCTCTCATGTTGTTCTAAACAAAGTTCTTAATAAAATTCAAGTTTCTTGTTCAAAATCTCTTTCTAATTTCTGTGATGCCTGTCAATATGGTAAAAACCATCTAATGCATTTTCCAAGTTCTACACTGAAAACAACTAAACCTTTGCAATTAGTGCACTCTGATTTATGGAGACCCTCACCAAATCTATCACCTGAAGGGTACAAATATTACATTATGTTTGTTGATGATTTCACCAAGTATTCTTGGATCTATCCTATGCGTCTCAAATCTGAAGCATTTAGTATTTTTTTACTGTTTAAAACAATGGCAGAAAAACAACTTGATCTACCCATAAAATGCTTACAAACAGATTGGGGGGGAGAGTTTCGCCCATTTCAAACTCATCTTCAAAAACTTGGTATCTTGTTTCGCCACCCTTGCCCTCACACCCATCAACAACAAGGTCGAGTAGAACGAAAACATAGACACATCACAGAAGTTCCTCTTACACTCCTAGCCAAAGCCAATCTACCCTTACATTTCTGGTGGGATGCTTGTGTTTCTGCTGTCTTCCTCATAAACAGACTACCCACACTCACTCTTCATTACAAATCTCCTTTTGAATGCTTGTATAATATTGCCCCTGACTATACCTTTCTAAAAGTCTTTGGTTGCGCTTGTTTTCCATATCTACGTCCTTATCGTCATCACAAATTTGAGTTCAAAACCACAAAGTGTGTATTCCTTGGTTATAGTCCATTTCATAAAGGATATCGCTGTCTACATCCCACTGGCCGTATATATATTGCTAGAAGTATAAATTTCAATGAACTTGAATTTCCATATACTCACTTGTTCTCACAGTCCAATATCCCCTCCTTATCTCGGCAAAACACTACAGCCCCTGCCTTTATCATACCCTCTCCTTCGCCTATAACACCAACTCCTTCAAGCTTTCCAACTCCTTCCCTTGAGTCCACTCCTTCCATTTCTGGCCAACATATCTCACTGAATCAAGCTGATCCTTCATCATCATCCTCTCAAGTAGTACCTCATTCCAACGATGTTCTTAACACAACTGAGGTAAGTGCTTCTTCTACTGATTCATTATTATGAGAGGTACCACTAAACTCTGCTGATGTTCTTCCTCCTGTACCGCCGATCTTACCAAGTGGGCAACCCATGCAAACAAGATCCAAGTCTGGCATATACAAACCAAAAATTTATGTTGCTGCTGCTTCAAACGAGATCTTGGGTGCTCCTACTTCTGTCAAAGATGCCTTAAGTATCTCAGCTTGGAAAAATTCTATGGAGGTTGAATATGCAGCCTTAATGAAGAACAACACATGGAGTTTAGTACCACCCACTGCCAACATGAACGTTGTAAATTGCAAATGGATATATCGTACCAAGTTCAAAGCTGATGGATCTTTAGATAAGTATAAAGCTCGGTTGGTGGCCAAGGGATTTCAACAAACGCCTGGCCTTGATTTCACTGACACTTTTAGTCCAGTTATTAAAGCTTCTACAATAAGAGTGGTCTTGGCTCTTGCTGTTACTTATGGCTGGGATATCCAACAAATAGATGTCAACAATGCCTTCTTAAATGGAGTTTTACAAGAAAGGGTCTACATGAAACAACCACCTGGTTTTATTGATTCTCAACATCCAAATCATGTTTGTCTTCTACATAAGGCACTCTATGGCCTTAAACAAGCTCCTAGAGCATGGTTTGATCAGCTCAAAACCACATTACAAAGCTGGGGTTTCAAGAGTTCTACTTTCGATCACTCCTTTTTCTACAAAACAACGCAAGGATCTCCCTTGTTCATCCTTGTTTATGTTGATGATATTCTGGTTACTGGTGCAAGTTCAGAGTCTATCGCTCATCTTATTCAACAATTGCACACCAAGTTTGTGTTAAAGTCTCTTGGCTCTGTTAGTTATTTTTTGGGCTTTGAGGCAACAAGGACAGCCACTGGGTTATATCTAACACAGTCCAAATATGCATCTGAGTTACTTGTCAAGACAAGCTTTTAAGACTCTAAACCAGTTCCCACTCCAATGGTTCTTGCCAACAAGTTGTCTCTTGGTGATAGTGCTTTATTTGACAAACCTGAAGTGTATAGGAGTGTCATTGGTGCTTTACAATATCTTACACTTACACGACCAGATCTTTCATACTCAGTTAATAAACTGAGTCAATTTCTCAAAGCTCCTTCCATAAACCATTGGAATGCTTGCAAACGCATCCTCCGCTATATCAGAGGCACACTCCATCTTGGCTTACACTTTCAGTCATCTCCTATTCTTAACTTAGCAGCTTATTCAGATGCCGACTGGGCCTCTAATTTGGATGATCGAAAGTCTATCAGTGGTTACTGCCTCTTTCTTGGTGCAAATCTCATTAGTTGGGCCTCACGAAAACAACAAGCTGTTGCTCGCTCTTCTACAGAATCTGAGTATCGCGCTCTAGCCTCTGCTGCAACAGAATTAGTGTGGCTGCATTCGCTTCTTACTGAAGTAGGAATCAAACTATCTTCTCAGTTGCCAGTCCTTTGGTGTGACAATCAAGGAGCACAAGCTTTAGCTCTCAATCCTGTGTTTCATGCCAAAACCAAGCATATTGAAGTGGATGTTCATTACATTCGGCATCTCCTAGCTAACAAACAACTGGAGGTTCGGTACATATCTTCAGAAGAACAACCTGCTGATATCTTCACCAAACCAATCTCCTCACCTCGCTTTGAGTTCCTTTGTAACAAGCTAAACTTGGACTACTCCAACTATAGCTTGAGGGGGGCTGTTAGGCACTACTGTTAGTTCTGTTATAGCTGAGTTGTAATTAGTTAGCTTTCTGTTATTGCTTAGTTAGATTTCTGTTATTGCTGAGTTGTAATTAGTTATTCTGTTAAACAGAATCTTGGTAATTAGTTCTAAGTGCACCGACTGTAATATGCACCAACTGTAACAGAGTATATATATACTCTTCTCTTCAGTAAAAGAATTCATTCTCTCCAAAATTCTCATCTCAATTTTCACTTTCTCAACTCCCCGAGAGCTTATCCAGTAAAACTTTGTCCAGCGATGGCGATGAAACATTTCCACATCTGATGGTGCAACCAGCTGAATCAAACTCACAGACCGAACCAATTATCACAAGCGAAGACGAAAGTGGAAATGAATCAACAACACCACATGTTCCCCAAAAACGAAAAAGTAAAGGTTCAAATTTTCAAACGTTTACTTTAGATGACCTCCCTCCATCAAAATAACGCGAAAGGTTCCAAGAGTTTCAAGCTTGGCTCAGCCTAGAATCACAAAGACCGGAAGCACAGACAGGAACGATTCTCCTCAGCTTTGTTTTCCGTTTTACAGGCACCCTACAAGACTGGTGTACAAGTCTAGGCGATTACAGACAAATGACGTTTTTACAAATTCCATATGTCACCAATGCCATGACCTATCTGTATATTGAGTTCTGCAGACAAGACACTCAAGTCACTGAAAGACTTCGTGCAGAATTCTTTAAACTAAAATGTTGTTCAATGGATAAGAGAGATTTGGAGAAGCATTATAAAAGGATGACTCAACGATTCTACCAAATAGGTGGAATTGATGACCCAAATCTAAAACAGACGTTCCTCTCTTCCATACTAGAACCACTAGGAGAAGAAACCTTCAGACTTCTCTCGGGAACAGGAAGAACCTTAGCTGATGCTACGATTGGAGAAATCTATCAACTAATTCTAAAGGCATTGGAAAAGATGTGCTCTCGGCACAAATTTATCCAATAATTCATGAAACAATCCAAGAAGCTTGGAAAGGTTTGCAGCCAAAAGGAACTACGAATCAAATGCCAATCAGAATTAGCATGTTCCTGCCTTCCTGAAAAACGGAAACACAGCAAAAGGTTTAAAACCTTTAGGACCTTTAAATCCTCAAAGGAAAAAGGACGCCGCTCCTTCAAGTTTCTAAGGAGGAAGCGCTCTTTCAGAAAGAAGTCTGACAGATGTTTCATCTGTGGTGAAAAAGGACATTATGCCAAACAATTTCCCAAAGGGAAAACTGCCAAACTGATCTCCCACATTCAACAAACAACGGGCATATCTCTCGAAGAGAATGATCTAGAATCCATCTTCTCTACTGATGACGAGATCAATCCAGAATCCCTCTGTGCATTCGAACAACAGAAGGCCCCAAATGATTTCTACCACATGGCAGCAATCAATACAATACAACCATCGCCAATCATCTCCATGCAGATCTTCTCTACAAAGTATGCTCGGCCAGTCAAAGTAGCAGCCTTCTTTGACATAGGAGCATCATACACCATGATGAACCCTGATGTTCTCCCTCTAGAATATTGGAGGAAAGAAAAGCAATTCTTCCACGCTGCAAATGGAAACATCTTCTGTACAGAGCTCATCAGTAAACCAATCAAATTACAATTCTTCCCAGGATGCTCTATCATTCATAGAGTAATTGGTTCAAAATTACCAGGGAAAGATCTAATTATTGGTTTTGATGTCTACACTAAGAAAAAGGGATTGAGAATCCTTCCTGGTGGCCTTGGTTACAAACAACATTTTGCTCCATGGGAATCTATACCAAACTATTTTCTCATGCCTCCTGATCCATTCTCCAAAGTCAAACAAAGGCTTATAGAAAATTCTTATGCCACAAGTCATGTTGAATTCCTCCAGAAATGTGAACGCCCTCTTTGGAAAAATCATCAGTTTACCATTTAAGCTCAATGAAGATGTTAACCTTACCAAGGCAAGCCACCCAAGCATGAACCCAGAACATCATAAAATGGTAACTGAGGAATGCAAAGAACTACAACAACAAGGACTAATCGAACCAACCACCTCTTCATGGGCATGCCATGCTTTCTACGTCAACAAGAGATCAGAACAGGCCCGAGGAAAAGAGAGGTTGGTCATCAATTATAAGCCTCTTAATGAATTTTTGGCAGATGATAAATTCCCCCTACCAAATAAAAATTCCCTATTTGCAAGCCTGTCAAAGGCCCAAATATTTTCAAAATTTGACCTCAAGGCAGGGTTTTGGCAGTTGGGTATTAAAGAAAAAGATAGGCCCAAAACGGCCTTCTGCATTCCAAACCACCACTATCAATGGACTGTCCTTCCCTTTGATCTCAAAACAGCTCCATCACTGTTCCAAAAGGCCATGACTAAGATCTATGACCCTATTCTAGATAAGGCCCTAATCGACATTGATGACATATTGCTCTTCTCACAGGATGAACAAGCACATCAAAATCTTCTGGCCCAGTTCATTTCTCTCACAGAAGCCCATGGGTTCATGCTATCCGAAAAAAAGATGATCATTGGACAAGCCCAAATTGAATTTCTAGGGATGAAGCTCATTAAAGGCCAATATGAAGCCCAACCGCACATAGCCCAAGAGTTGTTAAAGTTTCCCGAAAAGGACTTCACAAAGGTCCAAATTCAACAGTTCCTAGGAATTGTAAACTATTTACGGGATTTTGTCCGGCGACTTTCGGAAATGACAAGACCACTCAGCGACATTCTTAAAAAGCAAACTCCACCATGGTCACAAGAGCAAACTGTAGCAGTCAAAAAGCTAAAAGAGATAATGCAGACACTGCCACCTCTGCAGATTCCTTCTAATGGGAAAAGAATCCTACAAACAGACGCTAGTGATCGGTATTGGGGAGCGGTCCTACTTAAACAAGACAAGATAGGGAAAAAGCAAATTGTAGCAGTCAAAACCCTAAAAGAGATAATGCAGACACTGCCACCTCTGTTGATTCCTTCTGATGGGAAAAGAATCCTACAAACAGACGCTAGTGATCGGTATTGGGGAGCGGTCCTACTTAAACAAGACAAGACAGGGAAAAAAAATTTGTGGATACAAGAGTGGCCACTTCAAAGACTCTCAGCTCCATTATCACTCTACCCTTAAAGAATTATTGGCGATAAAGATGGGTATCACAAAATTTGAATTCCATCTGATAGGACACCATTTCTTGGTAGAAACAGACTTTGTCGCGTCAAAAGGAATGCTTAGTCTAAAAAAGAGCAAAATGACAAATGCCCAACTTTTGAGATTGGCAGTTTGGTTTGACAACTATTCTTTCGACATTAAACACATTCAAGGCAAAAACAATATTGTGGCTGATTTCTTATCCAGATCACCACCTGTTATAAATCTAGCCGCAGGATACTCACCAAGAATCATCCCCATTATCGTCCAAAAATCACCACATACCATCCCAATCATATTCATGATGGCCTCTTCCTCTTCTGTCACACACACCCAATCTTTTCCCCGGGATGAAAAGAAGATCCTTCCAAAAACATCCAACAAATCAGCCAGAGAAAGAGCAACCCACAGAGCAATCTTTATCCAGAATCTTATGATCTCCAAGCTTGGACCTTCTATACAAAATGACTTTGGAATCCATCCAAAGTATCCATTTGCCCAAATCATACCTCTCCGAGATGCTATCTTCACACCAAAACCGATAGCCCACCTTTTCTGGTACCTGGCCAGTGTCTTCACCATAGTTGTCGAAGTACAAACTATGGCCTTGCACACATCCATAAAATCATTCTTGGACCAAGAAAGGTTCAAGCCAGCTTACCAAGTCCAAATGGATATTTTGTCCTGGTTCGCCCCGTTGGAAGAATGGAAAAGAGTCTTATCAGCTGAATGGAAAAGGGTCCAAAATAACAGGCCCACTTTTATCTACCCACCAGGCCCAAATGTTACCAGCCTAATGAACTGTTATACTGTTCTCTTTCTTAGCCTCAATGCCAAGCTCGATGAAGAACATAATATAGTTACTAATCCAACATTCGAAGTCTACAGGTCAAAAGAAGAACCATTATGTGGTCTTGGGGGCCAAGAATACATGGACATCCAAAAGAGTCTGTTTGAGAAAAACCAGATTATACCTCCTGATTTGTGGCCCAAGCCAGAAGAAGATGCTCCTTGGGAGACATTCCCTTCCGACTATACTCGCAAAATAACAAGGGCCCTTGAAGCCTTCCATATATCAAAAAATGAAACAGATCAGGCCACCAAACTCGAAGAAACATTAGAGCAAAAATATCCGTCTCTGTACAAATTGACCGATACTGAAGGGGTAGTTTTGCGAAAAAATGATTACTTTGAAGATTCACAAAACCCATATGCTGACCCTACAGATATGCAAGACCTCTATCTCTTCCATTACACAGGAGACGAATGGAACGTGATGTGCACAGAATACGACGCCTGTCCTCCAGCTGGCAGTGATGAGGATGACGAACCGACAGGATGGAATCCACTTCATGAAAACCCAACATATGACTCTGACTATGAAACTAGCCATGAGACAATATTTAAATAATTAATGTATATTTCAACCATAAGTTTTTGTTGTTTAGCATTTTACTTTTGTCGGGGAATCTTATCCCTTACCTATGCTTTTGTCTTTGTCGGGGAATCATATCCCTTATCTTGTTTAGGGAATCTTATCCCTTATCCTATCCCAACTATGGTTGGTTTTGACTAGGATGGGTTAAGTTTGGTTAAGTTTGTGTGCTGGAG
Organism: Humulus lupulus; assembly: GCF_963169125.1. Lineage (NCBI taxonomy): Eukaryota > Viridiplantae > Streptophyta > Magnoliopsida > Rosales > Cannabaceae > Humulus > Humulus lupulus. The sequence goes on from NC_084802.1 coordinate 16,610,123, forward strand.
TATGTGGCTATATAAGGCCATCATCCCTCCTTGTGTAAGTCAGAGAATTACGAAGCAATAAAATACCAGAGTGTTTATTATAGGAGCACTAGAGTTTGCAGAGCTTGTGGATGAGGTTTCGTTTGCCATGTTCTGAAATAGAGACTCGTTGGTAGGATAGGATAAAGTATGGCTCTGATACCATTAATTTGTATAGGAAAATTTATTATGCAAAAAAATTAAAGTATGAAAAACACAATTAGTAGTTAACTAAAATATGGAAATGCCACATTTTTTATTATAATTGTGTTTTCTTTGATTTTGAAGGTAATTTTATATTATTTTTTTTCAATTTTTTTTATTTTTTTCCTTCATTTTTTAATTATTTTTGCTTTCTTTTTTTCCTTCTTTTTTTTTTCTTTCCATTTTTCCATTCTTCTTCTTGTTGTTATTCTTCTTCTTTTCATTTTTATCCATTTATCTAATTTTTTTCTTTCATTTGTATTGTTTTTTTTATATATATTTTTTCAGTTTTCTTTCTTTTTTTTTTCTTTTTTTCCTTCTATTTTTTCTTCATTTTTGTATTTATTATTTTCTCCTTCCATTTTTTTTCTTCTTCCATTTTTTCTTTTTTTCTACAAATTTTTTCTTTCATATTTTTTTCTTTCTATTTTCTCATTATTTTTCTTCTTATTCTTTTCATTTTTATCCATTCATCTGTTTTTTTTCCTTCATCATTTCATTTCTTTTATTTTGTTTTTTTTCTTCATATTTTCTTAGTTTTCTTTCCTAAGTTTTTTTCCTTTTTTTTCTTCATTTTTTGTACTTATTCTTTTCTCATTCCATTTTCATTTTTTTTACATATTTTAACATTACATAATTATTTTACTATTTTTTTTATTTATTATCTTTTATTATTGTAATTTTTTGTATACTTTTTTTCCACTATATGTAAAAAAATTCAAATCAATTTTTTCAGTATTTTCCTTTTATTGTAATCCTTATAGGAACACCAAAATTTGGAAAGAAAACTAATAAAGATATGCAAACGTGAATGAATAACCAGTTACCCTGATGTGAACATTCAAATCTAAAAAAAAAAATTATATGAAGAAGATGGCAGAAAAGGGAAAGGGGGTGGATCTGATTTTTTTTTCTATCTTCAAATTTGTGGAAACGGGTTACCTTCTCGTTATTTGTGTGTATATTTCTGGGGTAACTAGTTACATTCACGTTCTTTGTGTGTATCTTTATGTGGGTAACTAGTTACCTATGTTACTAAAATCATAGTTATTTCTTTATTTTTTAATGAAGTGTTCTTCCTCTTTTTCATTCAGATTTGATGTTTCTTTTCATATTTAATAAGAGTAACCCGTTAACCTGTTACCCCTCTTATGGTAAATGGCTACCCTTCTTATGGCAGAAGGTTACTCCTCTCAGGGTAACTAGTTACTCTTCCTGATACATGTTATTTAACCTAGCTCTAGGATTTGTTTTACATAATTGTCAAAGATCAATCAAGTAACTGGTTACCTTATCAGGATTTGAAAAAACAAACATACAATCTAAAAGAAAAGGAAAAAAGGTTTATAATAAATAAAAAATAATTTTAAGGTTTTCCTCTAAGTTTTAATTTTCATAAAAAATAGGTTAGGTAACCATTTGGTACACTGTGTTTTTGCAAAGTATTATCTTGGTACCCTATGTTTACAAATAATGCTCACTTGGTACCCTGCATTTTGAAATCGTACATATTTGGTACCCTGTATTTTAAAATTGTACATATTTGGTACCCTAAACTCAAATTTAATTAATAAATTTTTACCAATTTAATCAAATTACTCTCAATCATATAAGTTACAAATTATATATAATTGTTGATAGTTTGGTTATATTGACAAAAAATTATCAATTAGGATACTAAATATCTATGTATTCAAAATACGGGGTACCATTGAGCATTATTGAAAGCAGATGGTACCAGAACGATACATTGCAAAAACAAAGGGTACCAAATGTGTAAATTTCCTAAAAAATATACTTTTTGGGATGATGCTTTTTACAATATCAAAAATTTCTTCATATCTTTTTCATTGTATAGTGTATTAATCCACTTTTTATGTATTTATTTATTTTTGTAAGCGTTTCTTCTCTTGGCTCAAGTAGGAGACAGTTTACTTCTGCTTCAAATGCTCGCAAAATAGTATATTTTTGTTACAAAACTTCAGAAAACTATATATGTTCAAGAAAACTTTTGTTTTAATTACTCATAAACATTATATGTTGGTATATTATTGGTATATGTTCCAAGACTTTATTTTCAATGACTAAAAAAGTAGTATGTATGAGATATTTTTGTTGCAATTACTCAAAAAATTGTATATATTTCAAATATTTTGGTTACAGTTACTCAAGATACAGTAAATGTTGATACATATTTAGTATATGTTTAATTAAGAGATTTGTGTTATAGTTACTCAAGCTAAAGTATATGTATATATATTTTAGGGTGCATTTTGTACTCAGCATTGTTATATTAAATTGTTGTATTGTATAGCATATTTACATTGACTTTTTATTAACATGTTGTATATTTATATATAAATACAAATCAATATCAAAATATAATTTTATGTGAAAATATGTTATCCAATCCAATCAAATATAATGCATTATAAATACAATAAGGTATGATAATACGATGCATCAAACACAATTTTAGCGAGTGTTTGGTATGGAGTTTGGGTATGGTAGGAGTAGAGTTAGAGATGATTTAAATTAAGAAGATGTAAAAGTTACCATCAAATGAAGTTAAAAAGTATCACTTAAAAACACAAACTCTCAAACTATTAAAAATAAATTTACTAAATATGAATTAGTTTTGACATTTTCATTCCTACTAAACCTAACCCCATACCAAACACTCAGAAATTTTGGTTACAGTTTCCTAAAAAATATTATATGTTAATATATATCAACCCCAAAATGTTTGGTTAAAATCACTGTATCGTTATTATTAAATTTCTTTGTAGCAATATGTATAATCATTCATTTATGGGAATTTTTAAAAAATATGGCTTTTATACTATTAATGTGCAAAAATATGATAATTATATTTTTCTTAATTTATATGGAAAAATTTATTAAAGAAAAAATTAAAGTATGGGAAATACAATTAGTAACTAACTAAAATATAGAAATGTCACATTTTTGTATCATAGTTATATTTTCTTTGATTTTGAATGTGATTTTATTTTTTATTTTATTTTTTATATTTTCTTTCTTTTTTCCATACTTATTTTTTCTACCAATTTTTTTCTTTATCTTATTTTTTTCTTTGTATATTTCCATTCTTCTTCTTCTTTATTAATTTATCTATTTTTTTATTTCATTTGTTTTTTTTTTCATATTTTTTTAGTTTTCTTTCTTTTCTTTTTTTTTTTCCTTTTTTCTCCTTTTTCTCCTTCTATTTTTCTTCATTTTTGTATTTATTATTTTCTCCTCCCATTTTTTTTTTTTCACACATATGAGCTTTTTTTTCTTCTTCTATTTTTTTTTGTCATTTTTCAAACATATGAGCTTTTTTTTTCTTTCTTCTTTTCTTCTTCCATTTTTTTTTTTCAATTTTTTCTACCAATTTTTTCATTCATTTTTTTTTCTTTCCATTTTCCCATTATTTTTCTTCTTCTTCTTCTTCTTCTTCTTTTCATTTTTATTCATTCATCTATTTTTTTTCTTCATCATTTCTTTTGTTTTGTTTTTTTTTCATATTTTTTTTAGTTTTCTTTCCTAAGTTTTTTTTTTCCTTCTTTTTTCTTCTTTTTTTGTACTTATTCTTTCTCATTCTATTTTTTTTTCACTTTTTTTTCACACATATTTTAACATTACATAATTATTTTACTATTTATTTATTTATTATCTTTTATTATTGTAATTTTTTTTTATAGTTTTTTCCACTATATATAAAAAAATCCAAATCAATTTTTTCAGCATTTTCTTTTTACTGTAACCCTTATAGGAACACCAAAATTTGGAAAGAAAACTAATAAAGCTATGCAAACGTGAATGGATAACCAGTTACCCTCATGAGAACATTCAAATCTTGAAAAAAAATTATATGAAGAAGATGAGAGAGAAGGGAAAGGGGGTGGATCTGATTTTTTTTTTCTATTTTCAAATTTGTGGAAACTAGTTGCCTTCCTGTTATTTGTATGTATATTTCTGAGGTAATTGGTTACATTCACATTGTATATTTCTGGATTCTTTATGGTAATTGGTTACCTATGTTACTAAAATCATAGTTCTTTCTTCATTTTTTTCAATGAAGTGTTCTTCCTCTTTTTCATTTAGATTTGATATTTCCTTTTATATTAATAAGAGTAACTCGTCACCCCTCTTATGGTAACTGGTTACCCTTTTTATGGAAGAAGGCTACTCCTCTCAGGGTAACTTACTACTCTTCCCGGTACATGTTATTTAACCTAGCTCTAGGATTTTTTTTATATAATTTTCAAAGATCAATTAAGTAATTGATTACCTTATCTAGGATTTGAAAAAAGAAACGTACAATATAAAAATAAGAAAAAAATGTTTATAATAAATAAAAAAGGAATAAACACAATTCATATCACAAAAAAAAATTGCAAAACAACCAAAGAAAAATTTAATATAAAATTAGTTATATAAAAATATATAAAAAAACAAAAAAGCTAAAATAATAATCAAATTACAAACATACCCTTCCAAATTAATAAAACTTGATTAAGAGTAAAACTATGGCATAAACCAACTTTTATACAAAAATATGGGAAAATAACCCATAAAAGTGAAAAATCTTAAAAAAAATCCATAAATTAACTTTTTTTGAAAAAAAATCATCTTACTATTAAAAATCCCATATATAAAATGTAATTTCACCTTCATTTATAGTCAGGCCCAATTTAACCTAGCCCATTATAAGGCAACGAATATCAAGGCCTCCAAACAGAATACTGGCCAAGCCCAATTTAATCTAAGCCTATTTAGGTTTAGATTTCTTCTGCTATTGTTTAATATGCTCTATTTCTAATTCTAAGTACACAAAATAATTTCACTTTTAGATTTCACGATAAACCAAAACATCATTCCCAGTTCAATGATATAAAAAAATTTCTGATTGATTTTTTTTGTAACAAATTGTTGGGGAGTCGATGAGGTGGCATCTATGGGCAATTTGGTACTTAATTTTACTAAATTTTTTGGGACATTATATTAATTCCCCAAAATTTTATCATCACACCCCCATTTATTATTAAAAATTAACATAAAGTATGTATTTTCTAACATGTGCTCACCTTTTTCTATTTTTTTCTTCTCTTTTCATATTTAAAAAAAAAATACTTTTTTAAATATTTCGACATAAAAATATATGAAATCTTGTTAAGAAAAAAATAAAAATAATATATATATTGGGAACGACTACAACGTATCTTTTTTTTTTTTTTGCAATACCGGTGCATCCTTTTTCTATTTTGGCACCTGGATAGATATAATCTCAAATTTTTTTATATGACGATATACATTGTAGGTATTTAGAATATACTGTAAATTTTCAAGAAATTCTGAATAGTTTACGAAGCCGAAAACAGAGTTCAAACTATCAAATTTTACATGCGTACACAAAAAAACAAGCACACGTGCAACAAACAGTTTAGACCCTGTTTTGATACCATAATGTATTCAGAATTTCTTGAAAATTTGTAGGATGTTCTAGATAGCTATAATGTACACCATCATATAATTTTTTTGGATTATAATTATTCAGGTGCCGAAATAGAAAAATGATGTACCGGTGTTGTAAAAAAAGGGAATGCGTTGTAGTCGCTCCCTATATATATTAGTTTTAAAAAAATTATGACGAGATAAAATAAAATATTGAAACTAGTACAAAAAATAAAAAAAATAAAGAATGTAAAAAAATTTGAAAAAAAATGCTACGAATAAATTAGAAAAATAATTTAATTTAATTTTTTTAATAAATGGGGTGCATATATATATATATTTGGGATGTATTTCAGCCACATAGAAAATAGAATTTTTGTATAAGTTACATGATTAATGAAAAGAACTTTATATATTACAATAGTTTTTTTTGAGAATTTTTAAAAAATATAGCTTTTATAACATCAATGTGAAAAAATACGATAATTGTACTTTTTTTAATTTATATGGAAAAATTTATTAAAAAAAAATTAAAGCATGAGAAACACAATTAGTAGCTAACTAAAATATAGCAATGACATAATTTTTTTATCATAGTTATGTTTTATTTGATTTTGAATGTTATTTTTTTTTTCAATTTTTTAATTTTTCTTTATTTTTAATTATTTTTTCAGTTATTTTTTTCCCTTACTAATTTTTTCTTCCATTTTTCCCTTCTTTTTTTTTCTACCAATTTTTTTTTCATCTTTTGTTTCTTTCTTTCCATTTTTTCGTTCTTCTTCTTCTCATTTTTATTCATTTATCTATTTTTTTCTTTCATTTGTATTGTTTTTTTTTCATATTTTTTCAGTTATCTTCTGTTTTTTCTTTCTTTTTTTTTTCTTCATTTTTGTATTTATTATTTTCTCCTTCCATTTTTTTCTTTTTTCACACATATGACTTTTTTTTCTATTATTTTTTCATTTTTTTCTACTAATTTTTTCATTCATATTTTTTTATTTCCATTGTTCCATTATTTTTCTTCTTCTTCTTTTCATTTTTATTCATTCATCTGTTTTTTTTCCTTCATCATTTCTTTTGTTTTGTTTTTTTTCATATTTTTTTAGTTTTATTTTCTAAGTTTTTTTCCTTCTTTTTTCTTCATTTTTTGTACTTATTCTTTTCTCATTACATTTTCTTTTTTTTTTTCACTTTTTTTCACACATATTTTAACATTACATAATTATTTTACTATTTTTTTTATTTATTATATTTTATTATTGTAATTTTTTTTATAGTTTTTTCCACTATATATCAAAAAATTGAAATCAATTTTTTCAGCATTTTCTCTTTACCGTAACCCTTATAGGAACACCAAAATTTGGAAAGAAAACTAATAAAAATATAAAAACATGAATGAGTAACGAGTTTCCCTGATGAGAACATTCAAATCTAGAAAAAAAATTATATGAAAAGATGAAAGAGGAGGGAAAAGGGGTGGATCTGATTTTTTTTCTATCTTCAAATCTGTGGTAACTGGTTACCTTCCCGTTGTTTGTGTGTATATTTATGGGGATAACTGATTATCTTCACGTTATAACTGATTACCTTCATGTTCTGATGTGTGTGTATATTTCTAGGTTCTTTATGATAACTAGTTACATATGTTACTAAAATCATAGTTACTTCTTATTCTTTTAATGAAGTGTTCTTCCTCTTTTTCTTTCAAATTTGATGTTTATTTTCATATTTAATATGAGTAACCCGTCACCCCTCTTATGGCACAAAGTTACTCCTCTCACGATAACTGGTTACCCCTCCTAGTACATGTTATTTAACCTAGCTCTAGAATTGTTTTTTTTACATAATTGTCAAAGATCAATCAAGAAACTGATTATCTTACCCAGTATTTGGATAAAGAAATGTTCAATCTAAAATAAAAAAGGAAAAATGTTTATAATAAATAAAAATAATTTTAAACACAATTCATATTACAAAAAAAATTACAAAACAACCAAAGAAAAATTTAATATAAAATTAGTAATATAAAAACAATATAAAAAAATAAATAAGCTAAAAAAATAATAATCAAATTACAAACATACCTTTCCAAATTAATAAAACTTGATTAAGAGTAAAACTATGGCATAATCCAACTTCTATACAAAAATATGGGAAAATAAACCCATAAAAGTAAAAATTCTTAAAAAAAAATCATAGATTAACATTTTTTTTTTAAAAAACCATATTTTTGCACACACTATTAAAATTCTCATCTAAAATGTAATTTCCTCTAGTTTTTTAAAATTGGTATATTTATAAAAACAAAATTATACGTTACTTTTGTAAATATATTTAGAAAAAAGTTGTGTGCCAATGTAACTTTCTTATTTAAATGGATTAATTACATAAAACACTGTATGTTTAAAAAAAGTTTGAAATATACAGTGAATACAAATAATTACAAATATACGGTGCTTTCAAAAAAATACACGGAGATTAGTAAAAGGAAATAAAACAAGAATACAATTCATTAATGTATCAATTTGGTCTCTAATAGGTAATGAATAACTTTTTTTATGTCAGAAGTATGATGAAATTTTATTTTGTCGTTTACTCATAAAAAAAGAAACATCATTAATTGATGTAATTTAATTATGTTGATGTGATATAATAATATTCAATCATTTTCTTTTCAATTTTTGTATTTTTATTTTATTTAAAATGAATGTATTATTAATGTTAAATAAATATTTATGCTTGCATAAATTATAATATTTTTAATAAATATAATCTATTTCTATACTAGTAGTTACATATTTTTTCTAATATTTGTTACTTATATTATGTAATCTAACATTTTTGTATATATTAGTTACAAAATAAAATAGTATCTTTTAATAAGAAACTTAGTTTTATAAATTTTTTTACAAACATGTACTAAATTCACAAGTTAATTTTATAAATTTTTGTAACAATCATGTTAAATAAATTTTATAAATATTTATGTAAATGTTAGTTACAAAAATAAACTTTTTGGTTGTGAAATTAGTTTTATAAATTGTTGTTACAAAATGAAAAACTTGTTTAAAAAAATATTGTATTTCACCACTATATATATTCATTAAAGTGTTTTATAAATAATGAATATCTTAAATTTATATTTTTAAGTTGTATAACATAAATATGAAGGTTTCTATAATTATTTGGTACAATATTGTAACAATATGGAAAAAATATAATATTTTTATGTATATTTTGGTTATGATTTGTTAACTATAAAATATTTTCGTAAATGTTAGTTACAAAAAGATACTTCTTAGTTGTAAAACTAGATTTGTAAACTATTGTTACAAAAATAAAAAATTTAGTTACAAATTTGTTTGTAAGTTTTATCTAAAAAAAAACAAAAAAATCTACAATTCTATTACAGATTTTGTAAATATTATTTACAAACACGTAACAGATATTTACAAGTTTGTAACAGATATTTACTAGTTTATAAACGTTGTTCACAAAAAATTGTATTTTACAGTTTTTATTTATGATTTTGCCACTCCGTATTTACAATTTTGCAATTCCGTGTTTTTATAAAAAAATTCCGTATTTTTGTAATGTACCGTATTTTTCAGATTTTTTTTAACTTTTAGTGTATTTTTGTAGATTTCCCTATTTAAATCATCTTGAACCCAATATCCCATCCAAATAACTAATTTGGTTATTAGTATATGTACAACGAAGGTAAATTTATTACAATATATTTTATGTTGGTGAGATTAGATTATTACTAATATTGAGTATAGAAAGTCAATGTTTGAGCTTTAAGAGATCATAATAATTGAGTGGCATTTAAAGTAATTAGTGTACATATAACTATGTTACACTATTACGTGCATGAGCATGGCAGACTAGGACACTCTTCACGGCTCATGATATTATTCATGAATACAATGTCAATCATTTGTTCATAAAGACAATTGTGTTCATATGAATATAAAAAAAATTATATATATATATATATGGAGATATAATACAGATTATAAAATGTTGAATTCTCCAAAAAGGTAGTTAAGTTAATTAATGATTAAATACAAATACTTTTTTTTCTTTTTTATTGACAAATGCAAATACTTAATTTTATATTACAAATTAGGAGAGAAAGATTTATAGTAGAATTGGGGTTCTAACTCATTAAAATTAATTGGTGCTATATTGATCCTTTCTTATATAATAAGGGTGATCTGCTGTGTTTTCTAAATTGTTTTCATATGGGGACAATAACTAATATAATATTTCATGTTTGAGTATGAAAAGTGTGAACATAATAAATAATTTAAAATATAACATGATCGAACGTGATATTTTGAAAGAATGTTACAAGGACAGGTCAGAAAGTTTATTAGTATACATGTTGTCTAAAACATTTCAACGAATCCAATACGACCAAGTGGTACACATCGACCTAAAAGTCCCAATGAAAATCAAGAATGATGAAATGCGAAAATTTAACCTGGACTCTTGATACTATAACAAATCAGGATAGAACAATTCCAACTTAAAAATAATTAATTAGCCAAATAAAACAACCCTTCCCCATATAAGAATACTTTGTTTCCCATATTACAATTTTTATTACTTTGTTATATTTTTAAATTTGATTAGGGTTGCATGTATGAACCTTTGTTTGAGTTGTATAAGCATCTTCATATGGGGTTGGCTCTTGGATGACCAAAGCTTGTGAGAGGATATTTGTGTAATTGTATAGAGAATTGAATGTACTGTTGATTATAACAAAGTAACATGCATTGAATGGAATGGAATGAGGTGTAAATTCACATCACATGCATTAGATGTAGAGACCGAAATGTTCTTTCATTGTTACACGATATTTTCCTGAATTTGATGTATCTTAATTGGAAGTAATTTGCTATAAATTATAATAATTAATGCACTTCAACAAACTTCAAATTTGTCAAAAAGTATATCAATAATAGCCTCAAACCCACGACTTAATTTTCTTATTAATTTCAAAAACTTGAGGACCACCATTTATAATATCAAGAAAATAATATTCTTCTAGGCAAATAAGTGGGACACTATTCATTCACCAACATATGTTTTGGCAATTAATACATGTCTACCACAACATGGCAAAGTAACATGTAAATTAATTCAATACATTTGAAAGAAGTTAAAGACCTAACTCACTCACTATAAAGGGTCATTGTCAAATATTAAAGACCTGTGGGGTAGCATAGCCTGAGTTTTTGTTGTTGAAATATCTCCACACAAAAATTAATAAAAAAAAAAATCATCTCATTTATGATTCTCATTAATTAAAGCACTGAAACTCTTCTTTTTCGTTTCATGCATGCAACATTAGAGTCCCCCCAGAAACTTATTAATTAAGTAATAAAACTGTGCAGATCTAGAGTATGATGATCACCACTTCTTTTATATCTTCTTTTTAGGCATGGCTATAAATTTATATGAAAAAACACCAAAACGAAAGAGAATAATTCTGAAAAAAGTAGACAACTCACTAAAATTTATAATGGAATAAGAGAATAGTATTAACTATTAGGATCGTGTGTAACAATTAATGATCAATATCTTAATGTTCATATTCTGCTAATTCGTATAAAAAGGCCAAAAATTGTGGTGCCTACATTTCCTTATTATATAAGTATATGAACAGAAACTACATTGTTATTATACTATAATTTTAAATACATTCGAAACTTGCTATATTATAATATTCAGATTAATTTAATTAGTCAAAGAATGGAAGCACCTCTAATGTTTTTGGTTGGAAAAATATGTTAGTGTTGGCTAAGTCAATAAAGTAAGGACATATATATTCAATATCATAAATGCATGTATGGGATGACGTTCTATGCTATGAAATTGTCTCAAAAAAATAGTGTATATCCACATGTATATATGTTCACATCACATCCTTGTTTGTTTCGCATTAACTATATACCAATCTATTAATATCTTATATTTTAATTTAACTATTTATATAAATATATATTCATTTTTACCTACGGCACCATTTCTTTTAATACAATTTAATTGATATTTTAGTCTTAATTATAATTGTTAAACAATTAAGTTACATCACCAACATAATCCAATTCGATTCTATGCAATTCAATCTAAGGAATTTGCATATTCTAATCTTGTGCACAACTATATAATATTATTGAGTGGAAAATTATGAGAGGAACTTATTATTTGTAAAGAAAACCGCGTTTGATCACGTCGGTAAAATTTAAATTTTGCAGTTATATATTAATTTAGCATTGTAGATAAAGCAAGGAAGTTTCTCCCATATAAATTTATGAGTATATATATAGAGAGAGAAAGTTTCGGCCGTTACTTTTACTTTTACTTTTATTGCATGTGTTTTATTAATTTTCAATACTTGATAGATGTTTTAGATATCTCGTCAATTTTTGATAAATTATTCTAAATAATTTATAGTGCTAATTCAAATAATATGTGTTTTTTACGCGTATAAAAAAAATTAGGTACGCGTGTAATTTACTGTTTGAACTCTGATTTCAATATTGTAAATTATTCAGAATTTTTTGAAAATTTGCGGGATGTCTATTATAACTATAATATACTACATCATTAAAAAATAGATTATAATTTCTTAAGTCCTAAAAATTAAAAAAAAAAATAAACACTTCTACAATAGGGACAAAAGTAATATCCCTACCTAAAAAATTCATATAAATATATAAATATTAATATTGTTTCCAAAACCCCACCTAAAACAAAACAACAAAACTAGGAGAGTTATATTTTCATTCTAAAATATTATGAAGACATTCTTCCTTGCTTATTATTACATGTTTATCAAATGTTTAAAATATATTAATTTAAATCCTTAATTTTATTTAGGGAAAATACCATTTTGGCTCCTCAGTTTTTTTCAAATACGTGATCAATTCCTATGTTTTGTTAAATAACAATTCGGACCCTGTGTTTTACAAAATGGATCAAAATAGTACCATAGACCCAATTTTAGTCAAAATATTTTCAATTATAAGATCAATTCTCGGGTCATTAGTGATGCGATGAGTTCAGAGAAGTTGAGTAAGTGGTCTAAGAGCTTAGAATGAATAATTATATTTGAAATTTTTTTGACCAAAATTGGGTATAATGTACTATTTTGATCCATTTTGTAAAAGACAATGTCTGAATTGTCATTTAACAAAATACAGAAACCGATCGCATATTTAGAAAAAAACACAGGGGTCAAACATATATTTCCCCCTTTATTTATAAATTTTAGGTGAGTACACTTAATTCTATTTTTTTTTTCAATTGAGTATCTTTCTATTTTTGTTTAAATTGTAGCTAATTAAGATAGATTAATGTACTTTTTGTTTGATTAGTTGGAAGTAATAAAATCATAAAAATAAGAATAGAAATAAAAAAATAGAATATACTTTAAATATGAGCAAAAAGAGAGAATAATCTAGTATTTTATACTCTATTATCTGTCCAAAAAATTAGTATTTTACCAAAATTGTGATGAAAAAAAAAACCATTCTATTTCAATCACATTCCTATATTCGAAATTATAACTAAACAAATAAATAGAATAAAAACCATTCTGTTCTATTCCTTCTCACCAACTAAACATTATCTAAAAAATAAATAAATTTACCTAAAAGAATATTAATTAATTAATATTTAATAATATTATTCATATACACATAACACAACATATTCTATATATAAATAAATAATTTATATCAACGAAAGAGAAAGAAAAGGTTGCCACTATTAATTTTCTTGTTGCTTCCTTTTGTCCTGTTCACCTCCTTTAATGAAAACTCAAACAACATTAATTATTCATATTATATATAAAAAAAAAATGTTCAGTATAAATCTCATTAAATTGTTCATATATATAAATATATGACCTTTTATAATTAATTTGTCTGATCTCCTAGCTTTAATCACTCTATCTGATCTGAAGTGTTTGTTTGTTGTGAGACCTGACCCACTTAGATTCAACTTCCATGAACATATTTGCATTTACTTCATCTACATGCAAAAGCTAACTCCTCTGGTTAGCTATAGGGAGATAGAATGAGGCCATAAATATATAGGGAAATTCTCGGAACTTCACTTTAACTATATATATATTTATATATATATATATGCCTATTTTTCTTTTATTCTCTTTTTAATAAAACTATTATAACTTTTTATTAAGGCAAATAAAAAGTATAAAATATAGCTCAAGTAGTAAAGAATTTCTCTCTAACTAATCACACTACTTGTTATCAATAAAAGTATAAACTTAGTTAATTAAGATCAATCAAAGTTACACCTGAAAATTAAAGTTGATCATCTAAAAATTATGAATAATTAAAAAAATCACAATGTCGAGATTAATTACCTCATAACTGATTGAGCATCTTTTTGTTTGAAAATTAATTAGTAAAACAACCACTGCATCCCTGTTTCCCTAAAAATAAAGAAACTAATTAAAATTAGATTATCAATATAAACTAAAAGATAAGTCAAGGTTCTAATTTTTTGGGAGTGGAAAAATTAACCGGTCTTTTTTTTTTCAATAGAGTCTAAATATTATTCTTGCCTATATATAGACTATAAATTTTGTTGCTGGTGCAAATAGAATAAGATAGCTGATGAATTAGCAACATCCAACCAATATAAAAGTGAAATGAAATGATAAAGAATCAGCAAAAGCAATGACCAATAACTAATAATTATTTTTCTTGTTTTTTTTCTTTTTTAAAGGACTATTTTTTCTTTTTACTTCTACCATATTTGTAACGTTGTGGTTACTCTAAAACCGTTACTGTGGACTTTAAATAGTGTTTAACTCGCTAAACAAGTCATTAGGTTATAAACGTACATCTATGTGTCATTAATATGCCAAGGTGAAAAATCTCGGTAAAAAAGAATGTGTATATTTTATTTAAAACATTAAATTATACATGGGCCCATAAAAGTGTTTGCAAAGTTATTTACAATTTAAAATGGTCATTACAGTATAAAAATTATAACCCGCCGACCTAAGCGACAAAATATAGGGTTAAACCCTAGTTCCTCTGAGAAACACCTTGGTCGTGGTGGTCAAGCGGCCGCATATGTACACATCACCACCTAAGCTCTCCACTCAAGGCTGGGTGAGCTTTTGTTTCCCTTTACCTGCACCACATAGCACCCGTGAGTCAAGGCTCAACAAAAAAACTTATAACTGCATGTATACAACATCAATAAATGATCATGTAATCATTCTAGGGCTTGCAGCCCTAATCAGATAGAAGACTAATGAGTCACAATCTGGATAGGTGACTAATGAGTCACACACTCTATAGGTGACTAATGAGTCACACTCTCTGGGGCTTCGCATCCTAAGCCATGTGACGTGTCAGTCACCTGAGCCTTTTGGCTCTGGCTCTAAGTAACTAGCCTTTAGACTAGACAATCACTTTAGTTTTCTTCGACCTTTAGTTCGATCAATCATTTAATGCTCATGTTGATTAGATCTAATCATTTCGGTCTGTGTTAAACACATTAATGTCGTTCTTGACTCATAAGCCAATACCATACGACCAGTGCTCAGTACTACCACTGATCTTGACTAATAAGTCACAGCTTCATGACCAATACTAAACACCAATGCCATTCCCTGACTAATAAGTCAGTGACATTCACAAGTAAGCAAAGCTGCTATGCATTTACAATGCAATCAATGTCCATATATAGAGCACTCAACATGCCTCATCAATAACCATGCATGTCACATACTGGGTGTAGTTTTTCTTACCTCTAGTTTGAGCGTGAAATAATAAAAGAACGATCCTTGAGAACGATCAGTCTTAAAGTCATTTAGCGGTCACCTAACCATAGCCAAGTATGAGATTCCATCAATAAAAATAAATAATAAAAGGTTCATGATCTAATCCCCGCTTCCGAGACCTCGAATCATACTAAAACAGTTAGTATATTCGATCCCGAGCTTAGAGAAATGAAAACCCGAGCCTAAGACTCAATCCTGGCACAAACAGGACAGGAGGGTCGCAACCTGACCTAGTGGGTCACAGCGCGCCCCCAACATAGAAAGCCTTTGTCTGAGGTACCAGGGGCGGGCCGCGACTTGACCCAGTGGGTCGCAGCGCGCCTAATGGACAGAGCCCAGGGGAGGCTCTGGAATGGGTCTAGGTCGCGACTTGCATGAACTCGGTCGCGACTTGACCCTGCGAACCCAGCTCCCCTGCCTTTCTCTCAATTCAAAACCAGCCAAGACCTCAACAAATCAATCCCACCATTAAAACCAAGCATCAGCACAACATATCCACTAGTTTAACAACAAAACCTAAGCCTTAAACCACTCAAAACATCAACACATACCAAATTCCATGATCAAAACCTCAAGCTTTAAACTAACCTTAAAAACAGAGTAAAAACTTGAAACTTCAGCTGGGAATCTTACCTCAAACTTGAATTGAACCCTTTCCAATGGCTGAAGCAAGGCCCTAAGCTCACAAGCCTTAATCCCCTAGCTTGAATCCTCAAGTTTCCTTCAAAATCTCAACCCGAGAGAGAGAGAGAGAGAGAGAGAGAGAGAGAGAGAAATGATCACGAGTGAGGAAAAGAGCTACTCTGTTTTTGCCTTAAACTTCTACAACCATCTAACCTTAAACATATCCCATGGTCAAAAGAACAAAATGCCCCTAGGGTCAATTAATTCCTTTACAGCCACCCAAGGGCAAAATAGTCATTTCTCGTCTATCACGCTAATTATAATTAACGTTCTCCAATTCGCGTTATTCCCAATATTCTCAAATAATAATTAAATCATATCCAATTACCCGTTCATTCCCAGTAATGTACTAAGCATCAAATTACCCCCAGGCTCACCCCGTGCCTGGCAATTAATCCCCGCTATAACCAAACTACTAATCTTGCAACCTAAGATCGTCTCATGCCGAATAGCTCAAACATATCCACATAACAATGTCTCACCCATAAATCACCAACATGCACATAAATATACAGATATGCCCTCAACAGCCAAATTACGAAAATGCCCTTCTAATAAGAAGTGGAACCACATGCATCAATCATCATCATATAATAATATAACTCACATAATCATGCATATAATCACATAATTGCATAATAAATCAATTATGGCCCTCCTGGTCCCCTAATCCAGGCATTAACTCACATTAGGGAATTTGAGACATTACAACATTTACTATGATTTTTTATACCATCCTTGCATTATTTATTGTTTAATATCAAAATTTTGTTAATAATTGCACTCAAATGCAAAAAAAATTTTAACCACAATAATACAAAATCTTTGCTAATTTCAAAAGAATATTTATTGATGTAACCTTAAATAATTTTAAATTATAAAAATATAAAAAAATGGAAAAATAAATAAATAAATAAAGAAAGAAATACAACAAATTAAAAAAAAATGAATTTATAAAAATATTTAGTACTATTACTGTCAAAATAAAAAAATTATTACTTAAGTGCAACTATTAGCAAACATTTACTATTATAACTGTAAATATTCCTTAAAAAAATACTTTAGCCAAAAAAATTAATAAATATAAATACATCAAAACATATAAGACGTTTAAGTTATTAAATTCATTAAAAATAATTCTTCAAAATCAATAATTTTATATTTCATATAACATATTTATTTATATATATAAAACTAAACAATTATTTAAATAATTTTTGACATTCTTGTATAAAATTCATGATTATTATTTTAAGGAAATTCTAGAATTCATATTAATTATGAAACTATTATTAATATACATAATCAAGAATCAGAACATAATCAAAGCAAGACGCTCGATACCGATCATGTCATATCTCACTTAAATATTAAGCAGGTAATCTCCATCATATACCTTGCCAATTGATTAGAAAATGAACCAATTGTTAATTATTTCCAATTTGATACATACATAGCAAAATTTTACGAAAACCATGCAATTTGTTTTTTTTTTTTTTTTTTGTTGAAAAAAAAAAGAGTGATTCCATAGATTAAAAGACAATTTTCAGCTATCCAATGAGTATCATGATTATTAATTTTCTTCCATCAACTAAGACATCTCAAAGTTTAAGTTTTGTCAATAAAATGGGACACTAGATTCCCTTACCGGAAAACAATGACAATGACCATCCTGACAAAGCGACAAACCACCATACCATCAAAGACAGTATGCCCAATGACACCACCAAACATAGTGGTTCACAAAACCCACATAAGGGGACCTTATTCACAAAGCAAAATTAAACTATAACAAAAACCAAAAAACATAATAGCAACTCCTAGATCCTGAGGAAGGATACCGTCAAGAACAAAACAAAACCAACCCCGAGGCTTGAGAAGACATCCTAATGTGAACCCAGAAGCACCAGGCTTCAAGATCCGAAGGAAAGACGACTCACCACTAAACAAAGGCCCCTCTTCGTTGGATGCGGAAGCTCTAGAACCGCCCCACCATTAGATGCCAGAAGCCTACCCCACCATCTAATGCGAAAGCTCCAGAACCCAGCGGCTAGACAACTAGTGCCACCAAGGTTAAAAAAAAGTCTTCAGAGAAACCCCTCCTCCCTAAGGACGTTGTTGCGCACCTCCAAACGCCACTATCAACCTCTCCTCTCAGCCAGGAAATGACCAGATGCACGCTGAAGCTAGTGTCGGCCCTCAAGCTGAGAGAGAAGAGAAAAAACAAAGAAGAAAATCTCAAGAGATCAGAGAAGGGAGAATAAGTGCCTAGGGTTTTTAATCCATGTAATTTGATGTAGATACATTTTAATCATTATTGAAGATAAATTTACATTGGATTAATCTCCTTTTTTTTTATCAATAATATCGATTAATAGGAGATATTTGAAAATATATAAATTTTCATAAGGTTGATATATATAATCCATTTTATTGCTACATTTTGTTTTCTTAAGTTGGTTGGAGGAAGAAAATGATGTAAAAAAATAACATAAATACTATATTGGTTTTTTTATTGGAAAGAAATATACTATATTGGTTGGGAAACTTTAGTTTGTATGCTTGATAAAGACTATAATTTAAAAAAAAAATACTAGGCATATTAAATATTTCAAAATAATGCTACTTTTTTGCACTTTATCCAAAAGACACTAACAATTTCCTCCCTCACTTTTCACTTCTCATTTCTCTCTTCCCCCCCCCCCCCCCCCCCTCTCTCTCTCTCTCTTATTTCACTCTCTCTCACCTCACAGCACCACCAACACCACCATCACACTAAATATTGTATTTCGAACAGATCTGGGCATGATATTTGGGTTTTTTTTGCGATTTTTTTTTTCAGATCTGGAACTCTGAAATCTACAGAAAATCAACCTTGCTCGATGGTGGTTCGATGGTGCTCGATGCCAGCTCGATGGGACCTTCAAAATCATGATTTTTCATGAAAAAATGACTTTGCTCGATGGTGGTTAGATGGTGCTCGATGTGATTCTTGCAAGAGACATAATTTTTCACTCGGGTGTCCGTTTGGGATGATTTTTTTTTATTTTGGGTATTTTTTCAAGATCTACACGTTTGACATGTTCATATGCACATTTGTGAGGTGTAACACTTGTAAAAAATATAAAAGTGCAAAACAATATAAAAGTGCAAACATAGCTCATGTTTAAGACATCTTTTGGTATATTTTCAAGTTTTAAACTTCACAAATGTGCATATGAGCATGTCAAACGTGTAGATCTTGAAAAAATACCCAAAATAAAAAAAATCACCACAAACGGACACCCGAGTGAAAAATTATGTCTCTTGCAAGAATCGCATCGAGCACCATCGAGCATCATCGAGCCATAATCGAACCATTATCAAGCAAAGTATTTTTTCATGAAAATCTTGATCTTGAAGGCCCCAGTGAATGGTTGTTCGATAGTGCTCGATGCCAGCTCGATGGGGCCTTCAAAATCATGATTTTTCATGAAAAAACGACTTTGCTCGATGGTGATTCAATTATGGCTCGATGGTGCTCGATGATGCTCAATGGTGCTCAATGTGATTCTTGCAAGAGACATAATTTTTCACTTGGGTGTCCGTTTGTGGTGATTTTTTTTTTATTTTGGGTATTTTTTCAAGATCTACACGTTTGACATGCTCATATGCACATTTGGGAAGTTTAAAACTTGAAAATATACCAAAAAATGTCTTAAACATGATGTATGTTTGCACTTTTGTATTTTTTACAAGTGTTACACTTCACAAATGTGCATAAGAACATGTCAAACGTGTAGATCTTGAAAAAATACCCAAAATAAAAAAAAATCACCCCAAACGGACACCCGAGTGAAAAATTATGTCTCTTGCAAGAATCACATCGAGCATCATCGAACCACCATCAAGAAAAGTCATTTTTTCATGAAAAATCATGATTTTTAAGGTCCCATCGAGCTGGCATCGAGCACCATCGAACCAACATCGAGCAAGGTCAATTTTCTACAGATTTCAGAGTTTCAGATCTGAAAAAAAAAATCGCAAAAAAAACCCAAAAATCATGCCCAGATCTGTTCGAAATACAATATTTAGTGTGGTGTTGGTGGTCCTGTGAGGTAAGTAAGAGTGAAATAAGAGAGAGAGAGAGAGCGAGAGAGAGAGGGAAGAGAGAAGAGAGAAGAGAGAAATGAGAAGTGAAAAGTAGCATTATTTTGAAATCTTTAATATGCCTAGCATTTTTTTAAAATTATAGCCTTTATTAAGCATACAAACTGAAATTTCCCTATTGGTTTTAGAGAGACCTGATAATTTTTCTTTTAATGTTAGTTTAAAACTAAAACATTTGTGATAGGGTCAATATACACATTTTTCTATATCATTTTTTACACAATCTTTTTGCACCATTAGATAAAATAAGATTTAATAGTCAAGATTAGAACATATTTATAAGAATTAAAAATTTCTATTTCGACCAACTGTCTGTAGTGTCGGAATATATTTTGTAAAAAATTATCAAAATTAGGTCAGGATGCAAAATGACTTCAAAAAATAGACTATTTTTACAAAAAATTATATTACATATATACATAAATATATTTGAATAACAAAATATAAATAAAATTTCATATATATATACATATTATATAAAAATATGTTGCACCCAGATTTCAAGAATGGGAATCTTGATCTCGAAATCCAAGCTCGTAAGACGTAAGCTAGAAATAAGCACAATCATCATGTGATCCACAAGTCAGAGACAGGTTCGTTGTAAGTGACAGACCTCGTGAGCTCGAGCATCATGTAGCCTCGAAGGTTCTCCGAGCTTATAATTTAGGCTTTCAACTCACAGTAGCAATGGTTCAACACTTATATAAACTTCTTGATTCATTTCCTGCCCTCAGACAAGATGGTTCAAGCTTGAGAGTTGTTCGAGCTCGAGAGCTATAAGCTCGAAGGGGACGGCTTCGTCAATGGTTACTTGTTGGGAGCATAGGCGAACAAAGATGATGAGCTTGTAATAGGCAAATGGTCTTGAAGGCACAAAGATCTAGTGTCTAGGTTCGTCAGGTGTGTGTGAATGAATTTATTGTTATAAATTCCCTATGTTTGTGGGATCTAATGTAATTTGTTATTAAATCCCACATTTTATGGGATATTACCGTGTACATAGTAACTAATGCATTTAATGGCATTATTTTATTTGATTTATAGAATATCTTCCCGAAATATGTGGGAAGCAATTCAGAAAACCCCTCTATAAATAGAGTGAGATCATTCATTTGTAGAGGACCGAAAAAGTGAGATTTGGAGAGAAAGCTCTGGATAATTGCCTCCTGAAAGCCTCCAGGGAATTCCAAAAGAATTAATAATATAGACTCGTGGACTAGGCAGATTTTAACTGCTGAACCACGTAAAAGATCTTGTCTGCATTTTTCATTTCCTCTCGTATATTTTTGTTTAATTGCTCTTCTTTTCTAAGTTGACAAAAACGGCGTCAATAGTTTGGTGCTTTCATTGAGAGCTATTAAACAAGACGTGAGCCTGTTTAGTTAAAGAGCCTCTCGAATCATCAATGGCCATTGCAAGTAACCCCAATATACCTGAGGAGGAAATTCCTCATGATGAGGATTACCCACAACGACCTGGAAAGCAACCTATGGCGGATCCCAATCCCAAAGAAAGGAGTGACTCATCCAACTCTTGAGGATCGGCTGCCCCCTAGCTCGACAAGGATATGTATTACAATCCTGAAAGGTATGTTCCAATTGTGGAGCATGAAAATCGCCAACTGCGCAAACAGTTGGCAGAAGCAACGAAACGCAATGAAGAAATAGCTAGACTGGCTGCTGGCGCCCAGGCCCCTCCTCAAAGGCCTAGGGGACGTCCTCATAAGAACACGACCGCCAGAAGGGCAAAGCAGGCGCCGCCACCAATGTCCCAGCCTGTTCGGCCAAGAACCCGAAGGAGTAACCGAGTTGAGGGTACCGCCAACCCGACTGTAGAAGCACAAACAGGAACGGGGAATAACCGAGCCCCCTCAGTAGCTCGGACCCCAAATCTTGGTGATGCGCAGAACGTCCCGGAGCCTGACCGGGAAAATTTGGGACCATCTAGGCCCAACAATGGGAGATCACCCTGATCTACGGGAACACTTAAACCATAATCAGGGATGTGATAATCCCCCAAACCCAGATCTACGAGATCATCTAAATGGCCGCAAATAGCCGATCTACAATTTTGCACCGAGATAGGGAGCTGGAGTTGTTATCAACGATAACCAGCCCCCTCAAGTCCAGGCTAGGCCTCCCGTATATCTAGTCCAAGAAAGGATTGAACGGTTGGAGAAAGCATTCAGACTCTTACAGAACGAGCGTAGCGGGGAAAAGGATGAAGAGTTCGATGAGGAGCTCAAGCCATATGTTGGCCAGCAATGTGGGCTTCGAGCTCAGATGTATGATGTTCCCAGTCACACTCACAGGACCAGCAAAAAACTGGTTTGAAAAGTTTAAAAGGCATTCAATCGCATCCTGGGATCAATTGTCAAGAGATTTCAAAAAACAATTTAAAGCTATGGTTGGTATTAGGCCCGAGGCCTCAGCCCTGACCAATGTCCGACAACAACCAAACGAGTCACTAAAAGGTTACCTCACAAGGTTTAACTTAGAAGTGGCTCGAGCTCGAGATGTCTACAATAGTGGTCACTTAATGTCAGTTCGAGCTGGTGTAATAGCAAGGAGTCCTCTCTGGGAAGACTTACAAAGGAAACTTGTCAGGTCGTTAACCGAGTTCAATTGACTAGCCCAAAGGTTTGTCAATGTAGAAGAGGCGAGGTCAGCGTTGAACATGACCTCCCAACCCATAACTAATAACGACAAATGCAAACTCTGCTTTGACCTCGGCAGACCCATCAACTCGAAACCCCCCGGGGACAACCCTTCCAAAAGGAAGAAAAACGAAGGGAATAACCCCGAGGCAGAGGGGGGAAAGAAGAAGAAAAGGGAAAGATACTTCTCCGTATACAAAGTGTATACCGAGCTCAATGAGTCTCGAGAGAACATCTACCTGGCTAATGAAAACCAGGTCCTATTCAGACGACCTGACCTAATGAGGAATCAAAAAGCAAAGAGAGATTCTAGTAAGCACTGTAGATTTCCCCAGGATATCGGACATACAACCGATGAGTGTCGACAGTTAAAAGACGAGATCGAAGGATTGATCTCGAGGGGTTATTTCAGAAAATACGTAAGGAACCGAAATCCCAACCAGGCTTCCACCAGCCAAAGGGCAGCAGCTGCACCACCTGCCTAGAACAGTAACTCCCGAGCTCAGGAGGATGAGTGACCCCCTCTGATTGATGGAGAAGATGTCATAACCATCTCAGGGGGACCCCATATCGCAGGATCAGGCAAGAACGCCCAAAAAAGATATGTAAATGAGCTCAAGACAGGTGACGGTTCTCCCTACGAACCCAAACCAAGAGCTCCAAAATAACAAAAGGTTAAAACTCAACCTATAACATTCACTGAAGAAGACACATCTCATGTCCAATTTCCCCATAACGACCCCATGTTCATAACCCTCCAGCTCGCGAACAAGAGGGTACACCGAGTCCTAATTGATAACAGAAGCTCGGTGAATATCCTCTATAAAGCCACTCTAGAAAAAAATGGGATTCGTGCTTCGGGAACTAAAGGCCTGTGCAACCACGCTGTACGGTTTTTCAGGAGAAGGGATTGCCTATATGGGATCCATTGAACTCCCTGTGACCTTGGGAGACTATCCAGTCTCTGTAAGCAAGATGATGGAATTCTTCGTGGTGGATCTTCCATCTTCCTACAATGAACTGCTCGGAAGACCCGCCCTAGTTGGGTTGTGGGCAGTATCATTTGTTTGGTACATGGCCATCAAGTTCCCTACTTCTAGTGGCATCAGGACTCTGAAAGGGGACCAGCTTGCGGGGAGGGAGTGTTATAGCATCTTCATTGAAGGAAAGAAAAAAACAAGTGCACATGCACTTGTGATAATACAGAACAAGGATGGGACGATCTTTGAGATAGATGAAGAGATCGACCCCAAAATAGAGGAAAGGACTGCCTCGAACCTCTAGAAGAGCTCGAGGAGGTCAAGCTCGAAGAAGTCGATCCCACGAAGACAGTGAAGGTGGGTAAGAATCTTTCTGAAAAAGAAAAATAGCAATTAATTCGCTTCTTAAAAGAGAACCAGGATGTATTCGCATGGTCGCATTCAGACATGGTGGGAATAAGTCCAAATGTCATAAGTTGTAACGACTCAAATTTACTAATAAGGCTTAAGGGCCTTGATTAGTGTGTCAGGAGGGCATAACTGGATTATATGTGATTTAATGAATAAAATCATGTTATGTGGTTACTTGGATATCTGTGATGCATGACTATGTGTATTAGTATGCATGTAGGCCCTGATTAGGTTAGAAGGGCATATTTGTAATTTTGGCCCGTTGAGGGCATAACTGTATATATCTGTGATAAATTGTTGAGACCACATTATTATGTGGATATATTTGTAACTTGTGACTCGAGGCGGTCCTAGTGAGCGGTTTAGCGAAAAAGTCATGGCGGGGACTTATACCCAGCTCGGGGCCAGCCTGGGGGTATTTCTAGAAATTTAGGAAATATATTGGAGTCTATTTTGATATTGAGGAATATAATTGGTGATTATTTAGGTGTCGGGAAGTAAGCGGTAAATATTAGAGACATTCGAGGAATTAGCGGGAATTGGGTGTAATGACTAAAATGCCCTTAGTAGG
Source organism: Humulus lupulus (assembly GCF_963169125.1). NCBI lineage: Eukaryota > Viridiplantae > Streptophyta > Magnoliopsida > Rosales > Cannabaceae > Humulus > Humulus lupulus. The sequence continues at coordinate 16,635,094 of NC_084802.1, forward strand.
TTTAAAAGCTTAGTTATAAATGGGAGGGAAAATTTGTCATTTGAGTTAAAAGCAGGGATAAGTATTATAATGCTTTATGCCTTAGTGGGATGTGTAGAAAGTGGTAGAAGTCTGAAGTAAAAAGAAAAGGAAAAAAAAGGGAAAATAAAGAAGGAGAAAAGCATGAGTTTTCTCTCTTGTTCAGTTTGGGGTTTCTTCTTCAATCCTTGGGGTCTTTTTGAGCTAAAATTCAGAAGAGGTCTTGGCTAAGGCTGCACTTGAGACCTTGATCAAGTTTGAGAATTCAACAGGGGTTAGGCATCCAATTAAGGTAAGGTTTTGAGGTTGTTACTCAGTTTCTAGTTCTTGGTGTTAATATGAATTTTGAGCTGAGTTTTGGTGGGAATTCTAGGGAATTGAGGCTGAATTTTTGAGGAGTGAAAGCTAAGGAAGAGTGGAGGATAGCCTAGGGTTGAACTTCTCTGTTGAAGGTAAGAAATTCTGAACTTGGTCACTTGAATTCTGTGGTTTCAATTGTTTTTCTTGTTGAGTTTTTGAGCTCTAAGTTCAGCTATGGTGATTTCTTTTGATTTAGGGTGCATGTGATTGAGTTTTGTATGGTTGGAACTTATGGGGTGAGATATAGATGTTGGTAGGTTTGTTTTGGAGTTTGGTTAAGGTTTGGAAGGATTTTCGAAGGTTTTGGCTCGAGGAAGTTCGAAAAGGAGAAGTCTAGGTATTGTTTGGTTGTGACTAGTGCTGTAGCGCTAGCCTTAGGGCGCTACAACGCTAGGCTTGAGTGTTTGGGAGCCTGTTGGCTCTGTTTGTAGCGCTGTAGCGCCCACTTTAGGTCGCTGTAGCGCTACCCTGTTTCCAGAAGGGGACTTTTGGGTTATTTCTTAGGGCTTTTGCCCGGGGGCTCAGGGTTTGATTCCACCACCCCGTTTGGTGGAATTAGGCTTCCTGAGGGCTCGGGATTGGTCCCGAGGTTAGGTTTTGGAATTGAAGTTTGGAGTTGGTTCTAACTTGTGGCTGTGACTAGGTGTACGCTAGGGCTCGGACGGGATCATGCTTGAGGGTTGAATTGAACAAAGCTATCAGAATCTAAAGGTATGAAACTGCACCCAGTTATGTGTTAATGATGGGACTAAGAGCTCCCTATACATGAATTGTGTCATAGATGGTATTATTCCATGGGACATGTGATGATTGGCCTAAGAGTGCCGGAATCAATATTTGTGCACAGGGCGCGGCTCGGCCACTGGTAGCTAAGGACAGCTTAATATTCATTGAGCTCGGTTTAAGCGGGCCGAAGTCAGTGGGGGCCTAAGGGCGTTAACCCTGGTAATCATGTGTAAATTGGTTATTAATATAAATGATGTACTTGGTATGCTGAATACTTGAATAACGTGAATGTTTGGACTGTTGAGTATATGATTATACTGCATAGATTATCTGGTTGTTTGCTTTATGATTCTGCTCTGTTGTTGTGTTTTCTTGCTGGACCTTGACTCACGGGTGCTATGTGGTGCAGGTAAAGGCAAGGGCAAAGTGGACCAGTCCTGAGATGGAGAGCTTTGAGGTTGAATGTACATAGTCAGCTGATCAGCCGCCACGGCCAAAGAGTGGTACAGGATAAGAAAAGCCTAATTGTCTGTTTTTGCCTTAGATTATAAGAAATGAAACTTTTGTGTAATGCCCCTAATTCTCCGATATGGTTTAATGGCGGGATTAGTAGGCTGGGAGGGCCATACTTGCTTAATTATGCCATTAATTGATAATATGCATGTATATGTGAATTATATTATGATATGATGTTATATGCATGCATGTGGGTCCACATTTGAATATTATGTTGTTTTGATAATTTGGCCCGTTAAGGGTATATTTGTGTATTTGGGTGCATAACGTGATTTGTGAATGAGATTCCGTTATTATGGAGATATATTCGAGCTATTTGGCATGAGACGGTCATATATAATGGATTAGCGGTTTTATCATAACGGGGTCAGTTATGGGGTAATAGGAATGTTTATTTGATGATAAATTGAGAGTATTTGAGATCAGGATGGAATTCTAGAAATTTTGACTATAATGTCCCCAGGGGTGTTTTCGGGACCCCGAGCACTAGGTTTTATTTGAGGTTACTTAAGCTTGAGGTAGCTTATCAGATAGAACGTACGTTAGAAAACCTCTCGTTCTCCCTTTCGTCAGTTCGTTTTACCGTTTGAGCCTTTTCAAAGAAATCTCAAGTTCTAGGAGTCGGAATCAAGCGAGGATCGAGGCATAGCGATCCTAGGAAAGATTAGAAGCTTCTTAACAGAAGGATTTGACGGAGAATAACCCAATCGAAGGTAATCGAAGTTTAAGTTTTGAGTTTTTCGAGTTTCTAAGCTTTGAATTATACTTTGTTAATTGTTGAGTTTTTGGTTCGTTTGAACCTTGGGTTTTGAGGGTTTTGGAGCATTGGGAAGCTTGGGAACTTTGATTTGATGATTGGGGAATGTTTAGAATGGCCCAAAGTTGGGGGTCGCGGCCCTGTTCTTGGGGTGCCGCGACCCTGATTTGAAGAAGCAGGTGGGGCTCTTTGTGCCTGCTGGGCGCCGCAGCCCTTCCTTCAAGAAGTTCTGGGGGCCGCGGCCCAAGGTGCTAGGGCCGCAGCCCTTGCCCAGTTTTGACCCCGTTTGCATGTTTTGACCCCGGGAACTTAGTTATAGGCCTCGGGAGTGTTCCTACTACTTGGATTAGTTTGGATTGATGTCCCGGAGGCTAGATATTGGTTTGGAAACCTATGTTGATCATTATTATTAATGATATCCCATGTTTGGTTATGATTAGGTGACTACTAAAGGACTAAAGGTTGATCGTTCTCAAGGGTCGTTCTTTTAATCATTCTAGCTCGAATCCGAGGTAAGAAAACAGTGTAAGAATACAACTGCACCCTGTATATGTATATGACATGCGTGATTGTTATTGGGGCATGTTGATTGATAAATGTGGACATGGATTGCCTATTAAATGCTAGCGAATGTGGTATACTCGTATATGTACTGACTAGTCAGGGACACTGACCTAAGAGTTAGAAATGGCATAGCGTCATGAACGCCGAGCCAAATGAAGATTAGATCTAATCGATATCAGTGTTGAATGGCTCTAAGGCATTAACGCTGGACCGAACCTAAGGTTGATGAATTTATAAGCACTTGGCTAGTCTAAGACTAGTTACTCAGAGTCAGTGCATGAGGCCCCGGTGACTGTTGTCACATGGCTAGGGAACGATGTTCCAGGGTTATGACTCTATGGTCATGAGGAAGGTTATGTTGGTGACTAATTACCATGCACCCATCCTGTTAAAGCTATGGAAGGTTCACTTATCTGTTAAGCCCTGGTGACCCTATCGTCACATGGCTAGAGGGGGCTGTACCCACTTTTGTGACTTTTGCGACTGTCACCTATCTGTTTTGAACTGATAGTCTTGAATGATTATTATGGTCATTGTTGATATTATATCATGCTATATTGTGTTTTCTTGCTGGGCCTTGGCTCATGGGTGTTATGTGGTGCAGGTAAAGGGAAAGAAAAGCTCACCCAGCCTTGAGTGGAGAGCTTAGGTGGTGATGTGTACATATGCGATCGCTTAACCACCACGGCCAAGGAGTTCTCAGAGGAACTAGGGGGTTTACCCTATTTTTGTCGCTTAGGTCGGCGGGGTTGTAAATTTGAAATAGTAGTGACCTTTTCGTACTGTAAAGAACTTGTAAATGTTTTTAATAGCTCATGAGCAGTTTATAATAAAATACATCCTTTCATTTTTATTGGTTTTATACCTTAACCTGTTATTACACTTAGAGCACATTTTTAACCAAAAGACTCGGGTAGCGGGTCAAATTTCCGATTCACCGTAACTGTTCTGGGGTAACCAGAGCGTTACATTTTGAGACCGAAATCTTTTAACCCTATTTCAACTTTAGTTACTGTAACACGTTTCCAATTAAATGGCTTGATTATCAAGTCTCGCACATTTGTAAACACACAATGTAATGGTCTTGGCTATCGAGGGCGTTACATAAGTCATGCACTTAACATCGACAAGAGCTTCCCCCCGAAGCAACAAAAATGAAGACTCCTGAACGACGATAGAAAGAAGGCCCTAAAGGAAAAAGCCGACAGGTTAAAGGAAAATCAATTCATACAAGATGCCTTCTATCCTGATTGGATTGTCAATCCTGTGTTGGTTCTGAAACCCAATGGAACATGGCGAACTTGCATCGACTACTCCGACCTTAACAAGGCATGCTCTAAGGATTGTTTTCCCTTACCTCGGATCGATCAGCTCTTAGAGGCCACAGCAGGTCACGGCCTCATGTCGTTCATGGATGCCTATTCTGGATATAATCAGATCGCCATGCACGCACCGGACCAAGAGCATACGAGCTTTGTAACTGATAAAGGACTATACATCTACAATGTCATGCCTTTCGGGCTTAAAAACGTTGGAGCAACATACCAAAGACTTGTGAATAGAATGTTCTCCGAACAGATAGGTAATAACATGGAAGTTTATGTTGACGACATGCTAGTCAAGTCTAAACATAATGATAACCATGTGGATGACCTCGAAGAAAGCTTTGCCTTATTACGAAAATATAACATGAAAATCAACCCACAAAAATGCTCTTTCGGAGTATCTTCGAGAAAGTTTCTAGGATTTATAGTAAACACGCAAGGGATAGAGGTTAATCCTGACAAGATCAAGGCATTGATTGATATTCCCTCACCTTGAAAGCATAAAGATTTCCAAAGTTTAACTGGACGGATGACGACATTAAGTAGGTTTGTTTCAAAATCTACAGACTGTTATCTTCCTTTCTTCAACCTTTTCAGAGGAGGCAAAGAGTTTGAGTGGACAAAGGGAATGCGAGTTCGCATTCCAGGATTAAAAGAAACATCTCGCAGAACCTCCAATCTTGTCAAAGCTTATCACAGGAGAAGTCTTATACTTGTATCTCACTACTACCAAGCACACCATAAGTGTTGTGCTCGTCCGAGAAGATAAGAAGGTACAAAAACCAGTGTATTATGTCAGCAAAAGGTTACTGGGGGCAGAATCGAGATACCCTTTAATGGAAAAAATGGCTCTCAGCCTGATCCACTCATCTCGAAAGCTTCGACCTTACTTCCAGGCACATCCTATCCATGTGTTAACTGACCAACCACTGTGGCAAGTTTTGTCTAAACCAGAAGCCTCGTGTAGATTGTTAAAGTGGGCAGTCGAACTCGGACAGTTCGAGGTCACATATCACCCGAGAACGACCATAAAAGGGCAAGCCTTGGCAGATTTCATCGTAGAATGTACTAGAGTGTCTGACGACGAGGTTATAACCCCAGCTCACGAGCTGTGGAAACTTTATGTCGACGGATCATCCAATGAAAATGGATCGGGGGAAATAATCATACTAATCACTCCACCAGGAAGTCATTTTCATTCCGCCCTGAGGTTCACCTTCGAAGCGTCCAATAACGAGGCTGAATACGAAGCATTATTGGCAAGACTTCGAATAGCCAAGGAACTCAAAGCAAAGGCAATACACTGTTACAGTGATTCGCAGTTAGTGGTCAACCAAATTTTGGGGGAATATCAAGCTCGTGGCATAAGGATGGTTGCATATTTAGAAAAGGCCAAGGTTGCGCTCGGAAAATTCAAGTTCTACGCTATAGAGCAGGTTCCCCGAGAGCAGAATTCAAATGCGGATGCCTTAGCCAGGCTCGCTACGACTAACGAGGCCGACACACTGAACATGGTCCCAATAGAATTTTTATCAAACCACAGTATCAGCAAGCCTGACGAAGAAGACACGTGCATGATTGATTCTCAACCAACCTAGATGACCCCAATAGTCAATTACCTCAAAACCGGCGTTCTCCCAATAGAACGGAACGAGGCTCAGAAATTGATGTATCAGATTTCGAGATACACTATTATGGAAGGAAGGTTGTATCGAAGAGGATACTCTATGACACTACTCCGATGTGTAACTCCACCCAAGGCAAAGAAAATTCTAGAAGAAATTCATGAAGGATTTTGTGGATATCACATTTGGGGCATAGTCTGTCCAAAAAAGTTATAAGACAAGGATATTTCTGGCCCACAGTCAAAGCAGATGCATTCAAGTATGTCAAAAGATGTGATAAATGCCAGCGATTCGCCACAATTCGACGAGCTCCACCAACCGAGCTAACCATGCTGACCTCCCCATGGCCATTTGCGGTATGGGGAATCGATCTCATAGGCTTATTACTAATGGGCAAAGGTGGAGTAAAGTATGCAGTGGTCGTGGTCGATTATTTTACGAAATGGATCGAGGCCGAACCCCTGGCAACAATTACCTCGAAAAAAGTTCTAGACTTTGTGGTAAAAAACATCATCTGCCAATACGTAGTGCCCAGAAAGATAGTGTCAGACAACATTACCCAGTTCGACAGCGAGTTATTTACCCATTTTTGTGAAAAAAATGGAATAGAAAAAAGTTTCTCCTCCGTTGCCCATCCTCAAGCAAATGGCCAGGTCGAAGCGGTCAACAAAACCCTTAAGAACTCCATGAAAAAAAAGGTTGGAGGAGGCTAAAGGAAATTGGCCCGAAGAGTTACCCCAGGTTTTGTGGGCTTATCGAACCACAACTCGCACTTCCACGGGACACCCCCCTTCTCCCTGGCATATGGATGCGAAGCTATGTTGCCAATTGAGGTTGAAATATCCACAATTTGGAACCATGCTTACGATCAGGCCTCAAAGCAATTCCAGCTTAAAGAAAGTCTGGACCTCATTGAAGAAAGATGCGATGACGCTCAACTGAAAAATGCAGCATATTAGCAGCGAGCTGCCCGATACTTCAATAAAAAGGTTTGAAGCAGAAAGTTCGGATTATGAGACTTGGTATTAAGACGTGTATTCCTAGCTATAAGGGACCCGTCTACTGGAGTACTCGGACCTAACTGGGAGGGACCTTACCAGATCGAGTCCATTATTCGACCTGGAGTATATAAATTGGCTAGATTAAATGGAGAATCGGTACCGCGAGCTTGGAATGTCGAACATCTACGACCTTACTATTAGTAGTGTAGGAATGATGTTTCACTATAACCAAGCTTGTTTCTTTTTCAGATCTTTTAAAAATAAAGTATTTAACTTCGATCAAAAGTTATTTTTATTTTTTACTAAATGTTGTATTTTTTGCAAACTCTCTTAATTCAATAACCTATGGTCACACTCATAGGATATTAAGAGGGCATCAGTGGTATATAATAATACCATAAGTTTGAAAAAATAAATAACATAGAATAAAAATGTCTGGATCACTAACCCAACATGAAAATATTGTATAAAAATTTCTAGATCACTAACCCGACATAAAAATATTGTATACACGTAAAAACTAAAAAAAATGTCTGGAATCATTAACCCGACATAGAGGTTATAAGTGTATACGCGAGCCAAAGTAGTCTGAATAAAACCAGATGCGCGAACTAAGATGATTGGACGACCAGATAATCAAAATTATAAGTGTATGGATTACAAACCAGACACGAGCTAAATAAGTTTGGAACAAACCAGGTTAAACTAATCGATAGGAAATTAGAATATAAATAAACCTACTTCGAATTAAGTCGAAATCGAGGGTAGAATATTTTGCAAAAATTTGTTTTGACCTCACAACCTTGGGGAGCTACTAGAGGAAGAGGGAAAGTGACTAGAAAAGCAAGATATAACTAAACTACCTATCTTACATGCCATATAAGCACTTTCGAGTGCATGGTAAAAGTAAGGTCCGACCTTGACAAATAACGAGATCAGACATGGATACACCGAGTGAACTGTGCATGAAGGCATTGAAACTCGAGCTTAAATCCAACAGATGTGTTTGTACAAATAAACAAACATAAAAGCACTCCTTTAATATAAGATGCTTGAAATATTTCGACCCAGAAATGTAAAGAAAAAATGTTAAAGTAAAAGTTGAATCTAAAATCAAGTGTATAACAGTTTTCGAGCAAAGAAAATCATATACATAAAAATTAAAATTACTGTTTAAGCACATATAAAATAGCCCTTAAGTGAGCTATAAATTGTCTTTGCCCCAAGGGCATAAATAAAAATTATTACAAAAATCTTAATGGGACGCACCCCATGACCTCGCTTCTATGAAGCAGGCGCATCCCCCTCGACAGCGTCGACCTTCTCCGCCACCTTTTCGGCCTCCTCCTTGGCTTCTTCCTTTCCAAGTCGAGCTTGCCACCTCGCTAGGAACTCATCCTTGAAAGTATCCAAGAAGCTTGTATCGAGGTCGGCATTGTTGGCCCAGATTCTATACATGGCCATATCAACTGCACGATCCTTCTTTTGCTTGAATTCTTCAAGGAGGCGAGCCTTTTCACCCTCGATTATGTCAAAGGTGGCCTTCTTCTCCTCCTCGAGATTTCCATTTAGCTCCTCAAGCTCCTTGATTCTCGAGTCCTTCTCCTTAATCTTATCCTCCAAATTTGACTTGGTAGCCTTAAGCTCGTCAGCGAGCTTGAGCTAGAGAGTCTTCGACTCCTGAGCATAAGACATGCTCGAATGGACTTCATTGTTCAGCTTGTAGTTCAGCTGAGCAAATGCAACAAGGGCCTATACACAAACAAATTGGGATAGAGCATATACCAAATAAACTCAAGTAGACAACATGACAAAGTAAAAAGAGAAAATTACTGATGAGATGAGCTCGCTACCCTTGTCATAAAGAGTGTTGATGTCCCGGAAGTTGTTTAGGAACTGCCAATGAGGAGTGCTGAGATTGCTGAATTTTTGGCCCACCCGAGACAAAACGTCCGAGCCAAGTGTGGCTCCATGCTTCCCCGCAGAATTGTCGATCACATGCTCGGAGGAATGAGTTGAAATCGACAACAATCACTCCCAAGTTGGAATCAGCTCCTATGGAGCTGGCGTGGTTTTCTGGGAGGCTTGGGTAGTAGGAGGCAGGGGGAGAGTAACCTTGGTAGGTACCCTAACCTCGGGGTCAGTGGCAACGACTTGGCTCGGGCCCTGGGGGCCTGGAGGAGGAGGGGTCACCTCGATTCTTTTCAAGACCTTAGAAGGCCGCCCCACCCTCTATGACGCCCTCGGGCGTTTGCTCTTTTGCTCTCGAGCGGCGATGTACTTTGTCAAGGTCGGACTCCATATCGCCTGCATAAACAAGTCACACATTAGTTAACGAGTTTAAACTGCGAAAAATAAATAAAGGTTCAAGTGACGAGAAACCTAACTGGAACCCTCCCCCGAGCATGTAATCCCCTTATCTTTAGAGGAGGCTGGGAGAGTCCCTTCCCTATATGTGGGAGATAGCCTCAAAAGGTCTCCATAGTCATTCGTCCTGTACTAAACGACGAGCCCATCCCAGACTTCATTTAAGCTAAACATAGTTTGGAATTTTCCTAACCATCTATCGAACCTATGGACCCTCTCATCTACCCAATACCACACATGGAAATTATCCCTGGAATTCGAGAATACGATTAGAGTATCGAGCTTATGTTTTAGCAGGGATGGGGACCACATAGCCGAGCTGAGAATAACTTTACCTCCACTACTCGAGCTTGAAGCCTCGTTGTTTGCTTCATTTCCCGAACATGGGTTTTTGTGATGGCGAGCCATGGGAGAGCAGACCCTTGAGCTCGTTGACCTCTGCCTCGGAGGAAGCTTCTCAGTAGGAAGTGGTATGTGCTCCCACTTAGTATATTTGCGGTAGGCAGTGTCATCCGTCTACTGATCTTGCTCCAGGAGGTCGCAGGCTCAAAGGTTATCTTCATGAAGAAGAAAAGATAAGGAACGCCTACCATACTGCAACTGGAGCAAAGCTTTCCTGTGCTCCACCATCGAGTCTGAAGGTGTGAGACGGTGATAATTGGCTGAAGAAATGGATACGGGTCATTAGTTCGAGCCTAATCATTAATTGAGAGAAAAATGAAATAAGTGTGTGAACTTATGAATTCGTTGGAACGAATAAAATTTGGAAGGATTCGGGCCGTCCGTCCAGAAGAAGGCTAGCTTGAAGTTTGGAGGGTAGTTCGGCATATCCTCGAAGTTCTTCTTCTTCTTCGGGTAGCTCGATAGATAGTAAAAGTCATCTCCTCCCCGAGCCCGAGAGGGATTGCTTTTCAGGCAAAAGAGATAGAGGATCTGTCTTGATGAAGGTCCTTCCTACTTTAACTCGTGGTATAGCGACCTCAGGGCTAACAAGAGCCTGTATGAATTAGTCTAGAGTTGGAAAGGCGCGAGCCCAACAAAATCCAAAAAATCCTTAAAAAAGGATTTTAGGGGCAGTAGAGCCCCTGCCTTCATATGCTCACGACTCCAGGCTGCGAGCTTAAGTTTATTGTCGGGTCAACCATCACCCGGGGCGTAGTAGCTCCGCTCATTTGGAGTAGCAACTCGGCACCTCAGCGAGCCGGACAGTCCTAAGCCGTGGCGAGCGAGGATGTCAGAAATTTGTCCCATTGAACTCACCGAGATCCAGTAGTGCTCGGCTTCGAAGAATTCCTCCCTGGAGGTAGGAATGGCAGCAACTGGTGAGGTACATGGACGGTTTGAAGGGTCCTCCATCAAGGAAAAGGAAAGTACACCAGGCTCGAAAGAAACGGTGACTCCAAGCTTGGGATCGAGGGGGATAGGTCTAAGCTCGAGGTCTGGATCTGGATAAATTGCAACCCCAAGGTTCCTCCTTTTTCTTTCCTCGACCTCATCGATCTAGCGTTGGAAATGGGATCGAATATCTTCTTGCTCGCACCTCACTTTGTACTCGCGAATCAGCCGCTGGTTTCGAGTGAATGGAGATTCTGGACATGGAGTTGTTGGAGAGTAAGGGATTGCGAGCTCTGACCCCTACCATTTCTCATAATTCTGCGACATCTAGCAAGAAAGAAAAAGGTGAGGGCCAGGCATACAAGAAATCACAGTAATATTTTAGGTGATTCGAGCTCGAAGGCTCGAGATCACAGAGTAAGCCCGATCGAGACTGCAGTTTTGAAAGGATGGATTGAATTCGAGGAAGAACCTCGAACTATTGTAAGGTACGGGCTTCGAGCGTGTATTCGACGGGAGGGAAGGAAAGTGTGGGTTCATTTTAAGAATCCCGGATTTTTAGGGGAAAACTTGACGATTACTCAAAAAGGTGATAATTTTGGGAATTGTGCAATTTAAAACCCTAATTTAGTACCCTATTTCTTGGTCTACACGATACATCACCCATAGTCTAAAAGGAAAAAAGCCTACATCTGTGTTTTTCGCACTAAATCTGGGTTTAAAACCCACGATTTCAAATATTTTTGGGTCCAAAGTTTATGTAATATCATCTAAACTACATTGCTAGGGCAACAAGTTATTGAATACATTCACACAGCAGAAAAACACATAAAAATACATAAACAATAGAGCAAGGTGAAGAATGGAAACTTACACATATAAGCTGCTTGCGGGTATAGCAAGATCGACGATTGAAAGAGCAGTGTCAGGGAAGCTCTCACAGAATCGAAGATGCCAGGGACATATTTATAAGCCCCAGGGAATGTCAAAGGTCGAATTGATCTGGGCCATTGGCTAGATTCGGTATCTGATCAGACGGTTGGGTACAAACGTGGTGATGGCGGCATAAAGTTGGCAGGCGAACAGACGTGGGTATGGTGAAAAAGTACTCGAGTACTCTGATTAAGCAACCCATGATTGATGCGTGTCCACACTCGAGTATATTAAGTGGCTCAGTTTTCGAAAGGGGCAGTTCAAAAGTTTCATTCTCATGGGATTCAAACTGATACTTTTGAGGGGGCAAAATGTTTCACCCAGATTTCGAGAATGGAAATCTTGATCTTGAAATCCAGGCTCGTAAGACATAAGCTCGAAATAAGCACAGTCATCATGTGATCCATAAGTCAGAGACAAGTTCACTGTAAGTGACGGACCTCGTGAGCTCGAGCATTATGTAGCCTCGAAGGTTCTCCGAGCTTATAATTTAGGCTCGCAACTCACAGTAGCAATGGTTCAACACTTATATAAACTTCTTGATTCATTTCCTGGCCTCAGACAAAATGGCTCAAGCTTGAGAGCTGTTCGAGCTCGAGAGCTATAAGCTCGAAGGGGATGGCTTCGTCAATGGTTACTTGTTGGGAGCACATGCGAACCAAGACGACGAGCTCGTAATAGGCAAACGGTCTTGAAGGCACAAAGATCTAGTGTCTAGACTCGTCAGCTGTGTGTGATTAAATTTATTGTTATAAATTCCCTATGTTTGAGGGATCTGATGTAATTTGTTATTAAATCCCACATTTTATGGGATATTACCGCGTACATAGTAAGTAATGCATTTAATGGCACTATTTTATTTGATTTATAGAATATCTTCCAGAAATATGTGGGAAACAATTTAGAAAACCCCTCTATAAATAGAGTGGGATAATTCATTTGTAGAGGACTGAAAAATTGAGATTTGTAGAGAAAAATCTGGATAATTGCTTCCTGAAAGCCTCCATGGAATTCCAAAAGAATTAATAATATAGACTCGTGGACTAGGCAGATTTTAACTACTGAACCACGTAAAATATTTTGTCTACATTTTTCATTTCCTCTGGTATATTTTTGTTTAATTGCTCTTCTTTTCTAATTTGACAAAAAACGGCGTCAACATATACTGTCACCTATTCAATTCGTAAGTGTATCTATTTTTATCTTTTAATTTTTTTAACACATCGTATCAAAAAATAAAATAATAATAACATTTACATGTACGTTGTTGTTTTTACTAATAACTCTTTTTCTTTTTCTTTTTTTTTTCATTTTTTTATTACTAACTTAATCATGTCATGATCTCCTCCACCAAAAAAAAAATATGCCTGTTCTAAAATAATAAGAGTAATAATTTAGTTTCATTTTTTTTTTAATTTTTTTTATCTCTTTTTCTTTCTTTGGGAAATGATTGTATAATCTCTTATCTTTTTTAGCTTAAAAATTATATAATTATTATAACAAATACATGTATGTTTTTTAATCTAGAAATCATATATCTCTTTTATTATAAGTGTAGATAACATAAATTATTAGTTTTACTTGTTTTTTTTTTTAATGTTAACTTTAAATAAATATTCTTATATTTAACATAATATTTTTATATTTAATAGTAGTTTGTAAACACTTAAACATAAAATAAAATAAATAATTAAAACATGATATTTTTTAGATATTATACAATGATAATTATTTAAAAATAATAAATAATTAAATAAATTAAAATAGGATATTTTTCAGATATTTTACAATGATAATTATTTTAAAATAATAAATAATTAAACAAATTAAAATATGACATTTTTTAGATATTTTACAATTATAATTATTTAAAAATAATAAAATCATACGTTTTATAACTCAAATAAAATTTAATTAAACTTAAACGTACTTATTAGAATAATATCATATTAAACATATAATATAATCTACTGTGAATTAGCAACAAATTATTTTTTTTAAACTAGTAAGAAACTTAAATTTAAAATCCACTTATAATATTTAATATTACATTAAAGATATAATATATAATCTCTTGTTGTCATTCTCAAATTCAAAAATTAGAACAAACATAAACTTAAACAAAAATAAATAACTTATTTAATTAAAATAGGATATTTGTTTCAAAATTTATATGACATTAATATAAATTTAATAAAAATAATTAATAAAATTCTATACATAAAATTAAACAAATGTGCATATTGCACGTTGTTTGTATCTAGTATTAATTTTAAGTGCCACTAATAAATTCATAATTTGGATCAATTATTTTTGGCATATGTATACTATTGCCTTTTTTTTTGTTTTTACCATAAACATGTTTCTTATTTATTGGTTGTTTGCTTTCATATTCATATATGCTCAAATCTTAATTATTGAATCTTTTTATCTAATGGTGTGTGTTATTGATGTAAAAATTAGTATAAACAAATATGTCAATTGAACATATCGCAAAAACCTTTGCCTTAGTCCAAAAGCAACATAAAAATATTCCTTCAAATTTTAATTTTTCTCAATTTTTTGTCCAAATTTTAAATTCTCTCTCTCTCTCTCTCTCTCTCTCTGTTTACAAAATTTGTACAAATTAATATTTATTTTTAAGAGATTCCTTTCTCTCTCAAATGTTTTTTTTACACCATACTTCTCTCTCTCAATGCCTTTTTTCACTCATCTCTTTTTTCTTCTTCTTCTTCTTTTTTCTCTTTCTTTGTGATCTCTTTTATTTTTATTTCATTCTTCATTTTTTTAACGTCTTTTTTTCCTCTTCCTTTTTCTCTTTTTAATGGTATTGTTTTTTTCTCTTTCTTTTCCTCCATTCTTCTTCATCTTCTCTCTTTTCTTTTTTACTAGAAATATAAATGGATGGGAGAGATGAAAATTATTATTCTTATATGTCAATTTTAAACACAATCCATGCATTTTAGCAGAATTCAATGGACATATCAAGGCTCTACTTGTCAAGTTCCACGGACTCATAACTTTCCAAGAATAAAATAAAACACAATACAATATATTTTGGTCCTGACCATATATTTCAATGAATTGTCAGAGAGAGATCTATTTAATTATCTCCTTCAATTTAGGACACAGATGGGTCACATGTAGTGATGACATCATATATACATGGTGAGACAAAGACCCTACAAAAAGAAGGGGTGTGTCAAAAACCCTAGAGGCATAGTCCAAAGCATGAGAGATAATAAGGACAAAGTTGTCATCATTTTCTAGCTATTGTATTGTGTGTGACGAAACACAGAAGAGAAGAGAGTTTAGACTTTAGAATAATAGAAAGAAAAGAAATGTACAGTTTAGACTTTCAGTGGGTTTAGTCGGCCATTTATTTTCGCTTAGCCCCACAACTTCACCTAACCAAAAGTAACCCTAACTAAGCTTCCTTCCCTTCCTCTTTTTAACTCTCCAAATTTTCCCTGTTTTTATCTTCCCTTTAACTCTTTTTTATATCTTCTTTCCCAAGACCAAGACCCATTCTTCAATTTGGTAACCATTAGTTTATAACTATATATGCTATATTTATACATAACATACATATGGCATTTAATATTCACTATATACTCCTCAACACCCAAACTACTGAAATCCAAAACCCACATCACCCTCATTAACATTATCTTTTTTCTTTTACATATATATATGTCCACATATATATATTACCATAATGTTACTATAACTTGATCACATACTCATCATCATCTCCTTGTTCATCTTCTTCTCTTTATTGTGTCCACTTTTGGTAGTTGAAATGGTGAAAAGAGACCAAATTGATGTAGTAGCAGTAGTAGGTGTAGTACTACTAGTATTCATCTTCATTGGGCAAGCTAATTGTGGAAGACAATCTCATCAAGTTTTCAAAGGAATGATTCCAAAGTCTCACAACTCTTCAACAACTCATGAAAACTTCCTTGTTTCGATGCCGAAAGGAGTTCCAATACCACCTTCTTCTCCTTCCAAGCAACACTATGCCATTGGATTAAAAAGCTCCACCAAGTCCCCATGACATTCATCACTATTTCTTCTTCTTCTTCTTCTTCTTCTTCTTCTTCTTCTTCTTTTATAGATCAGAGAACAGCGCAGAAGATGGTCTCCGTGATTAATGATTATACTGATGGTGGTTGGTAACCTATTATATTTTGTGTTTTGATTATTACTTTTTTAGTTATGTGACATATATAGATATAAAAAAGCATATATGTAACAAACAAAAAAAGTTCATCATGGCCTTCGGATTTTTGCTCAAGAAGTGCAGGTCTCTAGAGAGTTTTCTTAGATTGGAGAGAAGATTGGCTAATTTCTTAATTGAGGGAAGGAATAAATGCAAGAATTCAGCTGTATAGATTGTTAATCTTGTATTAATTGTTCCTTGCATATATAAATATATATATTTAATGTATATTATATTATTTAGCTCAATTTTCAACGTGAAATATTGTCTTTCTTCACTAAAGAAAATTTCCATAGTTTTAGGAAAAACAAGCAAAACTAGTACTATATTACTGTTGTAAAGTATATGGTTATTTATTGTATAATTGTTTTTATATATATAATTAATCCTGGAATTATATTGAAAGCTTGTAGTCCATATATAATATATGTGTATATATATATACATGCTACAATACAAGTGAGTGACTAGCTAGTAGGTTAAATTTGGTGGAATGTGAGGTGAGATTATGTGTTGCGTATTCTTTCATTTGATTCTGAGTATGATAAAAATAAATAAATAAAAATCTTCCATTGTACTGATAGTACTAGTGCTTAGCTTACCTATTAGATTTGGTCAATCATAATTTCCACTTTTTTACCCTACAAACAAATCTTTCTTTGGCTTTACCTTATTCTTTGGATTTGCTCTTCTTTCTTTTATTTTCTTTTTTTTAAAATATATATATATATAAGAGAGAGAGAGAGAGAGAGAGAGAGAGAGAGAGAGAGAGAAAAGAGATATAAATCAAATTAAGGAAGGAAAAGTAAATGTTTTGAGTCTTGTGTGGGAGATAAAGAATTCAGCTTTTTGTCTTGTAGTTATCTCTTTTTTACTTGCTATTTTGAAATATAAATTTAATGGAATAAATTACTTTAAATTATTGTAAATTATGGTTGAGAAGTTCACGTCTGAAAACACAGTAATATTATTATTTATTTATTTTTTAAAAAAAAGGTATGTTACTTACACATTTCTAAATTATATTGAAGAAATTTGACATTGTAATGAATTCCACTAGAGTAGTGAATATTTTGAATGCAATCAGTAAAAATCTCTTAATAGTGTTTTTTTTCTAAGTTTCTCAATAAATTAGTATTAACTACCATTAATGAGAGTTTCCATAACATTGCAAATAGAAAGAAAAAAAAAATCTCAACATCCAAAGATGAAAGAAAGATTACTCAGTTTCAAATTTTGTTAAAGTATGAACTACCTTTATTATGTAGAAGTGTGATAGCATATACTATTTCTAAAATAAGGACATTCTCAGATAAAATAACTCAATAAATTCACAATATTAAACTATTTAACCGCATTAATTGAGTCACCTTCTGATATAGTCAAACTCGTACGTAGAAGTCTCTTAACATTTAATCCTTAATAAATATCTTTTATAGCAATAATAAAGACAATCTAATTATATTTTTTTAGTAGCCAATCCAAAAGAATTTGTCCCTTATATATATAAAGGGGAATTCTCGAGTAGGGACTTCACTTTAATCTCTACCGATGAGGCTTTCAATGTTCTCGACTCGTATAATTTTTGGCGCGATTTTTTTTTATGACCGTGTATATTGTAGCTATTTAGAGAATTCTGCAAATTTTTAGAAAATTTCGAATAATTTACAGTACCGAAAACTAAGTTCAAACATGTTGCATGCGTGACTAATTTTTTTTATGCGTATAGAAAACAACATGTTTGAACATAGTTTTTGGTACTGTAAATTATTCGAAATTTTCTGAAAATGTGCAGATGCTCTAAATAGTTACAATATACATGGTCATAAAAAAAATTGTGCTGAAAACTGTTCACGGATCAAGAACACTGAAAACTCCACCAGTAAAACTTAAAGTGAAGTCATTGTATGACTTTTGGTTAGCCATGCAAAAAAACATGATATATTTATTCAAACTTATATATATTCTAAACATTATGTTTATCTTTTTTATGGTATAAAACGATACAATTTTTTCAAAAGGAAAACAATGCTACCATTATGCCTAGATAAAAATATATTTTAATTCACACTTATATTATTATTTGTTAAAAAATACTATTCATCTGTGACCAAAGATATTGTTAACTTTATTTTCTTAATGATAAATGAAAATAAAATAAGTTTCAAGAGAAATCCAAAAATTATTAATTGGTGGTGATGGTGATCTTGAATGAAGTTCGTTAGTCTTCGGTTTAACTATTTTGAATCATGTCATGCATTAATTTCAAATCCATGACCTTTATGGAATGGGAGCCATGTGATACCCCAAGATTATTAGTTTTTGTTTTGCTCCAAGTCAAGGATACCTTAGGTCAATGGTTGTTAGTACTATATTTTATATTTGTAACACATATATAATTTTGGGGGACACAAATTCAAACAACATGATTTGGTAATATTATAAAACAAAAACCATTAAAGTTTGAATTTCCACCTTATATAAGAACTTTCCATATCTATAAGATAATGTCACAATAATTACTTTATGTTTTCCATACAATTTCTCTTAGAATTATGTTGCTTGTCTCTGAAACTAGCAACATCGCAAACTACATAATTTAAAACATACTTTCAAGCGAATTATTTAATGTTATTTATTTTTTATATATTCACTTTTAGTGAAAAACAAAATATTTTTTTTAATTTTTCACCATGATTCTATTTAAATTACTTAAATTGAGACATTTTAGTGAAATTTTTCGTTGTAAAGAAAAAAAAAATCTTAGATTGAGACAAGGGTTTGAAATTATATGTCAATTCCAACAATTAGGATTTTAAAAAAGTTCTTTGTTGGATTCGTCTAAATAGAAATTTTGAATAGTACCAGATTTGCTCTAAAATTACTAAATTATACTATGAAATGACACAAGTTGCATAGTAGTCTAAATAAATCAATTAGTGTCAAACTACCACTTCTATGAATATATTGACTATTTATCTAAGGGCACTACAGCAATTTTCACATAAACCTTCCATAAAAGTCAGCAGAAAATCATTTAAGGATTGCATTGCACGGCTTTCAGTATTTTTCCCATTGAATAATAAATAAGGGCAGCAACCCTTTTTTCTTGATTTATTTTTTTTGTTCATGAAAGTAAGAAATACTTGTCACTAACGACAACCAACCAATAAATAGACCAAAGCACACACTAACCGTTTTATAGCTTAGAAAGCATTTAACAGGTTTTATACTAAAAGGTCTAAAAGGGCTAATAAAATACTTTACAAATTACAAGGACACAATTTTTTTCCTTCTCAAGATGGTATAATCAATTTTTCCCTATAACTGGCTAAGCAAAGTTTTGCAATTCAGATCTCTCTGTTTACACAAGAAAATTTTGATAATTTTTTTTGCAGAATAACCTTTATCTAGAATTTCCATCCATTTTCTGGAATTCCTGACATGGTAGCAGAATTTATTTTACAAAAAAAAAAAAAAATCATCAAAAGAAAATGATTGTACAAAGTCACAAAATATATATATATAATTTTGCAAAATCACCCTTTATTCAAATACATATGTATATAGGTGCTTTTTCATGCATGAAATGAATACTTTGAGATAAATATGAAAGGTGGAATGCATGAATAATAATGAAATCATTAAGGTGTAAGAGATATGTGATTTAATACACAATGACCAAATTGGCATAATATATATTTTCTTTTGTCACATTAGTTACATTCTAATGCCGTTCACAAGCTTTTTCCATATTAAGGCTAAAAAATACATCTAGTAAAAAAAAATAGATATATATTAAAACCAACAGTGGGGCAAGACAGTAAATCTGCTAGAACAAAAGGGTGGTAAGGGTGAAAGCAAGAAGAAAAAATTTCTTTTGCTCAGACTAACTGATAATTGATGATTTTATATACACTACAATACAACAGGTGTATAAAGGGTGGCAACCCAGAAATTAAATGGATAATAAATTTAGAAATGGGAAGAGAAAAAAAATTAAGAGAGAAGAACAGGACTAAAAAAGTGACCCAAAAAAAGAAAAGAAAAAACAAGGTACTTGCTTCCCTTAATACCGAAATCTTGCTTTGCCTCGATACTGTCGTAGCGACTAATAGTACAAAATATGTTAATGGAGAGCTTTCCTCCATTGAAGCTAGCTAGGCGTGTTGGGAAGAAGGTGAGAGTGCTCCTTCTGATCTTCGCGCAGTCTGGCCAGAAATTGATGCCTTATCAGACCCGCGGACGTTGTACTTTTCATACACTTTTTCGCGGTTCTCCGACCACCAAGTCTCTGCTTGGTGTTCTCCGAATCTTCTTCGGCTGCACATTTGTTCAGCGTCAGATTGAACTCAGAGATTTACCAGGTTAATAATAAGCAAGTAAAAAGACAAATATTGCTGGGAGGATTACTATCAAACAATATGTGAATCTGTAATGGGAATGATGATACACAGCATTCAGCACGTTTGTAGATGAAAAATTCACACAAATTTACTTTAAAGCAAAAAGAGTTCATTATGAATGTAGCAACTAAAGGCAGCAACTAAGTATAAGTGCATTGCTAGTCCAACCTTTTTTTTTTTGAAAAAAAAACAATGTTTTTCTCATGCACTCTAACACCTGACTCAGACATTACGAGTGCACAAATAGCAGATCGAACTCAAGACCTTTGGCCCCTAAATAGAGTTTCCCTTAGCATCGTTGAAAGTCATCAAATGGTAGGCATAGTTCTAGAGCAAGAACGGTGAACATTCTCCAATGACTATGAACAGGTTTATTTTGGACTGGTCATCAAATGACGCTATTTACCAAATGATTTTTAAGACTACTCAAAAAGCTTCCATGAGCAACACAATGGAGTATCTTTTTACCAAATGATTTTTAAGACCACTCAAAAAGCTTCCATGAGCAACACAATGGAGTATCACTCTTCAAGTATTTAAAAGCTTCCATGACCAACGCAATTTTTAAGAAATGTAATTCAGAAAATAAATTGTACCTGAAGCGCACTCGTTTGAGATCTCTAGCTCCATCTCGCAAAGCCACGAGAGTTATATAAACCCCTGCCTCGTATTGTTCAATCCATTCTGCCTCAACTTGGTTATTGTTGCCAGCCATTGAAGGATTTCTAGATCGCATACCGTTCTCCCCATCTTGGAAAGGCCCAGGATCCTTGCCATCAAGAGCTTCAGAGACACTACTAGTATCTGTTTGATTGCCTCCACCATTTGAAAGTCTTATGTCTGAATGGTCAACTGTCCCATTGGATGTCAGATGCTCACGGTTATGTGGAATATTCATTTCATTAGTTCCAGTTGAATCTCTGGGTGAATAATTATAGGCTGTCCCATTTAGTAAAGTAGAATCAGTCCCCGTGGAAGTGATAGAATCAGATCTTGAATGACGCTCCCCATTCAGATCTTGGTAATGCAGTCCATTATGATCCAGACCATTCGGTAGGTAAGCAAGTTTCAAACTCTCAGTGTCATAAACACCAGGTGGCAACCTTTTAGCTAAGTCTTTGAGCTGAAATTATTTTAAAGAGTGATAAGTATACATAGGATAAACAAAAACAGCATATATTTGACAACCAAAATGTACTCAACTTACAGAAAACATAAGCACAGGAGCATTGCCTAATATAAATAGATGTAGAATTGTTCCTAATTGTAGTCTAGAAAACATAAAAGACTGGAAAGCAAATGTAAAAGCAAGGTAGGACTATTTTTATTTATTTTTAAATGGTGTTTGGTTGTGAATGAAATAAACACGATGGATAATATCCTGGAACAAAGTCCTCAAGTGATTTTCCCATCATAGTGTGTTCTTTGTAAGACATGATGCAAGTCTACAGGTCAAATATTTTCTATATTGTCAGTTTGCAGGGACTTTATGGGCTAAGTTTCTGGCGGAATTTATACAATGAATTGTTCAAGGAACTGTTATGAGATGATGGTCCAAGAGTTTATAAACGGATTTGATAAGGGGAGAGAGAGAGAAAGAGAGTTAATATGAAGCAGGGGTGTATTGGCTATTATATGGGCAATTTGGCTGGAGAATGTATCTGGGAAAGGATCAAGTTTTAAGTTGCCATATGGCTAAAGTGTCAGAGAGTCATTTCATTATCTTCCTTTGATCTGTCAAGGGATTGGGAGTGTGCATCTAGCTTTAGGAATGTTGCCTAAGCTATTCTTTTTTGGTTGTATGATACATTAATGATCAAGTTTGGTTTCTTATCCAAGAAAAATGTAAAAGACTGAAAATATTCCAAACTTCCAGCAAAAAAAAAAAAAGGTTAAAGCATGAAGCCATAACACTGTATGGTACATTCTAAATGCTGCAATTCCCTACTATGATTTGCGCTTAAAAATAAATAACAATCCACCAAGTTCATCATGCATTTGTCAAATTTTCTACGGGGACAGCTCTTTAAGATTATGTAAAGTGACTAAACAGAATATACTCTGTCCAACGTTACCATAATATAGACTTGAGAAAACATTATATGCAATACAAGAATCATATTTACAGGAAATCACCTGTGCAGTAAGCGATTTTATAACTTCTTTTGCAGCTTCAGATTTAGCAGATTCTTCTGCAACAAGTGCCATAGCTTCCTGAGCTTTCTTTGTTGATTTCTGAAGTTCCAATTCTTGGAGTTCACATCGCTGTCTCAAGCTCTCAACCTATCCATATTTTAATCACGATCAGCAAGCTATAGATTTGATAATACAAATATTCAACCAATGAAAAATATTCTATTTGAAGATTACTAATCAATAATAAAAGCTAGAGTAATTTTTCAATTTACCTGTGCCCGTAACTTTAGCATTTCCTGATTCAAAAGTTCATTTGTTTTCTTCAAACCATCAGAAATACTTTTTGAAAAGGAAAGTCCTGATGTTGTAGGAACGGGTGTAGCAGAACGTGGGGGGCTTGGCCTCCTTGAGAAAGGTGACACAGACCTAGAACTTACTCCAGACGATGTAAGAACTGGTCTCGGAGCAGTTCGCCGCAGATCAACGGCAGTGGACAAAACAACATCTTTTAATTGCAATAAAGAAGGCGCTTGAGAGGATCGAACTAACGAAAATGTCTCTGCTTTCTTTCCTTGTTTGGCTGCTTTGCTATCTAATTGTTTTATCAGATCCATGTTAGAAGGCACAGACTTCGAAAACCTTATCTCAGCCTTGTCAAGTCTGTCCTTGTTCTCACCTGATAGTCGAGGTCCAGAATTCCTTTTGTTATTAGCGCCAGTTTCTGACACCTTGTTTAATTTTACATAACAAGCATCACATACTCTGTATGGCTTTCCAGGACTAGGTGCTAGCGCTGCTCTTGTTGCTTTCCGGGAACTGCATGAATGACAGTGAACAAGTCCACAATTATAGCAGTTGTGTCTCTTACGTGTAAAACCAAAAGCCTGTCGGCAAGCAGAACACTGTGATTGCTCAGCACCAGACACCCATTTGTGCAGACAAATAGCTGCACTATAGTTTGAACCGCAAGCAATATACTTTACATGTCTATCTTTTAAGGCTTCAACCAGAGTTGGGGTTTTCCTATCTTCAACATCTCCATGACCCAATCTCCCATTAGCACCCTTTCCCCATGTATAAACTTCATTCCTGGAAGTTAATATGGCTATATGATATGAACCACAAGCAATTTCGTCAACTGACTCCCCAATAAGCCTGTCTTCTACCAAGCAAGGTAGCTTTCCATCAGAACGGACATTCCCAAGTTGACCATAAACAGTACTTCCCATGGTAAACACTTGTCCTGATGTGGTCAAGCCAACAGTTAAACTGTGTCCACAAGCAATTTTGTGAAAGTTGTAATCTATAAGTGCCGGAACACAGGTGGGTTTAAGGCGGGGTTCCTTGTCTCCATGTCCAAGACGATTTTTGTCTCCATCACCCCAAGTAAACAGTTTGCCTGATGAAGCACTAGATTGTGTTGCAATAACCTCTACCACAGCAGCAGTATGCCACACCCCACATGCAACAGCTATTGTCCTCAAACCTAATAGAGACTCTACTTCCCTTGGATATGCTACATTTTCCCTGTCTCCATGTCCCAACACACCAAATGTACCATCACCAAATGTGAAGAGTTGCCCCATTGACGTTATTAAGGCTGTATGCCATGGACCACACGTTACTGACGCAATTTGCAGTCCCTCAAGAGGTCCTGATATTCTCTTGGGTATCCAATGACTAATGTCAGTACCATGACCAAGGAGCCCAGCATTGTGAGTACCATCTCCCCATGTATAAAGTTCCCCAGTCATTGTAACAGCACAGGAATGAAACTCTCCACATGCCACAAAATCAATTATAGTAGTTGCCAATGATTCAACTAAACGAGGTTGACTAACATCCTTCCCAACACCATGGCCAAGCCTTCCTCCAGATTCTTCACCCCATGTGAAAACTTCACCTTGTCTTGTTACTAAGGCAGCATGCTTAACCCCACAAGCAATCTGATGTACATCCAAAACTACATTCGACTCTAAAGGCCTAGGGAGAAGCACGTCTGCTCTTGGGCTCAAATACGGAGCACTTTTGTCAGCCCCAATCTTAACAACATAATCGCAAATAGCCTCTCCCCATATATAAATGTCCCCTAGGGCTTCACAATCATCTGGTGCAGAACCATGACTGGAGGTGCTGGGAGCACTAGAGACGCTAACTCGAAAAGCATCTGAACCAGATCCTTTTACTTGCATATTTGTCTGGTCTGACGCTACATGTGACCTCACTGAAGGCACGGGGTTGTCAGGGTGAAAACTCTTTGGAGAAGAATTAGGGTTGAAATTGACTATATCAGGAGAGCTAATATCTCTTACACCACTGATTGAACTATCACTTGGACTATTTGAGGTCAATTCTCTACTATCCTGAAATCAGTTGACCACAAATCATCAAGATAGTACAAATGAGAAACACACTCACAACAAATCTCAAGTACCTACCATGCAAAAAAAAGGAAGGGTACTATACCAGAAACATCCAGTTTCTATTTATCAAACACAAATTTACTAAAAGCAAAGACGATTAAAAATACAAAAGGTTTAATTGAATTAAATTTTGAAGTCTTAATAAGTTTTGGTAATTTTAAGTAAGTATTATTAGTGGTAAATGACCAATTCTCTTTAAACAGGTAATTCTACCAGGTTGATTTCGAGCAAGTTATGCAATGTCACAAAACAAAATGATGCAGAAGTAAATATCATAATATTTCAAAAACTAACCAACACAAGACAAAAGGTACATATAACAAAAAAAATATATTTAAATTAGGCATATTTACATCAAGGTAGAGTCCCCCATCACTCCATCCGTCAATCTTAGAACGTCCACCTCTTCCAGAAGATATTAATGCTTTTAGGCCTGCAATCCAGACCTCTGCTTCAACTTTGTCCTTGCAAATCTGGATACAGTAAATTATAATTTAAGCAAACAGGCCTAGTAAAAATAATGAAAAGATATATCCACGATCTAAATCTTTCATTACTTACCAGATCTAATGACCGCTTCCCGTTATTGTATATGAGCGAAAAAGACAAATAATCTTTTTCAGGGCGAAGATATCGTTGGAAAACAGCCTGATTGTGTATTAAAAAGATACAGAGTTGAGAAATTCAGATCATACAGATACAGTTTAATAGATGATTCATGATATTATAAAGTAAATACAGTTAGATGATAGAATCAAATAAAAATGTAGAAAAACTCACAGTTCTTTGTCCAGGTATAATTCTTGACACTGTTGCTAACTTCAAAATTCTTTCACCGTTACTTGAATGCCAGATCAAAGAAGATTCATCCTATTTATAAAAATGCAATTAGTGCCAAAAAACCACAAGAAATTCCTACAAGCAAAAGACTAATACATAGCTCAAGCCAAGCCACAACAGTCAAAATTTATTACCATATGAAATTTTGAGATTTTTCAATAATTCATCATGTGGAAAGCTCAGATTCAGTGTATGATTACAAATGTCAAACAGGTCATGAAAAAAGTAAGAATTATATATTCAAGCAGCAAATACTATTTTTTTTAATCTAATTGAGCCCTTAATTATATTGATACTTAAATATATAATATTAACTATTAAGCTTCATTCTGCTCACCCCTATCCTAGTAGAGCATAAGCTACAACGCCTAAAAAATCCACTTCAAAAAAGCTCCAGAAGAAAACTCACATTAGACAGTCTAAATGGGCAAAATTTGGGTTTTCCTTTGCGACCATATTTCAGCAATTGAGAACCCTTCTTCAAAGCAATCAATGCCTGCACAAGCGTTAAACTAATCATTTAAAAACCAAAACTGTCAACCATTAGCATGCCAAATATGATGTATGTAGAATATGCAAACCAACGGGATACAACATGCCTTTCAGAGTACTACAAACGTTTCTAATGGTTATTAAAAGTACCATAATATGAAGAAAACAAATAAAAAGCTCAAAATTCTAACAAAGAGCATAAACAAATGGAATGTGATCAAATGCAAAACAACTGCCTATTAACAGTTGAAGAGCACAATAAAATATGACACTAGTCATCTAAAAATTCCAACTAATGCAGAAGACAGACTATGGTGCAGTCCCTACAGACTATGGTGCATAAGTCATCCTTGAGTATATACTAGCTCCATTAAACTAAAACATGGAAGATTTGGAATTATGAATCTTAGAACTCTTTACATACTCTACAAACTGTTTTACTCCCTTAAGATTACCATAAATAAACATCAGAAAGGGGAAAAAACAAATTGAAGGGTAGAATTAAAATTTCTTCAAGACTGCTATCCTTATGATACGGAAATGATGCTCTTAATTTTATTTTATGCGTACCCTTCATGAAAAATAAGATAATACTTAAAACCGAATGTTCCTAAAATTTCTGTAATTTTCAAAAAACAAATGTGCCTTTAAATTTTCTATTTTTAGTAACCGTACGGATCATCAAACCACCACCTCACTGTGTCTAGTCAACAACCCATCTCAAATTTCTTCAAATTCCAATTCCTTCGTAAAAATCTTTAAAATTAAACGTTTTTTATCTTCATAACAACCAAGCAAGCAAGCATACACTTGGAGAAACCCCTTTTCTTTCCCTTTTTAACCCCCAACAAAAAAAATCAGGTAACTGTGGATGATCTACCCACAACAGTTTATCTATAGCTCTCAACTAATTTCCAAAGACTCCAAAACAAACAGTTCCAGAGGACATTGTTTACAAATTTCCAAATTTGCTTAAATCACCTATCCAAATTCTTGAACAAAATTCATGCAAACATTTATATGATAAATACACATAAATTGAAGAACAAATGTATATATATAATTTATATATTATATATACACACACGATTAACACTTTTTCCAGATTTTCAGAAAGAGAAACCTGCTCGATGTCACGGTCGGCATTCCCGTAGCTAACAAGATCTGCCATTCCATGTGAGAGAATTTACCGAAACGCCACCACCCTCTCCGATCCCGCGCCGGAGCTCCGGTCATCATCTACGACCACCACAGGCTGCCGGAAAATTACCATCAACGGTCACATCAGAACCCCCCACAAAAACCTCCTCTCTCTAACACACACACTCTCTCTTTCTCTCAATCTCTTTCTTAATACACAAACCAGTTCTCCCTCTCCCTCTCTCTCTAACGTGCCTACACCACAACCACTTTCACAGATCTACTTCTCACCTTGGAAACCCTAACTAGGGGACCACCGTTCTCGAAGCTCCTACCGGAATAAAGTACGGTTCGAGCCGTGGACTAACGTGGACCGCTCCGAGAGCATGCTCCAAAGCTGGCGAAAGAGATTTTCTGGAAAGCAAAGATGCAAGTAAGAGGAAGAGATGTCTCCGGAGAAGAAGTCCGGCGAGAATGAGAGGGGTTGTTGGTCGGAGAACCAGACGGAGGAGACAGAGGAGAGAGAAAAATCTCTGAAAGAGAAAGAATTTAGGGAGCCGAGCGAGAGTCTGGAAAAGTACAACTAGTCAAAGCCTTGAAACAAAGAAAAAAAATAAATAATAAAAAAATTAAAGAAATTAAATTAGAATTATTGAGAATTAAAAATTAAGTAAAATGGAGCGACGTTGTCAATTAAGTACACCGTAAAGTTTATATTTAAAAAAAATATTAATTATAATTATCTGGACTGTTTTCGTGTTCCGGGGGCCTGGAGGGCGTTTTGGTAATTTAAGGGGAGTCTGATGATGTCTGGACTTGGGGAGGGTGAAATGACTAAAATGACCTTGGAGGAAGTGAGGTGTCGATGGGTTACGTTGGGAAAATGAAAAAGGGTAAAAAGTGAAGATATGGTGGCGGTCATAACGCAAAGGAACCTGATTTTGAACCCAAACGAGGAGAATGTAGGAGTTCGTGAATACTAACTCTTATACCAATGCCATAATGAAAAAAATACAAGAAAATTTGTGGTAAAATTACAAATTGGAAGACAAAAATGAAAATATATAAATGTACAAAATTTAAGAGGTGGGGGTTGAAAAAATGTGGCAATAAGTCAGTGCAAATTTATTTCTTTAAAAGTTCCAAATGAATAAATGTATATATATGAGAAAAAATATATATTCTCTTTTTCTTTTTTGCTTTAAATTAGGAGTTTTATTTTTACAAATTTAATGGATTGATGGTGATTAAAATTTAATTGAAAATTGTAGACATTAGTTACGCATGTTTCTATCGAGATGGGATTCACTTTGATTTATTTTAACATGGAACTCCTACATTTATAGAGGGTGGGAATTTGTGTTATTGTGTCTCTTATTAAGGTAATACCATTGTGGTGCTTTGTCTATATTCCTATAATCATATAAATATATATAGTAGGTAGAAGAACTATCACCTTTTAAAATTGTAAATATTTTTTATAATTTTAATAAAAATTAATTTATTATTCTTTTAAAAATATATATAATAAAATGAATTATAATTTTATAATATATATAAATATTATATCAATAATTTCTATATATATAATATCTAAACACAATGTTGATATATATATTTATATGGTTATATAAATTATATATAAAATACAATTTTATTAAAATAAAACTAATAATAGAAATAAAATAAGAATATAAAAAGTCATAGTGTAGATAGTAATATACATGTATCAATTATTTTTAGTTTTTAATGTATCTCGCAATATTCTTTGATGAAGAAAAAAAAAAACTTCAGTCACTTGATAAAAAAACAAATTATAACACAAATTTATAAGATAAAAAAATGATACGTCTGTCTTTATTATTTTTAGATAAATATGATTTAATTATTTAAATTATTATAAAATATCTTTAAAATATCATATTTTAATAAATTAATTTTTTTATTTTTGTTTAAGTTTATGTCTATATTTGTTAAAAAAATTTAATTTGGTAGTAACAACAAAAAATATATTATACGCTTAAATAATTATCATTGTAAAAAATCTCAAAAACATTATATTTTAATTTGTTTAATTATTTATTTATTTAAGTTTAAGTCATATATACAATCCACAATATAAGAATATTATGTTAAATATGATAATATTCCGTAAAGTTAACTAGAAAAAAAATAAAAAATTGTTAAAACTAATAATTTCTGTTATCTACACATTTTTTATATAGAAGAGATATAATCTGATTAGCGATTTAAGCTCCATTCCTTAAAATCTAAGATTATTCAATGATTTAGAACGATTCCACCATTTGCTTATGATAAAAGACAGTTTACTTCCTTTATTTATTTCAAGTTGAAACTTTAGATTTGAATATATGATTCTAATCAACAATTCAGCCTCAATTCATCAGAGCCTAAGATTATCCAACGATTTAGAGTAATTCTACCATTTGCTTATAAAATAGAGTTTAATTACTTTGATTATTTCAAGTTGAAACATGAGATTTGATAATGCTTTAATTTGAATATAATATGATTAATAAATATATCAAAAATTTTGATTCGTATACAGTATCATAAATATATGTATAACACAAAATAATACGTCTAACACATTTAATAAATACTGTGTATCTAATTATGACTTATTTAAAATGATTTCAATATTAATATGTTAATTTGAATATATCATGATTATGTATTAAGTAAGTCTAAATAATTTAAATATGTATTAAGTTAGTTGACTAAAAAAGTCACTAATTAATTATTTGCATTACACATATCAATCTAAAATTAATTGTATCACTCAAAGTTATTTATTTTGTATCTTTTTCATGAATGTGTTGAATAAAAATTACTAATCCTAATTTATATTATATCAATCATGTTTAGAGATGGAAATAAGGTGGAGAATTGTCGGAGAATGCTCCCTCGTCCCTGTTAACTATTTTGATCCATGTTCTTTTTCCCATCCCGTACATTCCTTGTGGGGGGCAAAAATCATAATAATAATAAATAGGATTTTTCTCTATGAACTATTACCATTTTCAAATTGTTCCGCCCCCCCCCCCCCCCCAAATTTTCACATTGTTAAAATTTCCCCCGAACTATTCATGATACTGAATTGTGGGATCTATTAGTTTACGTCTTACGTGGCTAACGAAAAATTGATTTGGCACTTTAGATACTAACGTGTCAATGTCACGACAGAGCTACATGTATAATTTAATTTAAAAATAAAAATTGTTATCCCCAAAATTTCATTCAATGACATGGCAATCAAATGGACAAGTGGCAATGCATGGTCAGTAAATGACATATTAATGGTCAATAAATGTGTTGACTAAAGAAGTGTAAATGTTAGATGTTGACCTGCGGAGTTGTGATACTATTGGACAGGAAATAGATTTAGCTGGTCAGTGGGAGATTTACTATGTCCAACCAGTGGTGTGATGAGTCATGCCCGACAAGAGATATGCCATGCCCGACCAAAGGTGTGCTTTGCCTATGCCAACCAGAGGTGTGCTAGAGATGTGCTTTGCCTATATCGACCAGAGGTGTTGTCTTGGCCGACCAACTACTTCGGGGGTGGAGTTGGTTCTAAGAAGTTACCATCTAAGTAACTCAGTAACAGCTTCAACCCGAGTTGTTCGCAACTGTCGCGGGAATATCTCATACATCCCGGAATAATAGCTATACTGTTGTAATTTGAATTTGTTTATTATTCATTAATTAAAGTGGTTGAAACAACCAAGGATCCTGTCAAAAGGGATATTTTTCATGTACGATCAATGAACCTATAAATAAAGAGCTCATAGCATCATTAGAGAGATCTGATCTTTTTTAGACTTGGAAAACTCTCTAATTTTGAGACTTTGGGACTGTTACTTGGGGCATTCTTGGGGCATTTTCTAAGAGAGCTTAGAGAGAGAAAGCTTGTATTCTCTAGAGAGAGAAACTTTGTATTTTTCTACTTACACTTAAGAAACTCAGTTGGCTCAGGTTCATCTGATCTTAAGTGTAGGATACATATATCACAACTCTAATTGGATTAGGTTATTACCAACAAATTTGGACTGAACCACTATAAAATTACTTGTGTTATTTACTTTCTATTCAAGGTTTATTGTCGTTTTTGCGTCTACTCGTAGTTGGCCAAAATCGTGGTCAATATTTTTGGTGCTTTCATTGAGAACCTGAATAGAATAAATACACTACCATCCTCCAATATGGCGCCCAAGAATACCGGTATGGCGTCCAAAAAGTCAGGTACATCAAAAGAGCCTGCTAGATCAGAAGGTCCTGGACCTCAGAACCCTGAGACTGGGCCCAGGGTCTTTCTCGAGGAGACAACTCTAGAGGTCGAACAACTCTAGGAGGCCATGGGGGCTTTCCAGGAGGAGATGATGCAATTTAATGCTTGGCAGGAGTCTTTCGCTGAAGAGATGGCTAGGCAAAGAGCTGTGTTAGAACAACAAATGCGCGATATGGAGGCCAGAAGCGAAGAGATTAGACAACGACGGGAGACATCGTAAAGCAACACTTGCTCTAGAAGCGGCTACCCAATTGGCCCAAGCCAATGCTTAGACCGCAGCACGAGAAGCAGCCACCCATGGAGCAAGGAATAATAATGCAGGTCGAAAAACCACTGGCAGAGCCAATTCTTGGGGACCGGACAGAGATGTGATAACCGAAGGGGATAAATGTGATAGGAAGGAGAAAGAAAGCATAAAATAAAATATAAAATAAAAGGAAGTAAAAAAAAAAGAAAAGAGAATAAAAGAATTAAAATTGATTTGTATTTTTATCTATCAATTTTTAAAAAATATATTTTAATTTAATGTATTTTATTTTTATTGAAATTTATTTTTAATTTTAGTTTTTAATTATTTAATATTTTAATGTATATTTTTTTTATTAATCTAATTATTTATGTTTTTTTATTAGATTTTTGTTTAGATTAATTAAACAATAAAATTAGTATTTTTTATGATTTTTTTTAATAATATTTAAATTTTAATAAATAGATTTTTTTTTTTAATTGAATTATACACGCGACACTGACGTAGAAATATCACATCAACACCAAAAATGACACATTAGCATTATGTTAGCCAAGTAGTATGAAAACTAATAAAAGTCATACAACTCACTAATAGATATAGTTCTGAGCAATTTTTAACAAGCAAAAAAATTTTGGGGGCACAGATTGAAAGTGTTAATAGTTCGGGAAGAAAAAATCTTATTTATTCATAAGAAAATGTGGATTATATAAAAATTAAAATATTACACTATGTTAATAATTAAAAATAGAAAATATTGTCCAAAATAAAATTAATTATCTTTAAAAAGTTACTAAGAGTCTGATTGGTATCCTATTGGGGTCCAATTTTAGGTTTTTAAATACTTAAAATTAGTGGGACCCATTATAATTAGTGATTGGTAGTTTGTTTTTTAAAATTAAATTCAAATCTGTATCCAAAATTTGTTAAGGAAAATTGAAAATGAGAAAAGCTCGTTTTCTCATTTTTGTGAAATTATTTTTCAAAATCCCACATATTCAGTTTCAGTTATATTTTTAAATTTAATATCAATCACAGATTAAATTTTTTAAAACTAAAAAACAGTTTACTGACATTGAACCAATCATATTTTCAGAAATATGTTTTTAGTCTCTAAATTCAGATTTTCATTTCAGAATTCCACTTTTAAAAAATACAGTTTTCTAATCGCGAACCAATCATACCCTAAGACACTTAAAAAACACAAAAAAAGAAACATATAAAATAAATAAATATATATTACAAAAATAAATAAAAATTAATATGGGACCATCGGGGCGGGGAGTGTGATCCATGCTCCCGTCTTTACTCCTTGTTTAGGTGGGGAATCCCCACCCCCTTAAGAGTCCATCCCCACAAGAAAAATGACCATTCCTCATCATGTCTCACTATAATACTTTTAAAAAAAATTAATTTGTTTATAGCCAAAAAAAAATATTACTAATAGAACCACAAAAATAATATAATGAAAATGAAAAGAGTTGTATATAAATTATGCTGATTTCCCTTTATTTTTTTCTCTTCATACTTTTTCTTACATAATTATTTATTTAAAATATATCATATTATAAAATGATATAGATAAATTCATTTAATTTTAAATATTGAAATTATATTTTTTTTAACCCAACACACATTCAAACCATTTAATATATAGATACATATATATAACTTTCATAAAATTACAATGGGTTTGACGTAGGGGTGCTCAAAATTATTCCAATGTAATACTTGTGTGGATTGGATTAGACTGAGAAATAAGAATTTCGTACTTGTACAAATTGGATATACTTTTTATACAAAAAATAATCCATCCAATCCATTATGTACTTCTTTATATATACATTTAAAAATATAAAATATTATAAAAAATAATATTTTAAATATTTCAAAAGACCGTTAATAGTTTAAAAAGATATTTTAAATCAAAATAAATTTATTATATTTAATATTTTTTTTACATACTTTAAATTTTACATGAAAATTGAATAATGTGATTTTACCAATAATTCTAATTGTAATAGGTTTTTTTTTTTTTTAATTTTGACTTATTTATGTTTATAATTTTTCTTATTTTGAGATTGTAAAGTATAATTTGAAATTGTGAATTAAGTTTTTTGTTCTTACAAAAATTTATATTTTTAGTTTAGAGGGCCAAATATACTTTAACTTTTTAAAATAATAAATTATTTAGGTGGAAAACAAAATTATTTACTAATGGGTAATTTTCTATTAAAAACAATTTAGAAGGTGTGTGAAAAGATATTATAAAATTTATGAAGGTTTTATTTAGAAATGGGTGTGGAGAGGAAAAAAAAAGAATGGTGCTTAATATTCAATCCAAACCTTAATTGATCTAGTCCAACTAGGAAAAAAAATGGATATTCAATTCTAATTCGATTGAATGTCAAAAGTTTGATTTTATCAAGATTAGATCAAATGGCGGGGACATTGTCAAAAATTCAATTAAAACCAATTAAATCAAATTCATGTATTATATTAAATTTAATATAAAATACTTAAAATTTAAAATATAAGTAATTTTTTATTTGTTACTGAAATTTATTGTAAATCAGTTTAATATACTTATTAAAATATATGTATATAGCAATCAAAATTCAATATCATGTATTGTTGACCACGATTTTGGCCAACGGTGAGTAGAAGAAAAAACGACAGTAAGCCTTTCTGAAAGCGCATACCTTAGCCTTCCAAGTTAATCCTCAAACACACAAGGATGTGTGTGGACACGTAAGATTCAAAGGCTGAGTCATACTCTCTAGATGTACTCAACACATGGGATCTAGAGAGGATTGAGAAGAGAGAGACTAAAAATTTCTAGAATTTCAGGTTTAAGAATTTCTATCATTTCTTTCTTTCCGAGAGAGTGACAGTCAAAAACAATTTCTAAACCTTCTTTTGAATGTATCACTTCTTTCAGGTTTGTTGACGCCGTTTTTCGTCAACAGTGAAAGAAGAGCACGTAAACAATAATCAGTAATAGCCAATAAAAATATGATAATACAAACACAATTTTTTACGTGGTTCAACAGTTAAATCTGCCTAGTCCACGAGTCTTTCTTACTAAGACTTAAGAATATCTCTGAAAACTCTTCAAGGATGAATTCTCCAGAGTTTTCCTTAGGCTCACAAAAGTTCGGTCCTTTACAATGGTGCATGACCTCTCTATTTATAGAGAAGATTTCAGAATACTATCCCACATATTTTGGGTAGTTACTCTTTTTATCCAAATAAATTAAATGGCCTTAAATGTCTATAATCCAATATAAAAGGAAACGTCCCCTGAAGACCAGGGGGCGTATAACTAATCAAATAATATCCCTTGATTGTAGGGGATTTACAGTAATAAATGTAGATCGCGTCTCTTATAGATGAATCATATAGGATATTCAAAGTTATTATCCTATATCACCAAGGCCATATTCTCCCAGGTCTCTTACTGACTTTTGAGCTATAACATGTCCTGAGGCCACATGACTTCGAGCTCGTACGCGCGTTAGGCTCGGAGCCCTGATCCGAGGTCATCCTCGAGAACAGATGCACCTCGGGGTCTACCTTTCGAGCTTGTGAGGATTTCGAGGCTACCATCTTCGAAGTTGTCTCTGTTTCGCAGGCTCGATGTTTAGATTTCGCATATATTCCAGACTTTACGAGTTCATTCATTATGCATTCAGTTTTCGAGGTCACACTCATCGTAGCTCGAAATCTGGGTATAACAAGGTTTATAAAGATAATTAACTAATTTAATTAATCTTTATTTTATAAAATTGATCAGTTATATTATTTTAATTATTTAATTTAAATCATATTTTAAAAGAATAATTAAGTAAACAAATTAATTTGTAATTCAAAATTCAATTCCCAATGATAGAAAATATCCATAGGTGGCGTCACTCACTGTACACTACAGTGAGTAGCGTGAGCCACTAAGTGGCTCTCCCTGATTTTCTCATTTATTTATTTAATTAATATTTAAGATAATATATTTATCCCAAAATAAATATCAGTTAATTCAAAATTAATTTTATCTTAAAATATTAATTTTAAATAAATAAATATCTTATTATATGTAATGCCCTTATTTTCTCATAAATACTGAGAACCAGCGTTGAAACATAAAACATAAATGTTGCTATTTTATTGAAAAATAACATAAAGTAGAGGGGATCCCAGTTTTACAATAAAAATGTTTTTAAAACCAAAATATAGCAACATTTTTTTAAAGAGATAAAAATGCTAATAAAAAAAAACACAAGCCTTAGATCTTCCAGCAGCTATACGACCCTCACAAATACACCAATAGCTATCCAGGTTCAACTCGCCACCGACCATCTATCTCTTTGTTTACCCAAAAATAGCTCCTGATGACGTGGCAAGATTTTCTTCCACGTGGCTGGCACGTGGTGGTTTCCAGTGGATGGATCCTGTTCGACCATCGACCAGATAATTATTGATAAGTCAAATCTAGCGATTAGGTGCGACCAATCTGGTCACATACTTTCATTTACTTCATTTGGGATGCGCAATCTTATAATAATTACATTTATTATATTTCCTTTTATTTACTTGATATGCTGATCTTAATTATAATTAAGGCCCATCGGCCCATGTAAACCCCTTGAGCCTATAAATAAGAAGGAGAGGGCTCAATGAAGAGACTTTTGAACTTTTGATCTTTGTATTCATAAAAAAGAGCATAGTGTGATTATCCACCGAAATTGTAACCCTCCCAAGGCTTGTGAAACTCGTGAACCCTAGTTCATTAATCATAATATTGGGATTCAATATCAATAAGAACACTAAGTGGATGTAGGTCATTACCATCTAGTTGGGTCGAACCACTATAAATCCCTTGTGTAATTTTCTTTCCATTTGATTCTCTTATTGATTTCTTTTTGTTCTTTGTCGTTTATTTGACTCCGTGTCGTTGGCCAAATCAATGGTCAACATTTTGGTGCTTTCATTGAGAGAATTATTTCGAGACTTCAAGAATATCAAATGGCTAAGACATCCAAGAGAACTGGGCAGACTTTTGGCGCTGCATCCACTCAGCCTCCTCCTCCAAATGTGGCTGAAAATGAGCCACACTTGGATTTTGAGGAGGAAGAAATGGATTCTGAAATGCTGAGGACAACACTGAGTGTGTTGCAGGACGAGTTGGCCAATCAAGAGAATGTGGCGGAGACCTTGGCACTACAACAGAGGGAAATCGAGCGTCAGCGTTAAGAACTGAATGAGCGGCAAGCAGACATGGACTGCCAACAGAGAGATGCCATAGCTGCTTTAGAAGTTGCCATTCAGTTGGCTCGGGGACAAGCTGCACCGGTTTCTCAACCAGATCAGCCACCAAATGCACCACCGCAACAGGCCCCAAATCCGAGTCCTCTGGTTCAACCAGCAAGTCCTCAAAGGCCGGAGCAACCGCCTGCTACTCAACAGGATATCCCAATTCAACATCCTGAGCAGCATCCACCTTCTCAAGTGGTTGAGGCAATCCCTAACGCCAGAGGCAGTTTAGGGCCGGGCAGCCTCCCCGAAGCCCTAGACGCCCAGTGGCCGATGAGCCAAATCCACCGAGCAGGGGGCAACGTCCTTCTGCTAACAGAAGGCACACCGAGTCAGGCTCTACGATCAGGGGACCCCCACGACATAATAATGCACGGGGACCCACCGACCAACGCAGGCCTCCCCCTGACGCTCGGGAGATGCTAGCTAGATAAGGAAACAGCGTGACCAACCGGTCGCAGTTTAGGGATAGCCATGATTATAATGAGGCCGACTTCGACAGGAGAAATGCTGGTCAATGGCATGAAAGAAGAGGTGGAGATAGTAACCCCCCACGAAGGGAAAATAGGCCTACGAGCCAAAATGCTGGGGGGCAGCCAAGACAGCATAACGTCTTTGATCGGCTGGGCGCTAGTGAGCAAAGGCATAGAGATGATGACTTGAGGGACGTGCTCAATGACAGGTGCGAGAGGCACGATGAGTATGCTCCTCCTGCACCAGTCGCCCCAGTGATCCTAGACGTTGTACAGGCTCAAATTGATGCACTGAATCCGGCTGTCCAGTAGTTGGTGGGAAGCTGGACATCCCACATTGAGTATGATCGGAGGAGAGGTACTCCGTTTGTACAGAGGATTGTTGTAGCAAAAACCCCCAGCAAGTTCAAGATGTCAGTAATGCAAAATTTCGATGGGTATGGCGACCCAATTTCTCATGTAAACAAGTTTGAGATACAGATGGACATCCAGAAGGTGTAGGACGATGCCCGCTGTAGGATCTTTTCGGCCACCCTATCTGACACTGTGCAGGAGTGGTTCTTTAAATTCCCTCATGCTAGTATAGTATCATGGGAAATGTTCGTGAAGGAATTTTACAAAAAATTCTACGCTGGTCGTGTACACCCTACTGAGGCCAACCAACTGGTCGAGATACGCCAGAAGGAGGGAGAACCCTTAAAGGAATACGTCCCGCGTTTTATGGGAGCAGCTACTAGAGCTAAAATAGTGGGCGATGAGGGAAAAATGATGGCCCTAACTGCTGGGGTAAGACGCCATTCTCCCCTTTGGAATAGCTTAAGAAAGAATGGGGTAAAGAGTACCCAGGAGTTTATTGATTTAGTTGATCGATACATCAAGCTCGATGATGCGATTGCCAATGAAGGGAAATCACCTACGAAAGGCAAGGGACCAAAAGAAGATCCCACCAAAGCCGCCAACGGGTCAGATAAACCCAATGGCAACGGCAAAGGCAACGAGAATGGGAATGGTAAAAATAGTGGAAAAAGGGCGAACATTAAGCCATCAACGTCTGAAAATAAATGCCCCAAAGGTAATAGGTATGAGCCAAGATTCACCAACTATACAACCCTTGTCGAGAGCAGAGCAGAAGTCTACTAGGTGACCAACTCCAATGTCCCTTATAAGCGACCAGCACCTATAAGGAAGGATATCTCCAAGAGAGATACAACAAAATTTTGTCATTTTCACAACGACTACGCTCATGAAAATAATGAGTGTAACCAGTTGAAGGATGAACTTGAGCTCCTTATCAAACAAGGATACCTAAGGAGGTACGTCCGAGCCACAGGAGGTTCTCAACGAGAGGCTCAAGGAGGCAACGAGCAGGCGTCTATATGCCAACGCTCGCCACCTTTACAACCAGCTCCTGTGGCAGGTACGTTACTCACCATATGTGGTGGCCCACACCTAGCAAGAGATAGTAGGAAGGCGAGGGATCGATACGCTCGGACCCTACGCCACGACTAGGACATCGAAATGATGAGTGTGGAGGA
Organism: Humulus lupulus; assembly: GCF_963169125.1. Lineage (NCBI taxonomy): Eukaryota > Viridiplantae > Streptophyta > Magnoliopsida > Rosales > Cannabaceae > Humulus > Humulus lupulus. The sequence goes on from NC_084802.1 coordinate 16,674,154, forward strand.
TCGAGCGCCTAAAAAAGCTCAAACAGAGGAAGAGTTAATAACTTTCTTTGAAGATGATGCTCAGCATGTCCGATTCCCACATTCGGATCCGTTGGTCGTTGACATCCAGATAGCCATCATGATGGTTAAAAGGGTGTTATTTGACACAGAGAGCTCAGTTAACATCTTGTATAAATCTTCACTGGAGAGGATGAAGTTGTCTGTCAAGGACCTAGAGCCATGCAACCAAACCATATATGGTTTTTCTGGCGAAGGACTCGCGCCAACAGGATCGATTAGGCTCCCAGTTACAGCAGGAACTGCGCCTGCGAACAAGACATTACTCACTATTTTTATAGTAGTTGATTGTCCTTCTGCGTATAATGCTGTAATTGGAAGGCCTATCCTGGTCGACTTGCGAGCTGTGACCTCGGTTTGGCACCTTGCCATGAAATTCCCAACTGAAGCAGGGGTAGGATGCGTATTGGGAAACCAACGAGAAGTGAGGGAATGCTACAACTCCTCAATATCTAAGGCAAAGAAAGGTGGATCAAAGGAAGCTGCCAGAAAAGAGTTGCAGACGGCCAATAAAATACAAGCCCAATCAGGTGATTGCGTCACCAAATAGGGTGTTGCTTAAAGTGAGGGTAGAGATTGGGATCCTCGCTTTGGGGATTTTGATGAATAAGTAGGACCCATCGAGGACCTCGAAGAGGTCCAACTCGATGAAGCAGATCCGACCAGGGTTGTGAAAGTCGATAAAAACATAGAGACAACAACAAAATAAAAACTGGTGGAATTTTTGAAGAAGAACCAGGAAATCTTTGCCTGGTCGCATAAAGACATGGTTGGAATAGACCCAGCAGTTATCAGCCATGTTCTGAACATAGACAAAAGTTTTCCACCAGTACAACAGAAAAGAAGGTTATTCGACAAAGATAGATCGAAAGCTTTAAAGGAAGAATTCAAGAAGCTAAAGGAGAATGGATTCATCACGGTAGCATTTTATCCATCATGGGTCTCTAATCCCGTACTAGTACCCAAGCCGAATGGCCAATGGAGAACACGAATGGATTTCACAGACCTTAATAAAGTCTGGCCGAAAGATTGTTTCCTACTCCTGAGGATCGACCAGCTGGTCGATGCCACTTCAGGGCACGAGATCCTATCATTTATGGGTACATACTCTGGGTACAATCAAATCAGTATGCACCCACCTGATGAGGAACACACTAGCTTTCAGACTGATACAAGGCTTTACTGTTACAAAGTAATGCCCTTCAGTTTGAAAAACGCTGGTGCGACTTACCAGCGACTAGTCAATCACATGTTCAAGGAGTTGATCGGTACAAACATGGAAGTATATATTGATGACATGCTAGTTAAGTCGAAGAAGGCAGAATAACACATCGGGGACTTGCAGGAGTGCTTCAACGTCTTGAACAAGTATCAGATGAAGTCGAATCCCTTCAAGTGTTCCTTCGAAGTTGGATCAGGGAAATTTTTGGAATTTATAGTAAACTCACAAGGAATTGAAGCTAATCCCGAGAAGATCAAGGCCTTGGTCAATATGAAATCTCCAACAAAAATAAAAGATGTTCAAAGTTTAACTGGGAGAATCGCTGCTCTAAGTAGGTTTATCTCCAAATCGACAGATAAGTGCGTCCCATTTTTTAATCTACTTAGAGGCAACAAGAAATTTGAATGGACAGAGGAGTGTGAATAGGCTTTCCAGGCCTTAAAGTCTCACATGTCGCAGCCACCGATTCTATCTAAGCCGGTCGAAAAAGAAATTTTGTTCATCTACTTGGCGATCACAGAATACGCTGCTAGTGTTGTCTTGGTAAGAGAGGAGGAAAATGTGTAAAAAGTCGTTTATTATGTAAGCAAAAGGCTAATAGGAGCAGAACTACGGTATCTGCCTATTGAAAAATTAGCCTACTGCTTGATTTTAGCCTCCAGAAAGCTGCGGCCGTACTTTTAAGCTCACCCAATCACAGTTTTAACCGACCAGCCTCTACGGCAAGTTCTGCAGAAGCCAGAAGCCGTAGGCCGATTATTGAAATGGGTGGTTGAACTTGGGTAGTTTGAAATCTCTTACTTACCACAAGCAGCGGTAAAAGGACAAGCTCTGGCCAACTTCGTCGCAGAGCTCATTGGGCTTCTAGACAACGAGCAGACAGAAGAGCCTGAACCTCAAAGCCAAACTCCCTCTTGGAAGTTGTTTACAGACAGTTCTTCTAATGAGCACCACGCTGGAGCCTGAGTGATTTTGGTGAAGCCTCAAGGACATTGATTCCACTGCGTAATCAAATTCGACTTCACAACGTCCAACAACGAAGCAGAGTATGAAGCATTGCTCGCCGGGTTACGATTAGCCAGAGACATGAACATAAAGTTGCTTAAAATATACTGTGACTCCCAGTTGGTGGTTAATCAAATTACTAGAGAATATCAAGCTTGAGGTCTGAAGATGGTCACTTACTTGAATAAAGCAAAAGATTTGTTGGCACAGTTTGAAAGCTATACTCTCCAGCAAGTACCTCGCGACCAGAATTGAAATGATGATGCTTTGGCCAAGTTAGCGAGTGCCAAGGATGCTGGCACCCTGAATATAGTACATGTTGAATGGCTATTTGCACCAAGCATCAAAGCAGAAGAAACTTCTCTGGTAATTTGGATAGTATATACTTGGATGACACCTTTCACAGAGTACCTGGCGCATGGAGTGTTGCCTACGGACAGAAACAAAGCAAGGACCCTCCAGAGGCAAGCTACTTGGTTTATCCTAGTCGACGGAATTCTATACTGAAAGGGGTACTCAATGCCACTCCTAAGGTGTGTCTCAAAGGAAAATGCAGCAGAATTTATGCGAGAGGTCCATGAAGATTTCTGCGGAGATCACGCTGGGGGGCAGAGTTTATCAAAAAATATCCTAAGGCAAGGATACTTCTGGCCAACCATGAACGAAGATTCGATGGAATTTGTTCGAAAATGCGAAAAGTGTCAGAGATTCTCCAAGATTCTACGAGCAGCCCCTAATGAGCTAAGGCAGATACAAAGTCCGTGGTCATTCGCAGTATGGGGAATAGACCTAATCGGGTCTTTGCCCACAGGAAAAGGTGGCATCAAATACACTGTGGAGGCTATCGATTACTTCACAAAGTGTGTCGAAGCTAAGCCACTTGCAACCATAACGACCAAGAAAGTACTGGACTTTGTGGTCAAGAACATAGTGTGTCGCTATGGATTACCAAGAAAAATTGTCTCAGACAACGGCTCGCAGTTTGATAGGGATCTGGTCACGGATTTTTGTGAGCGGCATGGAATTATCAAAAGCTTTTCTTCAGTTGCTCACTCGCAGGCAAATGGGCAAGTCAAAGCTGTCAATAAGATGCTAAAAGATACTCTGAAGAAAAGGCTTGAAGAAGCAAAGGGGGCATGGCCAGAGCAATTGCCTGAAGTCCTCTGGTCGTATAGAACATCCATCGAACAACAACAGGCCATAATCCATTCTCCTTGGCCTATGGATATGAAGCTATGTTGGCTGTTGAATTAGATCCACCATCGCATCGGAGAATGACATACGATCCAGGCTCTAATAGCCTGTTATTAATGGAATCTTTAGATTCGGTCGATGAAAGGCACGAGCAAGCCCAGCTTCGAGTAGCAGCTTACCAGCAAAAGGTCGCCTGGTATTTCAACTCTAAAGTACGTGAAAGAAAATTTAATGTGGGAGATTTGGTACTTAGAAGAGTTTTTCTTAACACCCGTGATCGGGCTGCTGGTGTACTCGAACCCAACTGGGAAGGACCGTACCAAATTGAAGAAGTCCTCCATCCAGGCACTTATAAACTTGCTCGCTTAAATGGAGATCTCATTCCTCACTCTTGGAATGGAGAACACCTGCGCAAGTACTATCAATGAACAATTTTTCTTAAAGAATTGACTTGTATCAATTTTACTTTTTACAAGTTTACAAACAAAGGTTAGTCATTTTTGTGGTTGATCGCTTATAAGTGTAAGATCATATTTTTTATCACTCGTACAAACACGATTGTCCATTTATTACGAGAAATAAAAGGGACTGTGCGCAGCCAGGTAATCTTGCCAAACTATTGTATTTATTACAAGTATTTGCTCATTACGTGTGTTGTTTTGCTATATTATCATTCTAAAATCTCTATTACGAGCAGAAATGTTCAAACAGGTTTTGGTCAAGGCAAGTGACCGAGGACCTAAAGCTCCTCAATCACTTGGGGGGCATATAAGGTATCTAGTAAGCAAAGCATATCAACAGGTATGTAAACACACGAGCAAAATAAGTGAAAGCTTACTATGGTACTTAGAGTATTTCTCAAAAAAAAAATTATTTTGTTAAATCAAGCCAAAGTGTTATGCTAAGTTCGGTCATGCGAACAAATGTTATAATAAAATGCACATATTATAATATCAAAAGTGAAATCCTTTACAATGCGAGCAGTCACTGCTCGGATGTAATTGTCTATTAAAAGGAAAGTTGCCCATGTAGCAATAAAAATTGTCTAAACATCACAAACCGTAGTTCATGAGTCTTAAACTATAGGTTAAAATTAGAGAAAAACAAGTAAAGCTATGAAGCGGCAGGAGGGTCCTGAGGAGTTGGCTGGTCGATAGAGGCCCCAGCTTCCACTTCCGCGCCTTCAATGCTCGTGGCCAAGGAGATCTCGAGGGAGGCTGGGATTTTTGCTCTCTCCTCTTCCTCTAGGCGAGCAAGGCACCGGGCTATTTCAGTTCACCTCATGCGCTCGGAAAGATAGTTGAAGTTGGCCTCGCGGTTGTGTTTCCAGAATGCATAGAAGCAATTGGAGGTGGCTCCCTTCTACCTCTCCAAGTTACTGGCGTTGGAATCCTCAACCTCTTTAATGCGCCCCTCTAACCCTTCATTTTCCTTTCTGCTAGCGATCAGCTCATCCTCAAGCTTCTTGGCCTCCTGGAAGTTAAGCTTAGAAGACTCCTTGAACTTCTCCTTTTCCACAACAGCTTTGGTCAGGGCAGTTTGGAATGTCTTCAATTCTTTGGCTAGCTTATTGTTCTGATCGAGCAGCTCTGCATTTTTCCCCTCGAGCACCTTGACCTCCTCAGCATGCTTGGCGTCAGATTCTTTAAGTTGAGTAACCAAAGTCCCCATGCGGTGCCAGCTGGTAGTCATAGTCAGCATTCCCTGCGATCAGACAAAAAGATAAGGTGATGATAGAAAATGACAAGATAAATAAATAAAGCTCAGCAACAGATAACAACTTACATTGGCTATTTCTTTCACCACTCGGTTAATTATCTGGTCGGCCTCCATGGATTTTGTGTTGACAATGGCCTCTCGGCTGCGTTTATGCCTTGAGAGTTTGGTCATTCTTTCTTTGGCCGAGCTAACCACGACATTTGTTAGGACATCTCCAATTTGGTCGGGAGGTGTCTGGTCGGAAGGTGCTGGTGGAGGAGGGTTCTGGTCGACTAGTGCTGGGGGAGATGTCTGGTCAGGAGGAGATGGAGGGGGTGTTGTTTCCTTTGAAGGAACTGCTTCTGGAGAGTCCCCAATTCGAGCTCTTTTGGATGGGGGATTCTTGCTGCTTTCCCCTCGGTGCGACCTGCTCTCCTTCTTCCTGCTCGAAGGTGCGACAGGTACGTTGTAGAGTTCGAACATATCTTCAGATGACATATCTGCAAGTAAGAAAACATACAAACAGTTAGACAATATGAATGGATGTACTCACTACATCAAAGAAATAAGAGCAGGGAAATCATAAGTAATATACCCGAGCTACAACTACTGGTCGCTACATTATTAACTATACTACCGCTACACTCACTCACTGCCTGGAAGAAATCTGAATTCAAATTGGGTGTGTACTTAAAGTTGCCGTCCCCATCAAATAAATGACAGGGAATGGGCAAACTGTCTAAAAGTGAGAAGACAGTACCGTTCTCATCTGAAGATTCGAGAATGGGCGTAGGGTGTTCGTAAACCTTCTTTTTGCTCTTTCATGAAGGAGCAGGGGCGGTAGCTGCTCGCGGGATGCAAGAGGGTTCCCTAATAGTTACTCCCATTGGCCTTCTCGGAGGTTGTGACACGTCTTGATTCTAGTTGGGAACTTCTCCACCAGTGGCATTCCCCGTAGTTGATTCCCTCACGTCCTGGTGAGAGGCCAAGAGGCCAACCATCCTCAAATTGGCTTCTGTGACCTGCTCTTTGATGCTTTTTTCTATGTCTGTCATGCTGGCCAGGGAATCTGCCCATACCTCCATTTCTGGAGTAAGAGCTGGTCGGCGCCATGGACCTGAAGAGCACTAAGATTCTAAAGAATGTACAGAAAAACTAAAGGAAAGTAAGCGATTAGAGGATAAAAGAAATTACCTCCTTGGGTGAAGGCCAGATTGTTGGCGACCAGGTCAGTTGTTAAAAAGTACTCCTGGAAGTACTTTCTTACAATAGACTTGTAGGTAGTCTCACTCAGGAAGGTGAGAGCCAATTCCTGGTGATAGAAGTGGAAGAACCCCATGTTGTTATGGTTGGGGTTGGACTTGAGATCAAATAAGTAATTGATCTCATGCGGTGTAGGCACAAGAAACTTCTTGTGGCTGTATAAGATATAGAGAGCAGAAAGCATTCTATATCCGTTTGGGGTGATTTGGAAAGGGGCGACCTCAAAATAGTTGGCCACCCCCTAGAAAAATGGATGAAGAGGCAAAGTTGCCCCTACCTCAATATGGAACCTTGACCAGGTGCTGCAGGCCCCCCCATGCAAGTTTGCCCGCTGGTCGATGGAAGGTTTAGTTAGGGATATCCCAGAAAGTCCGTACTTTTTGAGATAGTTCCCTACCATCCTAACAGTAATGTGGCTAGGAGGTACCACGTACCATTCAACATCTGGTCGAACGACGTCCCAAAGTTGGGCTTTTGTTTTGATTCCTGGCTGGGATGTGTTTACGGGTGGAGGTCTGGTCGAAGGATTTTCAGCCTGAGGAGCAGGCTGTTTGGCAGAAGAGGGGGTTGTTTTCCTTTTCTTTTGAGCAGTATGTTTTACTCGACCCATGTTTTGTAGGCTGGTCGAGGGATTATCTGAAGGGTTGTGAGAGAAAGGAATTTCCTGGATTAGCAAAAATGGCTGTTCTTCGTCCTCGAGCAGCTGGGCAAGTAGGTCGTCATCGATTGGCCTCTCACCTCCCCACGGATCGTGCATGAAAATCTGTGAGCAGAGAAGGGGAGATGAGAATCTACGGCCAAAAGACCAAGAAGTGTGAAAGTTGGAATAACGTCGCTCGTGTATAAAAGTTAAGCTTTTATATGACCAACAACATTATAACAAAAACACTAGGTTCTATGCGAACAGTTTGGAAAATGGATCAAAAAGCAGAAGTGAAAATTTTTTCAGGAAATTTTTTTTCGACTTTGAAGTGGCGGGAAAAACCTAGTTTTTTCTACAAGCTTAAAAATCGAATTTTTACTTCAATTTTATGCCCTAAATTAATAATCCAAACTACCAAACTGATTCCTAACACTGACAAAGTGTTATTTTCCTATCATATTAAGCTTAGATCAACGTACCCTTTTTACCCTGAAGCAATTTTTTCAAGAAACAGTCAAGAACATTCAAGAACAATAGACATGAAACAGGTGGTGCATGGCATCTTAAAGACTGAAAGGTTTGAGGAACTTACTTGGATGAATGTTGGGGTAAATTTCTGAAGCGTTTAGACAAATCCCTGGGCAGAAGCTCCGTAGATTGTGGAGGTTGTCCGAATTCCTGAGCTTTCCGTGTCTTGTTCTTCGGTGTTCTTGAGGAAAGAGTAAAAGGTAAAAAGTAATTTTGAAGGGGTACTTATATTGAACAAGGGACAGTTACCTAGGCAATCATAAGGGGTAACTTCCCAAGGCATGGGTAAGTGTAAAAGCTGCCAGACTGCTTTTGGGAAACTACAATGATGTGATTGGTTACCTTTTTTCGAGAAGGCATGGATGACTCTGACAGATTTGATGGGGCATACGAAAAGTCGATGACCTAAGTTTACTTTATGCTGGTCACAGTAAAATAAACTTGGGGGGAAAATGTTTACCCAAAAATGGTTCCTGATGACGTGGCAAGATTTTCTTCCACGTGGCTGGCACGTGGCAGTTTCCAGTGGATGGATCCTGTTTGACCATCGACTAGATAATTATTGATAAGTCAAATTACGTGATTAGGTGCAACCAATCTGGTCGCATACTTTCATTTACTTCCTTTGGGATGCGCAATCTTGTAATAATTACATTTATTATATTTCCTTTTATTTACGTGATACGCTGATCTTAATTATAATTAAGGCCCATCGACCCATGTAACCCCCTTGAGCCTATAAATAAGAAGGAGAGGGCTCAAGGAAGGGAATTTTGAACTTTTGATCTTTGTATTCATAGAAAAGAGCATAGTGTGATTATCCACCGAAACTGTAGCCCTCCCAAGGCTTGTGAAACTCGTGAACCCCAGTTCATTGATCACAATATTGGGATTCATTATCAATAAGAACACTAAGTGGACGCAGGTCATTACCATCTAGTTGGGGCCGAACCGCTATAAATCCCTTGTGTAATTTTCTTTCCATTTGATTCTCTTCTTGATTTCTTTTTGTTCTTTGTCGTTTATTTGACTCCGTGTCGTTGGCCAAATCGAGGGTCAACACTCTTTAATTACCTTGATCTGCACAATTTCACTATAAGGAGTGAACTTCTAAGCCTAGCAAGGAAAATGCATTCATAGCAAGCATACAATCATTATTCATACATATCACAAATAGTTCATCTTTTCAATAACACCATAAAAAAACTATATATTGCTATAATAACACTATTTTATAAAGAAAAAATATCATACCAATCTATAAAAATCTAAATTCATAATCATAACTTAATATTAGTCATAATCATAATAGTTATAATAGTGAATCAATCAAGAATAGATAAAGTGCTCATAAAGGTTTTGGGCATCCGAGACCTCTGGGCATCGCTTATTTCCGTCATACAGTTTTGGACATCACTTAGGTCAATCATACAATCTTGGACATCACTTAGGTCTAGCAACAATTTTCTTATTGTACCTGAAATGTTAGGGGCGTAACATTTACTTAAGATCATAATCTAGTTCTATCTAATTTTCCTTACCTTGAGTGTGGAGAAAGAGAGTAGAGAGATTGCTTGTAAAATACTAGTGGATTGTGTCCAATACCTTATTCATAAAAATTAAGGACTAAAAGTAAAATCTATAATAGTAACTAAACTCCATGATCTAAAACCTCATACAAACCATACCTTCACTCTAGAAATGATCTTAATATTACGAGCCTCCGAGAACAACGACTATCTTCAAAACAATTTGAGTTTGAACCTTAATATGCATATGGTATTTCGGCTATATAAAGGGTTATTTGGGCTTGGTATATTTCGTTCAAGTGAGGGATTTATGATGGTGATGGTGACAAGGCTAGGTTTCAACTTAAAAGAAAAAGAAGAAGAAAAGTATGAACATCACTAGTATTCTTTAAAGATTTCAGCTGTGTGGGGATTTGTGAGCAAAATGGAAGAACTTTGAGAGAGCACAATATTACTTAGCTAATTTTGAAAATTCAAGAGCTTGGACGCTTTGAGTGTGAAAAATGAAAAGGTATAAGGCTATATTTATAGCTCTAGGTCTCAACTCCTTTCCTTAATCTTTTCCACCATCATCAAACCATTTTTCAAAATTTAAACTTCCCTCCCTAGTGTAGTTTCGACCATCCCATTTCTTTCTCCAAGTCAAGTGCTACAACTCCTCTCTTAATGCCACATAACCTCCAATGAACCAAGATGGAGTCAAGGTCCAAGTCTTCCCTTCTAAATAGCCTCCACGCCTATGACTTACCCATTTCAAATTCAAATTTGGTCATTTCAAGTTCAACCAACACACTATTTTTCCAGTAAGTTTTTGACTCCCACAAGCATAGCTTCTAGTCTCCAGTTAACAAGCTTTCATTGACACATAGTTTCTTGATTCAATCTAGTTCCCCACGCCACCTTTGATGTTCCACACTAGTCAATTCCCTTCCTAGCTCACGCTTCACACGCCACCCATTCTATGGGTCTTTAACCAAGTGACACTTGATTCCTTAATACAAGCTTCTCATGTCACCTATTAAATAATTTTTTAAAAGAATTAAACTAGCTATTCCTTAGTGAATTTCGGCCATTCTTAGTAATTCCAATAGCTAGGACTTAAATAAATGCCACATGTACACAACATCTATCACCCAAACAACATGTATACATATTTTATAAATTCTTATTTTCTTAAAGAAAACTATATACTAATTTAAATCATATGCTTCTAAGTTTCATAAAGTAAATAAAAACTCTATAAATACTAACCATAACAATTATAATTATTCATATCATATTTATTTACTGAGTCATAAAATCATTGCTTATATTAAAAATATTCTAAAGCAATAATTCCACCACTCAAGTATAAGCTATACCATAAAAATAACCTGAGGTCATAATTATGGAGCTTATAGGAAAATAATAACCATGGTTATTACAATCTCCCCCCCCCCCCCCCCCCTTAAAGGAATTTCGTCCTCGAAATTTTACTCACAAAAAATCTTGGGATACCGTTCCCTCATATCTTCTTCCAGCTCCCACGTTGCTTCTCTTTCAGTGCTATGGCTCCACAAGATTTTGAGTATAGGGATACTTTTGGATCTCAACTCCTTAGTTCCCCCTTCCAGAATGCAATTGGTTGTTCTTCATAACTTAAACCCTGCTTTAACTCTAGAGCCTTGTAATTTAGCACATGGGACGGATTAGATACATATTTTCTCAACATAGATATGTGGAATACATTATGCATCTCAGATAATAATGGTGGTAAGGCCAACCGAAATGCTACTTGTACAACTCTGTCCAATATCTCAAAAGGACCTATAAATCTCGGGCTTAGCTTCCCTTTCTTTCCAAAGATGCATAATCCTCTTTATCAGTGATACTGTTAGAAGACTTAGTCACCTACTGCAAAATCAACATCTCGACTCTTAGAGTCGACATATATTTTCTGGGAAGTTTGAGCAGAATCATCCTTTGCTGTATCTTTTCTACTGCTTGCGTTGCTTCTCTTACAGCTTCTGGTCCTAAGTATTGCCTTTCACCAACCTCGTCACAATGAAGTGGTGACCTATACTTCCGTCCATAAAGAATTTCATAAGGTGCGATGCCTATCATGGCCTGATAGCTATTATTGTAAGAGAATTCTATCAACGGTAAATACTTGCTCCACGATCCTGAGAAGTCTAATACACATGCCCTCCGCATGTGTTCCAAAATTTGGATAGTGCGTTCTTATTGACCATATGTGTGAAATTTTGTACTTAACTTTAACTTAGTGCCCATAGCACACTGTAGACTTTCCCAAAATTTCGGGGTGAACATCGATCCCCCATTAGAGACTATCATCTTCGGAGCTCCATGCAGTCTCACTATCTCCGCCACATAAATCTCCGCGTATTGCTCTGCGGTGTAAATGGTTCGGACTACCAAGAAGTGAGTTGACTTTGTAAGTCTATCTATAATCACCCAAATAGAATCATGCTGCTTGGTGGTCCTGGGTAATCCCATTACAAATGCCATTGCTATATCTTCCTATTTCCACTTGGGAATCTCCAACGATTGTAGCCTTCTGACGGGTCTATGATGTTCAGCCTTAACTTGTTGACACATAAGACACTTATCTATGAATTATGCTATGTCTTTCTTCATTCCCGGCCACCAATACATTGTCTTGACATCGTTGTACAATTTGGTTGATCCTGGATGAAGCGAATATGGAGTGGTATGTGCCTATTGCATAATACTATTTCTCAATTCTCCCTTGTCTGGCACACACACTCGATTTCTATACCGTAGCATGACTTCTTTTGCCATTGAAAAATCTATATTTTTTTAGCTCTGTAGTAATGCCCTTTTCTTGAGAAGAAACTCATCTTGCTGCTGCTTGTAACGTCTTACTAACCCATGATCGTTACACTGTGTGCTTAAAATAGTGCTTAACTCAGTAAGCGAGTCATTTGGACTCAAAAGTGTAATTAAAATTAAACGATGGTTTAGGTACTCAAAAGTTTGGTTAATAAACTTGAACTTTTCATTAAAAAGGTTTAACTAAATACAAGGGATCCCAATGGTGTTAAATCAAAAGTACAGATTTATCATAATTACAAAATTAACTACCTAAGTGGCAAAATCAAACTATTAACCCATGTTCCTCACAAGTGTCTCATCTGTGGCAGCTGAGCAGGCTAAGTATGTACACGCCGCTCCTACGACTCTCCAACTCATGGCTGGTCCATGTTTCCATTGCCCTTACCTGAACAAAGAAACACCTGTAAGCCAAGGCTCAACAAGAATACCCAAACAAGAAAACATATATCCAGATAGACATTAACATGTACAAAATACTTTATATTCATCATAGGTTCATAAATTCTCTAATCAGTATATGAATCATGCCGAGTAGATGCACATCACGCTCTTACAATGGCTTCGCCACTATGGCGCATATCACACCCCTATAATGGCCCCACAACTACTGTCTACATGACACATCTAGTGTCGATAACGGTCTCACGATAGAGCGATCGCGATCACAACCAATCAATACAAGCAGTTATAACCATAGAGTTTTATACAAAGCAGATATTTAACTTTAAACAAATTTATGACAAGGTCATCCCCGTTGCCTATAATGGAGGCCCATGCCCTACACTCAGTACAAGTGCCAGTTTTCTTACCTTGAGCCCTGAGCAAGTGAATATAGAGACTCCAAGTGTGATCATGGTACCTCCTAATCACAACCATAACAAGTTATATTCATTAAGGACTGAACCAATAAAGGGCTGCAAGAACAAACTGTAGCCCTTGGCACCCCAAATTTCACTAAACCATGTAGTAGAATCATTCCTAGGCCCTTGATTTGGGTTTCCAAAACCCTAAGCCACATATTCAAAATTCCCCATTTAGAGCCGCGGTGCCACCCAGCTACGTCGCGGCCCCACACTAGACCTAGAGGCTAGCCTAAATTTCAGGCAATTAGCGTCATGGCGATCACCACTAAGGGCCGCGACACTTAACTTGGCAGAGACCCCACCAGGAATTTCTTCTCATTTTGCGCGGTGGCGCTGCCCACTAAGGGTCGCGACACCAAGGCAACCCCCAACCTCGAAGACCTTCATTCAGGTCGCAGCGCTACCCTGCATACCCAGAAAATGAGTGATGTTCTAAAATCGCAACTCTCCCAAAACCCATCTAAATCCCATTTAATTTCAAATTCGACCACCCAAATAGCTCAAACAACTTTGAGAAGTAATAACAACAACCCAAAGCCTCTAAAACACTCCCAAACACAAAATTCAAAGTTTTACCAAGGACACACCCAAGACAAACTCAAAGAGCTCAAGGATTTGGTCTTACCTCCAAAAATTCGAGATTTGGTTTCTCCTAGCTTAACTGGTCTTAATTTCCTAGAGCAAGCTTCAATCCCGTCAAGATCCCTTCTAGACTCAAAAATCTCTAAGAACTTCAAAGTTCTTCCTTGGAACAAAATAGAAGTGAGAGAGCGAGAGATGGAGAGAGAGAGAGAGGGAGAGAACGTGAGAGTGAATTTTTTGGCTCGGACTTGACTAAGTCTTGAGCTATACCCAGGGCAAAAGACCATAATGCCCCTACCTACTATGTCTTTCCTTTAAGCCCCTAGAACAAAAAGGTCATTTGACACCACAATCCTGCTAAACCTCAAATTTCACTTATAACTCCCAATTTAATTCCTCTAATCCTCCAAATATAAATATTTTCCCCAAATATAACCCATACTCCAATGAGTCTCGGTAGTTAACCAAATTACCAAAATACTCTTAGGCCCACCCCGAGTCGGGTATTTATCCCCATTGTGACTTTACTGCTACTTTGCTCGGAAGGACCGACTCCTGCCGAATATCTCAAATATATCCACATAATAATATGGTCTCAGTCATATAATACATATAATTAAAATTATACCCTCAACGGGTCAAAATTACAAAAATGCCCATTTCTTGCATAAGCGAGCCTATTATCACATTTAATACACCTAAACATGCATAACAAATAATATCACAATATAACTCATATAATTCACATAATCACATATTTACTCAATTAATTAACACATAATTACTCCACATGCCCTCTCGACACACTAACCCAGGTACTAAGCCTTATTATGAATTTTGGGACGTTACACTGCTTCTCCTTAATTTCTTCCAAGAGTTTAGAATTGATTGTGAGGTTGGCTAATTGTCCCGTTATCATTTCAATCCCATATCTCATAATATCTTGTTGTAAGGGTTGCGCTATTCCCCTAAGTACCGATACATTTCTGTAACTTCGTCTACTGAGAGCATCTACCACCACGTTGGCCTTTATAGGGTGATATAAAATCTCACAATCATAGTCTTTCACCAGCTCCAACCACCTACTTTGCCTCATATTAAGCTCTTTTTGCGTAAAGAAGTACTATAAGCTCTTGTGGTCCGTGTAAATTTCACACTTCTCTTCGTACAGATAGTGTCTCCAAATCTTTAGTGCAAAGACCACAGCTGCCAAATCTAAGTCACGGGTTGGATACTGCTGCTCGTACTCATTTAGCTGCCTTAAGGCGTAGGCGACAACCTTCCCATCTTGCATCAACACGCATCTTAGTCCCTGCTTTGACGCGTCGCAGTACACTACAAACTTGTCCTTATTATTAGGGACACATAGGATTGGTGCCAATATGAGTTTGTCTTTTAGTGTCTGGAAACTTTCTTCACATTTTTCCGTCCATGTGAATTTCTATTGTTTCCGTGTTAAATTATCTAAGGGTGTAGCTATCTTGGAGAACCCTTCAACAAATCGTCTATAGTAACCTACTAAGCCCAGAAAACTCCTCACCTCAGTGGTGTTTATGGGCTTGGGCCATTCCTTAATTGCTTCTATCTTTGCAGGGTCTACTTTTACTCCATTATTAGACACAGTGTGACCTAAAAATGCAACATTTTCTAACCATAATTCACAGTTCTTGAATCTGGCGTAAATTTGGTGATTCTTAAGTTGTTCCTTCGTCAGTCAAAGGTGCTTCTCATGCTCGACTTTCGTTCTTGAGTAGATCAAAATATTGTCTATGAACACTACTACAAACTTATCCAAGTAATCCTTAAAAACTCAGTTCATAAGATCCATGAATGCTTCTGGCATGTTTGCTAGGCCAAATGACATCATTAAAAATTCTTAGTGTCCATATATTGTCCTGAAACCCGTCTTTGGAATGTCTTATTCCCGTATCCTTAGTTGATGATACCCCAACCACAAATCTATCTCTGAAAATACAATGGATCCTTGCAGTTGATCAAACAGATTGTCTATGTGAGGCAAATGGCATTTGTTCTTAATCGTTACCTTATTTAGTTCTTGATAGTCAATGCACATTCTCATGCTTCCGTCAATCTTCTTAACGAAAAGTAGTGGTGCACCCCAAGGTGAAAAGTTAGGTTTGATGAAGCCCTTGTCTAATAGCTCCTGAAGTTGTGTCTTTAACTCCTTTAACTTGGTAGGCACCATTCGATAAGGATATTTTGAAATTGGTGCAGTTTCTAGTGCCAATTCTATTTCAAATACAATTTCCCTAATCGGAGGTAATCCTTGTAGATCTTCTAGAAATACCTCAGGGAATTGACAAACAATATGGACATTGTCTGGTTCAGTTAGGTCTCTCATGATTTGTCCACCACGCTGGCTAGAAATGCTTGGCATCCTCTATTGATCAACTTCTGAGCTTTGAGGACCAAGATTAAGGGTATGCGAGTTTAAGAAACATCTCCTTTGTAAATGAACTACCCTCTGCCTTCTATTCTAAGATTGACTATCTTACTCTTATAGTCTATTGTCGCTCTGTGCCTTGCCAACGAATCAATTCCTAATATTACGCCGTAATCCTTGAGGTCTAGTTTGATTAAGTCTACTGGTAAATCTCTGCCTTCAACTCTAACTACAATGTCGTGCACTCCTCTGCTAGATAACATCACTTCCCCCGAGGGTAATTTCGTCACAAACTTATCTCTAAATAGTTCGTAAGGTTTATCTAACCTATCTTTCATATTCACAGAGATAAAGGAATGCGTAGCTCCTGAATTGAATAATACGTTGCACAGTTTACCGGAGATAGTAATTTGACCTGTTACCACCGCATTACTGGTTTTCGCCTCACCCTTTGTAAGAGCGAAAACTCTGGCTGACACAAACTTGTCATCATTCTTTAGGTCCTTTAACTTTGGACAGTCCTTCTTAACCATAGTTAAAACAACCCTTGGTTTAGAATCTGCACTCTCCTAGATGTTTTCTCTTGCAAGTAGGGCAATGGGGATATTCAACATTGGGTTTTTTACTCCCATTGCCTTCTGGTGCAGCCTTTCCTTTCTTATCGGCCCCTTGAGTTTGACCACCGGCATGTTTTCGTTTGTTGTCATTTTGCTCATTGCTACCCTTTTTAGCGTCTCTTCTGGTCGCGTTCTCTTTCCAAATCCTTTCCTTTGCCTGCTCAGCCTCCAAGGCTATTTCTAATGTCTCCTCATAGGTGGTTATTCGTTGTATAAGCTTTATATCGCGAGCTATCATGGGCTTTAGCCCCCTCGCAAATCTTAGGATTCTTTGCATATCTGTGGCAATTGTGTCCGTTGCAAACTTAGCCAGATGATCGAATTTTCTGGCGTACTCCGTTACATTCTAGTTGCCCTGAGTTATCATGATGAATTTTTCCACCCTAGAGGCTAGAATTGTGGGACTATAATACTTTTTATTGAAGACTTAGATGAACTCGTCCTAAGTCATGGTGGCTACGTTCCTAGTTTGTCCTACCACACCCCACTAGACGCATCCTTTTTGTAATAACCAAGGTTATTATTATCTTATTAGCTCCTTAAATATAATCTTAGGTTAGATTTAGTCATGACTTGAATTGAGGAATAAAAATTGCTTTAAGTTTAAATTATTTAAGTTATGATTTTATGACTTAGAAATAATTATAGTTTGGGTAATTATAATTATTTTAGCATATGCACATGTTATTTGATGGGTTAAGAAGTGAACATGTGGCATTAAACTAAGACCAAGTATTATAATTAAAATGAAAACCAAAATAGCTTAGTCTTAGGTTTGGCATTAAAAAATATGAAGGATTTGACTCTTTTAAAATTTTAAAGATAGGAAAGACTAGATCTATTTGAATTAAGTGACTATGTGTCAAGAAGAGTTAGATAAATGAGGATTTAAAAGATTTAGTTTAAGTAGTCAAATAACTAAGTAGAGATATTAGTGTGATGGTTGAACTAAGAGTTAGATAAGTAAATGAAGTTTTCGTAACTTTAGGGTGATGTAACTTCGAACCTAGTTTTGACCCAGTTATATTATGATTTTGAAAAAAATTATATTTCTAAAAAGTTGTAGATAATTGAATTAGCTTTCCAATGGTATAAAAAAAATTTAAATTGAACTTCTACAGCTTCAGTTATGTTGATTTTACTACAGAAGGGTCCAGAGTTACGAGATATAGGATAGTAGTTTGGACTTTGACTAAAGTTTGAACCAAATGGAGACTATGTGGCATACTTGGAGATGATGTAGCAACAAGAAGGGAGTAATACTAGGTTGGAAAAAACAATATAGTGGAGGGAAGGTTTGATTTTTAAAATTTAAGCTGAATAGTGTGGAGAAAATCAAGGAAGGGAGTTGGGGTTTGAAACCTATAAATAGAGACTTACCCTTCACCATTTTTCTCACACTCAAAAGCTCTCAAAAACCTTTCATAACTTTGAAATCCATAGTCCTAAAAGCTCTCTCCATTTTTCCATAAACACTCTACATAGCCATAGCCGAAACACTACTCCTTATAGTGTTTGGGATCTTTTTCTTCTATTTTCTTGATTTTTCCTTAAAACACTATTGCCTTTCTAAACCCTATTATAGATGAAATATTGAAACCCATCAAGCCAATATATAGCCAAAATCTACCCAAGTATCCAAACTCTTGGTGTTGTTGTTTGTGATAGACATTAGAGAGAAGACTCGGGATTTCATCATTTTGGTTCTAGGTTGAAGGTATGACTTTAGAGGTTTAGAAAATTTGAAAGTATAGTTTTATTATAAGGCTCTAATATAAATATCTTATGTTGTATTTAAGGTTGATTGGACATTTTCTATAGCAAGCAATCTCTTCTTTCTTTTTCTCTCCACACTCAAGATAAGGAAAATTAGGTAGTTTAATTGATGACTTAGTTTATGTTTTGTATGGCCTAACGTTTTAGGTACAATAAAAGGGTAAGTGTGGCTGGACCTAAGGTGTCCAATGATGTATGACAGACTTATGTCCAGTAGGCTCAGTTGCCAAACTTGTATGACAGACCTAAGTTGATGTCCGGTAGCTCGGTTTGCAAAATTGTATGACAAACTTATGTCCGGGGCTTAATTGCCACCCCTGTATAAGCACTTATCTTTTTATTGTATTTGTCTTGTTATTATGACCTATGACCTATTATTATGACTTATGACCTATGGTTATGACCTATGACCTATTGTTATGATTATGACTTATGACTATGAACTACGATTTATGATTATGACTTAGGCTATGTTATGACCTAGGGTTTTATGATGTTGTGTGATTAGTATAAATAAGTTTTGTTATGACTCTTGTGAAATTTATGATATGTTTGATTATATGATTATATGACTGACTCTTGTTTGTATTTTCTTTACTGGGCTTAGAAGCTCACCCCTTATGATGTTGTTGATTCAGGCAATTAAAGATAGAAAGGCCGGTAGCGAGTGAGACCTAGGAGCTTCGTGATGTACTCGTGGGGACCATATAGTCGAGGAAGATCAAGCGGGCCTATTTTTATTAAAGCATGTTTCTTTTAAAGTTTTATTTAATGTTGCTCATTTTAGTATGTTAAAGACAATTATTTTATTTTTGTAAAACCATGGATCCATTTACTTATTTTAAATTTTCATTTAATAAAAGAGCAATGCTTATGTTTATGATCCAACGCTGTGTTCTCGATAATTTATGAGAATTTAGGACGTTACACTTTTTAAGCATAATTGAAGTGAGAGAGACTTTATTTTTGTTTCCTAGCCCCATATGCTCTAAGATGAATTCTACTGATCGAAGCCATTCTTTTGGTTCTACCGGATCAGATCCGTCGTCAAAGTTAGACGGTTGTTGTTTTCTGAATCGCTCGTACACTGCCTCATAACGAGGCTCAGCCATTTTCATAAGTTGTGCTAGGGGTATAACAGTTTGTGCTACATGTTGTTGTTGGCCCTGATTCATTTATTGTTGTAGCTCTTCCTCCCTTTTCCTTAGTTCAGCTCTAAACCGGGCATTCTCTCATTCCAGATTAATTCTGGCGGTCGTAGCCACCGTTCCCTCTGCTACTTTCGGGACTGCTGGCAGTTTGTCCATAAATTCTTCTTGTATCGGGGCAGCAACTTCTCCCCTACTTCTTCCTCGTCCACGGCCTCGACCTCTTCCATGACCTCGACCTTGTCTGTTCAATCTAACTGATCTCCTGGGTTCTAGATCCATAGGTTCTCTTCTGTTCCCAAAAGGAGAATATTACGCGAAAAAAACTAGTCTAACAAAAGCAAACAAGATTCTATCCTAACCATCTATACTAATACCTATTAAGGTCCAAATATAAATTACCCTAATACAATTAAGTCCAACTCATATAAATGGGGCTTAACAATTAAGTTATCCATGGAGGAGGATTGTGTTTAGTATGTTGTACCCAC
Organism: Humulus lupulus; assembly: GCF_963169125.1. Taxonomy (NCBI): domain Eukaryota; kingdom Viridiplantae; phylum Streptophyta; class Magnoliopsida; order Rosales; family Cannabaceae; genus Humulus; species Humulus lupulus. The sequence continues at coordinate 16,694,030 of NC_084802.1, forward strand.
TATTCAGGACCCCTAACTTCCACTAGAACTCAAAAGACAGGAATTTAAACCCTTTCTTTATTAATTATTATTCATTTTAATTAGGTCCAATCTAATAATGCAAAGCAAATGAGTCTTCACAAATGAGCTAACCCATACGAAATGAATTTAAACTTTATACTTTCAATTGAGCCCAAAGTATCTTAATCATAATATTACTAAATAACAAAATAAAAGAAAATAACAACTTTATTGAAAAGGAATTATTTACAAACTAATGAAGTTAAAACTTTGAAAATAAGACTAATTAACATGCACTATTTTAATCTTCTACGTCGGAACCTTCTTCTAACATGTCTTGAGTAAGTTCCTCATAATTGTCTTTGTTGTAAATAAAGCGTGAGTTGAAAGGGATATTACTAAGGAATCTTTCTCTAAGGTTGTTTGCTAACTAGTGTGTCCTTTCACCTATTTCCCCATTTGGTAAATCAATATCCTCGATAATTCTAAAATTGCGAAAAAATATATCCATAAATATATCATATTTGTCCTTGAATGGGATGCTTTGATCATACATGACTTCATTCCAGACTATCTTTAAACTTGGTTCAGTTAATGGTAGTTTCGCAGAATGCATGAGAGCTATAAATTTCTCATTGGACTTAAGCAGTGCGCTATGATTGGCGATGATCCTTTCTATTTCTTGATGGATCTGGTTTATCCTAAGGAATACCCTTTCAAATCAGGTTTATCCATATCATAATTATCTACTAAGTCATAATCATTGCTTATATTAAATATATTCTAAAGTTATCTTTCTAATTCTACCACTCAAGTATAAACTATAACATAAAAATAACCTAAGGTCATAATTAAGGAGCTTATAAGAAAATAATAACATTGGTTATTACAATTCAATATCATGAATGGTTGAGAACATGATTTTACAACAAAGGTGTTATACCCAGATTTCGAGCTATGTTAATTATGATCTCGAAAGTTGGATTCGCAAATCAGTGGACTCATAAGGTTGGAAACATGCTCCAGGATTGTATGTCGAGCTTGCAGGATATAGACGACCTCGAGTATGGTGACCTCGAAGTATGCATGATCTCGGAAGATAGCTCCGGGAACACACTCATCTTCAGGGACGACTTCAGATCTGGGGTCCCGAGCTCGATGCACGTACAATCTCGAAAGCCGTGTGGCCTCGGGAGATATTCCTAGCTCGATAGATGACGGGAGACCTGAGAGGCTAAAAACCTTAGAGATATGCGATAACCACCTTGAATATCTGCAAGTGTTATAAATATGAGATGTAATCCTCATTTATTATTGTAAATCCCCTAGAATCGTGGGATATTATTTGGTATCATACGTCACCTGGTCTTCAGGGGACGTTTCCTTGTATATCTGATTATAGGCATTTAAAGCCATTAATTTTATTTATACAAAAAGAGTAACTACCCAAAATATGTGGGATAGTATTCTTTAGCCTTCTCTATAAATAGAGAAGCCATGTACCATTGTAAAGGCCCGAAATTCTGATCCTTGAGAGAAAACTCTGGAGAATTCATTCTTGAAGAATTCCTGGAGATAATCTTGAGTTTAATAACAAAGACTCGTGGACTAGGCAGATTTAACTGCTGAACCACGTAAAAATCGTGTGTTTACATTGTTTATTCCAATTAGCCATTTTCAGTTATCGTTTACGTGCTCTTCTTTCACTGTTTGACGAAAAACGGCGTCAACAGTTTGGTGCTTTCATTAAGAGCCTTAAGCGTTCATCCCTGAAAAAATCATGGCCGCAAACAATCAGAACACCCCTGGTGCAAACTACCCAAGGCGTCCTGGAAAACAACCAATGGAGAACCCGGATGCTGAGGAGAGGAGTAGGTCCTCTGATTCCCGGGGACCACCGCCTCCACCAAGGGATGAGGATATGTACTACAATCCCGAACGTTACGTTCCTATAGTAGAACTGGAAAACCGGCAGTTGAAACAGCTGTTGGCAGAGGCCAACAAACGGAATGAGGAGTTGACTAGGATAGCCGCAGAGGCGCAGGTGGCTCAGCCCCCATCCCCGCGCGAAAACCAAGTCCCTCCTCCAAGGGACGTGCATGTTCCTCCCTGGAGGCCCCGTGGACATCCACGAAAGGATGCTGCCACAAGGAGGCCAACTCAACCTCCGGCGCCAGCAGAACCATCTGCTCCTACTAGGCCTCAAAGGAGTACCCGAGCTCGGGTACCGCCTAACCCGCCTGTGGAAGTGCCTGCAGGAACTGAGAATAACCGAACCCCTGTAGAGGCTCGGACTCAGGTACCTGGTAGCGCACCGAACGCGACTAACCCGTCTCGGGAAAATTCAGGACCCTCTAGGCCGCGACAAGGGTGGCAGCCACCGTCGCCTATACGGTTCCCTCCGTCACCCATAAGGTATCCTTCACCGCCCCGCACAAACGCTCAACCTGCTCGAGATCAGGATCAAGGGCATGCAGGGAATGGACAAGGGAACAGGGAGACTTTCCGGGAGCGGAGAGGCGCTCCATTTGAGAAAATTCAGACGTCTCGGTCTCGAATCGCGGAGACGAGGCGACGCAAAAATAATCCATCTCGAAATAACCGCGCAATGAGTTTTACCAGTGAAGATTCCAGAGATACCGGGTCGGTCAGTAAGCATGACCGAGGTCGTAAGAACACTGGAAGTCGCAAGAATCGCCCCGACCTGCGCAATCATCTGAATCAGAGTCGGGGGAATGGAGATCAAGCAAATCCGGACCTGAGGGATCGCTTGAATAGGCGTAGAGATCCCTCGCGGAGACGCGAGCCTGGAATTACGATCAATGACAGTCAATTCCAAACAGTACCTCTTACTGATCCAGTCCAAGAAAGAATTGATCAGCTCGAAAGAGCTTTTAGGCTTTTAAAGAACGAACGAGGAAATGGTCGATATGAGGACTCTGATGAGGAGCTCGAGCCGTTTGCTCCTCATATTTCTGACACTCAATTTCCTCAAGGGTTTCGGATTCCTCACGTCCCTACGTTTGAGGGAAATACCGACCCATGTAGTCACCTGAGCATGTTCAACACTATCATGAGAGCCAGTAACGTGGGTTACGAGCTCAGGTGCATGTTGTTTCCAACATCATTGGCAGGTCCTGCCAAAAGTTGGTTTGAAAAGTACAAGAGACACTCGATAACCTCATGGGAGCAGTTTTCCAAAGACTTTAAGAAGCAGTTCAGAGCAATGGTAGGGGTCAGACCAGAAGCATCCACCTTAACTAACGTCCGACAGCAACCGGGTGAAACATTGAAGAGTTACTTGACAAGATTTAATCTGGAAGTAGCCCGAGCTCGGGATGTGGATGACAGCGGACACCTCATGGCTATCCGAGCTGGCGTATTACCGGGAAGTGCCCTTTGGGAAGATATGCAAGGGAAACCGGTAAGGTCGATAACCGAGTTTAACAGATGAGCGCAGAGGTTTGTCAATGTAGAGGAAGCGAGATCGACGCTCAAAGCGACCTCCCAGTCCGAAACTACAACGATAAACATCAACTCTACCTCAACATCGGCGGACCCAGCGGCATCAAAGCCTGCTTCGGAGAACCCATCCATGAGAAAAAAGAACGAAGGAAGTAATCCCGAAGCTGAGGGAGGAAAGAAAAAGATAGGAGAGAGGTATTTCTCCGTGTATAAAGTGCACACCGAGCTCAACGAGTCTCGGGAAAACATATACCTGGCTAATGAAAACCAGGTCCCCTTCATGCGTCCTGACCCAATGAGAAATCAAAAGTCTAAGAGGGATTCCAGTAAGTATTGCCGGTTCCACAGAGACACCGGACACACAACCGATGAATGTCGACAACTGAAGGACGAGATCGAAGGGTTGATCTCGAGAGGTTACTTCCGGCAGTATGTCAAAATCCAGAATTCTGGTCAGACGGCCGCAAGCCAGAAAGTAGCCGCGCCTCCGACGATGCAAAATAATAACTCTCGATCTCGGGTAGAGGACAGGCCCCCCCGATAGATGGAGAGGACGTAATAATCATCTCGGGAGGGCCTCATCTCGCAGGAGGAGGCGGGAATGCCCAAAAGAGATATGTTAATGAGCTCAAGACAGGGGACGGGTCTCCTTATGAACCCGAACCTAGGGCACCTAAAAGCCAGAGGGTTGAATCACAACCCATAACCTTCACTGAGGAGGACGCCTCCCATATTCAGTTCCCACATCATGACCTGCTGGTTATTACTCTTCAGCTCGCCAACAAAAGAGTCCGCCGAGTTCTCATAGATAATGGGAGCTCAGTCAACATTCTTTACAAAGCAACCCTTGAGAAAATGGGACTCTCCCTTCGCAACCTGAAGGCATGTGCAACTACTTTGTACGGCTTTTCCGGAGAAGGAACTGCCTGCATGGGATCCATTGAGCTCCATGTGACCTTGGGAGACTACCCAATCTCGGTAACCAAGATAATGGAGTTTGTAGTAGTAGATTTACCATCTTCCTACAATGTGCTGCTCGGGAGACCCGCCCTGGTCGGGCTGGGGGCAGTTTCATCTGTAAGGCATCTGGCCCTTAAGTTCCCGACCCCTAGCGGAATCGGGACATTAAAAGGAGACCAGCTGGCAGGGAGAGAGTGCTATAGCATCTCTTTGAGAAAGAAGCAAACGAGCGCTCAGGCTCTCGTTATCATACACAATAAAGATGGAACGGTCTTAGAAATCGACGAGGAGATTGATCCGAGGATTGAGGAGAAAGTTGACCTCGAACCTCTAGAGGAGCTCGAAGAAATTCAACTCGAGGAAGCTGAACCCTTGAGAAAGGTGAAGGTCGGGAAACACCTCCCAGATGAGACAAAATAGCAATTAATTTGCTTCCTGAAGAAGAACCAGGATGTCTTTGCATGGTCACACTCAGACATGGTGGGAATAAACCCGAATGTAGCAAGCCATGCTCTAAACATAGATAAGAGCTTCCCCTCGAAGCAACAAAAGCAAAGGCAGCTGAACGAAAACAGGAAGAAAGCACTAAAGGAGGAAGTTGACAGGTTAAAGGCAAAACATTTCATTAGGGACGCCTTTTACCCTGACTGGGTAGCCAATCCAGTGTTGGTCCCAAAGCCCAATGGGACGTGGAGAACCTGTATTGACTACTCAGACCTCAACAAAGCTTGCCCAAAAGATTGTTTTCCGTTACCAAGGATTGGACAGCTCGTGGATGCCACAGCGGGGCATGGCCTGATGTCGTTCATGGATGCCTATTCTGGATATAACCAGATTCCCATGCACGCCCCCGACCAAGAACATACGAGCTTCATCACAGATAAAGGGCTATATTGTTATAATGTCATGCCATTCGGGCTCAAGAATGCTGGAGCCACATACCAGCGGCTCGTAAACATGATGTTTTCGGAACAAATTGGGAACAACATGGAGGTTTATGTTGATGACATGCTTGTCAAGTCTCAACTTAACAAGAACCATATTGATGAACTCGAAGAGTGCTTCGGCGTGCTCAAGAAGTATAACATGAAGCTAAATCCTCATAAGTGCACTTTTGGGGTATCTTCGGGAAAATTTCTGGGCTTTATTGTAAACTCTCATGGAATCGAGGTTAACCCCGACAAGATCAAGGCCCTAATTGATATGCCCTCACCTCGAGGGCATAAGGATGTCCAAAGTCTGACTGGCAGGATGGCGGCCCTTTTGCAGATTCATCTCGAAATCTACAGATCGTGGTCTTCCATTTTTCAACTTATTGAGAGGAGGTAAGAAGTTTGAATGGACGGAGGAATGTGAGCTGGCCTTTCAGAAGCTCAAAAAGCACCTTGCGGAACCACCCATCCTGTCAAAACCTGAAACGGGGGAAATACTGTACCGATACCTTTCAACTACCGAACACGCAATAAGTGCAGTGCTCGTCCGAGAAGAAGAGGGGGTACAGAGACCCGTTTACTACATCAGTAAAAAATTACTGGGGGCAGAGTCAAGATATCCATTGATGGAAAAACTCGCGCTCAGTCTAATTCATTCATCTCGGAAGCTCCGCCCCTAGTTTCAGGCACATCCCATCCATGTGCTGACTGATCAACCACTTAGACAAGTTCTATCTAAACCAGAAGCTTCAGGTCGACTTCTTAAATGGGCTGTTGAGCTCGGACAGTTTGAGATCACCTACCACCCGAGAACGACCATTAAAGCACAGATATTGGCAGACTTTATAGTGGAATGCACGGGTATAGCCGACGACGAGGTAATAACCATGGCCCACGAGCTATGGAAACTTTACGTCGACGGTTCGTCAAATGAAAATGGAGCAGGGGCAGGGGTCATTTTGGTTACCCCCGCAGGAAGCAGATTTCATTCCGCCTTAAGATTTGATTTTAAAGCATCAAATAACGAGGCCGAATACGAGGCTTTACTCGCGGGACTTCGTATAGCTAACGAACTCAAAGCTAAAGCTATACATTGCTACAGTGACTCCCAGCTCGTGGTTAATCAAATCTTGGGAGAATATCAGGCTCGTGGCACGAGAATGGCAGCTTATTTGGAAAAGGCAAAATCCGCGTTAGAGTGTTTCGAATTCTATACAATCAAACAAGTTCCTCGCGAGCAGAACTCGAATGCAGATGCCTTAGCTCGACTCGCGACGTCCCTCGAAAACGAAGAGCTGAATGTTGTGCCCGTAGAACATTTATTAGCACCTAGCATCAACGAGCCAGAAGAGAAAGATGTGTGTATGATTGAAACAGAGCCGACCTGGATGACCCCCATAGTTAATTATCTCGAAAACGGAGTTCTTCCAAAAGATCGGAGCCGAGCTCGAAAGTTGATGTATCAACTTCCCCGTTACACAATTATGGATGGAAGGCTATACCGAAGAGGATATTCCATGCCGTTACTCAGGTGCGTAACCCCTCCCGAAGCTAAGAAAATTATTAAAGAGATCCATGAAGGATTCTGTGGAGATCACACCGGGGGGCATAGCCTATCCAAGAAGATAATACGCCAGGGATATTTCTGGCCAACCATTAAAACGGATTCTTTCGATTATGTGAAGAAATGTGACAAATGCCAAAGATTCGCCACGATACCCCGAGCCCCACCATCCGAGCTGACCATGTTGACATCCCCATGGCCTTTCGCGGTATGGGGCATCGACCTCATAGGCTCACTCCCAACTGGCAAAGGCGGAGTAAAATATGATATAGTCGTCGTAGATTACTTCACAAAATGGACGGAGGCTGAACCATTGACGACCATAACCTCGAAGAAGATCCTTGATTTCGTTGAAAAAAACATCGTATGCCGATACGGAGTACCGAGGAAGATTGTATCCGACAACGGGACCCAGTTCGATTGCGATTTATTCACCAAATTTTGTGAAAAGAACGGCATAATAAAGATTTTTTCATCAGTGGCTCACCCTCAAGCGAATGGTCAAGTCGAAGCCGTTAACAAAACTCTCAAGAGTTCGCTAAAGAAAAAGTTGGAGGAAGCAAAGGGAAGATGGCCCGAGGAATTGCTTCAAGTCCTTTGGGGGTATAGGACCACAGCTCGGACATCAACAGGACATACCCCGTTCTCTCTAGCATACGGTTGCGAGGAAATGCTGCCTATCGAGGTCGAAATCCCAACAATTCGAACTCAAATTTACGATCAGAATTAAAATCACACTTAGCTCGAAGAAACCTTAGACTTGATCGAAGAAAAAAGAGAAGAGGCTCAGCTGAGAAATGTCGGTTACCAGCAACGCACTATCAGATATTTCAGCAAGAGGGTTCGAGATCGAAAGTTCGGAATGGGAGATCTGGTGTTGAGGTGCGTATTCCTAGCAACCCGAGATCCAGCAGCTGGAGTGCTCGGGCCGAACTGGGAAGGACCATACCAGATAGAGTCAGTAATCCAACCTGGCGTATACAAACTTGCGAGATTGGATGGGAGCCTAGTACCGCGAGCATGGAATGGCGAACACCTTAGACCTTACTATCAGTAGTATAGGAAGTGTGCTGCCTGTAACCATGATTTTCTATATGTATTAGCTTGGCTGTTTTTAAATTCCATCAAATAAAAGATCTATTTTGTTCAACATGTAATCTCTTTTTATTTTATTTTTTATTTTTGCAATCTCTCTTAATTTAATAACCTATGGTCACACTCATAGGATATTAAGGGGGATCATTGGTATACATACCATCAGCTTAAAAAATAAAAAATGTACACAAAAGTATTTGGATATAACCAAGTACGCGAGCTTAGATAGTTCGGACATAACCGGAATACACAAAATTATTTGGATATAACCAAGTACACGAGCTTAGATAGTTCGGACATAACCGAATTATCAAAAACTTAAAGTATTTGGATGTAACCAAGTACGCGAGCCTGCCTAGATAGTTCGGACATAACCGGAATATAAAAAAGTATTTGGATATAACCAAGTACGCGAGCTTAGATAGTTCAGACATAACCGAACCATAAAAAACCTAAAACATTTGGAGTTAACCAGATGTGCAAACTTAACAGGTTTGGAACAAACCAGCCAAAAAATTGATCGATAATAAGTAGGAACCTAAACCTACTTCGAGATAAGTCGAGATCGAGGCTGGAATATCTTAAAGAAAAATAGTTTCGAACTCTTAACCTCGGAGCAAAAACTGAGGGTGAGGAAAAGTGACTAAACAAAAAAGATATAACCAAATCATATACGTTACATACCATATAAGTACTTCCGGGTTCATGGTTAAAGTAATATCCGACCTTGATAAATAACGAGGTCGGAAGCGGATAATTCGAACAAACTATGCATGAAAGCATCGAGTTTTGAGCCTAAAATCCAAACTATGTTTGTAAGAATAAATAAACATAACTGATTCATCCATATAAAAAATGTGCAAAATATTTCGAACCAAGAAATGTAAAGCACATGTAAGTAACATTTAAAGAAATTGTATCAGCCCCGTGGGCATAAATTAAGATAGTTACAAAAATAGGGGGACGCAGCCCCAATAAATGATTTCCCAGAGATCAGATTTAAGGAAGAGGAGTATCTTTGGCCTTCTCAGCATCAGTAGCACCGGACCCCCCAGGACGAATAGCATGACTATCCTTCTGAGCCGCTTCTCGAGCAACCTCACTGGCCTCGAGACGGGCATTCCACCGCTCAACATATGTGGCCTCGAGAGGGCCCAGGAAGCTGGTATCGAGGTCGGCATTATCAGCCCAAAGCTTGTACATGGCCTAGTCGACCGCTTTCTCCTTCTGCTCCTTATACTCGTCTAGGAGGCGGGCCTTCTCGCTCTCCATGAAGTCGAAGGTGACAGATTTCTCCTCTTCGAGCTTGGCATTGGCCTTCTTGAGCTTGGCATTGGCCTTCTCGAGCTCGGCATTCGACTTTTCCAGCTCCTCGAGACAGGTCTTCATTTTTTCATGTTCAGACTTTGAGTCCTTGAGCTCGTCAGCCATCTTAAGCTCGAGATCCTTCAATTTCTGGGCCAGAGACATGCTCGTTTGGACCTCGTTGGTCAGCTTATAGTTAAGCTGTGCCGAAACGACAAGGGCCTGAAACGCAAAGAACGAATTAGATCATGGGCTGAGGTACAAACATTTAAAGGAGAGTTACGAAGGTTACCGCAGTAGTAAGCTCGATACTCTTGTCGTAAAGAGTATTGCAATCCGAGGCCTTGCGCACGAGGTCCCAGTGCTCGGCGCCGAAGCCAGAAAAGCTCTGACCCACTCGAGAAAGGACATCCGAGCTGAGCACAGCCCCTTCTGTCCCAGCGGCGCCATTGAGCACGAACTCCTCAATATGAGTTCGGGCCGTCGGCAGCTGAACCTTAGAGGTAGAAGGTTTCTTCGGAGGTCGAACAACTGCTATTTGAGTTTCGATCGGAGGAAGCGAGGTGGGCACGGTCGAGCCAGATGCATCAACCTAGACAGTCGGTTCTGTGGCTGTGTTCACAGTAGTCTGGGCCGTGGGGGTCGTCTCGCGGCGTCTGGGTACCTTGGACGGTCGGTCGGACCTCCCTGGTATCCTCGGACGTTTGCTCCTCTGGGCGCTAGCTCCCCCATCGCTAAAGAGCACAGCGTCGAGGTCGGGATTCATGGCACCTGCACAGTTACAATGAGTTAGACAATAATAATAAGTTTGAGAAGAGAGGGAAACCAGGTAAAGAAAAAACCTAACTGGAACTCTCCCCCGAGCTCGAACTTGGGGACCATGAAATTCCCCCGTCTTCAGAGGAGGCGGGGGGAGTGCCTTCCCTATATGTGGGTGATAACCTCGAGAGGTCCCTATAATCGTTGGTCCCATACTGAACGACTATCCCGTTCCACATCTCGTTCGTGGTGTACATGGTGTCGTATTTCCCAAGCCCACTATCAAACCTATGGACGCAGTCATCTACCCAACTCCATATGTAGAAGTGGTATCTATCCTGTGGGCACGAGACTAACCTATTGGGCTTGTGTTTCAGTAAGGTCGGGGACCACATTCTCGAGGTAGGAAGGACTTTACCTTCATCCGAATCCGAGCTCGAGGCTTCATCATTAGCCTCATTCCCAGACAGCGGGCTCCTTGGGCGAACTGGAAGTGGCGGCCTCGTTTCTCTCCTCGAGGGAAGGGCGCCTATGGGCAGTGGCACCTCCTCCCAGTGTTCATATTTTTTATTGGACCAGTCATAGGTTGACTGGCCCTCTCCCAACAGCCCACAAGCTCGGAGCTTGCCCTCATGTAATAGGAACGAGAGAGACCTCCTACCATAAGGGAGTTGGAGCAAGGCCTCTCGGTGCCCCTTCATTGCTTCATCAGAGGTGGGACGCTGAAAATTAGCTGAAAGGCGAAACACATTTCAACTAAATAGGGATTTATGAACTAAAGTCTCGAGCACAACGATAAAGGTAACGAGAATACTTACGAATCCGCTTGAACGAATAATGTCGAGACGGGGACAGACCATCTGTCCAGAAGAAGGCTCTTTTGAAATCAGGCGGGTGGTTGGGAAGATCCCCAAAAACCTTTGTCTCCTTGGGGTAGCTCGAGAGGTAGTAAAATCCATCCCCTCCTAGAGCTCGGGAGGGGTTACTTTTTAAACAAAAGAGATATAAAATCTCTTGAGGTGAAGGTCCTTCCCACCCCAGCTCGTGGTATAAGGACCTCAGGGCAAACAGCACCCTGTACGAATTGGTGTTGAGTTGGAACGGAGCCAACCCAACGAAATCAGTAAAGTCTTTGAAAAAAGACTTCAAAGGCAGCAGTGCTCCTGCCCTCATTTGTTCTTGGCTCCATGCCGCATATTTCACTGTGGCGTCACGGCCGCCAGGGGCGAAGCAGCTCCGTTCTTGACCAGTCGGAGCTCGACACTTCAAGGTGCCTGACAAACCAAGGCCATGAAAAGCCAGAATTTCAGATATTTGACTGGTTGTGGTAACCGTGCTCCAGTAGAGCTTGGCCTCGAACATCTCTCTCCTCGGCTGTGAGAAGGAAGGTTCCCCCATTAATGAAAATTTGAGCTCTCCGAGGGGGTATGCGACAGTAACCTTTAAAGCAGAATCGAGAGGAATCGGCCTAGGGCCTGAATTAGATTACGGATAGATGGCCTCCCGAAGAACTCTCCTCTTCCCCTCGATGACTTCGTCTATTTGACAGCGGTAGTGAGCTCGAATGACTTCTTGCTTGCGCGCAAGCTCGTATTCCTTATCCGACGTTGATTCTGGGCGAACAGCGATTCTGGGCTCGGAGATTTTGGCTCGTAAGGGATTGCCTGCGATGACCCCCACCGTCTTTCCAGATTCTGTGACATCTAACGAGAAAGAAAAAATGGTGAGGGCCATGCATACAAGAATCACGAGCTCGATGGAATGAGCTCGGAGATTTAGGAACGAGACAAACTAAATATTAAGACCCTTATTGAGGAGTCAGGGGCGTGTATTCCACGAAAAAGAAAAGGAGCGTGGATAATTCTTTGAAAATCCCGAAATTCAAGGGAAAGAAGAGTGGCGGTTAACCAGGAAAGGCCATTTGGGTTTCGTGCATATATCAAGGCCCATGTTTTTATCCGAAAACTTAGTGTACAAGAAACGTTGCCTAAAAATTTGAAAACCCAGAAAAATTGGAACCTCACTCAAATATGAAAACTGGGTATGATCCAGTGATGTAAATCCGGTACGGGAGTCTAAAAAGCATCTGAGCCTATCGGATTAAAACCTCCTATCTCATTATGCTAAGGACGTAAACTAGTATATACACATACAGAGCAAGAACAATTTGAAAGAAAAAAAAACTGACAAAATGGGAAACAGAAATTGCTTACTTACACAATAATGGCGACTGTAGAGAGATTGTTGATTGGAGAAGAGGTTGCAAATAGGAACTCACTAACTCGAACAGACCAGAATTTCTTTGTTTCTTTGGCCGAGAAAACATGCGCAGATTGAAAACTTTTTGTGAGGAGGTCTCTGGTTTCTTTTTTCCTTTTTTCTTGCTATTGGTAAGCGAAGGTGAAAATGAAGACGAAGAGTAGGGTCTTATATATATAGGTAGGAAAAAAAGGATTAATCTGGAACGTTGAACAAAATCCTTGCAAAATCCAATGGTCAGGGATCAATGACAAGATAGCGCCAAAAAGGTGTCAGACAAACGATCGTGGGCGTGTTTCCAAGGTACTCAAGTACCAACAATGAGCAATGCCAAATTGACACGTGTCCATTTTCAAGAGTGTATGACGGTACAGTTCTCAAAGAAAGTAGTTCAAAAGTTTTCTTCTCTTAGGATTCGAACAAATACTTTTGAGGGGGCAAGATGTTATACCCAGATTTCGAGCTATGTTAATTATGATCTCGAAAGTTGGATTCGCAAATCAGTGGACTCATAAGGTTGGAAACATGCTCCAGGATTGTATGTCGAGCTTGCAGGATATAGACGACCTCGAGTATGGTGACCTCGAAGTATGCATGATCTCGGAAGATAGCTCCGGGAACACACTCATCTTCAGGGACGACTTCGGATCTGGGGTCCCGAGCTCGATGCACGTACGAGAATACTCCATAAATATAATTATATAATTACTTAGAGTGCAATTTCATATTTATAGTGGATTAATAAATAATATTATTTAATTAAAAAGATTAGTTAATAGTCTGGTTTATTGGAGCTTTGTATTACAGGTCCATGGTTCTCGAGTCACATCTGCCCTTTACTGTGAGGGTAAGAATGTCTTAGGCAAGATTAATGGAGAAAATAATTAAATTGCAAAGGAATTAGTTTTCCAAGGTTAAGTGATAATTATGTGCAATTAATTAATTATTTAACTAATTAGTATTTATTTGAAAAACTTTATATCAGTTGATATAAATATTAATCAGAGTTTGGATTAATATTAAAGAGAGTTAGTTATTATCTTAGTATAAGATAATTATTCAAACTGATAGTTTTAAGAAGATGTTAATTTTGAATTAACTGATATTTATTTTTGGGAATAGATATATTGTCTTAAAATTAATTAAACAAACAAATGAGAAAAATTAGGGAGGCAACTAAAGTGGTGCCACTTTGTAGTGCTACATATCCCTGAGATTTGAATTTTGAATTTCAAATTTGTTTATATAATTATTACTTTAAATTTGATTAAATAAATAATTAAAATAAAAGAAAACTGATCAGTTTGATTTAGTAAAATTTAAAAAAAAATTGTTTTATTTATTTTATAAGTCTAAAAGGAAACGATTCTTTTAGAACAGTTGTTCAAGTTGTTATCAGACTCTCTTAGAAAAGTATCGATAGAATTTTAACGACGTAATTCAAAAGACTAAAAAATAAATAACACCATCCTCGATCGATCCCATCAGTTCATTCCTTTAGTTCCTCGCCCAATACACATGTTGTAACGTCCCAAATTCCCTAATATAGGGGGCCAAGAGGGCAATAATTGGTTTATTGTGTTATTATGTGAGTTATATTATTATACGTCTGTATTTGCATGCATGTGGGCCCGTTTCTTATTATGAAATTTTTGTAATTTTGACCCATTAGTGGTATATTTGAATATATGATTATATATTTGTGATAAATGATGAGACCACATTATTATGTGGATATATTTGAGATATTCAGCATGAGACGATCCTAGCGAGCAAGTTAGTAGTTTAGTCATAACATGGTCAAATATCGGGCTCGGGGTGAGCCTCAGGGTAATTTGGTGCTTAGTACATTACCAGGATTGAGTAGGTAATGAGAAATTATTTGGTAATTATTTGAGGATGTTGGAATTAATGGGAATTATATGGCGTTAATTATGATTAACGGGGTGTGAGACAAATTATCGCTTTGCCTTTGAGGGCATTATGGAACCTAAGCTTTTCTAAGGGGTATATTGGTCATTTCCTTCCTATAGGATAGATATACTCAGCCATTTTAGAAAGCAGGGGAAACATTTAGAACAGAGCACTCTCACTCCCTCTCTCTCTCGGTTTATACTCTATCTCTATCTCTTGAAGATTTTGATGAAAAGCGTGGAGTTTTTGGAGTGGATTTTGTGGATTTGAAGCTTGAGGAAGGTTTAGGTGCAACTAAGAATCCTTTTCCCAGCAATTAAGGTAAAAATTATGAGTTTTTCTCTCTGTTTTGATGGTGTTCTTGAACTTGATAGTTTGATCATGGTTTTTGGGGATTTGTTGAGGTATTGAGTAATACTTGGTTGGGTTTTATTGTTTTTGATGAGTAGAACTGATTTATCTGGTTAGTTATGGGTTTGGGAGTATTGAGGGATGGATTTTTAGAGCTTTGGCTTAGGGAAGCTTGCAAGAAAAAAACCCATAATTTTGGGTGGCTGTCATCATTGCTGTAGCGCTAGGTAGGTAGTGCTCCAACGCTAGTCTGATGGCGGTTAAGTCTCTAACCTTAGCGCTATAGCACCCAGTAGGTTGCGGTGTAGTGCTATACCGTTTTTCAGAATTTTATTTTTTGGTACTTTTTGGAGTTTTGGCCCGAGGGCTCGGGGGACGATTCCACCACCTTGTTCGGTGGAATTGGAGGTCCCAAGAGCGCGTGATTGGTCCTGAGATTGGGTTTTGGAATTTAAACTCATTGAGACACCGTTTATGGTTGTGACTAGGTTATCGCTAGGGTTTGGGACAGGATCGTGCTCGAGGGTTGTTCTTATTGTCTGTAGCACTCGGACTTGAGGTAAGAAAATTGCACCCATTATGTGATGTACATGATTAGGGCTTGGCCCAGATGCTGAATATAGTCTCCATTGGGCATTGGCCCCTGTAAATGGGCATGATAATGATTATGCCTGTGAATGACTGATTAAAGCATGTTGAATGCTCTGTATATGGACATTTGTTATATGATGAATGTATGTTAGCATTATTTACTTGAAAAAAGCATTGACTTACCAATCAACGATGGAAATAGCGTTGAGCGCTGGTCGTAAAGCATTGACTTAAGAGTAGAGGGCGGCAATAGCACACTGAGCGCTGGTCGATATGATTAGACCTAATTAGGAGTGCATTATATGCTTTTTCGACCCAATGGTCGTAGAAAACTAAAGCGCCAGGTACGTTGGGCCAGCTCCAAGGCTGGTTATACAGAGGATAGGGCAATGGACCGTAGGGTGATTTATTAGTCCCAGATCCTAGGGCGCTGAGCCTCAGTATGATTTAGTAATACTATACTTGGGCAACAGGCCCCGATATGATTATGTTAATCATTTAATTAGGGCATCTAGCCCTATTTGGCATTATAGTCAACTATATGAATGGTATGCATGCATGAGTGAGATTATTCCTGCTGGGCATGTTTATTATGATATATGAATGTGTTATTCACTACTTATGAGCATGTTTAAGTTTTTTTGCTGGGCCTTGGCTCACGGGTGCTATGTAGTGCAGGTAAAAGGAAAGAAAAGTTGGACCAACCATGAGTTGGAGAGCTTAGGTGGCGATATGTACATATGCGGTCGCTTGACCACCATGGCCAAGGTTTCTCAAAAGAACTAGGGTTAATCCCTATTTTTGCTGCTTAGGTCGGCGGATTGTAACGTTTGAGTTGTAATGACCATTTTGGAACTGTAAAAAAATTTGTAAACGTTGTTATGGAATCTCATGTACAATTTAATGTTTTAATAAAACATTCATTCCTTTTAACTGACTCTCAATGATTATTATATCAGAGGTGTTGGCACAATTTGTTGTCAATGATTTAATTTAGAATAAACGACTATATGTGTGTTTAAGGATATGGAAAGTGAAAAATAATTAATGGTATTTTTTTATTAATTCGAGTCTGAGTTGGAGTTCTACAACGTTCGTACTCAAAAGTTTCCCCATTCTACAACATAATGACCTCCATTTATATAACACATGAGACCGGATTTTGAATATCCTATAATAATAAGATATTTTTCATTTTGTTACAGCAATATTTAATCCACATTTAAAACACACATATGAAAACAAGTAACTCTTAGGTAATTTCCTAACTTAGTGGAATTGACTTATTAGTCTTAAATGATTGATTTATTGGTTGCCCTAATCTCTCTAATATAATTATGCAGTTAATTATCTTTATTATATATTGATCTTATAAGGAATGTGTTGACCTACTCGTGACTATCATGCATCGAGCATATTTATTAGCTTCATTCCATTATTATCGACACTTGCTTGAATGTAGCCCTTGCTTGAGCACTCATCCTATTTGAGCAAAACCTCTACTAACAATCACCATGTCCCAAACATGTCTCTTTAAATGCTCAAAATGAGTGTGCTTCTACTAGGATTTTGATGTTGGAACTAATCATGTGTCACTCGAGTAGGTAGATGTTTACTTCTTGGTCAAACATTGCTTTCCTTTTATATGCTCGAAGAATGAGCTGATTTCACTTTAAAAGCTACTTGTAATTTTGTTTGTGTGAAAACCATGCACAACAAGAGGCTCTCGCCAAATCTCTCTCATTCAAAGCAGTTCTATAACCACTATGGACACTATAGTCCTTATCTTTAGTATGATATCAGATTACCCCATCATCATGCTCTAACGAGCCAACTAGGATACCCAAAATCAAAACTCTCTTACAATTATTTTGAAAAGTTTAGAAAAAAACATATTTTTAATGTTTATTTCTAAATTAATAAGAAATTATATTACTAAAAATGAAACATTATAAAGTACATAAATTAGGACCCAAGAGAGTTTGAAATCACACAAAAATATGATTGACTCAAGTAATATGGTTAACGTAAAATTTATGTTAATTTGCCAATCAAAAATTCACATACAATCATTGGTACTAAACATGTTAGTCAATTTATGGCGTAGAGGTTGGTTATCATAAACTTAAAAATAGAAAACATAAATTTAAAATAAAAAATAATTAGAACAATAAAACGCGCCGTCGTCTCCAACCTATAGTCGGTCGTAGCATGCATATTGTCCTCAGCTAATCATGTTCGCATGCAACTCGTCATTGCAGCAAGTCATCCTTGCTCGTAGTTGTCATCGTCTCCCAGTCTAGGTCAACTTTGTTGCAACCTCCGGCATCGATTATGTCGTCCAATTCGAATTTGTTGTTGTCGTGTCCCTGCTAAAGTCTCATTCTTATTCTCAATCAAAATATTGTTAGGATTTATGCCCTAAAAACATGTAAAGACATTTTATTGATTTAAATAAAAGTACAATTTTATTGTATTTGAATGTTATAATTATTGTTTGAATAATTTATATGAATATCAAGAAAATTTAATATTCATTTATGAGGATATGATCTTGTATTAGTACAAGAGAATTAAGATCATATACACTGAATAAAATAGTCAGTAACATATTAAAGTAAGGAATCTTTAATGAATGATTACTCGTATGGTTTACTAAGCATACGAGTTGCAAGTGATTTAGATTCAGATTATTGATGTGGAAAGACATCTTAGTAAATGTGATGTATATAATAGAGATTATATATGACAAGATCGATATGAACTAACTATCTTTATAAAGTTACCGTTTGCCATAAAGATATAATTATTATCATAATAGACGATCATTTGTAGATCAGTCTAAATCCTAAGTAGTCATCAACTCCTGTTTGTGCCTATTGGATCTTTTGATTCACTAAAGGTTTCTTAGTATAATGAGGCTAGTAGTTTTATTTTGGAGATTCAATATCATGAATGACTGGTGTTGTACCCTAATTTTAGCCCGAGTTCATTCATTCAGCTCGGGTACAACTGGAAAATAAATATACGGAGAAATAACCAAGGAAATGATATCTGCTTATTATCTACGTAGACAACTCCAGTTTCATGTGGTCACACGTGGTGTTAGGCGTCGTGGGTTTAACCTGAGCTACAGACACGAAGGTTGTGAAGCGCGAGTTCAGAATATTAAAATAGTTCTTGAAGCACGAACTTGGAGGGGATATCCAGCTCGTGGTAGTTCTAGTATATTGCATATTCGAGGATCCCCAAAGACTCGGGATCCCTTTATATGTATATTTATGACCAAGCTGTCATATTTAATATCCCATATATTAGGAGTACATTTACCTAGTGATCAGATCATATCTCAATATAAATGAGAATTATTTGTATTAAATGTAATAATTATGTAAATGCGTGATTGACTTACGTGGTTACCCAAACCTGTCCATGGAATTTCCTTATAAATACTTGGAATATTGGACAGGAAATGGGACGATTATTCTGTAATACCGAAACTCTTCCAAAATAAAGAGATAAACAACAATAATATAGACTCGTGGACTAGGTAGATTTTAACCACTAAACCACGTAAAAGTTTTGTGTTCTTGAGTGAAATCATTTATTTTTCATTACGGTTTATTAAGCACTAATCTACCTTATTATTTCTTAATACACTATTGGCGAAAAACCACGTCAACAGCTGGGAACATGATTTACAATATTGGAATCCATACTTTCTTAACGAATCGAATATTGGTTCCATTAAGGGTTAATTCTGGAGCTGAATAGTTATTGAGCTCAAATTTTTAATTTGATTATAGATTAATTATTCGCTAGTGAATTGATGGTACTTAAGGAACAAGAGATCATTAAAATGATAAAATAGTGATTTTGACCAGCTCTAATTAACGAATCAATAATTTGAGGACAGAACTACATCTATTGATTATATCGATGGACTACAAAGAAAACTCTGTAAATATAATTCTATAAATACTTAGAGTGAAATTTCATATTTATAGTGGAGTAATCATGAAATTAATAAATAAGATTATTAGATTAAAGAGTTTAATTAATAATCTGATTTATTGGAGCTTCTTATTATAGTTCCATGATCCCTAAGTCACATCTGTCCTACACTGGCAATGGTAAAGATGTCATAAGGAAGATTTGTAGAGAGAATGACTAAATCGCTAAGAAACTAACATTCTGGGCCAATGAAATATTTATGTGATAGTTATAGGCAATTGATTAATTGTGAATTAATTAATTATTTAGATGCATAGTTTTTTATTTTGAAAAACTATATGTTAAAATAAACATTAATCATGTTTGGATTAATATAGAGAGAGATTAATAATTATCTTATTATAAGATATTTATAATGTAATAACCAATGTTATTATTTTCTTAAAATCTCCTTAATTATTGTTATATTATTTTATAATATAATGTAATATTATATTATATTATAATATAATTTTTTAGATTAAATAAATGTGACAAAAAATGTCACATATTGTAACATATAATAGAGAGTTACAATATTTAGATATATGAGATATATCCAAATAATGTAACATATTTGGTGTTAAAAATTTGTAACTTCCAAATATTACCATTTATTGTGTAAATTTGGTATTACACAATATTGAGATGAATTTCATAAAGCCATATGTGAAATGATTGTTAGAGATATGATTTTAACCCCAATAATATATTTTGGGAGTTACAAAATCATTTGGGAGGGTTTGGAACCGTTTGGAAAAATAACACATTTTTAAGTGCTGAAAATGGTCAGTGGCCGCGGCCACTGAATGTTTGTGGCCGCGGCCTGTGGGACAGAAAGTAGTAGCTACAGCCACTAATGTCTCTGACCGCGGCCACAGGCCAAAAACTGACCAATTTTTTAGTTTTTTCAATCTTTGTTGAACGACTCAAAAAACTCAAATAACTCCCAAATCTCATTTTTAATTCCATATTAATCCAATTAAACATTGGTAACAACCATGAGGGTTGGTGGAATTTGAAATTCAAAGGGTGTCTCTAAAATCTATAAATAGGAGTCTATAGCTCACTTGAAAGACACAATTTTTCTATCCATTAGAGCACTTGGCTAGAAACACCTTGAGGCTTGATAATTCCAGAAAGAATTTTCAATATCTGTGAGAGATCCCTTAGTGCTTGAGTTAGGGGGAAATAAGCTTTTGGACAAAGGTTTCAAACCTTGTTCAAGTTGGTGATCCCCAACACTCTTCACTTTGGTTGTGTGAGTGAGAGTTTTTTGTTTTTTGTTCTTGTTCTTATTTTCTTCTATTGCTTTTCTTCTTTTTCTTCTTGTTCTATTTACTTGTACTTTTGTTTAAGAGTTGTAATCCTTTTATTTCCTTTGTTCAAATACTTCTAGTTTATTTGTATCTTTTGTAATAGAGTTGTACTTTCTATTTCTATCATCTTTCATCTTCTTTTCCTTTTATTTATATTTTTCAGTTATAGAGTTGTAACACTCCTTTTAATCATCATTATTTATTTGTAATATATTGCATAGAATTGTATTTTCTTACTATTTCCATTGAGGCAATCTATTTTTTCCTAACAATTATGACCTTAGATTATTTTTATGTTATAGTTTATACTTGAATGACAGATTAGAAATATTGCTTTAGAATATTTTTAATATAAGCAATGATTTTATGACTTTGTAAATAATTATGATATGGACAATTATAATTATTATGGTTAGTATTTATAGAGTTTTTATTTACTTTATGGAACTTGAAAGCATATGATTTGAATTAGTATATAGTTTTCTTTAAGAAAATAAGACTTTATAAAATATGTGCACATGATGTTTTGGTGATAGATGTTGGGTACATGTGGCATTCATTTAAGTCCTAACTATTGGAATTACTAAGCATGGTCGGAATTCACTAAGGAATAGCTAGTTGAATTCTTTTAAAAAATTATTTAATAGGTGGCATGAAAAGCTTGTATTAAGGAATCAAGTGTCACCTGGTTAAAAACCCATAGCATGGGTGGCATGTGAAGCATGAGACTAGGAATGGAATTGACTAGTGTGGAACACCATAGGTGTAAAGACCCGACTAATTTAAAGACCTCGGACCTTTAAAACTACTAAGACATAACAACTATCTTTTGGATACATACATAAAATAGTAAAACTTTATTATAGAAAACCCAAAAGTACGGGATCCCATTGTATATACATAAAAATAATAAAGAGAACAAAACCTTTATTTAAATATTCAAAGTAGTAAGTGCGGAAATTTTAACGCCATAATTCAAAAGAATACAAAATAAATAATGTCATCCTTGATCGATCCCATCGGTTCATTCCTTTAGTTCCTTGCCTAATTGACATGCCAAAGCCACCTCGGATCCGTCCCCCCTTCCATATTCATTTACCTGCAAAATCTAAATAAAAAGGAATGAACCTAATGTCTAGCAAGGAAAAACTACTAAAATATAAGACATAAAACATAAAATAGACTATAATATTAATGACCATTAACTCATTATCATAGTATATAATAAAAACCACTATAGTCCTCTTAACTACTATTTTAGGGGGTGTTTGTTTTGAGTGGTTGAGTTGCCTTGGAAAGTGCAGAGGGACTTAGGATAGAGGTATTAAACTCTTGTGTATAAAAGAGTTCACTTTACCCTTAAAATACATGTGGGGCTCACACAAATTATTAACTTTACCTCCTTAAAATTTGAACCAAACATAGGAAGGGATTTAGATTCTCATTCCCACATTTGCTTTACCCCATACCAAACACCCCTTTAGAGGTAAGTTTAGAAACAACTATAGTCTATGATAACGATAAAAAAAATCTTGGGATTTGCTATCCAAACAACCATATTTCCCAAGTGACTATAAACATAGAAAAAAAAACATACATACAAACATATAGCACATAAAATCTAACTTATTTTCCTTACCAACATCAGGATATTGGAGACAAGTGCGGTATCAGAAACTCCTAAAAACAAACATTAAAAATCATAAGTTTCCTAAAGAAAGAAGATGAAGAGAAGATCTAAACCATCGAAATAAAGACTTACCAAAATCTTAAGTTTCAAAGATATCGAGTACCTAACCTAAAGCCATTATAACGAATTAGGATTTGAACTGAAAGAAAAGAATAAGAAGAATAAAAGTAGATTGGATTTGAGGATTAAGAGTACCTTAGATAGCTAGAACTTTGATCTATACCTCAAACACCGAAATCACACTATAGCTTACTTCCCAAGTGTTTAGAAAAGCTTAGATTTGAAAGATTTTAACCCCAAAAGCCTAATGTTTCTTTCTAGAATGAAAATAGCAGCTTGAGGGCTTTGAGAAGTGTTTGAAAGATTATGAAAATGGCTGAGTGAAGGGTCCTATTTATAGAGTTCAAGGAGTGAAACTAACTCCCATTAAAATGAATAAATAAATGAATAGAAGTGTCATTTCTCACTCAACAAATGCCCAGAAATCGGTCAAAATTGCTCAAGAACAAATCCAAGCGGTTGAGGGCTGTTTCTAGCTTCGAATTCCACGAAGTTTCAAAAATTGCTACGGTAGCCGATATATCGCCCCTATAGGCGATATATGGCCTCCCTTGTTTTCCTGAGGCTCCGTGGTTTCATTCATGCAAAATCGACGTGTTTTCCACATTAGCTTAGGCGATATATCAACTCCTATAGTTGCGATATATTGGCTTACGCTGATGTAATAAACCACATTTTTGCACATTTTAAGCACACTTAAAGATGTTTAAACTACTTTGACTGAGTAATACAAGATCTTAGCATCTGAGGGAAGGTTCTAGACTTCCTAGGCTTATCCTTGATTATTTTTATTTATCTAAAATCCTTAAATCCTTAATAAACACACATGTGACAAATGTCACATTCTTAATTATTCTATTTAAACCTTAGGTTATAAAAAATAATATTTCTAGGACCTACTATATTAATCAAACCTTATGATAAAATTAATATTTCTAAAATATAGGCCAAACTTATAAAATTCATAACTAGCTCTACGAGTTTCCAACTAATTCCCGACTTGAACCAATATTCATGAAAACTAAAATACTACATCATAAGATAATACTATCTAACTAAGTCAAATTCTGAGGCACTACAATAGGTGGCATGGGGAACTAGTTTTAATTAAGTAACGATGTGTCAATAAAAGCTTGCTAAGTGGAGGTTGGACAGCTATGCTTATGGGAGTCAAAAACTAAGTTGAGAAAATAGTGTGTTTGTTGAACTTGAAATGATCAAATTTGAATTTGAAAAGGGTAAGCCATAGGCGTGGAGGCTATTTAGGAGGTTGGACCTTGACTCCATCTTGGTTCATTGGAGGCTATGTGCCATTAAGAGAGGAGTTGTAGCACTTGACTAGGACAAAGAACGGGGTTGGTCGAAACTACACTAGGGAGGGAACTTTAAATTTTAAAAATGGTTTGATGATGGTGGAGAAGATTAAGGAAAGAAGTTGAGACCTAGAGCCTATAAATAGAGCCTTATACCTCTTCATTTTTCACACTCAAAGCTTCCAAGCTCTCCAATTTTTGAAATTTCCTAAGCAATATTGTGCTCTCTCGAAATTCTTTCATTTTGCTCACAAATCCCCACATAGCCAAAATCTCTAAAGGATAGTAATGGTGTTCAAGCTCTTCTTATTTTTTTTCTTTTAAGTTGAAACCTAGCCTCGTCACCATCACCATCATAAATCCCCCACTTGACCGAAATATACCAAGCCCAAATAACCCTTTTGTAATGCCCTAATAATCCAGGATCGTTACACTGTGTGTTTAAAATAGTGCTTAACTCATTAAGCGAGTCATGTGGACTTAAGCGTGTAATTAAAGTTAATTAAAGAATTAAGTATTAAAAAATTTGGCCAAAATAATAATATTGTTCATTAAAAGGTTTCAGTATATACATGGGATTCCAAAAAATAGTTTATAAATAGTTACAGCTGTAAACAAGGTACAAAATGGCCGACCTAAGTGGTAAAAACAACCAAAACCATAGATCCCCAAAAGAAGTCTCGACCGTGGCGATCGAGGAGGCCGTATATGTACACGTTGCCCCCGAAGCTTTCCAACTCATGGCTGGTCATACTTTCCTTTACCATTACCTGTACCACGAAGCACCTGTGAGCCAAGACTCAACAAGAAAACCCAAACAAGTAAACAGATATCAAGATAGACATTAACATGTACAACATACTTTATAACCACCAAAGGTTCATAAATTCTCCAATCAATAGATGCACATTGCGCCCTTACAATGTCCTCGCCACTATGGCGCATATTGCACCCCTGTAATGGCCTCGCCACTACGACCTACATTACGCATGTAATGCCGATAATGGTCTCACGACCGAGCAATCGCGATCACAATCAATTAGTATAAGAAGTTATAACCACAAAGGTTTATACAAAGAAGATATTTAACATTAAACAAATTTATGACACGGTCATCCCCGTGGCCTATAATCGGGGGCCCATGCCCTACACTCGGTGCGAGTGCCAGTTTTCCTACCTCGAGTCCTGAGCGATTTAGTTTAGCGACTCTGAGTGTGATCCTCTCCCCTCGAGCCTAGCGCTACACCCTAGTCACAACCATAACAAGGAATAACCATCAAAGCATGGACCAATAAAGGCTTTCGAACCAAGTCCTAGCTTTCGAGACCTTGAATCCTACTAAACCATTCCCGAGCCCTTAGGTTTGGTTTCACATAACCAAAAACCTAATTTTTGACATTTTTCCCATTTGAGCCGCCCCCACAAAAGAGTCGCAAGCCTGACTAGGCAGAGAACCTGACCCAAAAATCCTCTACACTTGCGCCGCGACACTAAGGAAGTTCGAGGCACCACTGCCTTGACTGAGTTCATGCGGGTTGGTGACGCCCAAGAACAGCGCCGCAACGTGACCCTACGAACCCAGATTTCCAGCAATTTATTAGAAATCTCAAATTCTCCCAAAACTATCCCAAAATTTAGTTTTAACCCAATTTGACCACATAACTAATCTCAGCAACACATAAACACTGTTTACAGTCATCAAAACCCTCTAAAACACAACTAAACTTAGAATTCAATGATTTTCCCCAAAATACAAAAAGCTAAATTCAAAGAAGCTCAAGGACTGAATTACCTCTTAGAATTAGAGTTTCCCATTGGATTCCCAAAGCTTGGCAGCCTTTAATTACCAAGAACAAGCCTTCAATTCCTCCAAGGTTGCCTCCTAAGCTTGAGATTCAAGACTTTCCTTCCCAAAACCAAAAAAAAAAAAAAAGCTTCCAACAAGGGAGAGAGAGAGAGAGAGAGAGAAAGTGTTTTTTTTTTCCTGAGTTTATCACTTAGCCCTTAGCTTAAATACTTAATGGTCTCAAAAAGACCGAAAATCCCCTGCCCACACAAGCCTCTCTCAAATCCTACTAAAGGGTAAAAAGGTCATTTGACCCTCTAATCCCACTAAACCTCAATTTCACTTAAAATCCCAATTAGTTCCATCAATCTCGGAATACCAATATTTCCCCAAATACGATTCATACTCCAATTAGTCTCGGTAACTTACCGAATACCAAAATACCCATTGGCTCACTCGAGCCGGGTATTTATCCCCGTTGTGAGTTTAGCGCTAGTTGCTCAAAAGAACCGACTCCTACTTAATATCTCAAATATACCCACATAGTAATGTGGGCTCAAACATATAGCACGTATAATTACAGATATACCCACAATGGGTTAAAATTATGAAAACGCCATTTTTAACATAAACGGGCCTATAAGCACATTTAATACACTTCAACATGCATAATCATTCATATTATAATATACCTCATGTAATTCACATAATCACATAATACTCCATAAAAACATGTTATAATTCCAATTATACCCTCTAAACACCCTAATTAAGGCACTAAGCCTTATTAGGAAATTTTGAGATGTTGCACCTTTATATAGCCGAAATACCATAGGCATATTAAGGTTCAAACTCAAGTTGTTTTGAAGATAGTCGTTGTTCTCGGAGGCTTAGAATTTTAAGATCATTTCTACGGTGAATGTATGGTTTCTATGAGGTTTTAAATTATGAAATTTAGTTACTATTATAGATTCTTATTTTACTCCTTAACTTTTAAGAATAATGTATTGGACGCAATCCACTAGTATTTTGCAAGCAATCTCTCTACTCTCTTTCTCCACACTCAAGGTAAGGAGAATTATATAGAACTAGATTATGATCTTAAGTAAATGTTATGACCCTAATGTTTCAGGTACAAGAAAATGAGTGTGGCTGGACCTAAGAGATGTACAAGATTGTATGATGGACCTAAGCGATGTCCAAAACTATATGACGGACCTAAGCGATGTCCGGAGGGCTTAGATGCCCTAAATCTTTATAAGCACTTTATCTATTCTTGACTGATTCGTTATTATAGCTATTGTGATTATGACTAATATTAAGTTTATGATTATGAAATTAGATTCGTATGATAGTGTTTCTTTATAAAATAGTGTTATTATAGTAATATATAATTTTTTTAATGGTGTTATTGTAAAGATGAACTATTTGTGATATGTATGAATAATGATTGTATGCTTGCTATGAATGCATTTTCCTTACTGGACTTAGAAACTCACTCCTTATAGTGAAATTGTGTAGATCAAGGTAATTAATGTGATCATAGATGGTCAGTGGCGAGTTGGACATGGATAACTGTTAGTGTATCCGTGAGGGCCGCATAGCTGCTGGAAGATCTAAGGCTTATGTTTTTGTTTCTTTATTAGCATTTTCATATATTTAAATAAATGTTGTTGAATTTTGGTTTTAAAGACATCTTTTTATTGTAAAACTGGGATCCCTTATACTTTATGTTATTTTTCAATAAATGGCAACATTTATGTTTTATGTATCAACGCTGGTTCTCGGTATTGTATTTATGAGAAAATATGGGTGTTACATGAATCTCCAAAACAAAAGTCACTACCCTCATTATATTAAGAGACTTTAACGAATGGATCAAATGTTCCAATAAACATGAACACAAGTTCATGATAACTCAAGATTTAGATTGATCTGCAAATGATCATTTATTAAGATTTAAATTAAATCTTTATGGAAAACGGTAAGTTTATAAAGATAATTAATTCACATCGGTCCTGTCATATATAATCACTATTATATAAAGTACATTTACCAAGATTTCTATCCACATCAGTAATCCAAATCTAGATTACTTGCATCCCATATGCTTAGTAAACTGTACTAACTACCATTCATTAAAGATTTCGTACTTTAATATGTTGCTGGCAATTTTATTCATTGTATATGATCTTAATTCTCTCGTACGCATACAAGATCATATTCTCATAAATGAATATGAAATTTTCTGATATTTATATAAATTATTCAAACAATATTTATAATATTCAAATATAATAAAAATATACTTTTATTTAAATCAATAAAATACATTTTCACAAGATTTTAGGACATCAACCCTAACATATCTAGTCAGGAACACTTCCTTAATCTTAACTATTAGTCACAACTTTACTTGAACAAGTGGTCATCTACCATATGGTCAAAAAAATACTTGTTCACCATAAACCCAAAATTTGAGCCATACACAACATTTGTCTCCCAAGTCTTTACCCATGCATGCACAATGAGAACTTTGACCTTGCCATATCTTATCATTTTTTAGCAAACTCATTGTGTAGATTGAATACCAAGGACGTTTGAGCTCTCTCGTTAAGGGTCTATTAACAAATCATGAGCACTATTGTAAGCCCTGGATAACTAGGACCGTTACACTGTGTGTTTAAGATAGTGCAAGACTTGCTAATCAAGTCATTTGAACATAAATGTGTTTCTAAAATCAACTGCAGGTTAGGGTTAAAAGATTTTAATCGTAAAATGGTTAAATTTCATTAAATAAGAGTTTGAAACATGGGATCCCAGAAATAATGTTTACATGGCGGTTACAACCCTCGAAATAAATAAAATAGTAGCGAGCCTAAATGATAAAATATGGTTTTTTTGGCTTTAGTCCTTGTAAATCCCTCGGCCGTGGGGGTCAAGCAACTGCCAATGTACATACCACCCCAAAGCTGTCCAACTCATGGCTGATCCAACTTTCCTTTGCCTTTACTTGCACCACGTAGCACCCGTGACCCAAGGCTCAGTAAGAAAACTATAATCAACAAGCATAGATAACAACAGAGTGTACACAGTAAACTTTAGATCAATCAGTACAATTAACAGTAGAATACAAGTGTAATGCTCTGAATTTCCTAATAAGGGTTAGGACCTTGATTAGGAGGCCGGGAGGGCCATAATTGATTTATTATAATATTAAATGATCATATGCGTGTTAATGTGAATTATATTATTATATGATGATAAATGCATGCATATGGGGGTATTTATAATGATAGGGGCATTTTGGTAATTTGGCCTGTTGAGGGCATATTTGTAAACTGGGTGCATATTGTAATTTGTGAATGAGAATTTATTGTTATGGAGATATATTCGAGCTCTTCGGCATGAGACGATCATAGATTATGAGTTAGCGGTTTTGTCATAACGGGGTAAAGTTTGGGGTAATAGAAATGTTTATTTGATGATAAATTGGGAGTATTTGAGATCAGGATGGAATTCTGGAAGTTTTGACTATAATGTCCCCGGGGGTGTTTTCGGGACCCCGAGCCTTAGGTTTTATTTGAGGTTACTTAAGCTTGAAGTAGCTTGTCAGATAAGAACGTACGTTAGAAAATCTCTCTCTCCCTTCCCGATAGCCTATTTTACCGTTCGAAGCTTTCTTAAAGGAATTTCGAGTTCTAGGAGTCGGAATCAAGCGAGGGTCGAGGCATAGCGATCCTAGGAAAGATTAGAAGCTTCTTAACAGAAGGATTTGACGGAAAATAACCCAATAAAAGGTAATCTAAGTTTGAAGTTTTGAGTTTCTAAAGTTTTTAAGCTTAGAATTGGACTTTGTGAATTGTTGAGTTTTTGATTGGTTTGAACCTTGGGTTTTGAGGGTTTTGGAACTTTGGGAAGCTTGGGAACTTTGATTTGATGATTGGGGAATGTTTAGGTATGATTTTGGAGGCTTTGGAGTGTTAAAATCGAGTTTGGGAATGGCCCAGAGTTGGGGGCCGCGACCCTGTTCTTGGGGTGCCGCAGCCTTGCTTTGAAGAAGCAGGTGGAGGAAGTGAACCTGCTGGGTGCCGCGGCCTTTGATGAAGGGCGCCGCAGCCCTTGGCTTAGAAAATTCTGGGGGCCACGGCCCAAGGTGCCAGGGCGGCAGCCCTTGCCCTGTTTTCACCCCGTTTGCTCGTTTTGACCCTGGGAACTTAGCTATAGGCCTTGGGAGTGTTCCTACTACTTGGATTAGTTTGGATTGTTGTCCCGGAGGCTAGATTTTGGTTTGGTAACCTATGTTGATCATTTTATTGATGGTTTCCCATATTTGGTCATGATTAGGTGACCGCTAAGGGCTTAAAGGTTGATCGTTCTCAAGGGTCGTTCTTATATTGGTTCTAGCTCAATCTGAGGTAAGAAAATTGCACCCTGTGTATACGTGACATGCATGGCTATTATTGCTGCATGTTGGATTGTTGAATATAATGCATATGATGCACGAGAAACATGTGATTAGGACATGCTTTACATATTGAGTATGATATTGTTCAGAGCTTGAGCCTCTGTGTTCATGCATAGTCCTAATTGTACTAGTACTTGTTAGGTAAGCATGCTGAATACCTTGTTATGGATATTGGATATGTGATACATGTTTGGTGGCATGGATTACTTGTGTGTGGCACTGACTTATTAGTCAGAATTGGTAACGGTGTTAGATCCATCTGTGAAGCTGTGATTTACTAGTCAAGTTCACAATGGGTTGAACACTGGTCGTGTTTTACTGACCTAAGAGTCAGAAATGGCATAGCGTTATGAACGCCGAGCCAAATGAAGATTAGATCTAATCAATATCAGTAAGAATGACTCATATGGGGTATTAACGCTGGACCGACCCTAAGGTCGATGAACTTATAAGCGCTTGGCTAGTTTGAGACTAGTTATTCAGAGCCAGGGCATATGGCTCGGTGACTGTTTGTCACATGGCTAGGGAACGTTGTTCCAAGGTTATGACTCTAAGGTCATGAGGAAGTTTATGTTGGTGACTATTCATCATACACCTATCTTGTTCAAACCTATGAAAGGTTCACTTATCAATTAAGCCCGAGTGACCCTATCGTCACATGGCTAGAGGGAACTATACCCACTTTTGTCACTGTTGCGACTGTCACCTATTTATTGGGGCTAAGAGTCCTGGATGATTATTATGATCATTGGCTGATGTGTTATACTCAACATTATGTGGATCTGTTGCCAGTTGGAGTAGGGCGTGTGCCTTATGATCCGATGCATGTCATAACTGTTCATGAGCATATTAAGTTTTCTTGCTAAGCTTCGGCTCACGGGTGCTATGTTGTGCAGGTAAAGGCAAAAGAAAGATGGACTATCCTTGAGTTAGAGAGCTTAGGTGATGAGGTGTACATATGCAGCTGCTCGTCCACCACGGCCGAGGTTAAGAAGGAACTAGGGTTAAACCCTGTTTTGCTGCTTAGAACGGCCTGTTGTAAATATTTTCTTGTAATAGACTCTGAAATTATAATTTTGGGATCCCAACATATATATTAAACGTTCTAGTGAAACGTTACATCTTAACCAAAAAATTTAATCCCTAAACCGCTAATCACACTTAGTTACACGATTTTGCCCAAATGACTCGATTAGTGAGTTTAGCACTGTTTACAAGGCACACCGTAACGGTCCCTAGAGTTGGGGCTTTACAACAAGTGCTAAACTAGGCAACAATAATAGTTTCATCCAAACCATATAAACCAATCTTAATATATTTAATTAGGTTTCAATGCCCTTAGGTTGAGCCCTTTGGCTATTTAGTTGATCCCGACTCGCTTAGGCCGAGCTGCGTTCAGTACGCTCAACATCAGCTCCGACTCCCTTAGGTCGTACTTTCACATCACACATAACAGATATACAGGTTACAGAACACATATGTTCATTTACAGGGGATCTCAGTCCCATTAACAACTCGGGTGCAATTTTCTTACCTCGAGTCCTGAGCGGAGGATGTAGAGTGGTCTCGAGCACGATCCTCAATCCCGAGCCTTAATGGTAACCCTAATCACAAGCGACAATGGATAACTATCAAAATCTAATCCGATTAAATGTTTTGGAATAAAATATTAGCCTTCGGGACCTCGAATTATACTGAACTGGGTAGTAGAATTGGTCCTGAGCGCTTAGGTTTAAGTCCCTGAGCCTCCCCGAGCCTAAAAACCAATCTTGGCTATGGCTGCCTAGGCGGGCTGCGACCTGGCCCTAAGGGCAGCGGTGCGCCCCATGTCAGAGGTACCAACCTCTTTTTCCAAGGGGGAGGCAAGCCGCGACTTGCCCCCTAGGGCCGCGATGCGCTCACGAATCAGCAAGCCCCCATGGCCTTTTGGGGCATGCAGGTCGGGAAACCCATGAATTGGGTCGCGATGCGCCCCTTGAACCTAAAAATCCCTGGGTTTTCAACATTTTTCCCAAACTCACAGCCTCAAAATTCAACCTAAATATATACCCAAGCCAAAAACAGGTCCATAATTCCCAATATCACCTAAAAAACAACACATATAGCATGTAACACAAGTTCAAATTTCCCTAAATCCCAAATTCAGGAACTAACCCAAGCATCTCTAAACATATCCAAACCCAACCAGAATTCAAAATAATAGGGCTTACAATCTTACCTCAGTGATAGCTTAATCCTCACCTATTCCTTGCCTACTCCTAGCTTCAATTCTTCAATCCCCAAGCTTCAATTCCCAGACTTCTCCTTCAACACTCTAAAACCTTCAAGCCCAAGAGAGAGAGAGAGAGAGATAGTTTGAGAATAATCCTAACGGTTATGGTTATTTCCTAAAGTCATATGAGTACATCCTTAACCAAAAGACCAAAATACCCCTTAAATTAATTCAGCCTCTTTTATTGCTCATAAGGGCAAAATGGTCATTTTCCCCGTTTCCCGTTAATTCCTCGAGTCGTCCTACAAATTCCCAATTAATTTCGCTATGCCCAACTAACTACCAAATACTTACCCATTATTCAATAAATCCCAAATATATGTTAAACTTCCCAAAATACTCCTAGGCTCACCCCGAGGCGACTTTTAAACCATGACGCGACTATTTCGCTAACCCGCTCACTAGGATCGCCTCGAGCTGTATACTGCAAATATATCCACATAATAATGTGGTCTCAATTATTTAACGCATATAATCACATTTATGCCCTCAACGGGCCAAAATTACAGATATGCCCTTATAAACAAGAACAGACCCACATGCATATTTAATACTTATAAACATGCGTTTATAATCATATTATCATATAAATAATGCATGCCACATAGCTATGCATTTAATCAACTAATTACTCATATATCCAATTATGCCATCCCAACACGCTAATCAAAGAATTAAACTTTATTAACATTTTTGGGACGTTACAACTATGGCAATTCAATTGCGCTTACAAGTGTTATGATTACCTTGGCGACTCATTCACACTTACAGATGACTTTAGGAATCTCAAGCTCTATGACATTTCAATCACAATTTTAAGTTTTCGCGAGCACCTTGATGATTCAATCACACTTATAAGTGTCCTGAGCACCTTGGTTATTCAATCACACCTATTATGACCTTGGCAAATCAATTGCACCTATGAGTGTTGTAAGCACTTTGGTGATTCAATCACACTTATAGATGACTTTATAAATCTCAAGCGCTATCAAAGGTTCTCCTCATGCAGGGAAAACAAGTTATTGATGCTTGGGTTTGACCTCGGGTTCTTCGGTGTAGTGCTAGTCGAATTTTTACAAAACATTATTTGTTGGAAAAACACAAGGAGCAACCTTTTATTTTAATTTCTAAAACAACTTATATTGCTCAAGGAGTAATCATTTAAATTAAATTTTGACATAAATAAAAGTAATAACATAAAACTAACAACCACAAACTAAAAGACTAGAAGACTGTTCTAGGGTTTATTATTTGGGTTGTCCTCGCATTTCTACATTGAATACCCAAGAAAGTAGGATACTTTGGGTTGAGGGAGAGATACATTGAATCTCTTAATAAGTGTAACGCCCTAAACTCCAGGGACCGTTACAGTGTGCCTTGTAAACAGTGTTAAACTCGCTAATGGAGTCATTTGGCCAAAATCATGTAACTAAGTATGATTAGCGGTTAAGGGATTAAAATTTTTGGTTAGGATGTAACGTTTCATTAGAGCGTTTATTATATACATTGGGATCCCAAAAATATAATTTAAAAGTCTATTACAAGAAAATATTTACAACCAGCCAATCTAAGCGGCAAAACAGGGTTTAACCCTAGTTCCTCTTCAAACCCGACCGTGGTGGTCCAGCAGCTGCATATGTACACATCGTCACCTAAGCTCTCCAACTCAAGGATGGTCCAGCTTTCTTTTGCCTTTACCTGCACCACATAGCACCCGTGAGCCGAAGCCCAGCAAGAAAACTAAATATGCTCATAAACAGACATACCATGATATCAAATCATAAGGCACACTTCTAGCAAATACAGCTCTATTCAAGCAGGCTAATGAATTCACGTAATGATGAATATACAACATCAACTGATGATCATAATAATCATCCCGGGCTTTTAGACCCAAATAGAAGAGTGACAGTTGTAATAGTCACTAAGGTGGGTTTCGCTCCCAATAGTCATGTGACGATAGGGTCACCGGGGCTTAATAGATAAGTGATCATTTCACTAGCTTAAACAAGATAGGTGCTCAATGAACTAGTCACCAATATAACCTATCACCTGACCATAGAGTCACAACCGTGGGATTCCGCTCCCTAGCCATGTGACAAGCAGTCACCTAGGCCTTTGGCCCTAGCTCTGAGTAACTAGCCTAGACTAGTCAAGCGCTTATAATGTTCATCCACCTTAGGGTTGGTTCAGCATCAATGCTCCCATAGTCATTCAACGCTGATATCGATTAGATCTAATCTTTTATTGGCTCTGCGTCCAGGACGCTTATGCCATTTCTGACTCTCAGGTCAGTAATATGCGACCAGTGGCGTCTCTGACTAGTCAGTGCCATACACAAGTAAGCAATGCTACCAAACATATATCATATGTCAAATATTCGAATACAGGGCATTCAACATGCTTACTTAACAATTGCTAGCATAATTAGGATCATGCATAAACATAGAGGCTCAAGCTCTGAATAATCTCATATTCAATATTCATAGCATGTCCTAATTGTTAGGAAAATATAAATTGCCTCAATGGAAATTGATAATAATATTACAACTTTATGCAATATATTACAAATAAATAATGATTGATTGAATAAGATTACAACTCTATAACTAAAAATTACAAATAACCAAAGGAAATGAAGAAGATGATGAAGAAGAAGAGAATAGTGAGAATACAACTCTAAGCAAAAGATTACAAGTAAAATAAAGTGTTTGGACCAAAAGAAAAGATTACAACTCTTAAACAAAAGTTACAAATAAAATAAAGCAAGAGAATAAGAAGAAGAACAATAGAACAAAAGGAAGAACATAAACCACAAACAAACTCTCACTTACACAACCTAAGTGAAGAGGATTGGGGATCACCAACTTGAACAAGGTTTAAAACCTTTGTCCAAAAGCTTATTTCCCCCTAACTCAAGCACTAAGGGATCTCTCTCAGATATTGGAAAAGCTTTATGGAATTATCAAGCCTTAAGGTGTTTCTAGCCAAGTGCTCTAATGGATAGAAATGTTGTGTCTTACAAGTGAGCATTAGGATCCTATTTATAGAGTTTTGAGACACCCTTTGAATTTCAAATTCCACCAACCCCCATGGCTGTTACCAATGATTAATTAGATGTTTTATGGAATTAAAATAGAGATTTGGGAGTTACTTGGCTTTTGGAAACATTCAAAATTGGATAAAAACCAAAGTTGGAAGAGGCTGTCAGGCACTAGGGCCACGGCGCTTGTTACCAGGCGCCGCGGCCCTCAGTCAGTTCCAGCAACTATTTTTTCAATTTTTTTCAAAACGTTCCAATTTATTCTCAATTGATTTTGTAACTTCCATACACAATATGGGAGTTAAAATCACATCTCTATCAACCATTTCTCATATGGCTTTAAGAAATTCATCTCAATATTGTGTAACAACAAATCTACACAATAATGGGTGATATTTAGGAATTACAAATTTGTGATGAATTTGTAACACCAAATATGTTACATGTTTGGATATTTCACATATATCCAAATAATGTAACTCTCTATTATATGTTACAATATATGACACTCTATGTCACATTTATTTAATCTAAAACATTATATTATAAAATAATATAATATTACATTATATTATAAAATAATATAACACTAATCACATGTTTCTCGTGCAACACGTGCATCACATTTAATCACTTGACATGCCTCAGCAATAACCATGCATGTCACATTTAAACATCCAACATGCATCCAGAATAACCATGCATGTCATATATACAGAGGGTGTACTTTTCTTACCTTTGGTCCAAGCACAGGTTACCAATAAACGAACTACAAGCACGATCCTCACTCCAAGCCTCTAGTGATAACCTAGTCACAACCATAAACAGTGATCCAATGAGTTCAAGTTCTAAAACCAATTCCGGAACCAAGACCTAGCGTCCAAGACATCAAACCCCACTAATCCGAGTAGTAGGAATGATCCCGAGGCCTAAAACCAAGTTCCCGAGATCAAAACACTAAAACGGCCTCAAAACTCTGCCTGAGCTGCAGCCCTAGCACCTTGAGCCGTGGCCCCCAGCCACACCAGGAGCAAGGGCCGCGCCGCCCACTAACCAGTGCCGCGGCGCCCAACACAGGCCAAACTCCACCAGCTGCTTCTTCGAGCTTGGGCCACGGCCTCCACCCAGAAACCAGCCATAACCTCGATTTTCTTCATTCCAAACCTTCCAAAAACATACCTAAACACTTCCAAATCCAAAAATCAAAGTTCTCAAACATCCCCATGATCCAAAACCCATAAAACCCAAACTTCAATTCAATCAAAAACTAATCAAAACACAAAGTCCAATTCAAGCTTAAAACTTTAATAACTTAAAACTTAAAACTTGAATTACCTCCAATTGAGTTGTTTCCAACTAAATCATTCGACTTATATGCTTCTAATCTTCCCTAGGATCGCTATGCCTCGATCCTCGCTTGAATCCAAATCCTAGAACTCAAGTTACCTTCGAAAATGCGATCGGGAGACGAAAAGGGAACTTAGAGGGAGAGAGAATATACCGAACGTTCTTTTTATTTCTTATAAGGTTACTTCAAGCTTAAGTAACCCCAACCAAATCCTAACGCTTGGGGTCCCAAAAACACTCCCGGGGGCAAAATAGTCAAAACCTCCAGAATTTCCCCCTGATCTTACTAACTCCCAATTTATCATCAAATTCTTATTCCCATTACCTAATAACCCGGTAATGCTCTAAATACCCCTGACTCACTCCGAGTCAAGAATAAATCCCGTTGTGACTTCCCACTAGCTTACCTCCTAGGATCATCTCGTGCTGGGTAACCTTAGCATAACCAAATAACAAT
Organism: Humulus lupulus; assembly: GCF_963169125.1. Lineage (NCBI taxonomy): Eukaryota > Viridiplantae > Streptophyta > Magnoliopsida > Rosales > Cannabaceae > Humulus > Humulus lupulus. Next base: position 16,730,973 of record NC_084802.1, read on the forward strand.
AAAGCACCACACACATATCACATATATGCCAAATATGCCCGAAATGGCCAAAATATGAAAATCACCCAATTACTCATAAATGGGTTCACATGCATATTTAATACACCTAAGCATGCATATTATCATTTAATAACACAATAAATCAATTATGGCCCTCCCGGCCTCCTAATCAAGGTCCTAAACCTTATTAGGAAATTTGGGGCATTACAATAAGACTTAATTTTTACATTCAATTTGGGAACTAATAAAACTTGCTGAGGAATTAGAAATTCAAGATTTCTAAATCTTTTTTAAATTCCATGATTTTTGTCAAGACGTCAAATGATATTGAAAGGTTTTTTTTTTTGGGAATCTTGATGTAATTATATTATTGATATTAGAGCTGTAACTTCTAATTGCAATTTTTAAGGGTTTTATTTTTCTCCAATATCTGCTAATTCTATTGTTCATTGTATCACAAAGTGTGCTTTGTTAGTTAAAGAATTAGCTAGTTGGAATTAGAGATTTTTCTTGCATTCTCAACTATAATACTGATTTGCCCATTTCTTTAGGTTGGTTTGTTCTTTAATGTATTTTCCCTTTATAAAAAATAGTTTCAAAACATAAACATCTTTTTATAAGATCTTTTTTAAAATGAAAATTATGTGTATAGGTAGATCTTATATCAATCACTTATGAAATTTTTTACCAAATAATTTGCTTCCAAAAATCATTGAGGCAGAATGATTGGAAATAATATGATATAATGTCACTACAACAATTTTGACATTAAATAATTTTATTTGGGGAGACATTGTAGACTTTTAATGTCTCCCGTTGGGGGAGACATGGTAGCTAGGTTATTGTAAGTGTACATCTCACGTCTCACATTGGGAGAGGTGAGAGAAATCCTATGTCTCCCAATGGGAGACGTTGAAAGGTGTCCAACACGTGAACTTTCAATGTCTTCCATTGGGAGAGGTGAGATGTCTCACACCTCTCCATTGGGGAGACGTTGTGGGTTATATAAATATTAGAAAAATATTAGGTTATTAGCTTTCCTTTTATACAGAAAAAACAACCACCAAAACTGAAAAAATTACTCATTTATATTAAATACCATAATTTCACAGTTGGTACATTCACATCTTTTTCATTAATTGCTTTTTTCTAATATCGACTTTCATTAATTACTAAAACCAGATCTTTTATTGTATTATTTATATTTTATAATAATATAATTATTTTTAGTACTATCCAATGAAATTTGATTGATTATAAAACACCAAAATTTTAGATTTTTAAACCAATTTGAATCATGTATATACATACTCAACTGAAATTTCATATACATTACCAATATTAAATTGCATAAACAGTACCCAAAACATAAATCAAATTCTTATAAAAAAATCAATAGGCAAAAAAACAGTGAGAACCGATTACAAAAAAACCAATTCTAAAATATAAAACAATGAATACCCAAAAGAAGTAAGTTAGTGGGTGTTCCTCAAAAGCTCCATCGTCACCATCATACAACCACCATGCCTCACCACGAGTCCTCCACACCCATTCTCCGACCACCGCCAAAAACCATGGCTGCGAACAGCCTTCCCCGCAACCTTCCTTTGCTTTTAACCTCCCCAACACCATGACACCTCTCTTTGCCGCACCATATTTTGGGGTAGATTAAAAAAATGATTTATGGGGGTAGAGAGAACAATTGAGGGGAGTTTTTTTTGAGTAGTTAAAACTTGATGAAAGAGGAGAAGAAAGAAAGAATGGGGCGGCGACTAGCTACGGTTGGGTTTAGGAAGAGAACGAGAAAGAGATGGTGAGAGAAATGTGATAAAAAAGAAATTAAGGGAATATATAAAAATGGATTAAGGGATATATATGTATATGAAAAGTATAATAATAATAATAATAACATATAGTCTGGAGAAAGAAGTGGACGTGATAATAGTTTTAGATTATTATAATATTAATAAATTGTAATACTAACGTGAGAGAGAGAAATGAGAATGGTCTAGTACAATTTGATAATAACAATAAGAAATTAAAAGTAATAACGTGTGGCAGAGGATATATATATATTATATATACAATATATTACGACTCCCTATGGGAGATGTGAGAAGCCTATGAACTCTCTCGTTGGTAGACATATATTTTAAGTCCAAAATTTTCTCTCTCCAATTTCTAAAGTCTTCTCATATTTTTAATGACTTACCATTATAGTCATAAACAAAAACTTTCAATGTCTTACCACATAAGGCATTATTAACCCCTTCTAGCTTTTAATGTCTTGCACCCTAGGTGTAAGACATTAAAAGAAGTCATTAAATGTCAAAATTATTGTAGTGTGTAGTTGTGCCAAACCAAGTATAACTAAAACGATCTCATATTCTCAAAATCTAAACCTTTCCAATTCAACTTATTAAATAGCATTTTTGCTCCCGAATTATAACCACTATATGATCATGCCCCCCGAATGATTCGCGATGTTAAAATTTTCCCCTGAATTATGCACGTTATTGAAATATGAGACTTATGTTAGATTTCGTCCTAGGTGGCTTACAGATTGATGATATGACATTTTGTTTGTTGATGTGGCACTTCCATGTGTATAATAATTAACAATTTTGCCCTCCGAACTTTGACCTAATAATACCCATTTTATTAAAAAAACATTTTCTAAAAATAATAATTAAATCCTTAATAAATTAAAATTTTAATTAATAACTAATAACAAATAACACTTTTTTTCTTTTCGTTTACATTATAAAATAAATCTATTTTAGAATGAAAATTTAAAATAAATACTAAAACAAAGAAAAAAATCTTTAATTTAAGAGGAGGACGAATGACGAAGGACTTAAATAAAAAAAATTAATTTAAGAGGAGGAGGACGAAGGGGAACAAACTTTGTTTTATGATTTATTTTTAATTTTTATTTTAAGATATATTTATTTTATATTGTAGAAGAAAAGAAAAAGTAAAAAAAAAAGTTATTTGTTATTAATTAGATTTTTAATTTTTGAGTATTTGAAAATTTATTTAATTAATTTGAAACTTTTAGTATTTTTTATTTTCTTAATCTATTAAAATGATTTTATTTTTATTTTTAAGGAGATAATTATTATTTTTAAGAAAAAATTTAGGTTTTCTTATATAATAAATAAATTAGTTTTAATAAAAATGACACAATTTGGTAGTAGTCAAAGTTTGATGGGCAAAATTGATAATTATTCTACACATAGCAGTGCCACATCATTAGGCAAAATGTCACTTCATCAATTCGTTAGCCACCTACGACAAAATCTAACATAATTCTCATATTTCAGTAACGTGCATAGTTCGAGAAGAATTTTCAATACCGCGAATCATTTAGGGGGCACAATTATATAGTGGTCACAATTCAGGAGCAAAAATGTTATTTATTCTATATAAATATATAAATATAGAAAATAGAACAAAACCTAGTTAGATTTACATCGTGAGATTAATTGAGTTTAGTTAATACAATATTAAGAGAATTTATACTTTTGAGTGTTTTTTTAGGGGGAATGAATGAATTTTCAATGAAAATATAGTAGTTGAAAAATATTATCTATTAACAATTTTACATTTACTTAACTTCTTGCTTTTTACCCAACCACAATAAAAAGATTTGTGTTTGTGTTTGTCTTATTCTCTATTTTTTCCATTTATCAATATTTAGAGGTGTTCACCAAACTACCCACACCGCACAAACTGCCAACATTGCACAAAAATATATAATTTAAAATTCTTCCTGATGCAGTACGATGTGCAGTTTGAAATTTTATAAATGCAGTTTTGACTGCACCACACTGCACTGTTAGTTAAATACCAATTTATTTATATGTTAACATGAACTTTAATTATGAACACCTTTCAACTATGAATTTTATTATAAACTTTTGTATGAACTTTATTTTGAAACTTTGTTATAAGTAATTGAATTTTTACTATGATATTTATTGTTAATTTAACTTGTTAAATTATTTGGCTTGCAGTGCATTTTTGTGATGTTGTGCAGTTTGAAAAATTGCTCAAACTATATATTTAGCGCAGTCCAAAATTTTTGCAAAGAGCCACACCGCAAACACCCTTAACAACATTATCAATTTTGTTTACAAAAATCTTTGTGAATAGTTTTAATTTCTAACAATCCATTTAATGGTTTGATTTGTTGCCATTTCAAGAGAAATTATTTACTTTATTTAATTTTATGGGCCCTATAGAGAGAAAATACACTCATCTAGGATTCAAACTTCTTCTCCTCATACACATGCTTACACACAAATCTAAACCTAGTCTCAATTGCTAGCAAATAAGATGATTTAGTGATATAGATTGGATCTCTAACATAATTTAGGGACATGCTTAATTGCATCTTATACCCAACAAAAAAGTGGTTAAGTTAATTGGTTAGGTGATGAATGATTAAACTTGGTAGACAAGAAAAGACAAGCATTTAAGAAAAGGTAAACCAAACCCATGGAACCATGATTTTTTTTTTAAAAATTTTAGATCTCCTTGTTACAATATTAGCCTAAGAATTTGAGGGAAGAAGAAGACTCACCTTTTTCACACAGATTCATCAATCATTACCACTATTCAATTACATTATTACTGCTATACTACTACAACAAGTATTGAGGTAGTTCATTAAAAAAAATGGAAAAGAAAAAGAAGGTGATTATTACTATGGTTTTTCTTTTGAGAAGATACATGAAATTACTAAAATAACCTTCCTAGTATGAAAAAATTATATCATTCTTCGTTCTATTCCCTTTTTTGATTGGGTAGGTGCCTAGGTGAGCAACTCTTGTTTTTGTTGACGCAATGAGTTAAATGAGTATGAGATCTTAGGTTGGGACCCATACCCATAAAACGACAACAACAAAAAAAGCATACTTTGTTATGACAACATACTTTTTTTTTCTTTTCTAATTTACATTCTTTAACATTATATTATTTTATTAGATTATATATTTGAAGTTTTAACACCAATTACCCTAGATAAAATCTTGAAATGTACACATATATAAACAATGCCTGTTGTTATAAACAGTTTCCAAGAATAACAAACATAATTCAATCATATGCATTTGTTGATAAGTAATCACGTATGTCCACTAATTATTATTACATGTATATTTATATATTCACTTATTAAAACAAAATTCTACATGATAATTAAATTTCTTAATGGTTGAAAAATTATCATCTATATAGATATATATATATCATCTAATAATTTTACTTGTTTTAGGGGGTAGCTTTGACTTTAGTGACCATTAATTATAAATTGATTTGTTTTAAAGTATAATTTTAAGAGCAAAACATGCAACGCTTTCAACTTCACATGCTCCACGAAGGTGGTAAGAACTTGTTTTAAAGTATAATAACTCTATTATTATATGAAAGAGAACTTGCTATATTTTAATTATTTGGAAAAGATTGGTAGTGTTTAATATTATTTATTTATTTATCTTATGATAGAAAAAGGTAACTAATCACTAATAAATAGTAGCCAAAAAACAAAACTAAACGAAAAGTCAAAACATAATCATTTAGAGAAAATTAATGAATAGTTGGTGGCACCTCTAGTTCAGAAAATGGGAACGTTTTTCCAATTAACATCAAATAAATAGGAATTAAGAAAGAAAAGAGACTAAACATGATACTTTGGCACTGTTAGGTAAACATTAAAAAAAAACGGGTTTTTGTGTATTTAATTAAAACTTTGAAAACAGAATGGAAAAATACGTTCGGTTTATGATTCTATTTTTTTATTTTTCTAAATTTAAATAAATTTTTTTAAATTTTTAAAACAAACTTTTCATACTTACAAGATCAATTGTATATAGACTTTATTCTATGTATATTAAGATTAATTGTATATAGGTTTTATTATGTGTATATTTTCTATGGGCTTAGGTCCTATTCTCATTACATTTTGCATACATATTACCCTATAAAGATGAATTAATAAAATTAAGGAAACACATTTCACCAATTTTGACATGGTACCAGAGGTCTAGCAGCTTAGCAAGCTCACACCATTTTTTTTCCTTCCCTACCATGACTGAAATCAGAGAACTCGTAGTTTCCCGGATTTTTTTTTTCTTTAATCGCATTACTATCCCATCCTCACCACGATCTCCTCTTCCATATATCTCTCTGTATCATCTATCATATACTCATATACCATATATCCTTTGCCTCTAGTCGACCAACCCAGAACCCACCACGATCTCTCTCTACATCTATATATATATCAACCGACCTTCTCTTCTTCAGCCGTTTATATATATGTATATATATATTTACTTTCAGCCACAAAATAGTCACCTACACCACACCAAGCTGTTTTCTTAACCACCACCGATCCTCCTCATCATGACCGATAATGGGAAAATCGATCCCCACTCTCCCTATTATCTTGGGTCTGGGGATCAACCAGGACATATGATCACTCACGTGATCCTCTCTAATGACAATTATATTGCATGTGCACCTGCAATTAAGTTGTCCTTGAAAGCTCGTCGAAATTTTGTGTTTGTTGATGGGACAATCACCAAACCAACGGAGAAGAAGAAACAACTCGATTGGGACACTGTCAATTCTATGTTTGTCTCATAGATCATGAGGACTCTTGATCCAAAATCGACGACCTCCATTCCTTTTCATGATGAAGTCAAACGATTTTGGGATTATCTTGAGAAGTATTTTTGCTTGGCCAATGGTCCTCGTCGTCAATAATTGAGGGCCGATATTACCAACTGTAAGCAAACTCCAACTATGTCCATTGATGATTATTATACTCGTTTGATGGGATTGTATGATGAATTTGATCGTCTCAAGCCTCTCCATGCGTGTGAATGTGGTAATTGTACTTGTGATGTTGCTGGTCGGTTCGCTGCGGATCGGGAGGAGGAGAAACTCCATCAACTTCTCATTGGCAATAACGATACAATCTAATTTGTTGTCCACTTCTCCTTTACTTGATCTCGATCGTGTGTATAAAGCATGTCTCTAGGAAGAAAAGTCTCGGGGTATTGCTCGAGATAGAGTGGACAAGGAGACAATCCATGTGTTTTCTCTCCAAACTGCACGACCCAAGGCTCGCTTTACCTATCCCGATAAATCAAAGTTGTATTGTTCTGTTTGTAAGCGATTGGGTCATGATGAAAATTCCTGTTTCAAAACACATGGATATCCAGATTGGTGGGAAGATCGGATGCGTGATGCCCAAGGCAGTGCACGACCCTATGCACAACCACCTCTTGCACCTCCTCCAACTGCTCCTCGTGGTCGGCCCAAAGTTGTGGGCACCATTGTAGTGGCTGCCAATATTGTGGCTGGTGGTGGGGCTGATTCTGTGGTCTCCTCATCTGGGTCTTCTGGCACTTCTTTGCATGATTTAAAACAGGAGCAGGTTTAGATTTTATTGAATACAACATGATCATATGATGGATGAGTTCTGTTCCTTTTCCTGGATTATTGATATTGGTGCTTCTCATCATGTTACTGGCACTGAGTCCTATTTGACGGACACTCATCATATTTCAGCATAATATGTTGGGTTACCTAACGGCACACATGCCATTGCTACTAAGTCTTGTCGCGTTTTTTTTACTGATGGGTTGATACTTGAGCATGTTTTATTTGTACCACAGTTACATTGCAACTTAATCCCGATGTTAGAGTTAATTGATGATTCTAAATGTCTTTTACAATTCACTGATTCTTTATGTGCTATACCTATGCTCGGGGAGTCTGATTGGAGCCAATGAACGTAAGGATTGACTCTATTATTTTCGGCGAATTCCTACAGTGTGTGTAGTAACGATTCCCGAGATTTCAAATTTTGAGTTGTGGCACGTCGGATGGGGCATCCGTCAGATAGAGTCGTCAAGTTAGTTCCTGCTATTTCTTCCAGCACTTCTAGAAAGAAAATGAATAAAACATGTGATGTTTGTCATCAATCAAAACAAAAATGTGATAGTTTTCCTGTTAGTCATAGTAAAGGTAGTAGAATTTTTGAACTTATTCATTGTGATTTATGGGGCCCAAATAAGATACCCTCTTCTTGTGGAACACATTATTTTTTGACTTTGGTGGATGATTTTTTAAGAGTTGTATGAGTTTATTTATTGCATTCCAAAACAGAAGTTTAACAAGTTTTTGTTTATTTTTTTCTATGATTGCCCGACAGTTTGAAACAAATGTTAAATTAGTAAGGAGTAATAATGGCACGAGTTTACATGTATGTTGCATTATTTTGATGCAAATGACATTATTTTTCAAACATCTTGTGTTGGGACTCCTCAACAAAATGGTCGTGTAGAGCGAAAACATCAACATATTCTTAATGTGAGTCGTGTTTTTATGTTTCAAGGCAATCTCCCTATTACTTTTTGGGGAGAATATGTGCTTGGTGCAGTGTATCTCATTAACAGAAGTCTTTCTAGTTCGCTCCAAAATAAAACTCTCTTTGGCCAAGCACCTGATTTTGATGAACTTAAGGTGTTTGGTTGTTTAGCTTTTGCCCACAATCAAAAGGCCAAAGGTAATAAATTTGCTCATCGGGGCTAGAATTGTGTTTTTATTGGTTATCCCCATGGGAAGAAAGGATGGAAATTGTATGACCTCCAGACATGTGACATCTTTGTATCCAGAGATGTAAAGTTTCATAAAAATGAATTTCCTTACTCGGCTGTATCTACTTCTCAAGTGCCTACTTCTTTCTCGTCACCACCTGATTCTCCTGTGGGGGTTGGTGTTGATTTTTTGGATGACTTGGAGTCTGTTTTGGTTGATGACCATGCAACCCCTGCGATAGGGACTGATACTGTGCCGGATACCACATTGCCTCCTGTGCCCCCTGCACTTGTGTCTCCTCCTGCGTCCACAAACGTCTTGGGGGGCGGGTTGCAGGATAAGTGTCTCTCAGTTCTTCTTTGTGATTTTGTTACCCACACTGTACAATCTTCGAGTCCATCTGCGTGTTCATCATCTTCTACCAGCTCCTCAGGTATTTCTTATCCTATAGCACATTATGTGAATTGTAATAAGTTTTCTCCACGACACCGTGTTTTTCTTGCAGATATTACTGAAGGCTTTGAGCCTCATTCTTTTAAAGAATCCATGCAAGATGAAGGATGACGCGGGGCTATGCAGAAAGAAATTGCTGGTTTAGAAGTTAATGACACCTGAGAAATGACAATTTTACCTCCTCATAAAAAGGCTCTTGGTTCTGAATGATGGACAAGTAGAACGCCTTAAGGCTCGTCTTATTATTTTTGGAATTCATCAAGTTTAGGGGGTTGATTATAGTGAAAATTTTGCTCCAGTTGCAAAAATGGTCACTGTACATGCCTTCTTAGCAGTTGCAGCAGTCAAGAATTGGGATTTGCATCAGATGGATGTTCATAATGCGTTTCTGCATGGTGATCTTGATGAAGAAGTTTACATGAAACTTCCTTTTGGTTTCAACGTTCGCACTCTTGGTTTAGTGTGCCGTCTTAAGAAGTCTTTGTATGGTCTACGACAGGTTCCGCTGTGTTGGTTTGCTAAGTTAGCTGCTTCTTTGAGATCTATGGTTTCCTTCAGTCTTATTCAGATTATTCTCTGTTTACTCTACATCAGGGATCGGTCCAACTTAATGTTCTTGTGTATGTTGATGATCTGATTATTTCTGGTAATGATGCTTCTGTCGTTGACCATTTCAAGGCCTATTTGCATGAGTGTTTCCATATGAAAGATTTAGGTGTCCTCAATTATTTTCTTGGTATTGTGGTTATTCGTAATTCAGAGGGCATCTTCTTATGTCAATGCAAATACACTCTTGATATTATTGCTAAAGCTGGCTTGTTGGGGTCTCGTTCCCTTGGCTTTCCCATTGAGCATAATCACACATTGGCTCTCGCCAAAGGCCCTTTGCTTGCCAATCCTGAAAGGTATAGATGACTTGTGGGTCGTCTCATTTACTTATCCTTCACACATCTTGACTTGGTTTATATAGTTCATATATCAACTCAGTTTATGCAACACCCTCGTCAGGATCATTGGGATGCGGTTCTTTGTACGATTCACTACTTAAAAGGGTGTCCGGGTTAAGGCATTCTTCTTTGCACTAATTGTGAGTTATCTTTGACAGGTTGGTGTGATTCAGACTAGGCTACGTGTCCTTTGACTAGACGGTCTCGTACTGGTTGGATAATGTTTCTTGGCTCTTCTCCAATTTCTTGGAAGGCCAAGAAACAACATACAGTGTCTTGGTCTTCTGTTGAGGCCGAGTATCGCTCCATGGCCGTCGTCACTTCAGAGTTGAAGTGGCTCAAAGAATTGCTTGCGAGTTTGGGTGTCACACATTCGCCAGCCATGCGCTTATACTATGATAGTTAATCGACACTCTACATTGCTCAAAATCCTGTCTTCCATGAGCGTACCAAGCATATTGAAGTTGAATGTCATTATGTGCGTGATGCCATTCGTGACAACATTATTTCTATGTCTCATGTGTCTACTGATGATCAACTTGCCGACATCTTCACCAAGGATCTTGGCAAGTGCAAGTTTTTATATTTACTTCACAAGTTGGGCATTTGTGTTCTCCATGCTCCAACTTGAGAGGGTATAGGATTTATTATGTGTACATTTTCTATGGGCTTACGCCCTATTCTCATTACATTTTGTATATATATTACCCTAAGGGTGAATTAATAAAATTAAGAAAACACATTTTACCAATTTTGACAAAATACTTTCTTTCTTTTTCTTCCCATTTTTTCCGTTCGGGTTGTTAGATGTAAGTCTATTTTTTTTCTCCTCCGATCTGCATAGTACTCCGTCGACTCTCCGTCACTATGGTCGCCAGTGAAAAATCGTTCTCAAGATTGACTTCTGACAACTAACGTTTTCCCCGACTCTCCCCATCGTTTCCTCCTCGACTCCGACAATATTTCAACTTGTTGTTGTCGATCTATTGCCATTGCCATTCGCCATGGTCACTAAAGCTCATGGATATCGTTCAAAGTATAGTTGTAATGGACATTTTTTTTTCTGAGAACAGCAGATATTGAGACATATTGATAAAACTGTCATTATAAAATATAATAATAAAATAAAACTATTAGCTTACCGAATATCATCTTGTTTTCAAACATAAAAAATAAAAATAAAAATAACATTTTTATTTATATATTTTAAAAAATAAAGAATGAAAATATTCCCGAACACACCCTTTATTATTTTGATTTCCATATTTGATTTTCAGCTTTTTTTTTTTAAAAAAAAAAAATTCTCATACTCAGAAATTTTTTTCTTAAAATTAGAAAATCATTCTATTTAAAAAATCATCACATGCGACAAGTGCATATATATGAAACAATTTTTTTTTTCTTTACTCTTCATTTTTATTTTTATTTCAATTTCATGAATGAATTGTTATCAACTAAAAAATTAAGAGGATTAACGTTAACCACTTGTTAGCTTTTCAATGGAGAATTGAAATGTATACACATTTTTATTTTATTGTGGTTAGCATACTAGTGGAGCCAATTTGCATCCATTTAAAGAGAAAACTAATTAATATTAATTATAATATTAGTTGCAATTTAATCAAAGAATTAAAAATAATAATCATCAACGTTAAAATTCACACATCACTTCATGTAAGCACGACATAAAATCTTTAAAAACATTCCAAGGAGAAAAGAAAGAAAAAAGAAGAAGCATTTTGTTCCCTATATAATGTTGTTGAATACTTTTAACCTAATCAAATTTTAGCTATTGATTTTGTAATTTTTTATTTTGTTGGATAACTTTTACCATGATTACACCAAGATATATCTAACACTCAAAATCATGTTATTGTTAATTATTAACTAAAATATTAGTTATGTACAAAGCTACTAAGAAAAATAAAATAAAATCAAATCAAAACAAGAAGAAGAATATCCATCTCATACTTGTAAGTTGTATAATAACGAAATAACTCATCATCTATGACATGACAAGAGTTTTTCTATTTTATTTTATTTTCATGCGAATATAAACATATAATCTTTAATAGCACAAAATAGAAATCACTCATTATTAAAAGACCCCATCTTTGATAATATAAGAAGATACAATGTGGAACACTTGCACTACATAATAAAATATATAGCTAGACACACTTTTTATTATTTATATAAATACATATTTATGGTATATAAATACTAAGTGTATGTGGGAATGTGATCAATGAATGAAACTAATTATTATACAACTATTATAATGACAACATGATAACCATCTTGAAAGCCGCCTATTTGGGTCTTCTAATAATTTTTGAAATTAACAAAAAAAAAAAAAGTTTTAAAAAGTAAAGCAAAATAAACATAAAAAATAAAATAAAATAGAATGATGAGAGAGAGAGGGAAGGGTTCCAAAGACTAACTTTGTAGAGAAGAAGCCAAAATTTAAGAGGGGAGGGCCCTTGAGATTTGACACAACCAACACATCCAACTCGGCTTGGTCGGCCTCTTTGCTTTGTGCATTTGCACGTGGGGGCCACTTTTTCACTTAGAACAAAGAAAAATATGCCATTTTCGTATTATTTTATATACCATAGCTAGATAGTACTAGTAGCTCCTTCACATTATTATTTTTTTTTATTGTAGAATCATATATTCAATACACTACATAACATGTTATGTTAAACCCCAACTTTATAGTAATAATTTTTACGTCGAACATTCTCTATTAATGGAGATGCTTTTGGTGACTGTAAAACTCAAAATAGTTGATTTTGCTCTCCAATATTGACACCACGTCCTTTGGTACATTATTGGGAGGAAAAAGTTGTATCGAACTCAGAATGAGGGATCCTAACACACCATCATCAATGGAGATAACAAATACGATATATTTATAGATTACTTACTCTAATTAGGGATGTTAATTTCATTTCACTGCATGGAGCAGTGCACTGCGATGATCCAACCCCCCTAAATGGTGCAAGGTATGAGACACGAATTCCTTGCTTAATATTTAATCAGGAGTGAGACACATTAGTGATAAATCTATGTTTAGTATAGGGGAAAAAAATGGAAAGACCCAAAAAGTAGGAAAGATATAAAATAGAAGTGATAAAATATTATGGTTGTGTTTAGTAAAATTTTTGTTTTTGAATTTTTTAAATACAAAAATGAAAATATTATTTTTATTTTTAAAAATTAAAAATATGTTTGATAACTATTTTTGTTTTTTATTTTTAAAAACAAAAAATAATAAATGCGTTTGATAACTTTTATATTTATTTTTTGTTTAACAATATAAAATGAGGTGCTGATTTGAAGAAGAGAAGAAAAAAACTAAAAGTTACTTTGCTGTGCATGCTGATTTAAGCTAGTTTTTTAGGCTCTGATATTGCACTGTGTTCTTGGGTAGAGATGCATGAAAATGGGGGTGTTTGTCGAGTGATGCTAGATATGGTGGCGTATATTTGCCATTTAGGAGTTATGAATCAGTTTGATAGTCGATTTTTATGCTAGTTGAAAAATTGAGTTTTTCCCGCCCTTACTGAAGTTGAAAAAGCCTTTTTAGAAAAAAAAATTTGCTTTCACTTTTTGATATGTTTTTCACATTGTTCTTATGAAAAATTTAGTTTTTTGTTAGAATGCTGCTATATAAAAGTTAGACTTTTATACACGAGCAGCGTTATTCTAACCAACTTTTTAGGCTCTTCATCCTCACCTCCCCATTTTTCTGTTCGCATATTTTAATGCCAGATTTGTGGGGAGGTGAGAGGCCGATTGACGACGATCTTCTTGCGCAGCTGCTCGAGGGCGAAGAACAGCCATCTCAGTGCGCCCACGAGATTCCATTCTCTAGAATTTCTCCTTCCAGACCTCAACCAACTCTAGTCAGAATGGTTCGTGTCAAGTCCACTACCCAAAAGAAGAAAAAACCTGAAAATCCCTCAAATCCTCCAGCCTAGCCTGACTTGCAGGCTGGGGTTCCCTAGACCAGTGGTCGAGAAAATATTGTTCCAGGCCCTCACATCCAAGTTAGGGCCCACCCTCAGCATTTAGTTCTTCCCGATGTCGAGTGGTATCTTTCCCCACTTATCCAAGTAACCTCCAGGATGCTAGCCAACTACTTTAGAAAGTATGGCCTTATTGGGGTAACTCTTAAAATCCCTACTGCGGATCAGAGGGCAAATTTTCCTGGAGGCGTTTACAGCGCCTAGTCGAGGTATCACATAGAGGCTGGGGCTACCCTTGTTCTCCATCCATTCTTCCAGGGGGTGGCAAACTACTTTGGTGTCGCCCCTTTCCAAATTACACCCAATGGATATAGAATGCTTGCTGCACTCTATATCCTTTATAACCATAAAAAATGGCCAGAGCCTACCCCCCACGAGGTCAATTACCTTTTTGACCTTAAGTCCAACCCCCAACAATCTGGTACGGGGTTCTTTCATTTTTCTCACCAGGAGACCACCCGAACCTTCCTGAGTGACACCACCCACATTTCCAACGTGGGAAAATACAGTTAGGAGTATTTCCTCACGCCTGACATGGTCGCGAATAACCTGGTCTTCACTCGAGGAGGTAAATGTCTTTTTCCACTGGTTGTTGTTTTTACTTAGCAAATTCCCTTGCATTTTTCTGAAATATCTTGTGTTTTTCAGGCCCATGGTTGTGACCAGACCCAACACCAAACATGGTGTTGAGGTCTGCCATGTTGGCCAGCATGACGAACGTTGAGAAGAGCGTCAAGTCCCTGGTCACCAAGGCCAACTTGAGGCTAGCTGGCCTCCTGGCCCCTCAGCAGGATGTGAGGGAACCCGCGGCAGGAAGTGCCACTGCCGAGGGAAATCCCAAGTAGAAACCACCAGCGTCTCCTCCTCGATGGAGACCGACTGGGGTTACAATCAGGGAACCCGTTGGCACTCCCCTAGCAGAAAGGTCTCTGCCCCCCAAGGAAAAGGAAAACAAAAGGCTACTGAGCCTATCATAGACTTAGACGAGTCCTCTGACGAAAACGGTATTGTTATTTCACTCTTAGATAACTTGCCAATTCCCTGTCATTTATTCGACGGGGACGGCAATTTTACATATGCTCCAAACCTAGGGCCAGACTTCTTCATGCTAGAGAGTGAGTGTATGACTAGTAGAGTCAATAGTATAGCGACCAGTAGTAATAGCTCGGGTATTTGTCTCTGTAATTTTCTTTATTTCTTTTTTGATGCAACATAACTTGTCATCCATTTTTGACTTACTGTCTGCACGTTTTACCTCCTTTGCAGAAATGGCTTCTGCAAATGTTTTCGATCTATACAGCACTCAGGAGGAGGAAGAGGTTCCCTTGGTCCGAAAGAGGAAATCGGCCAGGAAACATGACGGTGAGTCCAGTCAGGTGCCTTCGGCCAAGAAGAACTGAGCCACTGATCCTTCAAAGGATGGGGCCTCAAGCCACACATCTGCCCAGCTTCCTGCTCCTATCGAGAAGGAAAATTCGCCTCCTCCTGCTCCTGCTGCCACGACTCTTTCACCTCCGGCCCCTACCGAACAGACCCAACAAGCTGACGGGGTTCCCCCAGGGGCCAAACTATCGGGCCACGCCCTAAGGTCAGCCAAGGACCGCCTTACTCACATCCTCAAGCATGACGTAGAAACAATGGGGGTCGACCAAATCCTCAATAGAGCCCTCAATGAAGTGGCCAATGTAAATAATCTTCCTTCTCTCTTATTCTCATGGTCTTGATTTTCTCTTTTGAAGTTAGTCTAACTCTTATTCTTTGATTGCAGGCAATACTGACCATGACGGCTGCTCGCGCCCGCGCAGGTGCAAGCGTCGAGCAGATCCGTGCTAGGGAGGCGAAGCTAATGGAGGAGCTTAAAGCCGCGGAGGCTAGGCACATGGGGGAGTTGGAGGTGGTGACGCAGCAGAAGGATTCTTTGGCTGCGGACCTAGTGGAGAAACAAGCCTCTCTGGAAAATGCCAGAAAACAGAGAGATGAATACCAGGAGGCCAGCCGAACCCACTGGCGCGAAGTCAAGAGGCCCTAGGAGGAAAATCTCGTGAAGGACAGGAGCATCGCCATCCTCAAGAGCCAAGTGGAGCAACTCAGGCTCACAAACGCCAAGGACCTGGAGAGGTACAAGAACGCGACACTTCGGTGTTTCTACGACTTTTGGAAACACAATCAAAGTGCCAACTTTGGCTACCTTCCAGAGGATGCCAGGACAGCTGAGTTGGCTCGTTGTGCTGCTCGGCTGGCTGCTGAAGAAAGGGCCAGAGTTCCTGCCTCCCCAGAGATTTTGCTGGCCACGCGGATGGATGGAGGGGAAGTTGCAGAAGACGCAGTCGACCAAAATGCTCCCCAGGATCCTCCTGCTGCTTCTTAGCCTATTTTTATGTTATTTTCTTTTCTTTTCCTTGCATGACCCACAGGTCATGATGTTACGACAATGTTTACTTTTTTATTGCTGCATGGGTAGCTTTACCTTTTAATTTAACATTTACATCCGAGCAAAACTGCTCGCAGTGTAAAAGGATTCTTTTGACATTATAATATTTCTGTTTTATTATAATATCTATTCGCATGACCGAACCTAGCATAGTACTTTAGCTTGATTTAGCAAAATATAAATTTTGAAAAATACTCTAAGTACCGTAGCATGCTTTCACTTATTTTGTTCATGTGTTTACATACCTCTTGGTATGCTTTGCTTTCTATGTGCCTTATATGCCCCCCAAGTGATTGAGGAGCTTTAGGTCCTTGGTCACTTGCCTTGACCACAACCTGTACGAACATTACTGCTCGGTATAAAATGAAAAACTTCTAATACAGTAAAATAACACACGTAATGAATAAATACTTATAAAAAATTACAAAGTTTGGCAAGAATGACTAACTACGCACAATCCCTTATAATTCTCGTATTTAAATGGACTAAACATGTCTTTACGAGTGATCTTTGAAAGATCTTACACTTATAAGCGATTAGCCATATAATATGACTAACCCTTTTTCAAAACTTGTAAAAAGTAAAAATTAATACAAGCCAGTCCTTTAAGAAGGACTGTTTACTGATAATACTTGCGCAAGTGTTCTCCATTCCAATAACGCAGAACGAGATCTCCATTTAAGCGTGCAAGTTTGTATGTGCCTGGATGAAGGACTTCTTCAATCTGGTAAGGTCCTTCCCAGTTTGGTCCGAGTACTCCAGCAGTTGGGTCGCGGGTGTTTAAGAAAACTCTTCGAAGTACTAAGTCTCCGACATTGAACTTTCTCTCTTTTACTTTGGAGTTAAAATATCGAGCGACTTTTTGCTGGTACGCAGCGACTCGGAGTTGGGCTTTCTCCCCGATCAGGTCTAGGGACTCCATCAACAGTTGGCTATTTTGGTCTTGGTCGTATGTGATTCTTCGATGTGAGGGCAGATCTAACTCGACTGGCAACATAGCTTCATACCCATATGCTAAGGAAAATGGGGTATGACCTGTTGCTGTTCGGTGAGAAGTTCTATACGACCAGAGCACTTCAAGCAGTTGTTCTGGCAATGCTCCTTTAGCTTCCTCAAGACTTTTCTTCAGGGTATCCTTCAGTGTCTTATTTACTGCTTCTACTTGTACATTTGCTTGCGAATGAGCAACTGAAGAAAAGCTCTTGATGATGCCATGCCTTTCGCAGAAGTCTGTGAACATGTCACTATCAAACTGGGTGCCATTGTCCGAGACAATATTTCTTGGCAATCCATATCGACAAACAATGTTCTTGATGACAAAATCAAGTACTTTCTTTGTCGTTATGGTTGCGAGTGGTTCAGCCTCGGCCCATTTGGTGAAGTAATCGACTGCCACAACTGCATATTTCACCCCACATTTTCCTGTTGGAAAGGACCCGATTAAATCTATACCCCATACTGCGAAGGGCCATGGACTTTGCATCTGCTTTAACTCATTAGGAGCTGCCCGTGGGATCTGGAAAACCTCTGACACTTATCACATTTTCGCACAAACTCCATCGAGTCTTCGTTCATGGTCGGCCAGAAATAACCCTGCCTTAGAATCTTCTTTGATAAGCTCTGCCCCCCAGCGTGATCTCCACAAAAGCCTTCATGTACATCCTTCATCAGCTCTTTAGCCTTTTCTGGTGTAACACACCTGAGCAGTGGCATTGAGTATCCTCTTCAGAATAGAACACCATCGACCAGGATATACCTAACAACTTGTCTCTGAAGGGTCCTGGCTTTGTTTCTATCCGCTGGTAGTATACCGCTCGTGAGATACTCCAAGTATGGTGCCATCTAAGTATCTGCTAACTGGACCTCCATATTGGCTTCATCTGTTCGTATGCTTGGCGCGTGTAGCCACTCAACTGGCACTATATTTAAAGTGTCAGCATCCTTTGCACTCGCGAGTTTGGCTAAGGCATCTGCGTTTGAATTTTGATCTCGAGGTATTTGCTGGAGGGTATATTTCTCAAATTGTGCCAACAGATCTTTGGTTTTGTTCAGATAGGTCACTATTTTCAGACCTCGTGCTTGATACTCCCCTAAGACCTGATTCACTACCAGCTGTGAATCATTGTAAATATCCAGCACTTTTATGCTCATGTCTTTGGCCAACCTTAACCCAGCGAGTAGGGCTTCATACTCGGCTTCGTTTTTTGAAGTGGTGAAATCAAACCTAATTGCACAGTGAAATCGATGCCCTTCTGGCGTTATCAATATCATTCCTACTCCTGCGTGAGATTCGTTGGATAATCCGTCTGTGAATAGCTTCCACGAAGGAGCTTCAACTTGAGGCTCAGGCGCACTAGGCTTTTCACCCTACTCGCTGTCTGGGAGTTCAATAAATTCGGTAATGAAATCAGCCAAGACTTATCCTTTTACTGCTGCTCGTGGTGAATATGTTATATCGAACTGCCCGAGTTCGACTGCCCATTTCAACAAACGACCAGCAGCCTCTGGCTTTTGCAAAACTTGCCAAAGGGGCTGATCAGTCACGACTGTGATTGGATGGGCTTGGAAGTAAAGACGTAACTTCCGTGAGGCCAAAATTAGGTAATGGGCTAATCTTTCAATTGGAGGATATCTCAATTCAGCCCCGATTAACCTCTTTCTCACATAATACACCGCCTTTTGTACACCTTCTTCTTCTCTTACCTGCACCGCACTAGCAGCATATTCGGTGATCGCCAGGTAAATGAACAAAGTTTCCCCATCTCTAGGCTTTGATAAGACGGGTGGCTGCGCCATGTGGGCTTTTAAGGCTTGGAAAGCTTGTTCGCAGTCTTCAGTCCATTCGAACTTCTTGTTGCCCCGAAGTAGATTAAAGAAAGGGACGCATTTATCCGTCGATTTTGAAATAAATCTACTGAGCACGGCAATTCTTCTGGTCAAACTTTGCACATCTTTGATCTTTATTGGCGATTTCATATTGATCAGGGCCTTGATCTTTTCGGGATTAGCTTTGATTCCCCTCGAATTGACAATGAACCCCAAGAACTTCCCTAATCCTACTCCGAAGGAACACTTGAGAGGATTTAGCTTCATTTGATATTTATTCAAAACATTGAAACACTCTTTTAAATCCTTCACATGTCCTTCTTCCTTCTTTGAATTTACCAGCATGTCATCAACGTATACCTCCATGTTTACTCCGATCAACTCCTTAAACATGTGGTTAACTAGTCGTTGGTAAGTCGCACCAGCGTTTTTCAATCCGAAGGGCATTACTTTGTAACAGTATAGCCCTGTATCGGTCCGAAAGCTAGTGTGATCCTCGTCAGGGGGATGCATACTAATCTGATTGTATCCTAAGTATGCATCCATGAAAGAGAGGATCTCATGGCCTGCAGTTGCATCGACCAGCTGGTCGATCCTTGGGGTGGGAAGCAATCCTTAGGGCAAGCTTTATTAAGGTCTGTGAAATCCACACAGGTTCGCCATTTGCCATTAGGCTTGGGAATCAGTACTGGATTAGAGACCCATGATGGATAAAACGTGACCCTGATGAACCCATTCTCCTTTAGTTTTTCAACTTCATCTTTCAAGACTTCTTTTTTGTTGCACGGGTGGAAAGCTTTTGTCGACGTTCAGGACATGGCTGATTACTACAGGGTCTATCTCAGCCATGTCTTTATGTGACCAGGCGAAAACTTCCTGGTTCTTCCTCAAAAATTCCACCAGTGCGTGTTTGGTAGTTGCTTCTAAATTTTTGCCGACATTTACAACTCTGGTCGGAAACTCTTTGTCATGTTGGACCTCCTCAAGGTCCTCGATAGGTCCTACATCTTCTTCAAAATCCCCAAAGTGAGGATCTAAGTCTCTATCCTCACTTTGGGCAACACCCTATTTGGTGACTTCATCACCTGATTGGGCTTGTACATCAATGGCCATCTGCAACTTTTCTGGGGGAGCACTCCTTGACAGACCTTTCTTGGCCTTAGTGATTGAGGCATTATAGCACTCCCTGGCTTCCCTCTAGTTTCCCAATACGCGTCCTACCCCTGCGTCTGTTGGAAATTTCATGGCCAGGTGCCATATAGAGGTGACGACCCGAAGGTCAACCAGTATGGGCCTCCCAATTACAGCATTATAGGCCAAAGGACAATCAACTACTATGAAAGTAGTGAGTAATGTCCTGGTAGCGGGAGATGTACCTGCTGTTACTGGAAGCCTGATTGACCCTGTTGGAGCGAGTCCTTCGCCAGAGAAACCATAAATTGTTTGGTTACAGGGCTCTAAGTCCTTGACGGACAACTTCATTCGTTCCAGCGAAGATTTATACAAGATGTTTACTGAACTTCCTGTATCGACCAACACTCTTTTCACCATCATGTTGGAAATTTGAACATCCACGACCAGCGGATCGGAATGTGGGAACCGGACATGCTGGGCGTCGCAATCAAAGAAGGTTATTTCACTGTCCTCTGTCCGAGCCTTCTTTGATGCCCGGTCCTCCACAATCATCATCTCGATGTCCTGGTCGTGGCGTAGGGTCCAAGCATATTGTTCCCTTGCCTTTTCGCTGTTTCCAACAAGGTGCGGGCCTCCGCAGATGGTGAGTAAAGTGTCAGCCACGGGGTTAGGCTGTAAAGGTGGCGAGAGTTGGCGTGTAGGCGCTTACTCGTTGCCACCTGGATCCTCTCGTTGGGAAGCCCTCGCAGCCCGCACGTATATTCTCAAGTGTCTTTGTCTAATAAGGAACTTGATTTCATCCTTCAACTGGTTACACTCGTTTGTATCGTGTCCATAGTCGTTGTGAAAATGACAGAACTTGGTGGTATCCCTTTTCAAGATATCCTTTCGAATGGCAGCGGGTCTTTTGTAAGGCACACTGGAACTTGTGGCCTGATACACCTCTGCTCGAGACTCGACAAGGGCAGTGTAGTTGGTGAACCTTGGCTCATAACGGTTTCCCTTGGCGCGCTTGCTCTTGGAAGTAGAGGGTTCGCTATGGGGCCTCTTCCCCCCATTCTTACGGTTGCCATTCCCATTGCCTTTGCCGTTGTCGTTGGGCTTTGACCCATTGGCGGCTTTGGTGGGGTCTTCAGTCCTCTTATCTTTATTTGGGGTCTTTCCCTCGCTGGCAATGGCATCCTCGAGCTTGATGTATCGATCAACTCGATCAAAAAATTCTTGGGTAGTTTTAACCCCATGCTTCCTGAGGCTACTCCAAAGGGGCGTACGGCGCCTAACTCCTGCAGTTAAGGCCATCATTTTGCCTTCGTCTCCCACTGTTTTGGCTCCAGCCGCAGCTCGCATAAAACGCTGGACGTAGTCTTTCAGTGGTTCTCCTTCTTGCTGGCGTATCTCGACCAGCTGGTTTGCCTCAGTTGGGTGCACACGACCCGCATAGAATTGTCCGTAAAACTCCTTTACGAACATCTCCCAAGATACAATACTTGCAGGAGGGAATTTAAAGAACCACTCCTGTGCAGCTTCAGAAAGTGTTGCAGGAAAGATCCTACACCGAGCGTCTTCGAACACCTTCTGAATGTCCATTTGTACCTCAAACTTGTTGACATGAGATACCGGGTCACCATATCCATCAAAGTTTGGAAGTGTGGGCATTTTAAACTTGCTGGAAGTTTCTGCCACAGCAATCCTTTGGACGAAAGGAGTGCCCCTTCTCATGTCGTACTCGATGTGAGACGTTCTTTCCCCGACCAGCTGTTGCACTGCTTGGTTCAGGGCATCTATTTGGGCCTGAACGGCTTCAGGAATTGCCGGGGCCTCTGGTGTCGGGGGAATGTACTCGTCGTGCCGTTCTCTGCGGTCGTTGAGTACATCCCTTAAGTCGTTGTCTCTCCGCCATTGCTCGTTGGCTCCGAGCCGACTAAAGACGTTGTTTTGTGTTGATCCCAAAAGAGGGTGTTTTAATATTTAAACTCGCAAGTGCACGAATCGTTTCGGAATATAATGTTCATGTAAGTACGAGGTCTAACCCATGGGAGTTGACTAACATCGAAGGAAACTATTTCAAACAAAGCAATAATATTCTAACCTAGTTCCAAATATTTGATGAGATTTTGTTTTAGAAAAATAAAAGACAAGTAATAAAAAGATTTAAGATTAAATAGAAAAATAGTTTTCAAATGATATATGTAAAATAAGATTATTAAGATATTAGAATCCACAAAATGCAAGTTCAATAGTATTTATAAGTATATTGATTCCCAAGTTTAGATATAGTTGAAATAAATCACACTATATTTTTTTTCAAGATACATTTTCTATTCAAGCACAAGTTACTTTCAAAAAGGTAGGATTTTTCTTCACTTATAAAAGATATAATTTCGAAGCATTAGTTGTGTTACAACCTAATGAAACTACAAGAAATCAAAGAGATTATGTTTAGGCAAAATATGATACTTATGCTCTAAGAATTAGATGTGAACAATTTAATGAAAAACATTTAATCAAATAATATCATATTTTTGCATAATGAAGAACTAAGTGTAATATGCTTTAACACTCAATAATAGATGAAAAATGCATATCTTTGATAGAAAAATACATAAACAATGTTGTACAAATGGGAAATCAACATACAAAAAAAAAAAATACTATCTAGTTACATTTTGCTTCATCATCATCTTAATAACCTTTGAAAAAGATTAGAAGCTCATAACTAGATTAAAATAAAAATTATAAAATAACATACTTGACATGCTCTTCAAAAGATGAAAATGGTAGAGAAAATAGTGAAGAGAAGAGAGAAAAAAATGAAGTGTGGAAGAGGTTGAAAAGATGAAGAAAAGCCCCCCAAATGGTCTTAAAAGACTCTATTTATAGGCAAAATATGGAGATTAAATTAATCAAACTAAAATAAATAAATTGATTAATTTAATTGTGTTGGGAAGTAGTATGATAAATAGAGTAAGTGTAAGAGTATTGGAAAGATGAAATGTTTGGTTGGGTAAAAGATTAGTGAAAAGCTAGGGTAAAAAAATGAATTAGGAATGTTTATTTAGGTAAGAAAAATAGGGAATAGTGAATTGATATTTGAGTGAAAAATATTGGGAATGAAAATGTGATTTTTGGGTCTTTTTGTGGCTGTGTTGGCAGCTTGTGGCATATGGGGCATTGTTGGTGCTGGCCAAATGGCTGATTAAAAGCTAAGGCCCGTGGGATTGTGATGGGCCTGGAAGGATGAATTGGGCCACAGCTGGGGAGAAGAGCTGCTGGTCCGTACGGCTTCGGTTGGTGCAATGGCCAGCCAGGCGTTGGAAGCATATGAAGAGGGTCTCTTCATCTTGCTGCTTCTTGGAGGCGAGGTGATGCTGCCACGTGGAGAGGCTTGGGCACTGAAGCTGGCAGGCATGAAGGAGTTGAACGCTGGAGAGGAGGCACGGGCCTGGGCAGCTTCGGTTGGCAAGCTGGTGGCATGGGAGCATCAGCAGTTGGGCCCCCTGTTGGGCTTCTGTTGGTTTGGGCCTGGCAGATGGCAAATGGCTGAAGAGAGAATGCAAAAATGCCACAATTTTTCTTGTCTTGCTTTCTTGAAAATGCCACGTTGTCTTTCATTTTTCTTTCTTTTTAAGAGCATACATTCCCTACAAAATAAATATAAAATAAATCATAATACAATATTTTCAACTATAAAATAGATCAATTTAATTCTTTGAAAATATTAATTATAACTTAATTTATATTTTACATTTAAGTTCAATAATACAACATTTTTTTACCACTAACTTAACAATAATAATTCAAATAATTAACTACAACATTTTACAACAAAAAACTTATAAAAACATACAAAATTATATAAAATCATGATAAGACTACTAAATTCAAAATTACTTAAAAACTTAATAAATCAATTAAAAACTCAAGAATTAAGCAACAATTAGCACATAAGAAATGGTAAAATAACTTTATTTTGTAGAGTTATCATTTTGTCTGGGCTGCCCCCTAGCATTACGTCTCGCTTGTTGGTCTTCTCTAGGTGGTGGGCTTCTGCCTCCACCTCTCTCGTCATTCCTCCAACCGGCGTTCCCTCTGCCTGGGTCAGCCTCATTGTAGCCATGGCCATCTCTGAACCTCGATTGGCTATGGTGAGACCGAATGTCTCCTCAGTTGCCTCCTCGTCTTGGAACTACCCGAGCGTTAGGGGGAGGCCTGCGCTGGTCGGTAGGTCCCCATGCATTATCATGTCGTGGGGGGCCCCTGACCGCAGAGCTTGTCTCTGAGTTCCTTCTGTTGCCAGAAGGACGATGTCCCCTGCTCGGTGGGTGCGACTCTTCACCCCCCTAGCGTCTAGGGCTGCTGCCCAGTCCTATTCTGCCTTGGCAGTGGGGGATCGCCTCGACCAGCCTGGGATGGAGGCTGCATCTCAGGGTCCCTAGGTGGGACATCATCCTGAGGCATTGGTGGCTGCTCCGGACTTTGAGGGCTCGTTGGCTGGATTGGAGGGCTAGGATTGGGACCCCTTTGAGGTGGCCCATTTGAGGGTTGATCAGGCTGCGAGGCAGGTGCAGCCTGATTCCTAGCCAATTGCAGGGCTGCTTCGAGGGCTGCCATGGCCTCCCTCTGACGACGGTCCATCTCCGCCTGTCTTTCACTCAGTTCTTGGGTGCTGACGCTCTATTTCTTGCTGCTGTCATGCCATGGTCTCTGCAACACTTTCTTGTCTGGCCCTCAGATTGGCCAATCATCTTGCAATACTCCCAGGGTATTTCTCAGCGTTTCGGAGTTCAGTTCCTCCTCATCAAATTCCAAGTGTGGCTCATTTTCAGCCATGTTCTGAGGAGGAAGTTGAGATGGTGTAGTGCCAGCCGCCTGCCCAGTCTTCTTTGTTGTCTTTGCCATTAGTGCTTCAACAACCTCGTCTCAAGCTTTCAATGAAAGCACCAGAATGTTGGCCCTCGTTTTGGTCATCTGACACGGATTCAAATGCTTGATGTGATGGGAAGTGTTGAAATAGATTTAATGGAAAGAACAGTAAACGACACAACAAATTATAGTGGTTCGGCCCCACGAATTGGTAATGACCTACGTCCACTTAAGCTATTATTGATATTAATTCTCAAAGGAGTGATCAAAGAACTAGGGTTCTCCGAGTTTCACAAGCCTTAGAGGGATGAACAATACACTCGAAAGATAATAGCTATAATTCTCTTGTAAAGCAAAAACTCAAATCAGCCAAAAGTCCATTCCTTGAGCTATTTCTCTCTATTTATAGGCTCAAAAAGGATTACATGAATTAGTTACAGATATTCTTTCCTAAATAATCGGATCATCAGGAATCATGGGAGATAATCTTGGATATGATTACAATTGTACAAGATCATCTCAAAATATACGGAGTATACGACCAAGCTGGTCGTATATAAAATCCAAATGTTATGTCAAGGGAATTTCACTAGTCGATGGTCGAACAGAACCACTGCCAGGTGCCAGCCACGTGTTAAAAATGTCTGCCACGTCATCCATGCCTACTTTTTGGATAACAAATTAAAAATAGAAATTTGTATAAAAATTAAATTTATATACAATTCAAATATAATTTTAATTTTATCAAAATTTAGTGGATTTTTTTATAAAAAAAATAGACATTCCATTTCAGTTTTTATATATAAACCGAAGTAGAAAGTCATTTATACATAAAAACCAAAGTGGAAACACCTCAATATGGAGGCGCCATCTTAATATGAAGACCTTCCACTTCGGTTTATATGTATAAACCTAAGTAGAAAGCCTACTTTCTACTTCGATTTATATATAAAAATCGAAGTGGAAAGTCCATTTTTCACTTCAGTTTTTCACCACTTTTTACTTCGCTCTGAACTACTTCGGTTGCAAATTTATGTGAAAACCGAAATAGTTCCAACTTAAAAACCGAAGTAATAGCCCATTTTTCTTATAGTGTGTATCCAGAGTTTAAGATTTTCTTGCAAAAAAAAATACTAATGTGGAAGATAATATAATTTCAATTTGAGAGTAGAGTTCGTATATATATATTTGGTAATATTTATATTGTGAACTTTATTGAATCTATATACTATTTCTTTGAATAGGGTGATAGATGATTGATGAAAGATGCATATAATTGCTCATTATATAGAATATGATCTCAATTTCATTATGTTAAAATATTTTGTGTTTAACAACTTATATTTGTATGCAATGTTTTATAGTTTATTTGAGTATTTGTTAACTTATATATATATATATAAATATATTTTTTATTCAAAAATATAATTCTAATAACTAAAGTTTTTTTTTGTTGAATTTAACTCAAACTTAAGTATGTTGATTGTTGACGACGTTTTTCGTCAACTAAAAAGAGCGATTAAACATTTATAATAAAGGAAGAAAAGAAGGAATAAATATTTTTTATGTGGTTCACTAGTTTAATCTACTTAAGTCCACGAGTCAATTTTATTGAATAAATATTCTGCGTTTAAAGCCTTGAAAGCAATTTTATAGAGCTTTCAGTACAAAATTGTGCGTAAGTCCTAAATGACTATGATCCATGCTATTTATAGACCTAATTTACATAACATTCTTCCCCAAATTTTAGGGAAGTTACAACATATCTCATTTGAATTTGAAATACAAATGAGTTTAAACAAATACAATCAAATGCATTGCTTAAACAAATATCCCTTAAAAATAGGGTTGTTTACACGCGGTTTCAACTAAGCCCATAATAGTAAGGATATATAACCATATAAACATTGCTGTTATCCCCAAAAATTGGAGTCCGATGACGTGGCAATCAGAAGTGGCAATGCACGGTCAGTAAATGGCACATTAATAGTCAATAAATGTGTTGGCTCTTCGGAGTTGTGATAAAGTGATCTGACCGATCTGATAGAATTTCTGTCCGACCAGTGAAGATTTTTGACTGACCAGTCAAGTGTCATGCTAGACCAGAAAAGTGTCATGACCGACCAGTCAGGTGCTTGTCCGCCCAGCCAAGTGCTTGTTCGCCCAGTCAGGTGCTTGTCCGCCCAATCAAGTGCTTGTCCGCCCAGTCATGTGCTTGTCCACCCAGTCAGGTGCTTGTCCGCCCAGTCAGGTGCTTTTCCGCCCAGTCAGGTGCTTGTCCGCCCAGTCAGGTGCTTGTCCGCCCAGTCAAGTGCTTGTCCGCCCAGTCATGTGCTTGTCCGCCCTGTCAGGAGCTTGTCCGCCCAGTAATGTGCTTGTCCAACCAGCCAAGTGTTTGGCCGACCAGATATGTGTTGGTCGACCAGTCAAGGGTTTTGCTGACCAGTGGAGTGCTTTGGCCCTTCAGTTTTCCTCCTGGGTGTGGTGTGGACCGACTAAATAAAGCAGGGCTACGCAAAAGATCTCAGTAACGACATCAACAAGAATCGGTCATACCTGTGCGGGAATCTCTCAGATATCCCAGAATAATAGCCATATTGTTGTAATATTAGATTTATTTATATTTTATTAATTAAAGTCTGTTGGAAGAACCAAAGACCCGGTAAAAAGGAGATATTTATGTACGATCCATGAGCCTATAAATAAATGGCTTATGAAATCATTTAGGGGGATCGGATCTTTGGAGACTGAGAAAAACTCTCTATTTTGGAGACTTTGGGACTGTTACTTGGGGTATTCTTGGGACATTTTCTAAGAGAGTTTAGAGAGAGAAACTATGTATGTTTCTACTTACACTTAAGAAACTCAGTTGGCTCAAGTTCATCTGATCTTAAGTGTAGGATATATATCACAACTCCAAGTGGATTAGGCTATTACCAATAAATTGGGGCTGAACCACTATAAAATTATCTGTGTCGTATTATTCTCTTTAGGTTCATTGTAGTTTTGACGTCTACTCATCGTTGGCCAAAAATACGGTCAACATTTTGGTGCTTTCATTGAGAGCATGAAGAGAAGAAGCACACGACTATCATATCGAAATGGCGCTCAAGAATACCAAAGTGGCATCCAAAAAGTTAGGCATGTTAAAAGAGCCTGCTAGATCAGAAGATCTTGGACCACATAACCCAGAGACTGAGCCCAGGGTGTTTCTCGAGGAGACTACTCCAGAAGTTGAACAACTCCAGGAAGCAATAGGCGCTTTCCAAGAGGAGATGATGCAATTCAATGCTCGGCAGGAGTCTTTTGCTGAAGAGATGGCCAGGCAGAGAGCTGCGTTAGAGCAGCAAAGGCGCGATATGGAGGCCAGAAGTGAAGAGCTCAGACAGCAACAGGAGGAGGTCAACCAGAGACATCGTGAAGCAGCACTTGTTCTAGAAGCGGCTACCCAATTAACCCAAGCCAATGCTCAAGGCGCAACACAAGCAGCCACCCAGGGAGCAAGAAATAATAATGCTGGTCGGAGGACCACTGACAGAGCCAATTCTCGGGGATCGGACAGGAGCAGGAGTAACTCCCCTGGTCGGGAAGATGATGGGGATTGATCCATAACTGCCTCGACGCAAAGGGAGCACTCTAGAACCCCCTCCAGGAGCCACTGATCATAAACTTCTAGATCAGGGAGTCACCGATCATGCAGTAAAAAGACTCCACCCAGGCAGGATCAGACCAAGAATCCTTGAGATAAGAGGACTTCACAATTCAAAGATGGGCATGGTCATGATGAGGCTGATAGTCATCACACCGACTAGTCAAAGGAAAATGAGGGCAATGACCAACAAGGAGGAAAAGACTGCCTGAGGTGTACCGAAAGGCCTCCACTGCACCTTGGCCAGCAGCGTAGTGGGAGAGCGCAAGTCCCACGTAGTAAGCCCTCTGAAAAATCGAAAAGTACAGTGTTCGATCCGGCAAGAGAGCATGCTTCCCAGAAGGATCTGAGGGACGTTATCACCAACAAGAGAAGGACCGTCCCGGTCGAAGGGCAAAATCTGAACCGCCCTGCCAGTCAAGTAGAAATACTTGACGACAGTGCATCAGATGGTAATACCCGACCAGGCAGTCAAGACCTTGGAACTTCATCAGTTGCACCAGCCATCCAAGCCCAGCTTAACGTGCTAACGACTGCAGTGCAAGGTTTGTCAAAACGACCTTCCGGGATTGATGCGATAGACCACCGAAGTGGTAGCCCATTTTGTGCCCGGATTAGAGCAGCCCAGCCGCCGGAAAAATATAAAGCACAGGTTCTGCCAGTATATACAGAAAAGGCAGATCCCATCAGACATGTTGGGAAGTTTGAGGACCAAATGGAATTGCTCAGAGTAAGTAACGATTATCGGTGCAGAGTTTTCCCAACTACTTTGTCAGATAGCGCCCAGGAATGGTATTGGAAGTTTTAGCCAAACTCCATTACCAGTTTATGCCAACCACTTGGCAAATATCAAACAAGGGAAAGATGAGTCTTTAAAGAATTATATACAGAGATTCATGAGAGAAGCTAATAGAGCAACTGCTGTAGGAGACGAGGGGAAGATGGTTGCCATATCCGCTGGGATAACTTATCGAAGCCCTTTGTGGGATAGTATACATAGAAATACAATTTCAACACTTCAACAATTTCTTGACCGAGCAGAAAAGTATATGAAATTGGATGATGCAATCGAGAAAGAGGAGAATGGCATAAACAATCCGGGCAGATCAACTGACTCTCCTAATAATGGTGGAAAGAAACGAGGAAATAACGGGTCTGACCACCATGAGGAAAAGAAAGCAAAGTTGAGTTCAAACAAAAAGCTAACCAAGTATGAGCCTCAGTTCACTAATTACACCACTCTCTCGACCAGCCGAGTAGAGATATATCTTGCTAGTCATGAAGAGGTTCCCTACAAGAAGCCTCCCCCCATCAGGAAAGAGATGAGGAAGAGAGATATGAATAAGTTTTGTCGTTTCCATGGAGATTATGGTCACGACACAAATGAATGCAATCACCTCAAGGATGAGATAGAATTTCTTCTCCGGTCGGGCAAGTTGAGAAAGTACCGGGCAGAGACACCCCAAGGAGAAGGAGGCAGCAGCAATCCTGGTTTCTAGCGACAAAGATCTCCACCCTTGCATCCCGGACCTATGGACTTTACCTTAGACACTATATGTGGAGGTCCACACTTGGCTGAGGAAAGCAACGAAGCAAAGGAGAAGTATGCTGAGCGGGAGTGATAGGATCAGGAGCCACTGGAATGGCGAGCGTCTGTGAATATATTATTTCTAAATATCGCTTTCAGAGTGGTAGTTTAATTTCAAGTTGTTTAACTTGTTATTTAAATTTGGTTTGTGAGCTGGTTATTTGCTAACCAGTCATCTATTTTTGAACAATTTTTGTTATTTAAGACTCGTTATTAGACATGTATTGTCCTTTTTTAATTTACGAGTAATAAAAGAGATTACGCGCAGCGTGGTCGATTCTTGCTACAAATGTGCATGTGTGTTAATTATCCGAATAGTGTTCAACTGGTCGGTAAAATCAGACAGTGTTCAACTGGTCGATACATTCAAGCAATGTTCAACTGCTCGAATATTTTCCATATATTCTATGTGTTTCACGAGTAATTAACTACTCGAACAGATTCGGTCAAGTAGCAAGTGACTAAGGATCTTTCAACCCTCGATCACTTGGGGGGCACATGGGGTATACTGGTATATAATTTAACACAGGCAATAAGAGCACGAGTTAAGATATCTGTTTTTAGGCTGACTTGTAAATTTTCGAAGTCCAAAAAGGCCATTGAGCTAACTTGTTTGACAAAGCTTAAGTAACTTGGAATTTTTTAAAATTTCAAGTTAAAAGCAGATATTCGTGTGACAATAAATATTATGCTCATAAAATGTTAGAGCAATAAGAGTGTGAGAAAGTATACTTAGCATGGACTTATGAAATGTCTAGAATTTCAAAGTTAGAAAACTAAGTATTCATGCGAAAATATAAGGCATACATCAGAGTGACTTTACTATTCACAAAAAACTTATAACTTTTAAAGTCTAAAAAGACTTAGAATGTTTTAAGTTAACAAAGAAAAGTAAAGTATAAATGCCAATAGCTCGGCTGTATGAGAAAAATATCAAAGTTCTAGGCAACAATTGTTTTCACAAGAAAAAAGAGTAAACCACTGGCCAGGTACAAAGTTTAGCTGATCAGGTGCAAAGTTTTCCTAGTCAGAAGAGCAGATACAACTTCCCTGGTTGGCTGAGCATACATCACTGGTCAGGTAGGAAACTCTGTTGTTGAGTATGACTAACAACAATGAGTCCCTGGAGTAAATCAAACAGAACACGAACAAATAAATGCAAAGAAAAAATATTTACTACCCAGTAAAATATTTCCTCTAAGCAGTAAAATATATTACTACCCAAATAAAAAGTATGAGAGCAACAATAATAGTCAGAAATTTTTGGTGCCCAAATGCATGAACTATGAAGTTTTTTTTACAAACCTGAAAGCATGCAAAACCGAAGCAACTAGGCACGCGGCCGTGTTGCTGCAGGTGCGTGCCGAGTGGCCATGCTGTCTACCCGAGCGGATGGCCACGTTCCCGAGAGGTTGTGCGGTGTGTCCGAGCAGCAGGGGTGCTGGGCCGAGCGGATGCTGAGTATGTCCGAGTAGGCCTGCGCACGTCCGAATGCTGGTGTCCGAGCAGCCAGGGCTGTGTCCGAGCGGACGGGGGCATTCGTCCGAGTAGCTGGGCTGCATCCGAGCGATGTGGGGGGCCTTCGTCCGAGCAGCTGGGCTGTATCCGAGCGGTGAGGCTGCATGTCTCTGAGCGGCAGCGTGCGCGGCCAAGCAGCCTAGGGTCTGCATCCGAGCGGCCATGCGCGCGTCTGGGAGGATGGTGGTGTGCGTGTCCGAGCAGAGCATGCGTGTCCGAGTGGCTTAGACGCGCGTCCGAGCAGCTTGGGGCATACCCATTTTCCGAGCGGTTAGATGAAAATGGCCGATTGGCCATACACATATTTTCCAACAAACAATTTATCACGTATGCATTCAAGGGCCAAAAAATAATGACCAATTGGCTATAAGGTCCGAAAGGACAATAAATCTCAAGGGCATGGGGCACAAACATGTTTTCTTACTCGTGGTCGATAATACAACAAGATCAAAAAATAGAATTTGAAGAAATCACAAGACAAGTTCAATCGTGGGTTTACGTGAAAGTTATCGACCGAATGGAAGCTTTTGGATGACCTCAAAATCATTTTGCTAGAAGAAAAGTTTATCATACGAGTAAATCATATAATAAACTTGGGGGGCAAATGTTATCCCCAAAAATTGGAGTCCGATGACGTGGCAATCAGAAGTGACAAGTGGCAATGCATGGTCAGTAAATGGCACATTAATAGTCAATAAATGTGTTGGCTCTTCAGAGTTGTGATAAAGTGATCTGACCGATCTGATAGAATTTCTGTCCGACCGGTGAAGATTTTTTACTGACCAGTCAAGTGTCATGCTAGACCAGAGAAGTGTCATGACCGACCAGTCAGGTGCTTGTCCGCCCAGCCAAGTGCTTGTCCGCCCAGTCAGGTGCTTGTCCGCCCAGTCAGGTGCTTGTCCGCCCAGTCGGGTTCTTGTCCGCCAAGTCAAGTGCTTGTCCGCCCAGTCAGGAGCTTTTCCGCCCAGTTATGTGCTTGTCCGACCAGCCAAGTGTTTGGCCGACCTGTCAAGTGTTTGGCCGACCAGTCAAGTGTTTGGCCGACCAGTGGAGTGCTTTGGCCCTTCAGTTTTCCTCCTGGGTGTGGTGTGGACCGACTAAATAGAGCAGGGCTACGCAAAAGATCCCAGTAACGGCATCAACAAGAATCGGTCATACCTGCGCGGGAATCTCTCAGATATCCTGGAATAATAGCCATATTGTTGTAATATTAGATTTATTTATATTTTATTAATTAAAGTTTGTTGGAAGAACCAAAGACCCGGTAAAATGGAGATATTTATGTACGATCCATGAGCCTATAAATAAATGGCTCATGAAATCATTGAGGGGGATCGGATTTTTGGAGACTGAGAAGAACTCTCTATTTTTGAGACTTTGGGACTGTTACTTGGGGTATTCTTGGAACATTTTCTAAGAGAGTTTAGAGAGAGAAACTATGTATTTTTCTACTTACACTTAAGAAACTCAGTTGGCTCAAGTTCATCTGATCTTAAGTATAGGATATATATCACAACTCCAAGTGGATTAGGCTATTACCAATAAATTGGGGCTGAACCACTATAAAATTATCTGTGTCGTATTATTCTCTTGAAGGTTCATTGTAGTTTTGACGTCTACTTGTCGTTGGCCAAAATCGTGGTCAACAATTGCTTAATGCGTTTTCGAGCATGCATGAATGTTTGTGCATTCATGGGCTTAGCATCGAAATTTGTTGAGAAGATGATTCCTCTGTGCGTAACATTGGTTAAGAATGATTGTTTAGGAAATGCTTCGACCCTCTCTCAGCGTTAATAAAGAAGTTCAATTTGAAAATAACATTTCTCCCCCATGTCATGGTTTCAGAGGAACTCAAAGTGTGGTTGGGACATTTGTTCCAAAGACAAGTCCAGCCGTTATTGTCAATGATGATATCCTTGTTAGAGCTCCACCACATGTTCTTGACACAGCGAAGTATGATACATATGGCTATGATCTTTATGTCAACAACGATCTGGTTGCTGATGCAACAGTAGTTGATGGGCCATATATTAGGGAAGATTTTCCAACGCATAGTTCAGATGTTATGATAGTTGAGGAGCATAGAAGAGAAGATCGGCAAACACCTGGGACCAGCAGTTGTTGTCCAGGTCCAGGTAGAACTGAAGATAGAAATATATGGAATTCTCCTTTGGACTTAGGTGAATGTCGTAGAAATTGGAGTGCTCCCATGTTTACCTAAGAAGATATAGAGGCCTCACATCGATATCATCCTTCCTCAACTGACACATCTTCAAGAGAATTGCACATTGGCAAGTTCTTTCAGAACAAGCTTGAAATGAAAACCAAGGCGACCATCTTTGTGATGAAGAATAATTTTGAGTTTATGGTAAAGAAATCTGGTACTGATGTGTGGTACATAACCTGCAAGGATCCTGATTGTGGTTGGAGATTGAGGGGAAAGAAAAAAAAATGCGGTCAGAAATGTTTGCGATTACGGTCTACAACGATGTACACACTTATTCACAAGAAATCCGAGAGAAGGACCACCTTCAAGCAGCACCATGGGTTGTTGGCCACCTAATCAAGAGAAAATTTACTGCCGATGGTACCCGGTACATGGCAAACAACATAAGGGATGACATGAAGCACCATTTTGGGTTCGAAATGAGCTATGAGAAGGCATGGAGATGCAGAGAAAAGACACTTATGTATGTTAGAGGCACATGTGAAGATTTATACTCCAAGTTACATGGATACCTGTGTCAGTTAGAGCAGCATAATCTAGGTACAATTACTGATTTTGTAGTCGAAGATGGTCGTTTCTTGTATTGATTATTTTCCCTTGATGTTTCTAGGAGGTGATTCCAGTATTGTCGTCCTGTCATTGTGTGGATGACACATTCTTGAAGAACAAGTATGGTGGCCACATGCTATGTGCTGTTGCGTTGGATACAAACAACCATTTGTTTCCAATGGCGTTTGGACTGGTGGGCAGTGAGAACCATAACTCCTGGACTTATTTCATGAGAAAATTGAAGGAAGCCATAGGGGACGTTGACAACCTAGCCTTTGTATCAGACATGCCTGCAAGCATTACTCATGCTTTGGAGGTTGTATTCCCAGATGCCTACCACGGTGCTTGTTACCACCACATCTGTATGAATGTGATGGCAAAATTCAAAACCGACCACTGTCAAGACATCAGGGAGTGTGCAACGTACGTGTATCGAAAGACAGAATTTCACAAATTCTTTGAAAAGATTAAGGTAATTGATCCTCTCGTTGCTCAATATCTTGAGGGATTTGGTTTTGAAAGGTGGACTCGTGCTTATTTTCCTGTAAATCGATACAATATCATGAAGAGCAACTACGCAGAAAGCTTTAACAATAAAACCAAGGAGGCAAGGAACTTTCCAATTGCCTTACCCCTACAAGTAACACGAGTAGGAAACTGCTTCTCCAATGACATAATAAGGCCAAGCATCTGAAGAAAAAAATGTTAATACCATTTTTAAGCAATCTAGTAACCATCGAGGCTTGTCGAGGCATATCGAGGTACACTTAAATAAAGCAATCATTGAGGCCTGTCGAGGGAACCTCTAGATTTATGTACAATAGAGTTCCATCGAGACATGTCGATGTCTATCGAGGCACATTCAGATTCTATATATATAAACAAGCCTATTGATTTCTATCGAGGCCTATCGAGACACTCAAAATCCTACAAATTCCAAAATTGTTCACTTTATATCGAGGCCAGTCAGATTCTACACATAAATAAGTCTATCAATTTCTATCGAGGTCTATCGAGGCATTTCGATGTGACATCCCTCGTATCCTATCGAGGTCAATCGAGCCCTATCGAGGTCTATCGAGACATATCGATTTCTATCGAGGTGGAGACAAAAATTTGAAGAAAAAAAAACCCAGATTTTCCTATGAACAACCCCGATCTAACCTATGAACAAAAAATCACAGGACAAACAGGCACAGACAAACAAACCCAGAAATGGATCGAGGACTCACCTTCGTTTTCTTCTGGGTGGCTTCTTCGAGCCTTGGGTCGTCCCCTCCGACGTTGTCGCCTCTTTGTTCGTCCCCTCCGATGCACCAACGACCACGACAGGGATCCAAGCATTGCCAATGGAAGATTTAGGGATTTTTTTTTTGGATTCTTGTTCGTGATCGAGAGATTTGAGAAGAGATTTGGGGTTTCTTTTTTAGCCCAAGATACTTATGGAGAGAATAGAGAGACCGAGAGAAGAGAGAGAAATAGTGGAAACAAATGTCACAAATATTTTGGGAACTAAGAAAAATAATAGGACCAATTTGACATATGTGGGTAGGATAATTTTGATATGAAATCTCATTTATTGCATAATTACTTAATTTTCCCAACAAAAAAAATTAAACAAATAATCTAAAAAATAGGATTAAAAAAATTAAAATCTAAGTATTAGAAGTCCAATCTATTGAAGCGAAGATAACAACAAATTTTAATCTAATTCATTTTTATGAGTTTAAATTTAAATAATTTTAATCAATCAAAATCATACTAACAATGAAAAGAAAGTCTACACCAGCTTTTAATGTGACATTTTTTTTTTCATTAATTTCTGCCATTTATAGCAACCTTGAGTCGATGCTAGTGAGTTGCATGTGCATTATACCCACAAATATTTCATTATTATAAAACTATAAATATATATTTATATAAATTTTTATATTTGAAAAAATTATATAATTTAATTTAAAAAGGGTAAGAAAAAGAGAGAGACAAATTCTTTTGCACACCATTCTTTTTCTTGTTTTTTACTTTTGCTTTTCAGATCTCTTTTGTACTTAAAAGCAGGGGCAACAGAGCCACAAAACTACAAGTTTACAAGCTTATTCATTTGAAAAGTTCTTAAAAAAGAGATAATTAACCTGATCTTTTTTTATACAACCAAACCGCACAAACCTTCAAATAAATTTTAAAAAAAAAAGGATTTGTTTTAACCTCTTTTACCCCAAGAAAATTATTGGCATCTCTTTTCTTGTTTTTACTTTTGTGTTTTGGCCTTTGAAGTTTATATAGGGATGTCGCTTTTAATTATTGTTTGAAAAGTAGATTTAGTTTTTTAAAGGCTATGTAATGTAAGTGAGTTTTTGTTCCATCTTTTACAGTGATATAATAAATTTGAACCAAATAATGATAAAGGATACAAATTAATTAAGATAAACTTAATTTTTTATTATTTTTATTTTAAAAATATGACAAGTAGTAAAATATTTTACAAAAAATTAATTTCTAATCGTAAATTATGTTGTGATTAAATGTACAATATGAATAATACAAGTGAAATATTTTAAATTTGTAATAAACAATTTAGTGAATAATACATTAATATGATTAATTGGACTAAATGTACTTTTAGTTGCAACCATAATATCATTCTACTCATGATATACAATCATGATTAAAATAAATATATGGCCAATATGTATATAAACAGAATTTTAGCTTGACTAAATCATTTTTACAAGCACTTTTTTGCATAATTAAAAACATGCACGACTTTTTTCATTCTTCTTCTTCAAGTTATATATAATACATGAC
The DNA here is from genome assembly GCF_963169125.1 of Humulus lupulus. NCBI lineage: Eukaryota > Viridiplantae > Streptophyta > Magnoliopsida > Rosales > Cannabaceae > Humulus > Humulus lupulus. Next base: position 16,768,613 of record NC_084802.1, read on the forward strand.
TTTTTCTTTTTCTTTTTCTTTTTCTTCTTCAAGTTATATATCATACATGTATAAGGTAAAATTTTAGGAAAATATAGTCAAGGACATCACTAGCTAGTGTCAATTTTAAGGAGGTTCTATCAAAATTTTATTATTTATTGTTGCAGTTATTGGATATTGACTTTTTTATTGAAGCATATTGGATGATGATTAAATGACTAAAATAATTTGAGTAGTTGCTCTTGGATTTAGTGTTGTAATTAAATGCCAATTAACAATGGTAATTTTATTTATTATTAAAAAAGAGAGAATAAAATACATGGTCCCCAACCTAACCCACTTTTTGCATTTAGATCTCCAACTCCAAACATTTTGTATTTAAATTTTCAACATTTTCAAAAGTTAGTATCCTTAGTCATTTTCACTTTTTCTGTCCTAATTTTACATTAAAAAATTAGAATTTTATTGCAAAAAATTCCAATTTATACATTCTTTTGCACTTAGGTTCCAACTCTATAAATTTTGGTACTAATTTTTTTTTTCTAAACAAATATAAGTTCAAATTTATTGACAATATTCTGTAATTATTTTTAATTCATAAATATATGAGATTTATTATAATATCTAAAAAATATTTAAATTTGTTTTTTAAAATGTAGTTTTAAAATAGTTACAATAAATAGTTATTATTATATAATTTATGATAATTTCAATAACTGTACTATAATTTTCAAAATCTTAAATGATAAATTATTAATATTTTTAAATCAAAAAATTATGTTATTAATTTTATTTTGATTGATTAGATTTCATGAAAAAATTATTGCCAAAATTTAAAATTGAGGACCTAAGAACAAAAAGTTGTACAGTTAGGAATTTTTGCTACAAAATCTTATTTTTTTAACAAAAAAAATTGAATGGGAAAGTAAAAAGAACTAACAATGCTAACTTTTCAAGAAAAATAGATGGAAAAAATACTAGTGGTTTCCACTAATATCTATCATTCCTAAAATGAAGATAGATAAAACTTTTTTAATATACCACTTAAATTAAAATGACCTATTTATAGTTTTTTAAAATTTAAAATAATTCAAATTTTTTTTGTTAAATTATAATCTTACTTTTATTCTTATTTTCCTTGTTCTCTCCACTAAGCAACATAAGCAAAATATATATTTTCTTTCCTATCACCTCTACTTTCTATCTCTCATTATTTTTCTTTCCTTTGAACTAAATATAGTGTAAATCAGTGCCCTTTTTTGAGAAGCACTTTGTTAAGCTATTTGTTTCTTTGTATAGACATTCACTTTTTTTTCTTTGCTTAAAAACTCTCTTTTAGTGAAACCTAGTAAGGCATTTGATAGAAAAAAAGTGACTTTTGAGGCCAAAACATAAGTTGTGCCAAAGGAAAGTAACTTACTCAAATTGCCTTAAATATTGCACTATATATGTATGGTATCCTTAAAACTAATGGGTAAAAATTTATTAAAGTATAATACCAATAATATTTCTTGAAAACAATAATAATAAATAAAAAAAGAAATAAATAAAACAATGTTTCAATCCAATTGAGAGGGAGGGGTGGCAGTTTGGTTTGGAGGAGGGACCCTCAGTTTGGTGTGCCTAGATCATTCCTGACATGAGTTTTTTTTCTTTTCTTTTTGTATGGTTATTGAGAGAAAGAGGGGGTTGTCACTTGTCATTTTCACAATCACTTTAGAATATGGGGTTTAGCATTGCACTACTAGTTGCTGCTATAATATTCATCCTCAGATGTGGTTATAGATTGTTGTCATCATCAATGATCATCATCATCATCAAATCGAATTCATCACCATTCACCAATAATATTTAATTAACTTTTCATTCTTTTCTTTTTAATATTCTATTTGAACGAACATCAATAGCATTATTGTTAGTAACCAATAATTATGTATACTACGTTTACATGTATCTACATATATTTGATGATCTATTCTATGTATTGTACACCAAGAATAAACATGTGGTGTGGTTAGGTATTGCTTATTGATTTTGCTAGTGAAAAAGGTACCAAAAATCTTTTTTTCTTTTATTATTATTGAGTCTATTTGAGCATTTATGATCTCAAGTAATCCATCTCTGACCCATCTAGATGGGTTAGCCTTGCCAAGCTATTCAGATTGTGTTTGTGGAATTATGGTCATGATAATTTTGCAAAATAGACAAAAGGAGATTTGAGAGAGAATAAAAGGAAGGTTAGGTTTTTATTATATTAAAAGAAATGATAATAAGAATACAAGAACAACAAAATATATAGCCAAAATAATAAGAGGCTAAAAGACTAAACTACTCTTACATATTAATAAAACTTATATTATTAACAGTATCTTGTGTGGCTTAAAGACTTTGTGGACTGCTCCATACTTCGGGTGGTTTCCTCGGCCCTAATTAAGTCAGTCTATATGTACGATTTAAGAGATGCGTGTTAAAATTATTATATATATGGACTAATATAATTACAAATATTATTCCTTAAAGTGCCTACCCTCTACTTGATCAACAACACAAATTTAACCTCAAGATGCCAAAATGAACTAATGGTTGTGAGCAATATTGGATTTTTCCTGTGAAAGGAACCCAATTATCCCCCATTCACTCCAAGTTGATGATTGAGGTTCAAAAGCTTTTTCTCTATAAGCATTATCTGATATATATTAAGACCATTACTTATATTTAAGAATAAACAAAGTATTTATATAAATTTTAAATTTTAGTAGATTTTTTTTTTTAACTTTGTTTTTTAATTTTAAAAAAAATGAATATTTAAATGTGATTTATTTAATATGTTATGTAAGTAAAATAGAAGTATTTTTTTGTGATTAATTTTTTTTTTTTGTCATGACCGCACTTTTTATTCCACGGAATCACAAAACATTTAGTTTACTTGTATAATCAATGATCATAATAATTACTTAGTTAGGGATCAATGATCAATATATATACGCACACATATATATAGTCACTACACATTATTCATTATTTATTGATGCTTTTAAGGTTTTTGCTAACTGTTAGGTTTCTTTAATAAAGTCGAGGCAAAAAGAGTAAAAAACAAAACATTAATAATTCAAAAAGGGCCAAACAATTTTACCTTTTTTCAATGGTTGGTTTAAAAAAGATAAAATTAAATATATATATATATATAAACGAAATGAAATAATACTCAGAAGAAGCTCAGCCTGCAAATATTCCAATTATTAGACAAGATTTACAAACCTAAAAGGCTTTAGGGCTTATGACCTAAAAAGTCATTTTCAGTACAAACCATCATTATTACCATCATCTGATCTAGATTTTTCTTTTTCTTTTTCTTTTTCTTTTTCATTTTCTTCTTCTTCTTATTGTTGTTTATTTATTTATTCTTATTATTATATTATAGTAACCTTCGTATAGTTGTTATAATATGGACCAATTAGGTATAACAACAATAGGCATCACCAAATATATAATAATGATCAGTACATACATATTATAATTTGTAATGATCATAAAGATTGGTGACATTATAAGCATTTGAAATGATTATATATGATGCAATATGTTATATGTGTTAGAGGTTTAATTAGTTTGGTTATAAAGAAAGAGTAGTGAGATGAGGTGAGGACCACAAAAGAGAGAAGCAGCTTTGGCAGAGGGAAAAAAACACGTACTTTGGCTGTGAAAACTTAATGGAATCTCAAGAAACTACTGATGATGACAAGGTACGTACATTTACCTTTCAAAAGTGATGAGACTTATATATATATATATTTATATATATATAGATGAGTACTTAGGGTGGGGTGTGTGTGTGTTCTTTTACTTGATTAAAAACTTAAATGTGTGTGGGGATAGGATATGCATATGATAGAGAGAAAAGAACCCCGTGAAAGTGCCGACACTTCTCTCCATATTATTTTATATATATATATATATTCATTTATATAAATGTTGAAGAAGAGAAATAAGGGTTGCACACGAGTCAGATTTTTGGGTTTTGAGTGCATCGGGTTCGGGTTTTGCGGGTTTCAGGTGGATGAAAGTGGTACCGAATCCCATCCGAAATTTTTGGGTTTTGGGATGATTTCGAATTTCGGGTGGGATTGGTCCAAAAATGGGCTTGGGGCTGAAAATGAGCATTAGTAAAAAAAAAATTCAAAAATACCATTTTTTTGAATTTTTTTTACTTTTCACATGTTTTTTTAACTTTGTTGTTTGTGTTGTTAATGTTGATTTTTTTACAAATTAGGTCTTGGTAATTTAAAAAAAAAAAACATTAATTTTTTTGAATTTTTTTTTAATTAACCTGAACCTGTGTGCCTTTAATTTCAAAATCTGAACCCGACCCGAACCATGTCGGGTTCGAATCGGATTTCACCTGAATTTGATGGGTTTTGCAAAAATTCGGGTTTATTGGGTCGGGTTTTCGGGTCAAATGTTCACCCCCTAAGAGAAGCCCTACTTAATATGATCGTTACTATTTCGATGGTATTTACGTCGAATTTTGTCAACGATAAATTCTATTCTAACAGAAACGACAACGATTTAGTGTTTAGAATGATTTTGCGATGAAGAAAGTAAAATTTATAGTGGTTCAATCCTAAAAAATCAGCCTACCTGTAATAAAATTAAAAAGAATTGTATAATTGGAAAGTTTTTTCAACTATATAATCTATTCAAATCATAAAGTTAGCCCTTTTGTTACCATCAATATTAATTCAAATTTACATAATAAGAAACTTTATATAGATATATGTATATATAATTTTGTTTCATAATTTGATGTGTTTCACTAATTAATCTTAAATAACTAACTAAATGGAGGAAATTTTAAGATACTATACAATAATAATTAAAAAAATAATAAATAATTAAAAAAAATAAAAATATGATATTTTTAAGATACTACACAATAATAATTATTTTAAAACAATAAATAATTAAATAAATTAAAATATAATATTTTTGACATATTATACAATGATAATTATTTAAAAATAATAAAATCATACGTTTTATAACTTAAATAAAATTTAATTAAACTTAAACTCACTTATTAGAATAATATCATATTAGATATATAATATAATTTACTGTGAATTAGTAACAAATTATTTTTTTAAAAAAAAAGCTAGCAATAAACTTAAATTTAAAATCCACGTATAATATTTAATATTACATTAAACATATAGTAATTAGTACTTTTTGACACAATACAAATCTCCTGGGTATCTCAGATTACTCATTCAAGATAAAGGTCACCACAATCTTACCGTAATATTTTTATGCTAAGCAAACAAGGCAAATTGCCATAACATAAATGTAACAGAAATTGGTTATGCTCCATCCGACCCAGCTCAATGCGACTCGGCCATCACGAATCTTTCATCCATCTCAGGGGTGTGCGTGTTCTCTTCCCACGCGTGGCTTCTCTCAGCTGTTCTTCTTTGTTTGCATCCTCTTCTATTCTTGCTGTATTATTTTGTTGCACTTCAGTAGCCTTAGGAGCATGGGCTGCATCACATGACCAAGCTTGGGCCTGGGCTTGAATTGCTTTGGAGTCCAAGGTGACATGGGCTTGGCTATCATAATTAAAATCTGGCCCAACATACAATATAATTAAATTTCACAGACCTTAAAACTAGCCTCCCCTAATTTTATCGAAAGTTTTTTTTTATAATATAATATATATTTATATGTACTATGAGAAAAAATATGTGTGAATTGTTACAATATTACACAAACGTATGCTTATTTCCAAACCATGAGCTTCAAAATAGTTGAGAGAAATTATAACCAAGCACAATTGCAAATATATTTGTGTTGTTTTGTGGGTTTTTATTTATTTCTCTTGCAGTTCAGTTTGTAAACTTTGGAAATTGGCTTAATAAATAATTTAGCACTTGGTTAATCACAATTGATTTATAATAATAAATTTAGAGAAAAATGTTTCAATTAAATATCAAATATGTCCTACCAAATATAAAATATACAAATCACCAAAATAAACATGAATTACATTTGGTAAAATAGAGAGAGATACACACACAAAGAAAATATGAATAATGAAGAAAAAAGAACATCTGAAAGGGAAAAATAGAGTTATCATCATATCTTTAATTATTATTTGGTAGGCGATCTAGTGTACAGTTTAAACAATAACTGTATACAAAATTTATTATATCAACATTTTTAAATAAACTTTAATTGGCATATTTGAATTATACATTTAAAAGAAGAAGAAGAAGAAGAAGAGAGATTTTAACTGTTAAAAGATTCACAATGATGAGCTGAGCCCAAAATCAAATGAATGTCTAATCTTCCTATTTTTCTCTTCTGATTCTTATATAGCCCAAGTTGCCAAACAATAAATTTTAAATGTCTCATAGAGATTAGAGACTTCTCTTGCTTATTAAATGTAAAGTTGTGATCATTAAGTATATAAAAAAGAAAAAACATTCCTTATTGGTTGAAACTGTAGGAAATCATAAAGTGTTATAACAATAAATTTAATTTGAATGTGTTGAGAGGTTAGAAGTAGCAATACAAGAGAGAAACAACAATGACTGAAGTAGTGAGGATTGAATTTCTCTCCTTTCCACACTTTTATTTGTTATTTTATGTTTTACAACCAATTTATTTATTTCAAAAACTTAAGTTTTCTGTTTTTTTATGCAAAATAAACACCAAAATATTTAAAATATGAGGAAATTACATTTTATATGAGATTTTTAATAGTGTGTGCAAAAATATGACTTTTTTCAAAATAAGTTAATTTATGGCTTTTTTTAAGATTTTTCACTTTTATGGGTTTATTTTCTCATATTTTTGTATAAAAGTTGGTTTATGCCATAGTCTTTCTCTTAATCAAGTTTTATTAATTTGGAAAGGTATGTGTTGACGCCGTTTTTCGTCAAACAGTAAAAGAAGAGCACATAAACAATAATTGATAATGGCCAAATACAACAAAACAAATCAAACACACGATTTTTACGTGGTTCAGCAGTTAAATCTGCATAGTCCACGAGTCTCTGTTATTAAACTCAAGATTATCTCTGAAAATTCTTAAGCATGAATTCTTCAGAGTTTTCTCTCAAGGTTCATAATTTTCGGCCCTTTACAATGGTGCATGGCCTCTCTATTTATAGAGAATGCCGCAGAATACTATCCCGCATATTTTGGGTAGTTACTCTTTTTGTGAATAAAATAAATGGCTATAATCAGATATAAAAGGAAACGTCCCCTGAAAACCAGGAGGCGTATAACTGATCAAATAATATCTCACGATTCCAAGGGATTTACAATAATAAATGAGGATTACATCTCATATTTATAACACTTGTAGATATTCAAGGTGGTTATCACGTATCTCTAAGGCTTTAGCCTCCCAGGTTTCCTGTCACCTTTCGAGCTGGAGATATTTCCGAGGTCGCATGGCCTTTCGAGATCGTATGTGCGTCGAGCTCGGGAACCCTGATCCGAAGTTGTCCCCGAAGATGAATGTGTTCCCAGAGCTATCTTTCGAGATCATGAACTCTTCGAGGTCACCATACTCGAGATCGTGTATATCCTACAAGCTCGGCATATGATCCTGGAGCTTGTTTCCAACCTTATGAGTCCACTTATTTGCGAATCCAACTTTCGAGGTCATAATTAACATAGCTCGAAATCTGGGTATAACAGTATGTTTGTAATTTGATTATTTTCTTTAGCTTATTTGCTTTTTTGTATTATTTTTATATAATTAATTTTATATTAAATTTTTCTTTGGTTGTTTTGCAATTTTTTTTTTCTTTTTTTTGGTAATATGAATTGTGTTTATTTATTTTTATTTATTATAAATATTTTTTCCTTATTTTTATATTGTACGTTTCTTTTTTCAAATCCTGAGTAAGGTAGCCAGTTACTTGAATGATCTTTTACAAATATGTAAAAAAAATCATAAAGCTAGGTTAAATAACATGTACCATGAGGAGCAACCAGTTACCCTGAGAGGAGTAACTTTTTCCCATAAGAGGGGTACCGGGTCACTCATATTAAATATGAAAAGAAACATCAAATCTGAATGAAAAAAAAAGGAAGAATACTTCATTAAAAAAAGAAGAAGTAACTATGATTTTGATAACATAGGTAACCAGTTACCATAAAGAACCAAGAAATATACACACACATCATAACATGAAGGTAACTAGTTACCCCCAAAAATATATACACAAAGAATGTGAGTGTAACTAGTTACCCCTAGAAATATACACACAAATAACGGGAAGGTAACCAGTTTTCACAAATTTGAAGATAGAAAAAACAACCAAATCCACCCCCTTTCCCTTCTCTACCATGTTCTTCATATAATTTTTTTTCTAGAGTTGAATGTTCCCATCAGGGTATCGATTACTCATTCACTTTTTCATATTTTTATTAGTTTTCTTTCCAAATTTTGGTGTTCTTATAAGAGTTACAGGAAAAAGAAAATACTAAAAAAAATTGATTTGAATTTTTTTACATATAGTAGAAAAAACTATAAAAAAAATTACAATAATAAAAGATAATAAATAAAAAATAGTCAAATAGTCAAATAATTATGTAATGTTGAAATATGTGTGAAAAAAAGGAAAAATAGAATGAGGAAAGAATAAGTACAAAAAAAGAAGAAAAAAGAAGGAAAGAAAACTAAAAAAAATATGAAAAAAAAAAACAAAACAAAAGAAATGATGAAGGGAAAAATAGATGAATGAATAAAAATGAAAAGAAGAAGAAGAAAAATAATGGAAAAATGGAAAGAAAAAAGAAAAAAAAAAGCTCATATGTGTGAAAAAAAAAATTGGGAGGAGAAAATAATAAATACAAAAATGAAGAAAAAAAATAATAAAAAAACTGAAAAATATGAAAAAAACAAAACAATTCAAATAAAATTAAAAAAAATAGATAAATTAATAAAAATGAAGAAGAAGAATGGATGAAAAAAAAAAGAATAAAGGAAAAAATTGGTAGGAAAAAAAATGGAAGAAAAAATAAGTAAGGAAAAAAAAAGTAACTAAAAATGAAGGAAAAAAATAAAAAATTGAAAAAAATCAAATCAAATCACTTTCAAAATCAACGAAAATATAACTATGATAAAAAATGTGGCAATTCCATATTTTAGTTATCTACTAATTGTGTTTCTCATATTTTAATTTTGTCTTTAATAAATTTTCCCAAACAAATTAAAAAAAGTATAATTATCATATTTTTGCACATTGATGGTATAAATGTCATATTTATGAAAAATTCCCTTAAAATATTGTACTGGAGTCGCGGTTCTATGTGATCCGGATAGAGTTTGGAGATGATTTTAATTTTTAAAAATACTATTTTTTGTTGATTTTTTACAAATACCATTTTTCTACCATTTTGCTTCTGCAACATAGAAAAATGACAGTTTTGAGATTTTTAAACCCATACTTTTAGATACATTTAAGGTTTATTTTTCGAATAATTTTTACATGATTTAATTTATTTTATTTTATGAGTATTTTAGTTTTTCCTATGTTATTTTATGTTGTGTATATAAATATATATACAATATTTGGATGAATTATATTGTATGCAATTATTTATTATGCTCATGTCTTTGCATAAATTAATTATATTTGAATAAGTATATATGTTTTTCGAGAGGATGAAATCGAATATATGCATAATATTATGTTTTTTAATTATACAATTTTTATGCTTGAAAATTAGAAATAATTATTGACATGTTAGGTTAATTTTTGGGTTTTTTCTTCTTCATAAATACACATTATTTATGTTATTTTTACATTTTTACGACCCCTAATTTTTTTTCTTCAATTTTACTAACTCATCTTCTAAAAAATACAGCTTTTAAAGTCTTTTATTTACATAAATAAAAATATGGTGTCAAAAACAACTTAAATCAATGAGATATCAACCCCGTAGCAATTGTAAATCAACTCCACATAAACAAATTACATCAATAAAAAATCAACAAGACATCAATCCTACAACAACTGCAAATTAACTCGACATCAACATATTGTATCAACTCTGAATAAACTAAATTTTTTTTAAAAATCTTAAAAAACTTATCAGTACGTTTTAAAATGTATAAAAAATAAACTCATAATATACACTAGAATAATTGAACATAACTCATAAATCAACTAAAAAATAACTTAAAATCAACTAGATATTTATCTACTGTAATACGGTTTGAAAAAACAACTAAAAATCACATAGAGATACCAACCCTATAATAATACAATGTTGAAAAAACAACTTAAAATCAACTAGACATTTACCTAAAATCAACTAAAAATAGCTAATAATTAGCCTAGAAAAATAAACTAAAAAATATAGGCTAAAAAATACATATATACACAATAATAATTAAAAATATACCTAAAATATATATCCCAAAATATACTCAATTACAAATAAATTATATAGCAACCCAAAAAATACCATAAAATAACTACACATATATCAAAAATAAACTAACCACAAATCAACCTGAAATAATAACTAAAAAACACAAAAGATTATTTTAAAAATGAAAAATATCAATTTGGCTAATGTGTTTTGCTCAAATACTTGATTGACCGCTATGTTTTATTAAATGATATTTTGGACTTCGTGTTTTACAAAATAGATCAAAATAGTACCCTAAGCTTCATTTTGGTCAAACATTTTTTCAATATAACTAAAATACTCATAAGTTTTATTTAATATTGATTTTTAAATTATTGCTTGATACATTTTAAATATTAAAAATAAAAAATTGTAAGTTTTAAATTAAAATTAAAAATATATTAATTAATTAAAACATTAATATACTCTTAAAAAAAATTAAAGTAAAATCAAAATCAATGATTAAATTTATAAAATCTAGATTTATAATAAATCAATTCTAAATTAAACTTAAATCAAACCTGAATTAAACTTTCTAAATAAAAAAAAATTATCAAACTTTCTACCCAAAAATTATTATCAAACATAAAATCAAAACTGTAGTCCACATCATACTTAAATTTATCTTCTTTTTCAACCTCCAACATTCTTTCATCATCATCAATCTAAACCAATTAACAAAAATTATTAAACCAATGTCATCATCATCAATCTAAATATAAAAACAACATCATTAAAAAAAAAAACATAAAACAAGCCCAAGCTGCCCACAACCCAACCCATCCACCACGTTCGAGTTGAAGAAACTTCAACCTTACCACAGACACTACACCAAAATATTGATTTTGTGACATTTGAAAATGTGACTGCTGTATATTTTTAGTAACATTTACAATTTTTGTGACATTTGTAGCAAATGTAAGATATGCCAATGTGAGTAAAAACTAGTGACATTTTCAAATGTAACAATAGTATTTTTTTAATGACATTTAAAAATGTCACTAAATAATAATTAATAGCATTTTCAAATGTCACTATATTATTTATTATAATAAATTTTATATTTATTTTTTATATTAAAAATAATTTTAGTGACATTTTAATAAATGTTACTAAACTAAAAATGTTATTAAAGTATTTTTTTAATATATTTAAAAGAATATTAAGTACATATTTGATAATTAATTCTTGCGTTTTATTTTTCAAATATTGAAGATGTTTTTTATTTTGAAATATTTTTATACAAATTTAACTTAAGTAATATTCACAAATATATCATAATAATCAACAACAAAAAGTTTGATAAATATTGTAAATAATACATAATTGTAGCAAAATAACATTTCTTAAAACAACAACAACAATGGGACTTCTATGTACAAAAACATTGAAATAAATACCAACAAAAGAAAAAAAAAATACATACATGAGTTTAATTTCTACAACATAAAATCATAGCATTGAGTCACCAAGTTGTGTATCTGATTTCCTTGGAATCTACAAGAGAATAGAAATCATATAAAATTATTTGTATACACACATATATATAATGCATTTAATGGAAGATAATTATTGTAATTTTTTTATTTAGCTTACCACAAATGCTGTTGGCCATGCAATAGGGGCTCCAACAACTTGACCAATTGTCTTAAAATGTCCATATGATTTAATCAGTTGTTCGTCAGGCTTAATAGGAACTTGTACTATAACTTCAGAAAAAAAGGATCCGAGCTTTTTTCCTCCAACTTCTTTTGATGGATCTCTACTTAAAACGATACCAATAGCAATTGTTTCAGGCTCACTAGTGACACTCTTAAGATTGACTACTTCTCCAACCTGTATATATTATATTAATAAATGAATAATTCCAACAGTGGAGGATCTACTTATAAATATTTTAAAAAATGATAATATAATAGTAGTACCTCAACAACAGGAGTATCATATGCTGAAGATGAAAACCATAGTTGACGTTGAGTTTCTTTGTTATGTAAGGTACTAGCATTTATGGCCTACATATATAACAATAAATTAGCAAAATAACTATATATAGTTTATAGGTTAGTAACTTAAAAATCAACAAAATAAAATAAATCTTAACCAGGTGTGAAGATGTAGCATTTTCATTATAATGTAATGGCTGCACATAATTAAATTTAATGTAGTTAGTACAACTTGTTGTCAATAATTAAAATAAATAAAATACTAGTAGTTTGACTAACCTGAAGTGTAGATATATCATTGCCATTATTTTGCTTGCTCAAAATAGTCTTAGTAAGAATTTGAACTTGAGACCTTAGATCATTTACTTCTGACTGCAGAGTATCTACATACTCATTTTGGTTTCTTCTCCAAGTTGATTTATCCTTCCACACATCAGATGGGCAAACACCAAATCCATACATGCGAACTGATCCATGTTTTTCTTTACCCATAACTTCAGAAAAAACGTCATTCATACTCTTTTCTTTTGATGCATCTTCAATCAGTTCTTCTTTCTCTTGTAATTGTAACTATTATTGATTTAATATTGTAAACATGTAAGTTAAGATTAAACTAAACTAGCAAGCAAGAAATAACACATTAATTAAGAATAATTGGATCATACCATTGCTTCTTTTGTTTTCTCATTAGTAATGCTCTTATCTTTTTTTGAGTAGCAGATTTTGAACATGGTTGCACGTGTCGGCGTACTTGCACCATCTTTTTTCTACAAAAGAACATATTGTTTTAATTAAAAAGCAATGAAATTGACCTAAATTTGAAATAATATTCAAATGTTAATGTTAAAATACTAAATAAATTTTACCTGTAATGCTCTAAGTTGAGCAAAACTCTTTGTGCCAGTTGTATGGTTGTATTTTTTTTCTGCACGACTAGTCTTGTTTTTAGCACTCTTTCTCTAAAAGAATATTAAAGATTAAAATTTAGTTAGTAAACAATTCTTGAAATACAATGAAAATAATACAAGTTAATAAAAGTTTGAATGAAAAATACCATTGCACTTTCTGTTGCCCAATATTTTATTAGTTCCTCCCATTGATCATCATAAACTCTTTTGTCTTTATATTTCTTTTGCTCCTCAAAAGATAAGTGCTCCAAATAATAAGTTTTTTTAAGATAAGATTTCCAAGCTCTAAGTTTCCTTCCAAAAGTTCTGAAAGTCCAATTTTTAGCATGAGGAGGAATTTCAAATTTTTCCTACAAGAATTTAAACACTGATTATTCACAAATTTAAATATACTAGATTGTAAAAAATACAATAAACAAATATTGAAATGACATAATACTTCAATTTTTAACATAAAATACCAAACTAAATAATCATGAAAAAAAATAATTAATACCTGTATGATTTTCCACATTCCAAGTTTGTATTTAGCAGGTACCTCATGCCAAGTTTTATAATTAATTGGAGCATTTTTTCCATCCCGTACTAATGTCCCAATAAAGCTTGAAAGTTTGCTTGCACTGTTATCATATGGCTGTCCAAAATCGTTGCATGTGATTTTTATCTTCTCTCCATCCCGTTTTCCCCATATTTCACGCATTTGTGTAGGGCCTCGAGTTTTCTTTTCACCATTATCATTCATCAACATATTTGAAAATGATTCTATACTATCTTGTGAGGCCAATCTACATTGCATGTATGGATCCATAGCTGTTTTGAAGATTTGAAAAAATAAAGTAGTTATATATAATTTACTTCATTATAAATTAACAAAGAAAAAGGGCAAGCAATGAATAAGCAAGCAGCTAGAAAAAGCAATTTGAAAAAGTTACCAAGCAAAAACAAAGAATTGGAACAAGAACACAAAAGTTTATATATGAAGGAGCAGAGAAATATATATATATATATATTGCTTTCAAATGTAATCAAGTTGAGTAGTAGTATATTATCATACATTGCTTTCATTTTAAATAAGAAAGAGAGCGGTAGAAAGGAGTTCTAGAATGCTATAAATAAGTCAACATACCGAATTCATTAGACCAATTGAATCAAAGACAAAGTCAACTATTTTCCACAAGAAACACATATTATAGCAAGAAGAAAATAACACATGCATGACTTTTTAAACCATGAAAAAAGAAAAAGAAACAGTTCTGAAAAAATGAGATACTATAGCTAGGATTATAAAAACCACCCCCACTTTTAAGACTTGTAGGGAAGCTCAAATATTAGATTCTGATTGTTTGGTCGGGAAAATGACTCAAGAACTTGAAACAGTCTTCTTCTATACCTGCTTTTTTTTTTTTTTAGTTAATATAGTGTGAGGTATATTAATTAAGGAACAACTGAATTAATATATAATGTATTAGTCTTTTATATATATAGTTGTCTTGTTATGTCAGAGTGGTTGGAGTACTAAAATAGACTTTGTGAAGTGAATGAGAGCATATGCAATAATAAAGCAATGGGTACTTAATACTATATATGTATATAATGTCGAGCACAATATATATAGGTGAAAATAGATAAATGAATAGGTATCACGTATAGCTTTAGTATTAATAAATGCACCGTCATGATTGGTTTGCTGGATTTGGTTACCATTTTTGAATTTTGTTATGAAACATATGTGGATTTTATGTTGTCGATGGAAAAAACAAAAAATATGATCAATTTCTAGGACTTACTGGTTAGAAAAGAAGCAATAATACAAACTTAATAGAATATCTAATTTTCACAAATCTGAATGCTTTTATGTTTAAATATTTGTGTCGGATTCATTAATTTTGAGGAATTTCAAACATATAATGCAAGGAAGAAAAAGAAGAATGACCTGAAATATTAAAATCGTTTTAGAATATTTGAATTGTCATCAATTGTGTTTGTTCTTCCATTAAGATCTTTGCTATCTGAGCTTCTATATCTATAGTTTTCAAAATTCAATAACAAACAAAATATGAAAATAAATAGGTTAAAAATTATATTCATAGAGAAATTAAGACTAGAAAGTGTGTAGTTTTACCTCCTTTTTTGTAGTCTTTTTCTCCTTGGTAAGCTTAGTTTAGCCTTCTCCAGATTTGAGATGAGTGTTGTATGCATATTTGAGATGAGTGAGGAAAGACTATCTTTTAGGGGTAAAACAATCGTGATATATAGAATAACCGCCATAATTTTTAATACGTGCTCTTTTTAATATGTATTTTTGTTTTATAAAAGATTTAATCAAATTTTTTTTATTTATCTAATTTGACAAAAAAAAAAAAAAACAAATCAGTTTACTTTCACATAATATATATATTTATTATATAAAAACGTTATTTTTTCTTTTAATATAAACTTATTATATAATAAGTTAATACTATTATTTATTATATATATAGTTTATTATAAATAATAAAATCGTTTATTATATATATAGTTTATTTCAAAATAAAAAACTGTCAAAATAAGTTTTATTTGAAATGTAGTATTGATGGTTAATAAGTTTATTATATATATATTTATATAGTTTGAAAAACTGTAAGATATATAAAATCGTTTTATATATATATATTATTTATATACTGCTATAAAATTAAAAAAAAATGATGTTACGTCTATTCACTTTTAAAATATCATATATATATATATTACTCATTTTTGCACAAGAACAGGTGATATGTATCTATTCAAATTTAAAAAATTTAAATAAAAACTATTCAAAACTAACTTCCAAATTTTTAGAACTAATTTTGATAAATAATTAATTTTGAATAATTTTAGTTAATAATATAGCAAAAATAGAATTAATCACTAAGATTACTTTATATATATACATAAATATGCTTTCCTGAATCTGTCAAAAAAAAAAAAAAAAACAAAAATATCATATTCCATAAAAACAAAAAAGCGTAGGATAGTTATGATATTAGATTTTGTATATTCATAATAAATATATGTATACATAAACATATTTTTTCTAAACAAACTCATATATTTTTTCCTATAATAGATATATATATATACATCATATATTATCAATTTTAAACAAAAAAAGTAAGATAGTTATTATATTAGTTTTTGTATATTCATAATAAATATATGTATACATAAAGATATTTTTTCTAAACAAACTCATATATTTTTTCCTATAATAGATATATATATATACATCATATATTATCAATTTTAAACAAAAAAAATATAGGTGATGCAGTATCTAATTCAAATTTTAAATAAAAGATATTTAAACCAACTTCCATATTTTAAACTTAATTTTACATTTACAAATAAATATCATGGCTAAGAATAACTATATATATGCATGCATATAAAAAGATATATTATAAAATACTTGTTTTGCATCTCTACATCTTACTCTCTCTTTATTGGTATCCTTACAAAACTTCATAATACTTGTTTCTCAAACTAAAAGCAACAAAAGTATTAATTTTTTTTTGAGGTAACTCTTATTCTTATGTTTTTCACCTTGTTATTTTTCTTGTAGAATATAATCAAATCTAAAATTAATTGGATTTATATGTGTATTTATTATTTTGATAAACAATAGTGTGTATTCAAATCTAATAAAGCACTATTTATGATTATTTTTTTCAAAAAAATAAATCAAAAGTTTTATTTCATAAGCACCAATATTTTTTAATTATAATATATAGTTTTACCATCTTTTTTGTAGTCTTTTTCTCCTTGGTAAGTTTAGTTTAGCTTTCTCCAGATTTGAGATGAGTGTTGTATGCATATTTGAGATGAGTGAGGAAATAAGATAATCAAAACTATTTTTTAGCGGTAAAACAATTGTGACATATAGAATAACTGCCATAATTTTTAATACGTGCTCTTTTTAATATATATTTTTGTTTTACAAAAGATTTAATCAATTTTTATTTATTTATCTAATTTGACAAAAAAAAAACAAATCAGTTTACTTTCACATAATATATATATTATTATATAAAAACGTTATTTTTCTTTTAATATAAACTTATTATATAATAAGTTAATACTATTATTTATTATATATATAGTTTATTATAAATAATAAAATCGTTTATTATATATATATAATTTATTTCAAAATAAAAAACTGTCAAAATAAGTTTTATTTGAAAAGCTTATTATGGTTGTAGTTTTGATGGTTAATAAGTTTATTATATATATATATAGTTTGAAAAATTGGAAGATATATAAAATCGTTATATATATATTATTTATATACTGTTGTAAAATTAAAAAAAAATGATGTTATGTCTATTCATTTTTAAAATATCATATATATATTACTCATTTTTGCACAAGAATAGGGGATATATATCTATTCAAATTTAAATAATTTAAATGAAAACTATTCAAAACTAACTTCCAAATTTTTAGAACTAATTTTGATAAATAATTAATTTTGAATAATTTTAGTTAATACTATAGCAAAAATAGAATTAATCACTAAGATTACTTTATATGTATACATAAATATGCTTTTCATAATTTGTCAAAAAAAAAAAAAATCATATTCCATGAAAACAAAAAACGTAAGATAGTTATTATATTAGTTTTTGTATATTCATAATAAATATATGTATACATAAAGATATTTTTTCTAAACAAACTCATATATTTTTTCCTATATAGATATATAGATATATACATCATATATTATCAATTTTAAACAAAAAAAAATACAGGTGATGTAGTATTTAATTCAAATTTTAAATAAAAAATATTTAAACCAACTTCCATTTTTTAAACTTAATTTTAAATTATAATTACTTTGAAATTTTTAATTTACAAATAAATATTATCGCTAAGAATAACTATATATATATGCATGCATATAAAAAGATATATTATAAAATACTTGTTTTGCATCTCTACATCTTACTCTCTCTTTATTGGTCTCCTTGCAAAACACTTCATGATACTTGTTTCTCAAACTAAAAACAACAAAAGTATTAATTTTTTTTTGAGGTAATTCTATTCTTATGTTTTTCATCTTGTAGAATATAATCAAATCTAAAATTAATTGGATTTATATGTGTATTTATTATTTTGATAAACAATAGTGTGCATTCAAATCTAATAAAGCACTATTTATGATTTTTTTTTTCAAAAAAATAAATCAAAAGTTTTATTTCATAAGCACCAATATTTTTTTATTATAATATAAATTAATTTGATTTTTTTTCATTCGCAGTATCAATGGATAAGAGTTGGATGCACCATTCTAGATTAAGTGATTCATACCAAGAAGGTGTTAATTTTTTTCTTGATTTTGCCTTTAAAAATGCAAGTCATGAAGAAAAAATTGTATGTCCTTGTGTAAAGTGCGGTCTTATCACACCTGTCATCCGTACAATTGCATTTGAACATTTGATATGCAACGGATTTGTAGATGGTTACACTAAATGGGTATTGCACGGAGAAACTTCTTCGCATGCTACGCAAAATGTTGACACTCCTAATGATACTCATGAGTCAAATTATACCATTGATATGCAAGGAGTTATATACGATGCAATTGGACATAGTATTGGAGACGACGAACGTGAAGTTGAAAATGATAATCTTCAAGGTGAAGGCGATGAACCAAATGCGAAAGCAAAAGAATTTTACAATTTGATAAAAGATGCAGAGAAAGAACTTTACCCAGGTTGTACGAGTTTTACAAAGCTCTCGTTTTTAATTCAATTATTTCATATTAAATGCATTTGTGGATGGAGTGACAAATCGTTTGGCAAGGTACTTGACTTATTCAAAAAAGCATTGCCAAAAGGTGAAACATTACCCAATTCTTTTTATGAGGCCAAAAAATTAATCAACGCTCTAGGACTTGATTATGAAAAAATTGATGCATGTCCAAAAGATTGCATGTTGTATAGAAAAGAACATGCAAATGACACAGAATGTGAAGTATGCTCTACACCAAGGTACGTTACATATAACAATTTTTTTCTTTTATCTGTCTTATACTTTCTCTAGATTAGAGTAACTTGACATTGTAAGAATCAAAATAAGAAACTTTTTTTCTTTTACCTGATTTATACTTTATAGATTATAATAACTTGATATTTTAATTATCAAAATAGGAGTGAAGCTAAAGTCTTGCGCCATTTTCCATTGATACCAAGATTACAAAGATTATTTATGTCATCAAAAACATCTGATTTTATGACTTGGCATTATAAACAAGATCGTACAAGTGATGGTTGTATGAGACACCCAAGTGATTCTCCAGCATGGATGACTTTTGATCACAACCATAAGGATTTCGCTGCAGATCCTCGAAATGTCAGACTTGGGCTAGCTTCTGATGGAATGAATCCTTTCAAAACATTAAGTGTAAACCATAGTACATGGCCAGTTATTTTGATACCATATAATCTTCCTCCATGGATGTGTATGAAGCAACCTAATTTCATTATGTCTTTGCTCATACCTGGTCCAGACGCACCTGGAAATAATATTGATGTATATCTAAAGAACTAGATTATTCTTTGGGAAATCGTGTTGTGTTATTTAAGTGTGATTGGATTTCAAGAAGTGGCATTAAAAAAGAGAAGGATTGCACAAGAGTCAACTTTTCAAAATTGATGCGTGAAGATGAGCCATTTATACTAGCTTCTCAAGCAGAACAGGTAATGTATGTGGAAGACCTCAAACATAATGGATGGCATGTTGCTTTAAAAATCAATCCTAGAGATTATTATAATATGAGTGTGCAATCACACGACGAGAATGTGGAGTCTTATTTGCAAACTGAAGTTTGTAGCGCAACTATTGATGTTGGGGATGGAGAGAGTAGTTTGGTCAGGGAAGATATGCAAGACATAACCATTGATACATCAATGTCGTTTGATACAAATGAGATGGATGAAGAAACTTAGGGATTGTAATTTTTTTTTCTTATTCATATTTTGCATAAATTCTAGAATTTTATTTGTCTTAATAATTTTTATGGAGTTCAATTGCATGTATTCAAAAAAGTTTATTATAATCATGTGCTAATATTTATAGTTATTTTTCATTTATGAAATTAATTAGGCCTCAAAGAATAAATTACATTTAAACTCTTAATCTAAATTTGTAAAATAAAAAAAATTAACAAATTAAAAGAAAATAATTATTAAATTAAAAATGGCAACATTTCACTAGTAACACTTTTGAAATGTCACTAAAAATATTTATTAAAGTAACATTTTAAAATGTCACTAAATCTAATATTTTGTGACATTTTTGCAATATCTCTATTAATATATTCTAGTGACATTTTTTGAATGCTACTAAAACTATATATTCACAAATTAGTAACATTTTTGATCAAATGTCACTAAATCATATAAATAGTGCCACTAATTAAAATGTCATGTATTCTTAATAAAGTAACATTTTTGCCAAATGTCACTAAAATATTATTATTGTGACATTTTTTGACAAATGTCACTAATTAAAATGTTACTAATTGCAATTTTTGGTGTAGTGAGATGGCGCCATACAAACTCCATTAAGGCCCTGCCATAATGAATTAAAGGAGGAGGAAGATAGATCTTGGATTTGCTTGCTTCTTTCTTCCTGTCACACCAGGTGCCTCCCCCGACGGATTTGGGCTTGGCAGCGACCAATAGTCTTCAAAGAGGGAGCCAACAACGGATATGAGCTTTGACGACTTCCATGGTTGCAGAGCTTTGATGGATCTAGGTTTTCCAAGCATGGGCGACGCATTCATTGAACAGATCTGGGCAAAGTTTTTTCGTCGAAGGGCCGAGATCCAAGCTTGAGAGGCAGTAAACATGGCGGTGTGGGGTGGTGCACGATTGACAGAGCTAGGCTAGGGAAGATTCAGGCGGTCAAGGTACCTATAGATGGAGGAGAGAAGAAGAAGAAAAGATAAATATTTGATTATTATTTTAGTTTTCTCATATTGAAACTGTTGTTTTAATTGTATATGTAATGTTATTTTAAAAATTAAAATATTTATGTTTTTTTAATTAAGTAATATATATTTTTATTTAAATTTGTTGTCTACCAATATAATTAATGTAAAGGTTAAAGAAGAAAGAATATCAAACGAGATTTTACGTGATTCTCAGACTATTAATTAGTTCTAATCCAATTATATTTAGGATGAAGAATTACAAAATTCAAGCTCTCTTAGAGCTCAGACAACATTTTTGCATATACTTTATTGGTAGCATTAAACAACCAAAATTCTTGCCATTATTGGCTCCACTGAGATATTATTTTGTTCCATTGTGCTGCTCTTATTTCGTCAAATCCTTAATCCATCATCTTCATCTTCATCTTCATCTTCATTGTACTTCAGCGTTGATGTTGCCACCGGCGAAGATGAAGCCATGGAAGCGTGGTGGTGCGTGCGTTTTGAATTTGGCTGGGTATCTTGGAATCGTCAGTGATAAAGACACCGTATAACTGAATTTGTGTTTTATGTAAATATGTCTTAATTTTTTTATGATATAAATTGTTCTAAATTTTAACTTGTTTTTTATGGCAACAAATTTGTTTACATAATATTATGTAATTCATTATAATTTATTTTTGTGAGTATAATTAGCACATATAGTTATACAGTGTACAGTTAGTTTTCTGTAATATAAAAATGTACACGAAACTTTATAAATTTTTAGCAAAAAAAAATAGTGTCCAAGAGATTCACATAAATAATTTTAGACATTTATTGTAATTAATTAATTTTATTATATTTGAATAATTAATTTCGTTAGAATATTAAATTATTCATAACTTACTAAGGGGAATTATAAATTTAGTAATAATTTGATTGTTTTTTCATATAAAATGTCAAATTATTATCATAATATACACTTTAGTAATAATATTTTACAAGTATAACATTTAAGTTCTTGTGTTTTTTTTTTTGCAAAAGTCTCTTCGGTTATACAATTAATGTACATTTTTCACTAACCGTTAACAATCCATTCAAATGGGGCATTAGCATAAATGATAAAGATTATTGCCGCAAAAAAGTGAAAGACCAGGAACTTAACTGCTACAATTTTGAAAGAATGTAGACTTTTGTCGCTAATTTTCCTATACTTAATTTTTATTTTCAAGAAGATTGAACACTCTATTATTAACATATAATTATTTTTATTTATATGATTTTTTAAGGGGACTATTGACTACCCTAAACAAGTTATGGTTCTGCAACTATATAATTCCATATTAGTTTTTTTTAATTAAATTTTTTAGACAAAATAATTGGGAGAAAGAAAGAAAATTGAATAAAAAAATAAATAAAAATATTTAAAAGATAATGTAGAAAATAAAATTATTAAGGGGCAACGGTGAGTGCTCTTATATCCAATGTCTCTCATTTTCAAATTAATAATTTAGATTAGAATTATGATATAATCTTGGGATTATGTGCTTTTATTTTAGTGAAAATTTTATGTAACGCCCTAATTTCTCATAGATTATCGAGAACACAGCGTTGGATCATAATTAAAATATTGCTCCTTTATTGAATAAAAACTTGAAAATAAATACATGGATCCATGCTTTTTACGAAAATAAAATAATTGTCTTTAACATAAAAATGAGCAACATTTAAATAAAACTTTAAAATAACATGCTTTATAAAAAAATAGGCCCGCTTGATCTTCCTCGACTATATGGTTCCTACAAGTACATCACGAAGCTTTTAGGTCCCACTCGCCACCGACCTTTCTATCCTTAATTTCCTGAAATAACAACATCATAAGAAGTGAGCTTCTAAGCCCAGTAATGAAAATACAAACAAGAGTTAGTCATATAATCAAACATAATATAAATTCACAAGAGTCATACAAACACAAACCTCTAGGTCATATCATAGCTTAAGTCATAATTCTATATCATAATCTAAGTCATAAATCATAGGTCATAAGTCATAGATCATAAATCATAGGTCATAAATCATAATCATAACTATAGGTCATATGTCATAATAACAAATCAAATATAATAAAAAGATAAGTGCTTATACAGGGGGTGGCAATTAAGCCCCGGACAAAAAGTTCGTCATACACCAGACATCACTTAGGTCCGTCATAAAGTTTTGGCAACCGAGCCTACTGGACATAGTCTGTCATACATCATTGGACACCTTAGGTCCAGACACACTTACCCCTTTATTGTACCTGAAATGTTAGGTCATACAAACATAAACTATATCATAAACTACATAAACTAAGTCATAATACTAAACTATCTAATTTTCCTTACCAAAAACTGGAATATTGGAGACAAGAGCGGGATTGGAAACTCCTAAAACCAAACATAAGAAAACCATAAGTTTCTAAAGAAATGAAGTTGAAGAAAAGATCTAAACCATCGATATAAGAACTTACCAAAAACTTTATGTTTCAAAGGAATTGAACACCTAACCAAAAGTTACTATCACAAGTTAGGATTTGAAGAAAAATGAAAGAATAATAGAAACTATAGTGAACTAAACCTGGAGATAATGAATACCTTGGATAGCTTAAAACCTCGATCTATACCTCG
The DNA here is from genome assembly GCF_963169125.1 of Humulus lupulus. Lineage (NCBI taxonomy): Eukaryota > Viridiplantae > Streptophyta > Magnoliopsida > Rosales > Cannabaceae > Humulus > Humulus lupulus. The sequence continues at coordinate 16,792,488 of NC_084802.1, forward strand.
AACATCGAAATTACACAAAAAAATTACTTCCCAAGTGTTTATAAAAGCTTTAGATTTGAAAGATTTAACCCCAAAACCCTAATGTTTCTCTCTAGAACGAACTTAGCAGCTTGGAGGCTCTTAACTGTGCTTGAATGATGAATAAAATGGCCGAGTGAAGGGTCATATTTATAGAGTTTAAGGAGTGAAACTAACTCATTTAAAATGAATAAATAAATTATTAAAAATGAATAAATTTGAATTATCTGTGTCAACAGATGCCTAGAACTCGGTAAAAAACGTTCAAGAACGAGTCAAGGTTGTTGGGGGTTGTTTTTAGTTCAGAATTCTACGAAAATTAAAAAATTGGTCATTGGAGTCGATATATCGCCTAGAGTAGGCAATATATCGCCCCTACCATGATCCCGAGGGTTCGTGGCTTCGTTCGTGCGAAGTCGACGTATTTTCCCTATCAATCATAGGCGATATATCGACCCTTATAGCTGTGATATATCGGCATACACTGATATTTCAAACACGTTTTTTCACATTTCAGGATAATTTGAAATTGATTAAAACTACTTTGACTGAGTAAAACGTGATCCTAATAGATAATGGAATAATCTAGAGCTTCTAGATCTTTCTTTTAATTAAACTATTCATCAAAAATACTTAAATCCTTAATAAACATGGTTGTGACAAGTGTCACGTTCTTAATTATTCTATCTAAACCTTAGGTTATAATAAATAATATTCTTAGGACTATATTCATTAATCAAACCTTATGATAAAATTAATATTTATAAACCATAGGTTAAACTTATAAAATCAAAAACTATTTCTACGAGTTTCTAACTAAATCCCGTCACGAACCAATATTCATGAAAACTAAAATTATACAGCTACTACTACTACTACTGCTGCTGCTACCACTATCTAGCTAAGTAAAATTTCGGGACGCTACATTTTTAAATTGATTTGATGTAGGATTATACAATGACATAATAAAATATAATAAATAAATAGTAAAAAAATCACTAGCTAATTAACATTTTGAAAACCTTAACAACATGAGACTCAAACTTAGGATTATTTTTTATACGTTAATTATAGAGTATTCGACAATCTTGAAAAGAAAAATTAATAATAGGGAAATTGGTGGTTAAAGTCCCCGTTCTTTTAAAATTGTAGTATTTAAGTCCCAAATCTTTTCTTTTTTTGCATCAATAGTCCCTAACATTTATGGTGAATCCTCATTTTAACGAATTGTTAAAGGTGAGGAAAATGTGCACCAATTGTATGACAGAATGTACTTTTGCCACAAAAAAAAGATGGGGAACTTAGATGGCGTTTGGTTACAAAATAAAAATAGAATGGTAATTGTAATGGTAATGGCAATTGGAACATGAATTGAATGGAATGAAATTTTCATTCTTTTGTTTGGTAGAGACTTTAGAATCAGTGACTGAATAATGATTACTATGTTTGATATACTTTGGAATTGAATTAACATTATTTTGACCAAATTGCTCTTACTCTCACCTTGAATAATTTTTTTTATCAAATTTCTATTATTTTGTGATGTTAGTTTTTATTATATACCAAAATATTATATTTTATTTGAATTTAGATTTTTTTTACTAAAGTACCCTCATATACAAATTAAACAAATAAATAAAAATAAAATTCTAATTATTAATACTTAATATACAAAATTTATCATTTAAAAAATGTGAAATGAATTTTGTTTATTAATATAAATATGTAAGTATAATTTTATTGAATTTTATTATATTTGTTTATTATATTTTATTAATATAAATACGTAAGTATAACAAATAAAATAATAAAATTACATGTTGTTAGTATAATAAAATATCAAATAATTATTACACTAAAAGAATAATAAAAAATGTTACTTGTTTATAGTTTTTTTTTTCTATCTCAGAGATATTATATAAATATAGGGAGCGACTACAACGTATACATTTTTTTGATAATATATGACAATATACATTGTAGTTGTTTAGAACATCCCGCAAATTTTAAGAAATTCTGAATAGTTTACGAAGCCGAAAACATGGTTCAAACTGTCAAATTTTACACACGTACACAAAAAACAGGCAAGCGCGGAACAAACAATTTACACACTGTTTTCGGTACCATAAATTATTCATAATTTATTGTAAATTTGTAGGATGTTCTAGATAGCTACAATGTACACCGCCATATAAAAAAATTTGGGATTATATTTATCCAGGTGCCAAAGCAACTGGATAAATACAAATCAATACAAACAATTGTTTGTATTGATTTGTTAAATCCTTTAGGTAAAGACAAAGCAATTGATTTTGATACACATAGAGTTGGTGTTGTTAAATGTAGTGGGGTTGAGAGCAAAGTGGAAGATTTAGGTAAAGGTGAGTTGAAAAAGTCTGTAGGAGATATTCGGGAGTTAGATGAACCAAGTTCATCAATAGGTATTTGTAGGTTTAAATGTGGAGGTGATAGCTCAATTATTATGGAATGCAAAAGGAAAAAAGTTTTTGGTAATGGGGAGGATTACTATTTTTTGGTAGGTTAAAATTTGATTATTATTATTTTTTGTATTTATTGTATTTATAAATTCCTGGAATAAAAAATTGAACCTAATTGCTTGTTAATTTTGAGATTGTAGAAGCCTAGAGTTTGTACGATTAACCAAACATCTTCAAAGTTGTTGGATGTGAAAGTAGGAAGCCAGTCAGTGTCTGGTAGCATTGGTGGGCCTGTTGATTGGAGGAAAAAAAATGGCAGATGTGTAATTGAATACGTTTTGTATTTATTTGTTGTTGTACCTTGTTGTATAATTAACTAGGTTATTTGAGTAGGGTAAGAGTAAATCACAGGCAACTCCACGTGAAGATTTTGTTTCTGATGTTCATATTGGGCAGAGCCAAAGCATAGGTCCATTTAAAATATGCACGCCCATAGTGGATGATGATATAGCCAAATTAATATAATATATGTTTGATGAAACTTTAAATTCGGAGTAAGTATATTTTTTTTCCATTAATTAAGAAAAAAATTGTTTGCATTCAAAATATTATTATAAATTGGTTTTTTTTGTTACAGTGAGACATTGGTAGACACGTGGTTTAATCATCTTACGCGTGGTTTGGTTTGAACATTAATTCTGTCCTGGTATTTTTATTAATAGATAGGTATGGATTGATTATGTTAAACTATTTAGTTAGAAATTTTCACTTTATTATGATTTTCCCACCTAAACTAATATTCATGCATTCTAAGGGTAGATTTCTAATGTTTTTTTTGCTTTGAACGTAGGTGTTGAATGTAGTATGTGAGATGAACACACATAGAGAGCATTAAGTTTTAACAGACAGTCGATCGTCATGGTATTTGAATATTAGAATGATAGTGAGTTTTGTTCATGTAGCAAAATTATGGCCAATATATGAGATAGCGAATTAATACGAATATTTTGGACTAGCAGTGCACGGGAATTAGTATTCAAAACTTATTTCCTCAAAGTGGTCGATCTGATTCAGCTTGTAAAAATTTTATTGGAGATTTAAATTTATGTGGGAATGTATGTTTATGTGTGGTATTCTTGAGTATTTTTGGGTTTTTTTATTAGTTGAATATTTTCTTATTTTGCATATTAAGATTCCAGTTCACAATAAGGAGATGCAACATTGGGTTCTCTTTATTGTCCATGTAGGTAATGGGGTTGTTGAAATATGTGATTCATTGCTGCTAGGGCACAAAGAATGATTATCACATTCTCTTGTTCCAGTGGTGGTGAGTTTTTAAATTTATTCTGGTTCTGTAAGTTTATTTTTTGCTAAGAGTAAAATTAAAGTGGGATGTTAATTAATTGGAGAAGGTTTTCTATTTCGAAACTGATAGTGTAGTATCGGAGTACCATTACAGATGATGTTATCTTGTTTTCTCCATACTATAGTTGCAACAACTTGATTTAGTTCTCCGAGATGAGTTATCAAGGTGGAAGGGACAAGTGAAGTCATTCACAAGTTTTAAGGCTTTCACTAATAATGAAGTTGTCCAACTATCAAATGGACATGATTGTGGTATCCATGCGATAAATTGGATGGCACAACACAACCTTTCTAACTTCAAATCGAATGGTGTAAGTTTTTATGTCATATTTTATTAATTTTTAAATATGTTGGTTATATCCAGTAGTTGATGTGTTTTTTTTTTTGTTATTTGCTTGACAATCATCAATTTTTTTTTAAAAGTATAACTCGGATGATGAGCGGGCTCGTATGGCTGTTGGTTTAGTGACATTTGTTCACAACAAAGTTAGGCAGCAGGTAATGGCTGCAGCAAGGACAAAGACAAGTTCTGCTCGATGTCTAGGGAAATAGGTTTGATCAATAGTGTTTTTTAGTGTGAGGGGTGTTATGAAAAATATGATTAATGAGGTATATTGTAATGGTCAGGCTATATGCCATGGCATATCCTTTTGAGATAATTTCTTAATTGTGATATACTTTTACTTGTTAGTGGACCTGTTTAATTTTAGCTTGATGGCCTTATCTATATGTCAATGACATGGGCTGATCTGATGTTAATTATGTGTAGATAAGTGCGATATTAAAGTAACTTTAGTAAGTATGAGATTTACAGTAATTGTCTTTATTATTTACATTGTCAAAAAAAATTGTTGGGGTATAAATTATATCTAATTTTCAAATGGTGTGGTACACATGTTTGAAGAATATGTATAATTTTGATTCGGAGTATAAATTTAATATTAATTTTAACAATACTAATTTGGGCGATGTTGCACAATATTATAATTGGAATTAAAATGAACAATGATCAACCAGTCCCTAATAAAATAACATAACCAAGATAGTGACACTTATAACATATAACCGTTTTTCATAATTTCAAGACAAATAAAATTAAATAAAAAAAGTATGAAGGCATATCATAAAATTCATGTTCCATTATAGAGCTTTACATGTTTGCCCACTCTAATTAAGAATAAATCATTTATAAATACAACCCTATCCTATTTCAAAATAGTCTCAAGACAAGTATCATGGCATAGCATAACAATGCTTGTTAGTTGTTATGCAAATTTTGCGAACATCGATGCCATTAATGATGATGAAATGAGGACATTGTTCCCGGCTACAGTAAATGTTGGGTTAATGAGATTATACGGCCCTGTAACGCTCTACTTCCTTAGAGTCGTTACTGTGTGAGTTAAAAATGTGCTATTAGCTCGCTAATTGAGGTTTTAGTTTAAAAGTGTGACTAAATTGAAATAAAACTCATTTAATGACATTAATTATAAAGATTTGGACATTTATTGGAACCATGAAATGTTATACATTCGGGATCCCAAAACAATCTTTAGAAAATGTATTACAACTCAAAATATACATACGGTCGACCTAAGCGACAAAACAAACCATTACAGTACTTTTCCCAAAATAACCCTGGTTGTGGCAGCCAGGTAGGCCGAACATGTATCCATCACTCCACGCTCTCCGTAATATGGTTGGTCAACTTTTCCTTTGCCCTTACCTGCACCATAGAGCACCCGTGAGCCGATGCCCAGCAAGAAAACTCAACGCATAACAACTCACATATATAAGTGTACAATATACACCAAAACAGTCAACAGATTAAACACGCATCGGCCTACGCCGACCTAGATGCTTTACCAGACCCTGGGTTTGCGGTCTTCACCGAGCAAGTGGATACAACACCATAGGAGGGTCTCGCCCTAGCGGCCTGCACTCAGCGTGCTCAACGCCAATCCCGGCCCCTTGCCGTACCTGACTTCTTGCCGTTTTTCAGCCTTCGCCGTTCCCAGCCCTCACCGTTCATTCATAAATATGCATAACACAACATAACATACACAAATATTCATACATATATTAAACATAAAAAATAGGGCCATGCCTTGAAACACAAACAATAGGGCCATGCCCTGCTCTATGGGTACAATAGTTTTCTTACCTGTGTCCCGAGCTGATAAGTCAATGCGATCCCGAGCACAGTCCCGTAATCCGAGCCTCATTGAAAACCTAGTCACAACGCATTCATAATAACCATTCATCAAGCCTTAAACCAATTAATAACTTCATAATATTAATCTAGCCTCTGGGACCTTGGATTCTACTACTCTGGGTAGTAGGATCCTTCCCAAGCCTTAACGTTTGGGTTCCCGAGCTTAAAACCCTCAAATAGCCATTATTTCACATTTGAGCCGCATCCCAGCCCCTTAAGGGTCGTGGCGCGCTTAAGTCAGAGGGCAAAACCCCCCTTCTGCTGAAGGACACGGGCCGCAGCACTCTAAGCCCTGCGCCGCGACGCCTGGGAAAATTTCTGAGGCCCCCAGGCCTCTACGTTCAAGCGGGCCGCGACGCTTGATGAACAGAGCCGTGGCTCGAGTCCCGAAACCCAGAATTTCCCCATGCATTTTACGAGTTAACCTCCCTAAAACTTACCAATTTCGAGCATTAATCCTAGAATTCAGCCTAGGATTCATATCCAAACAACATAACTGATACAAACATCCAAAAAACTCAACATAACCCCATCACAACCTAAACTTAACACTTAAATTCAATCACACTTGAACCTAGGCCATCATACCAAAAGTTACAGCAAAATACTTAGAGAATTCAATACATAATTCTTACCTTTGTAATAGTTTCGACCTGAGCTATTTCCCCAAGTCTTCAAGCTTGTTTTCCTCAACAGATCCTAGCTTTAAATCCTCAAATTCTTTAGCCTAGAATCCTCCAAGTTTCATAAAAAATCTCCAAGCACCATAGAGAGGGAGAGAGAGCCGAATATGAGAGAGAGAGCTGAGAAATCCTGTTTTTCTTCCAAGTGGTTCTAGAGTTTCAGCTGCCCAAATGTTTAAGTCTACTCCTTAGCCAAAAAGTCTAAAATACCCTTAAGACAATCTTAATCCTATAATGCCACCATGGGAAATTCTGTCAATTGCCACATTCCGCTAAATCTTCGAGTGTTCCTATTTAATCCCGACATGCCCAAATAATTGCTAAATTATTATCTGTTACCCGATATTCTCGAACACCAACAATGTTCACAAAATACCCCTAGGCTCTTCCCGAGCCGGGTATTCGACCCCGCTAAGACTATTTAGCTAATCCATTTCCTAGGACTGTCTCGGATCGCACACCACAAATATATCACCACACCCTCGTGGTATCAATCACAATGCACACATATATCACAATTCTGCCCTCAATAGGCTAAAATTACAAATATGCCCCTAATAACCAAATGGGGCCCACATGCATATTTTAATTCACCTAAACATGCATTTCTAATCACATAATCATTTAATTCACATATTAACATAATTAAATCAATTATTGCCTTCTCGGTACGCTAATCAAGGCCCTAAACCTGATTAGCAAATTTGGGACGCTACATGCCCAATCCTCTTTGTGTATCTAATAGGTGGTAATTCAATTCCACCAATCATCGTTGGCTCCTTGTTCTTATCCTGACTAAAGATGAACAACCCACTTTTATTTATGTTGAGTCCTTTGTTTTCATTTGACCACACTTGTGTGAGTTTTGTATCAAATTTCCATTGATCTTGAAATCCTGGTATAATATACGAGGTCATCGATGATCCCATCCATACACCGATATAAACAATTTTGTTCGTATAAGCAAAGAATTTGGTACTTGATACACCTCTTCCTCCCAAAATCATTGAATTCCCATGTAATCCAATGTTATATACGTCAATCAAGTCAACAGGGAGGTTAAATGATGTCCCATTTTGGGCCCTCTTATCAAATAGATATATCTTGTACTTGGTTGAGTATATCTCATCCACACCCACCATTGTCACCCTAATTCATTTAAAAAAAAATAAGTATGTGCAAATTGATTTTTATTATGAATAGACACTAAATTTTACACCATTACCTAGATGGATATGAATCGATCATTCCATTGCTCTCAGTGATTGTTTCTATCCCTTTCAATTCTCAGGTAAAAGAAAGAATGTTAATTTTTGAAGCTATGTTTGCTCCAAAATCCCAATGTTGTAACTCTAATCCGACAACTTAATTAGATTATGGAAGATGTTCTTTATTAATAGACCCAAATCTATACTTTGTAAACAATTATTGTTTCTCAAATTTTCCAGTTTTGTACTATTAATTAATATGAGTAGTTGTGGTCAAGTTCAATAGAATAACATGTTTTCCAATCCATGTAACAACCAAAAATAATCATTGCTTCCTCTAGTTATTTAACAATTAGAAGGTTGAAATATCAGCTACGTAGCTCGATCATTGGTTTAACTTTTATATGGTTTAGAATAACACAATAACTGCCAGTAAATAAATAACAATTATCGACCATATTCAACATATCACCATACCAATTTCTTTTAATCAACAAAAGAGAGGACTTTATGCATATTTTTCATTGTAATGAAATTTAATCATATAAACTTTGTCTCTCCACCAAAATTTCCATCACATTTACTGTAATAAACCATTTCAAATTGAAAGTAAAAGAACAAAATTTACATATTTTAAAATTTTAAAAATTACAACTAAAGTAAAAACATCTCATTTAAAATAATTTAAAACTAATTAAATCCTCAACAATGGAAAGCTTTTTCGTAATTTTTTCAATTGAAATTAAGTGACGTTTACTATTCTTTCCAAATAAAAACTACTCCAATACATTATGTAAAGTGTAGAACCAAAACAAAAATTAGGTACATAAACTATAAAATAATTGATAAATTGTGACTTAATATAAAACTTAAGTCAACACATTCATCTGCTCCAATACATTCGAATGCCTTCTTCTTCTGCCTCTTCTTCTACATAGCCACATAACTAATGCATTCTCAGCATTTGATCATTGTTTGCCTATCTTTAAAATTCACAAAATTACAAAACAAAGTTAACAAACTTGGGAAGCTTTCTCCATTATAAAATCTATTATTTTGTTCAATGAAGACGTCAAAATTATTGCACCTATAACCTTCTTATCAAACTCTCGCAGTATCTAATAAAATTGAAACAATATTTATTAGTAAAAAAATCTTTTCATAAAAAAACAACAAAGAATTAAACATTCATTTACACTAACATATAATGGTCTTATTCGAATAGGTACTCCAGGAACAATCTTCCACCACATCATATGCTTTTTCACCTAACACTCCCTTCACATATTCTTGTAGAAGCATCATTGTGACATACACACTGCAATCATAATCAACACATTTATATTGATGGGAACTTGGCTCGCATAGACTAAAATGTGTAAAAGAAAAATCGGATCTGTAAACTTTATTGAACTGTCACTGAATGCATTGTCCATGGAGCATAGCTATTAACAAAAGAGTAGAGTAATTTCAAAATTGATCAAAAATAGACAGTAAAAAAATTATCAAACATTTATCAAAAATGATATTATATTGTGATTCAAAAAACTTTAGAATTAATACAAACCATCACCATAATTATGCCAGCGCATAAGTAATAGGAAGGAAACAAATCGATTATTGTTAGAAATCAATGCCTTTTAGCAAGCAAAGGGACATAAATTGGCAGATAGACATCAATAAGAATTACTCAATTCTTGTAACGATAAAACAAGAAAGCATAAATTCTATTCATAAATGTAGTCTATTTAACCTTTTCCAGCTGACCAACCTCTCCACACCATTGAAACAATTTCCTTTGGTTACTTATAGTACTATAACATAAGCGATCCAGCTGCTAAAATACAAAAACAAACAAGAATCAACGTGACGTACAAAAAGAACAAGAAAATTCAATTAATTAATACAAACCAATAAAGGTGTCGGGATCCACCAGAATCTCTTCTTCTTCCCATGCTTTTACACCTCAACTGCTAATAAAATATCAATCATACAGGTCACAACCTTCAACATTCAAAATTTTGCCACATTTGATTCATTGTAAGTAGAAGCCTTAGTTGACCAACTTCAAAATTATTAAATTATTTAACATGTTTACTCTTGCACTAAAAAGTTGTTTATCTCCCAAACTCAAAAAATCAGGCCTCCGCCCAACTACTTTGTCTCCCAAGAAAACTATCTCCCTAGTACATCAAAATAAGTACAAAGAATTATATCATCCATTCAACATATAACATTGCCAAATATTTAAATATAAAGCAATGAAACACTTACTCCGGAGGCAATTTTGAGTCCATCACATAGTTCAACAACATTTTCTCTGAATCGTTCAACAACTCCAAAGTTGACCACTTTGTACGACTTAATAGGCCTCCATGAATGCAATAACCATTCAAAGTATCCTAAATTACAAACACCACAAATTTACCAGATTCTACGATCATTCCAACTAAATGTATTCATCTAAATTTGCTACACCAAAATCAAAAAATATTAATCAACAATACCACCCCAGCAATTCTATCAACTTCGCTATCTTCAATGTCATACATATCACAATCAAAACCACTACCTCCAAATTTCAAGTGCCAATTTATCTTATCATCAGTCACCGAAAATGAAATTCTATCACAACATTTGCTCCCACTAACAATATCTATTAATTTTTCCAATTACAGACATAAATCATTCCCTTCTAGACAACCAAGCCAATTATTACTCAATGACACTTTTTCACTATCATTAGATGCAACACTCTTCTCCCATCCCTCTTTAGGATCAAATAAAATATTCTCATTCAAACTATTACCATCAACACCATCAGCCTTTGAATTATTCATTTCTAGAGTAAAAGTACCAACATTGGAAAGCCCCTCTCCAATTTCTACACCCTAATCAACCAAAGGAAGAACCCCAGACACATTATCAACTTCGCTTCTCTCATTGAGATCAACTAAACAAAACTCCTCTGACTCAACTTGCGAATTTCCTGCTTCATTTCCTTCACTTCACCCTTATGTGAATTCAATGCAAACAAAATGTCACCTAACTTTACCTCATATATCCATAGTTACCTACAATAACAAAGAATTTATTTCCATATTTATTAAATAACCATTTAAATCGGTTATCGACATTTATGGATTATCATGGTGTTACAATAAAATTACAATTACTTCACCAAAATATCAGCTTCCGCCAACATACGACGAAACCGCCAAATGTAATGTCTTCTACTAAATTCGTCAATATATAAAAAAATTCAGATCAAGAAAACATAATGATACTTCCATGACAAAGCCTTAAGCACAATTATTAACGCACCACAAATTACCTATTTTAAACTAATAAAATACATACAAACAACAACTAAAAAAACAACACAAAAAACTGGAATCTAAATTATGCAACACAAAAAATAGTATCACGAAACCTACTATGATTAGCCATCCTTTTTTAGAATTAAGCAAAAAAACCTAACAACTAGGGACCAAAAATAGGAACACAATCCTCAGAAAAGCCTAACAAAACTTTTAAATGTATAGATACTGGTTATTAATGAACCTCATTGGACAATGAAACTTCCACCTTCATGAGTGGAGAGGAAGAGCCCTTCACGACTGGAGTCTCACAGCCCTTAATCTCAATACACGAATGAAGTCTCAGTATAACAAAAAATAAAGCATACAACTATTCCTTTTTTTCACTAAGCGTAGAGATATTTCAAAATTAGTAAATAGTATATGGAATTATCTCCTACAAACTAGCCTACATTAAATTCTATTTCTCAATCCAAGTGGACAAATAATATACAACTATAACGTCTCCACCGGTGCAGACTTTTTAAGGGAATGAATAAGAGAAAAATTCTATATATATATATATATAAATTACTGTTGTAAATTAGCGTTGGAGAGTGGGATACATGGTATAACAAAAATTGTGATGGAATAAATGACTTTTCTAGTGATTTGATTTAGTAAGAATTTTTAATGGAAAAACTATTCCAATGATAAAATGCAAACCAGACAATTGAATGATTCACCTTTAGGAATAGCAATTCCATTAAATGCTACAAGAACATGCTATTAAATAATTAACTCATGTTCCTGCTCTTATTACTAGAGGTATAAATGAGGTGTTGTTGGCTCCATTTACACCTATGGATATCAATCAATCAAGTTTTGAATTCGATAGCATCAGATAAATGTCCAGGAGAGGATGGTATGTCAGGCATGTTCTACAAACAAAATTGGAATATAATTGGTCAATCAGTGACACAAGCTGCTTTTACCATGCTCAATGAACCCACACAAATAGCCCTTGTTAATTCTACTTTGATTGTAAAGATTCCACAACCAACTTTACCTTCTCAGTTTCGGCCTATAAGCCTATGCAATGTGCTATATAAAATAGTATCAAAGACACCCTCACAAAGGCTGAAAAGTTTTTTCCCGATTAATATATCTCCTCACCAAAGTGCTTTTGTACTAATAAGCTCATCACAAATAATATTTTGGTTGTGTTTGAATTAATTCATGCTTTGCAACATAAAACAACTAGCAAGAAAGGTTATGCTATCATGAAATTAGATATGTCCAAAGCCTATGATATTGTGGAGTGGCCTTTTTTACAAGCTATGCTAGTGAAGTTAGGATTGAACCACACTTGGGTTAATCTGATTATGAGCTGTGTGACAACGGTCACTTACAAACTACAGGTCAATGGTTAAATTACAGGAGCTCTAAAACCACAACGATGACTTCTCCAAGGTGATCCGATATCCCCCTTTTTATTTCTTATTATAGATTTTGCACTAAATAAATATGCTCCCTCAATTTCTCATTTACTATTCGCCGATGATTATCTCCTAATTTGTGAAGCTACTCAGTCCTACTGCAATAAAATTTGTCAGATTTTACTATATTATGAGGAAGCTTCAAGTCAGAAAGTCAGTTATGATAAATCCCAATAATCAACAGTACTTCTCACAATATGTGGGTATAAGTATAGGCGAGTGTCATGAGAGCTATCTTAGACTCCCAAGTTTTAGTAGTCAGTAAAAAAAAAAGAGATGTTTGCTTTTATCAAGGATAAATTTTGAGATTGCCTATCACATTGGAATGAAAAACTTTTCTCTTTTGGAGGAAAGGAAATCTTATTGAAGGCAGTCATACAATCAATTCCAACTTATGCAATGAGCTGTTTTAAGTTACCTAATGCATTATGCCGAGAATTAGAAGCTCTAATGGCTAACTTTTGGTGAGGAACAACTCCAACAAAAAAGCGAATTCATTGGCTATCTTGGAGTAAAATGTGTTTGTCAAAAGATCGCGGTGGTATGGGTTTTCGAGATCTTATATGTTTTAATCAAGCCCTATTAGCTAAATAAGCACGGAGATTGTTAATTGATCTCAATTCTTTAATGGCACAAATATATAAAGCTCGATACTATCTTAGAGGTACCTTTCTAGATGGACCAATTGGATATTGCCCTTCACAAACATTGAGAGCTATAATTTGGGGGAAGCAACTATTACAAAAAGGAATTCGATGGATAGTTGGCGATGGTGCTATTGTTGATGTTATGAATACCCCATGGATTCCCAGACCACATAATTTTCTACCAATTGTGTGTCGCTTCAATATACCATTCAAGGTGAAGCATCTAATTACAGACGAAAGAAAATGGAATGTTTCACTATTAAAGGAATTTTTTTTTGGAATAAGATATATATCAGATTCTATATATTCCTTTAAGTCCTATTCCAATGTCTGACCAGGTTAGCTTTTTATTATATCTTCCCACAGTGAACCTTTCTCTAAACTTAGATATCTTAACCATGATTTAAATAATATACCTTTCTCTATATGATATAAGATTTAATATTGATCGATTACAATATAACGTGTAATTCCATATTTATAAAAGCTACCTTAATTCTGGCCACCATTTTCTACCATCCATTTTTATTGCAGGGTCTTACATATGGAAAAGTCATCATCACATTTATATTTTGTTATTGTGGTCTCACACATTCTTATATCACACTACAACATTACCAAAACACTATTCTCTTCAACTCTAAACACCTCACTATACTTATATTATCAAAGTCACTCATCATCACTTCATAAAATTTTATAATTGTACGTTTATTCCTACACAATTAATCTTATAATTGAATATATATATATAAACAACTATTTATTTTACAGTTAGTTCACTCTTCTTTTAGTGAATTCTATGGTAGTATAGATCTAATGGCCACAATGTACAACCAGGCATCATGAATTAATTCTTTTAATTATTAGGGGGTTTAAGGTGTTTGCTTTGTGAGTATGGTTTGCAATGGCTATTACTTATTACAACTTCTACCATCTCATTAAATGTATATCGCTCCCAGGTATTTCTTGTTTTAGCTATTTATTTCAATTACACAAGTTCATTAACATATGCTTAATTATTTGTTTTAGATGTGTTGGCATTTTGAGGACAATGGGATCTATTCTGTTGAAAGCAGATATCATTTATCTTTATTTACAAGTGTTATTCCAACTTCTTCATGCACTAATCTACTCACTAAGTGGTGGCGCACTTTGTGGTCGTTAAAGCTCCCTAGGAAAGTCAAACTATTTTCTTGGCGTATGTGCCATGAGATACTTCCTATTGCTACTGCACTCCAATCTTGATACGTCCCTTGTTTGGCTTCATGTATCTACTATGGATCCCCAGACGATGATATCATCCATGCTTTATTTCTCTGTCCTTTATCCATTCAAGTTTGGAAATTGTACAATATTTGGCGCTTAATAAAGCATCGTCTACCTTGGAACATTGTTGAGATGTTGCAGTCTCTTCTGGAAGCTGTTTCACTACACCAATTTAGTTTGTTGCTGATCTATGCTTGGAGTAGTTGGGGTGAGCGCAATAATGCAAAGCATAACTCACAATTTAAAGCAGCCAAGGTCATTCTCCTTTGGGCAGATCAATATTATGAAGGTTGGTTAAGGATCCAAGTTCCTAAATTTCCTAGTATAGTGTCATCGATTGTGGGGAAATCAATTTTATGGCAGCCTCCTACTATTGGTTTGCTTAAGTTGAATGTGGATGCGACTATAAATGACGAAGAAGGCATTATTAGTATTGGTGCTATTGTTCGTGACTTCGAGGGATTTCCATTAGGATGTTTTGCCAAGTAGCTACCAGGATTACTTTCTCCTAAAGAGGCTAAAGCTTTAGTATTCTCTTATAGTTTACAGTGGTGCTTAGAACTTGGCTATCGTATTGCTTTTATTGAAAGTGATTCAAAATTGGTTGTTCATTCTACATTTTTTTTTGCCTTTGTCGTATCCCAATAAAGTTGTATTATTATAAACATTAGATCCTTATTATCTATCTTTTTGGGTGTTAGTCTGTCTCATGTGTTGCATATTTGTAATATTGCTGCTCATGAATTAGCCAAAGTTGCACTAAAGATAGAAAACGAGATTACATGGTTTGAAGATATACCACCATACATTATGGCCTGTGTCATTAAGGATTGAAATCAATGAGTAATTGGTTTTTCTCAAAAAAAATAAAAATAAAAAGAAAAAAAGAAATTGGCTCATACAAATACCCGATAGTACCGGAGATAGATTGGGTCAGTAGGCCCAAATCCAAGATAAAAGCCCAACTCAAGTTCTGTGGTCGGTAGGCGTGGTCGGTAGGCGTGGTTGGCTGGCAGGTCCAATTAAATTCTTACACCCTTCACCGTCCATTACCGAAGCTATAGAGAGAAGAAGAAGACGAAGACGAAGACGAGGAAGGAGAGAGAAGATCTCTCTCTCTAACAGCCATGGAAACCAGAATCTCTGCCTCTCTAGGCCTTCCATTGCCGGACCCAAACCACCATAACCCAAACTCAATACACTTTCCCAATCTCTTCACCCATTTCGCCGCCATCAACACCCATTCCCCCAAGCTTTTCGACACACTTCCTTTCGCCTCGGCCTCTACCGCACCTAGATCTCCAAATTGGTTCAGGCCCGCCACGAAAAACAACCCCAGAGTCCAGTCTCTCATGAAGAGCCTCACCGTCTTCGAGCGTGCTGTAATCGGAGCCGGCGCCGGTGGTATTGCCGGGGCATTCACCTACGTATGCCTTCTTCCTCTAGACACCATCAAAACCAAGCTCCAAACCCGAGGAGCCTCCGAAATGTACCGGAACGCGTTCGACGCCGTCGTTAAGACCTTCCAGAGCAAAGGTATTCTGGGGTTCTACAGTGGGATCTCGGCCGTGATCGTGGGCTCGACGGCTTCCTCAGCGGTCTATTTCGGCACCTGCGAGTTCGGAAAATCGATTCTCTCCAAATTCCCACAATACCCTTCTGTCCTGATCCCTCCCACGGCCGGTGCCATGGGCAATATCGTCTCTTCAGCGATAATGGTCCCCAAAGAGCTCATTACTCAGCAAATGCAAGCCGGTGCCAAAGGCCGGTCTTGGCAGGTTCTCTTGAGAATACTCGAAAACGATGGCTTTTTGGGTCTCTACGCGGGTTACTCGGCCACATTGCTGAGGAATTTGCCAGCCGGGGTTCTTAGCTACTCCTCGTTTGAGTACCTCAAAGCTGCCGTCTTGAGCAAGACGAAGCAGACCAATTTGGAGCCTTTTCAGAGTGTGTTTTGTGGGGCTCTTGCCGGAGCTATCTCGGCTTCAATTACCACGCCGCTTGATGTGGTTAAAACTAGGCTGATGACCCAACTCCAAGTTGGGGGAGCCCCTAAGGTGGCTTCTGCTGCCATGTACTCTGGGTTCTCCAATACAGTAAAGCAGATTTTAATGGAGGAAGGTTGGGTCGGGTTCACCAGAGGAATGGGGCCTCGGGTTCTTCACAGTGCTTGTTTTTCGGCTTTGGGTTACTTTGCTTTTGAGACTGCTAGGCTTACGTTGTTGAATCAGTATGTAAAGCAGAAGGAGCTGCAAGAGTTGTCTTTAGATGCTGTTCCCTCGAGTTGAGCTATCGTTTTTCCTGGTGACAATCTTTTTTTTTCTTTCTTTAATGCATTGTTGATCTTTTTTGTTGCGAGTTTCAGATTCATTGCTGTATAAATATTGAGATAATGGTCTCAAATAACTGTCATTTTAGTGGGATGTAGTTTGCGAATTTTGTATAAGCTACTAATATTTGGAATATGTTCTGCAAAATCATGGCGGATGACTCATATCAATACAAATCTGTTCTTATTACTGTCTTTTTCATAATGTGTAATTTTTATTGTATGTATAAAACTGATAGCTGCTTGGCTTGTCTGGAGACATAACAAATCAACTTTTATGTGTGAAAATAATAATGGCACAGAATATGTATGTAATTGGATTTGAAGCTACAGAACTCACAGTCTATTCTTTTTCGCTTTTATCTGAAAGCTCAATTTAACTGGCAATGCCGGGATTACAGTAGTGGATGGGATGTTGCGATTCTGATGTATCCATGTTCGTTCGAAACAATGTCTGTGTTTTATTCTGTCAGGCACGTGGTTTGAGGTTGGAGTTCTTGACTGCATTACATAGCAATTGCTGTAGTACTTTGTCCCCAAATATAGCAGGGTTTGAAGGAGAAAAAGGGTGTTGCTATAGTTTTCTGGTCCCAACTATTACAGTGTTAGGCAGAGAGCCCAGTTCCCAAAAACAATGTTTGAAACAATGGTTTGGCTTCAGATAGTTGTTTTACTTTTATCTAGAGATACGCATTTTGGATATCGGTTGGTGATTTTGGGTTGAAATGGCTATAACTGAGAAAGGGTTAGATGGTTGATTTTCTTGTGTGCACTTTTTTTTTTTTTTGAAATGGAACAAATTCATTCAAGCTCAAGAACAATTACAAACGAATAGCCAAGTGATCTAAATAAGCATGACTAGCAACAAGGGGAAGATCCCCATTCCACAAAGCACTAGCTTTAGAAATCAAAGTTAAATTGGCTAAAGAGTGAGACAATCTAATGTCTCTTTGACAGAAAAAAATAAACCAGAAAAAGGAGACGAAGTAGCAAGACTTTTGATATTGTGGATGAGCCCATCAAGGTCGTTGCACCCTTAGCACCATTAGAAACCATCTGGATAGCAGCAAGGCAATCTGACTCAACTGAGAAATTGTTGTAGCCTTGTTGAACACCAGTCTTAATTCCCTCACGAGTAGCTAGCAATTCAGCAGTAGTAGCATCATAAGGGAAACCCAGAAAAAGTTTTTAGCTAGCACAATCTGCCCATCATGATTCCTAACAGCAATGCCAAGTCCACAGCAGCCTGCAGACATTGAAATACCAGTTTCCACATTGATCTTTGAGTATCCAACCTCAGGTGGCTTCCATTTGGCTGCACTTCTTTGAACAGATCTCTCCTTGTGAGTTTTTGTACCTGCAGCACCATTCAATTAAGTCACCAGCTCGAGGGGCAGCTTTGCCATGGACAACATTATTTCTAACGGTCCAGATCTGCCAAGAAATAATAATAAGCAATTTGAACTCGTCAGTAGTCAGGCAGTGATTGAGATTAAGGAAGAAGGTCACAATATCATCATTGAAACAATCCTCTAATGCTTCCAGAATCCGTTCAGCTTCCAAATTTGAGAGACAGTTCTACTGTGCCAAATTGCATGCATAACATCCTCTTGTTTCTCGCCATTGCACCTGGTACATAAAGGATTCACTTGGACACCCTTGCAAAACAAAATCTGGTTAGTGGGTAGCCACAAGTGGCCAAGTTTCCATAAAAAGTCTGATTTTTGGGTGCACTCTCAAACTCCATACAATTTCTTCATGTCTGATGCTGTAGCTTTCTTATTCAAACTAATGGTCACTTAGTACCCACTCTTGACACAATACTCACCATTCTTAGTATAGTGCCACTTAATTTTTCTCCTGCAGCCCCCAATTTCAAGTCAATAATGAAGAGGTTTTCTGGGATCTCAAGTTTGTCATAAATCTTGAAAGTGGAAGGCCTAGGATTTCATGGGTCCTCGATGACTCTCACCCTATTACCGTCCCCCCTCTCCATCTATAGCCCCGCAAAATAATCTCCTTTCCCCACATGAGGCTTCGCCAGACAAAGGAAGCCTTAGACCCACATTTGGCCTCCAAAACATGACAATCCGGGAAGCAAGTCTTTTATTAAGAACTTTAAAGAGAATTGAGAAACCTAATGCATCTTTAAATTTGTTTAGCAAGCAAAGCTTGACTGAAGAACTCCAAGTTCTTGAATCCAAGACCTCCTTCCTCCTTGGGCTGGATTTTCTTGTGTTTGATATTGATAATATTGTTCTTATGGAGCTGGATTATATGCTTTTTTGGGTACGTTTACTTGCAGAAGTTGCGCTTAAATTATAATTAAAGCAGTCTTGTTATTTGAACTGGTATCTCATGTGAAAACATTGATCATTTTCATCTGTATATAACATTCGACAATTCCTCTAAAAGTCAGCTTACAGCCAATTTGACAGCAACATATATATATATATATACACACACACATGTGTTATAAGTGTATATGCAAGTTGCTAAACAAGAGAGCTCTTAATATTTGGATCTAACTGATTATATCAACACAAAGAGAATTAAAGACTTTCAACATTTGAAATCCAAAGTGGCATGTTCTAGCTGAAATTGCTTCTAGGAGTCAAAAATGGTGGATCATCAGAACTAGCACTCCTAGCGCGGTCTCCATCATAACTCGGTGCCTCCTCAGAGGATTCAGGCATAACAGGTCGAAGCCGGAGCTTTGGTTTCCTTGCTGGCAAAACGGGAAGTGGTGCTTCCCCTTTGAGAATCCTGGCAGCTTCGTTGATCGTTGGCCTCTTAACATGGTTTGGATGCACACAAGCAAGTCCCACAATGAGCATCCTCATCAACTCCTCACTGTTAACTTTTCCCTTCAGCCTCACATCAGCAGCATCAATCAATTTTCCTCTCTGCCACATATCCCACGCCCAATCAACCACCGCCGTTCCATGTTCATCCACAGGCCTCCGCCCGGTTACCAACTCTAAAACAACCACGCCAAAGCTGTACACATCCGTTTTCGAAGTAGGCACGCCTGAGTAGACATATTCGGGAGCAAGATATCCCATTGTTCCGGCCGGTATGGTGGCGTTTCTTGTGTGAGCACTGTGTTCATACACTTCCGCCAGACCAAAATCACCAAGTTTGGCATTGAACTCTTCATCTAGCATAATGTTACAAGCCTTAACATCTCTATGAATTATTTGTCTCTCACATTCTTCATGCAGATAAGCAAGAGCAGAAGCGACCCCAAGAACTATATTCAGTCTCTGCATCCATGAAAGGACTATGGCCGACTTAGTTTTCTTGTGGAGAACTTTGTCAAGGCTTCCATTTGACATGTACTCATAAACCAGAACTAACTCAGATCCCTCGCAACACCATCCTTGAAGTTGAATCAGATTCTTGTGCCTTAAGCAACCGACCATTGTGGCAAACTCGGTGGTGAAAGGATTGCGCCAACAATCAATCCCACTAACTCGTTGAAACCTTTTCACAGCAACTTCACCATATGGAAGAGACCCTTTATAGACTGTTGCAGAGGCTCCTTCCCCGACGATTCGGTTTCGATCGAAACCCATCGTAGCTGATTTAATTTCTTCGAGCGACAATCTTGCTGGGACTCTATTGGTTTGAATCCTTCTAGCAAAACTGTCCACTCTGGTTTTGGCAACAAGTTTTCTCTTCTTTATCTTTATGAAGCTTATCACAACAACAATGGCAAAAATGGAAACGACAAACGCAGATAAGCCTCCCACACCAAGAACAATCTCTCCTACCTTCAGTTTACTTCCATCAAAGAAACTCTCATTGTTATTTTCCATAACCGAGTCTTCTGGAGAGCATATAAAACAATCTCCTTCTTCAACAGTATCCATAGGAACAAGTGAGCTATGAAAAATCTTGAAACGCCATTTATCAACCACATGGAGTGCAGAGCCTTGGCCATTCGAACTAGAGAAACCAACGTACATAAACTCCTTGAGTAGACTAGAGAGATCAATTCTGGCAACCAGAGATGGGTTCGGAGGCCGTACGGGAGAGTATCCAATCCAAACCCGAATCATCTTCATGGGGTTTCTGTACTCAATCCAAGTCCTTATCACTTTCCCACTTGTCAAATCCACACCTCTCGGGGTGATATCGACGGAGGTGACTGAAACGACACTGTTGAGGTCGATCCCGATATGGTTTCCGTTAATGTCTCCGAGCAGAGGGTCGAAACTGGTATCGTACTCTACAGCAAAGAACGAATCTTGAAAATCGAAAGCCGGTCTTGGAAGACCGATGTGACCTTTAGAGGAGCTGAAAGAATCGTCATTCGGAGCTATGAGGAAGGAGATGCCGTCGCCGGAGGAGCAGAGCGGAGAGGTTGAGATGGAGAAGGAGAAGACGGAGGAGAAAGACACGGTGTCGTTGGTTTCAGAGTCGACGAATCGAATTGGGTTGGCGTAGAGAGCTCCTCCGACGCCATAGAAAGCGGAAGAAGGAGTAGAAGAAGAAGAAGAAGAAGAAGAAAGGCAAGCGGAGAGTTCTTGAGTGAGAGTAATGGAGGAATTTCGAAAGAAAGCGTCGCCGAAGAGGGTTATGTTTTTGTTGTTTGGAGGGTGGGAAAACGAGGGAAAATGGAGGTTGAAGAAGGAGATTATGAAGATGATGACCCAGATGAGAAGGGAATGAGGTGAATGCATTATAGTGAAGAAGTGCGTGGTTTTCTCGGAAGAATTTTCTGGGAAAAGTGAGGAAAACAGTGTCATGGGAATGAGAATCCTGTTTTCTTAGCCGTTGGAAATTTTTGATTTCCAGTTATGCGTTATTTAATTTTATTTCAAATTATTAATCATGAAATTTGAATCAAATTATTCAAGATAAAAAAAAATGCTCACATTTGATTCAATTTGATCCTTTATATTTTACTAAATAATTTGATTCAACTTTCATAAATAAAATATTAAATTAATTATATTAGTGAATTAATTAGGTAAGAGAATAGTTAAACAAGAGTGTTAATAACTTACTCCACGGTGTTCCTTGTGGTATCTCGGGGCCGAAGATATCTCACTTGCTGTTTGCGGACGATTCTCTTTTCTTTCTGCAAGCATCGGTTTTGGAGTGTGAGAGATTCAAGCTGCTTTTGTCTTGGTATGGTTCGGCTTCTAGACAAAGGGTCAATTTTGAAAAATCGGCTGTTTGTTTTAGTCCGAACATTGAAACCATTGACAAGAATAATATGATAGCGGCGTTGGGGGTAGTAGGTGTGGATTGTCATGAAAAATATCTGGGTCTTCCTTGCTTCGCGGGTCATACCAAATCGGGGATGTTTAATTCTGTGCGTGATCGTATTTGGAAAAAACTTAATGGTTGGAAGGCGAAATCTTTTTCTATGGCGGGTCGTGAGGTTCTCATTAAAGCTGTTATTCAGTCTATTCCCACTTATACGATGTCGCTTTTCAAACTTCCTATGTCTTTCGTGAATAGCATCCATGGTATGTGTGCCAGATTCTGGTGGGGTGGTGATGACACCAAACAAAAGATGCACTGGTGTACTTGGGAGCGACTTTGCTGGCATAAAGAAGATGGTGGTATGGGCTTTCGGGATATACACCTTTTTAACCAAGCTATGCTAGCTAAACAAGCGTGGCGGCTCTATGATGACCCGAGTTCCCTAGCAGCTAAGGTTCTGAAAGGCTTGTATCACAGGAAAAAGCCATTTGGTTCTATGGTTAAATCTAAGAATGGTTCTTTTGTCTGGAAAAACATTTTATGGGGAAAGGAGTTGTTTGATGCTGGATTTATTTGGAGAGTTGGAAACGGTAAGGATATCAGAGTGTATGAAGATGGGTGGGTTCCTATGCCGTCACACTTCTTGGTTCTGTCTCCTAACCTTTTAGGTGAAGGAAGCACGGTTTCTCAACTCAGATCTGACTCGGGGGATTGGGATTTAGAGCTCATTCGTGATCTTTTTGCCCTTGATGAGGCTGCGGCAATCCTATCTATTCCTTGGCCATCTTCTCCGACTCAGGATAGACTAATCTGGGGTTATAAAACTTCTGGTCTTTATTCTGTCAAAAGTGGTTACTGGCTTGCTATTCGCAACCTGGGCGCAGGTCGTGCATCTTCCTCAGTCGGGTTTTCGGGGTGGTGGAAAAAAATTTGGTCTCTCAATCTTCCTCCGAAGGTTAAGATGTTCGCTTGGCAGATCTCTTCTAATTGGATTCCTACCAAATGCAACCTCACTAAGCACGGTTTATTGACAGACGAGGTATGTCCTATTTGTGATTCTCAGTTAGAAACTACTCATCATGCCTTATGGGGTTGCTCTTCTCTTGCTGACTGTCGTAATCTTAGTGATATCTCTTTGGGAGATCCTCTTGCTGTTTGTCCCGATTTCTATGATTTTATTCATCAGTTTCTGGACCTTTTGCCAATTGCTACCTTAGAGCTGATTTTGGTAATTATGTGGAGAATTTGGTTTAGGAGAAACAAAAAGGTGCATTATGATAAAATGATTGACTCAGACATTGTTGTTTCTTGGGGTCGTGACTTCCTTGCTAACTATCAGAGAGTAGATAAGCCTCTTGACAATTCTCTCACGTTGGGGAGCTCGTCATCCACGCTCATGGGCTCTTCTAGGTCGGCATGGGTGCCGCCCACTAGGGGGATTGTTAAGATCAATGTCGATGCTGCTCTTGATGCCCCTAATGGAAGATGTGGGTTGGGTATGGTGGCTCGTGACTCCACCGGTGATGTAATAGTTTCTGCTGTTTGGCACATTATGGGTACTTTCACTCCTGAAATAGCGGAAGCTCTAGCTTTAAAATATGCGGCCAACCAATGCCGCTTATTGGGTTTCCAAAATGTATGGTTTGAATCTGATTGTTTGAATGTGGTTTTGAAGTTTAATAACCAGGTTCCTTTGGCTTCTTCTCTGGGGTTAGTCTTAGCAGATTTTAGACTCAGTTTTTCAGTTTTCCACTCTGCTAGTCTTTCTTTCTGTGCTAGAGCCTTTAATACTGTTTCCCATTCCTTAGCTAAATATGCATTGTCAGAAGTTATTAGTAAGGTTTGGTGGCCTGGCTACCCTTCTTGTATCCATGATCTCATTTTATATGAGAAGAATTAATTCAATCAGTCTCCCCCTCACCTTCTCTTCAAGCTCTTTGCTTGGCTGGTGAGTCTTGGGGTTTTCTTCTCAAAAAAAAAAATTAGGTAAGAGAATAAATTTGTTAATTATGATGAAGATAATAAAAAATATATATGTGGGGTTTAGACACTTGATCCAGTATTAAGAAGACCAAGTCAACAATCAGGGTGTTTAAGAATCGCTATGTTAGTTACAACAGAATAAAGTGTCTTCATCTTCCTCTTGATTGAGATAAGTGTTGTTGGAGCAAGTCTCTATTGAAGAGTTGTAACATTAGTTTGTCTTATAAGCCTATAAGGTTGTTTCCTCATGTGGATATGGGCTCTCTCTCTCACCAAAAGCTAAACTATATGTAATTCATGTGTTATTTTTCAGATTTTTAATAACTTTGCTGTTTGATAAAATTTGTCATTTTGTTTTGCATTTCTTTGATTTAGTTGTTTCTTGTTTGGTGTTTGAGACACCACAATTGGTATCTGCAAATTATTACGAGGATTGTGCAAATATTTTGTATTAATTAGAATCAATTTTTTAGGGAAACAATGATACGTAAATATTTTGTTTTCAGATTTTCAGATTGTATAGTTGTATTATGCCTATCAATAGGCATTTTTCCAAATGAAAAAAATATACGATGCATGTTTTTCTCAAAACCCACATGGTATCAGAGCTTACCCAGTGGTAATCTCGTAGATCAAGCTTCGGTTGCCCCTTCCGGTGCCGGTAGCTTTAGTTTCAGCCGATTGGAGCATTGGTTGTCTTCTCCGGCATCGATAGCCCCTGTTCTTAGTAAAGTCCCATACCTCTAGCAAAATTAAGCCTCAGGCCCATCTACTATCTCCAGCCCAGTCGGTAATATCCAAGCCCAGTCGTTGATCTCATTAGCACAGTCGCACCCTCCGATCTCCAAATTGCCGGTAAGTGTTCACTTTCAACATGTCGGCATAAAAAGGTTCCGAAGCTTCCTCTTATCCCTCCTCTCTCACTCATTCGATTATTACAACGGGATCCTCCTCTCACAATGAGGCAATATCTTTAGTCACTAGGCACAAATTGAACGGTCATAATTACCTACAATGGTCCTAATCGGTAATGATGTACATTGGAGGAAAAGGAAAAGAAGACTATCTCACAGGGGAGATTGAAATTCCAAAGGTCGATGATCCTACGTATAAATCTTGGAAGGCAGATAATCACATGATTAAATCATGGTTGATCAACTCTATGAACAACGATATAGGAGAAAATTTTCTTCTATATTCCACAACCAAAGAACTTTGGGATGCAGTGAAAGGCTCTTATTCAAGGTCAGAAAATACATTTGAGTTATTCGAGATTGAAGCTGCGTTTTATGATCTCCGTCAAGAGGATAACTTGGTCACACAGTATTTCAACGCTCTCACTCGTTATTGGCAACAGTTGGACATGTTCGTGACCTATTCTTGGAAGTGTACTGAATACACTACTCTATAGCGGAGTATAGTGGATAAAAAGTGAACTTTCAAGTTTCTTCATGGCCTCAATAAGGATCTTGATGCTGTCTGGAGTAGAATTATGAGTATGAAACCTTTTCCCAAAGTCAAAGAAGCTTTCTTAGAGGTTAGGCATGAAGAAATTAGAAAAAAAGGTCATGATGGGTTCTCCTCAGCCCAACCAGAAAACCTCTGCTCTTGCTGCCCGGGGAAAATTTCAGGGTGCCAACAAAGACATTCGACAACAAAGGGGACGTCCTTGGTGTGAATTATGTCGTAGGCCTGGCCATTTTAAAGAAACGTGTTGGAAACTTCATGGGAAGCCTGCTGATTGGAAGCCCAAGTCATGGAAATGCTAAGATAAGGACAAGGAGAGTCATGGAAATGCTACTGCTATCACCGATCCCAAAGGTCAAGAGGATGGGTCAGGTTCATCACCTTTCACTAAAGGGAAATTGGAGGTACTCCAGAAACTCTTAAGCCAGTCGCAAACAACTTCATAGTCGGATGATAAGGTACAGGGTTGTTGGCCATGAAAGGTAATCATTCAATAGTTCTTATTGTCAATAAAAGATCCACTAATTATTGGATTCATGAAATAGGAGCTTCAAACCATATGACTGGAGATGCAAATATTTTTTTTTTGAATTTCACACAAGTCTAGAGCATCATACTGTGAAAATAGCAAATGACACATCCTCCAAAGTTGAGGGCTTGGGTTCAATGAAAATAAACTAGCACTTAACTCTTACTTCTGTTATCTATGTGCCTAAGCTAGATTGTAATATACTGTCCATTATTAAATTTACTAGAGACTACAATTGTGTGACTAAGTTTTATTCAAATTTGTGTGTGTTTCAAGAATTGGATTCGGGGAAGATGATTGGTAGTGCTAAGATGTGTTCTGGACTCTATATCCTACAAGATGACTCCCCAACCACCAACCTATCTCAAAAATTCAGTTTGTTTTCTTTAAATAATAAGTCTATTTTAAATAATAATAATAATAATCATGATATTATGTTATGCACTTTCGTCTTGGTCATCCAAATTTTAAGTATTTGTCAAAGATGTTTCCATCTTTATTTATGAATAAAAATCCAAACTCTATTTGCTGTGAAATATGTCAATTTTCAAAACACACTCGAAATCACTATCCTAGAATATCATATAAATCTTCCAAACCTTTTTCATTGATTCATAGTGATGTGTGGGACCCTTCACGTGTCAACAATATTTCTGGGCAAAAAATGATTTGTATCGTTTATTGATGATCATACAAGGTTAACTTGGGTGTTTCTCATGAAAGCAAAATCTGATGTTAGTGAAATCTTCAAAAAATTTCATTCTATGATTCAAACTCAGTTCAACACAAAGATTCAAATTCTCAAAACAGATAGTGCCAAAGATTTTTTCAATTCCATTCTCAGTCCTTATCTCACACAACAAGATATTATTCACTTAAGTTCTTGTGTGGATACTCCTCATCATAATGGAAATGCTGAATGGAAAAATAGACATCTCTTAGAAGTTGCTCGCTTCCTCATGTTTTCCACCAATGTTCCAAAATATTTCTAGGGTGAAGCTGTTCTTACAACTACCTATCTTATCAATAGAATGCCATCTAGGGTCCTCAAATTTCAAACACCGTGTCAAAAAATCTTGCAAGCATTTCCTCATACAAGATTTATTAGTCTTCTCAGCCCTAAGGTGTTTGGTTGCACAACTTTTTTTCACCATCGCTGTAACGACCCAAAATTACTAATAAGGCTTAAGGGCCTTGATTAGTGTGCCAGGAGGGCATAATTGTTTTATGTATGATTTAATGCATGATTATGTGATAAGCATGCTTATATGGTTACATGGATATATGAGATGCATGATTATGAGTATTAGTATGCATGTAGGCCCTGTTTAGCTTATAGGGGCATATTTGTAATTTTGGCCCGTTCAGGGCATAAATGTGATTATTTGCGATAAATTGTTGAGACCACATTATTATGTGGATATATTTGCAGTATATGACCCGAGACAGTCCTAGTGAGCGGTTTAGCGAAATAGTCACGGTAGAGATTTATACCCGACTCGAGGGAGCTTGAGGGTATTTTCGGGAATTTAGGAGATATATTGGAGATTATTAGACATTGGGTAAATAATTGGTGATTAATTGGATGATGGGATTTAAGTGGTAAATATTAGGAACACTTGAGGAATTTGTGGGAATTAGGGACAAATGACAATTTTACCCCTAGTTTAGATTAAGGTTAGCTTTCTTTTGGGAGGGCTTTATGGTCATTTTTTAGTTAAGGGTATGATCAGCTCTTTATGTTAGATTAATGTTGTAACACCCCAAGTTGCTAATAAGGTTTAGGACCTTGATTAGCGTGCCTGGAGGGCAATAAGTGAATTAATATGATAATATGTGAAATTAGAATGCATGTTTAGGTGGTATAAATATGCATGTGGGCCCCGTTTGCATGATAGGGGTAAATTGATAATTTTGGCTCGTTGATGGCATAAATGTGATAATTGTATTATGTGGTTTGTACCACGTGGGTGTAGTGATATTAATGCGATGCACGTGCCGAGACGGTCCTAGAGAGCTAGATAACTCAAAAGTCACAACGAGATTTTATACCGGGCTCGGGAAGAGCCTAGGGGTACTTTGGGGAATTTTGTGAGTTGAGTTGAGGATTTGTGGTTAATGGTTATTGGTGATTGAGTAACCTGGGTAACCATTAGTAACTGCTAGGAGTAACAAGTTTAGGTGGAAGAAATGGTAGAATTGTAATATAGGGGAAAGGACAAGAGTGCCCTTGAGGTTTAGTTAGGAAAGGATAACTATGGGAGGATAGGGTAGTAATTTGGCAAGGTAAAGAACCTTCAGCTGAGGGAAAAGAGTCATCCACGTTTTACACTTAGGCATTATCTTATTCTTGCTGAAATTGAAAGGAAACCTAGAGGAGGAAAGGGAAAACTAAGGGCAAACCTCTTGGGATCAAAAAGAGAACTTAAGCTAAGGGAACTTGGAGGATTACTCAGTGAATTGAGGTAAGTAAAATTCTGTGTTTGTGTTGTGGGATTCAGCTAAGAGTATCATGGAATTGGAACTGAGTTATGTGCTTTGCTTGGAACTTTTGGGATAAATTGAGGTTAGGTTCAGCAGGAGGTTGTGGTTTAAGCTTGGGACTTGATTGGGAAGAGCAGCTCAAGGTTGAACTCTTGATTGAGGTAAGGATTTTAAATATGTTTGAATTTTCATATCTAATAAGGTTTAGGAATTTGGAGGTCTGATTTACATCCTACTCAAATTCTGGTTTGAGTTTGGAGAGCTAATGTTAAATTTCTGAAATCTTACACTCAAGTGTGGATTTTGAGTGTAAGTGAGTAATTGAGCATGTTTTTGAGGTTTATAGTTTGTTAAATGGTTTGTTTGGGGTTTTAAACTGATTTTGGGGTTTGGGTATGTGTTTGGAGTGAATTGGGAGTGTTTTGGCTCGGGGAAACGCAGAGGAAAAACCCAGATTTCTGGGTTCGCAAAGGAGCGCCGCGGCTTTGTTCTTGGGCGTCGCGGCACGAAGCTGCTTCAGGACAGGGGAAGGCTCTCTGACTTTCTGGGCGCCGCGGCCCTCTAGGGCAGCGCCGCGACGCTAGGCCATTTTCAGAACATGGAATTTTGCAATTTTGAGCTTTTTCTCCGGGGTTTCGGGGGATGTTTCCAATGTATTGTTTTAGGAATTTGGGGATTCCGAGAGTGTGGGATTGGCCCCGAGAAGTGGTTTTGGATTGGTGAGCATTAAAGGGTGTTTTATATGTGTTGTGACTAGGTCTTTGGAGAGGCTCGGGTTAGAGGACCGTGCTCGCGGTCTTGGTGCATCAGAAAGCTCGGGATACAGGTAAGAAAACTGTAACACCCATAGAGCAGGGCTTGGGCCCATAGTTTTGTTGCAGGGCGCAGCCCTAGGTTGTATTATTGCTAGGATGTAGCATTAAATGAATGATTATATATTTGATTGTTATTTGAGAATGCTAAACGTGGTAATAGTAGGGTGAACGGCAAAGGGGCCGAGAACGGCGAGGGGCCGGGAACGACGAAGGCCGAGAACGGCAATGGGGCCGGGAATACCGCTTAGCACATGGAGTGCTCGTGGTTAGGGTGAGACCGTAATGGATACATGGGATATCCTTACGGTGTAGACCGAGATCCCAGGTTTTGGTAAGGCGCCTGGGACGACAGGACCGTGTATATGTTTAAATCTTATGGACTGTCTGATTATATATGAGTTATCTGCTATAGTGATTGTATGATATGCATATGTTATGTGCTATATGAGTTTTCTTGCTGGGCTTTGGCTCACGGGTGCTCTGTGTTGCAGGTAAGGGCAAAGAGAAAGTCGACCAGCCACGAGTACGGAGAGCGTGGGGGCAGCGCGTACATGTTTGGCCTGCCCGACTGCTTTGGTTGGGGAAATTTTTGAGAAATGGCTGTACAAACCCTAATTTTGATGGTTAATTACTTATAAACTTGTTTTGAGTTGTAAATATTTTATAAACCGAGTTTTGGGATCCCGAATGTTAAACTCTTGAACTTTTAATGAAATAGAGTACTTTTTAAAGATTACAGCCTAGACTTCTATTTAATCACACTTTTGTTCTAAAAATCTCGTTTAGCGAGTTGATTACACAGTTTAAACCCACTTAGTAACGACTCTAAGGTAGTAGGGCGTTACAAATGTAGAAGGATATAGATTAATTCAGGAAGGAAAAATGGGAAAAAGACTTCAACTTGCTCTCTCTCTCTCTCTCTCTAGGAGATTTCCTCCTCCCTCCCACTCATGGTGTTTAGTTCTTTTGGCTGTTGAAGAAGCTTGGAGCTTGGAGAATTTAGACAGAAGTCAAAGGAGAATTAATCTGGGAATTCAGAGGAAAGGCTAGTTGGTTTGAGGTATGAATTCTAGCTTTCAGCTCTAGATTGTTACTAAGTTTGTTAGGTATACTTTTGGGTATTCAAGGTGAAGTTAGCAGCTGAATTGGGGTAAGGATTTTAGTTGAAATTGGGCTAGTGATTGAGGGATGTTGTTAGGATGTTTGAGTGGTTTATATGGGTAAATTGGTTCTTAGTTGTGGCTGATTGATTTTTGAGTTGGGGAAGGTTTGGGGGAAAAATTTGGGCAATTTGGTATGATCTTGGCTTGAAGGAGGAAAACCCAAGTTTTCCCTGGGTTTGCAGGGCGTGCCGCGGCGCGTGTGGCCCTCCTAGCTATGGGAGCTCTCTGATTTGGGGGCGCGCCGCGACTTGCTTGGCCAAGTCGCGACCCGTCTCCCCTTTGGTGTGAGAGCTTGCTCTCTGACTTAGGGCAAGTCGCGATTGGCAGGGCCAAGTCGCGACCCGCCTAAGGGTTTTGAACTTGGAAGAGTTCTTAGTGTCGTCAGGGGTCGGGGGTTTGAACCTAAGGGCTCGGGACAATTTCTACTGCCCGGTTTAGTGGAAATTGAGGTCTCGGAAGCTAGTTTTGCTATCTAAGTATTTTATTTCTGATTGGAAGTTGATAGATATCGATAATTCTTGTGACTAGGTTTGTCGCCAAGGCTCGAGGCTAGAGATCGTGCTTGGAGTCAGTTCATCTTTTCCGCTCGGAATCAAAGGTAAGAAAACTTCACCCAGTTATGTGGTTATGTTGGGACTAAGAGTTCCCTATATTTATATGCAATGTCATATGATGGTATTATGCCATGTGGACATGAGATAAACAACCTAAGAGTGCCATAATTAATATTGGCGCACATGGACGCAGCTTGGCCATTGGTAGCTGAGGTTAATTATATAATCACTGAGCTCGGCCTAAGCGAGACGGTGTCAGTGGAATAAACAGAGGGTGCGGCCTAAGGGCGTCAACCATGTATATTGAGTGATATGTTTACTGTTATTAATTTGATGATCATGCCATGTTTATTACCTGGATAATTGATTATTGGTTTGCAGATTGATATCACTGATTATGTGAACAATGTGGTCTGGTGAGTATCTGATTGACGATTTATGTATTATTTGACTATTGATTATTGAGTAGGCTACGTTATATGGTTTTCTTGTTGGGCATTGGCTCACGGGTGCTACGTGGTGCAGGTAAAGGCAAGGGTAATGTAATGCCCTAAAATCCTTAATGTGGTTTAATGGCTGGATTAGTAGGCCGGGAGACCCATAATTTTTTTATTATGCCATTAAATGATTATATGCATGTTTATGTGAATTATATTATAATATGATGTTAAATGCATGCATGTGGGTCCACATTTCATCACAAGGGTATTTTGGTAATTTGGCCCGTTAAGGGCATATTTGTATATTTTGGTGCATGCTTGTGATTAATTGTTGATGCCACATTATAATGTGGATTTTTTCGAGCTATTCAGCATGAGACGATCTTTGAATATAAACTAGTGGATTTTTTCGAGCTATTCAGCATGAGACGATCTTTGAATATAAACTATCGGTTTGGTCATGACAGGCTTAAGCTTGGGGCTCGGGGTGAGTCTCAGGGTGTTTCAGTGATTAGAGCGTTACTAGGAATTAAAGGGTAACGGGTTATGAATTATTGGTATTTGAGGATATTGGGAATAACGGGAATTGGAGAACGTTAAGAATGATTAGCGGGTTTAGAGGATATATGACATTTTTGCCCTTACTAGCCTTTAGAGAGTTTTATTTAACCTAGGGGTAATATGGTCATTTGGCAAGGGTATATGGGATTCTAGTATTAGGTTGTAGAAAGAACTGAAGCAAAAACAGAGCCTAGAAAACCTTCTCCCGTGCATCCTTTCTCCTCCATTCTCCTTTGGAGTTTTTTTTATCTCAATTTGAAGAACTAAGCTAGGGAATCAAAGTTTGGAGCTTAGGATTATAGTTCATCCATTGAAGAGGTTTCAATTCATGCTTAAGGTAAGGTTCTAGTTCCATTCTATAGTGTTTTGCCCTGTTTTTGTGCTGGTTTTAAAGTTTGGAGTTTTGATAATTGAATGGGGAATTTGAGGAAGTTTTGATTGGTGTAAAGCTTGGGTTTTGATGGTTATATGGTGGATAAGTTGTGGTAATAATTGGTGGCATTGCTTGGTGATATTGGGAGAGTTTTTATAAGGTTTTGAAATATGTTCGAAGGGGAAAATCAGAGGTTTTTGGCTGAGTTTTGGGTGGGGTCGCGGCTCTGTTCTAGAGCGTCGCGGCCCAAGCTTGTTGAAGAAGAAGGTGGTGCTGAAGGGGCCTAAGGGTCGCGACGCTTGAGGCAGGTGCTTGAGGCAGGTTGCCTCTGTTTTTTGGCTAAGGGACGCGGCGCTTGGGGAAGGGCCGCAGTGCTTGAGGGCCATTTTGGCCAAAAGTGTGTTTTTGACTTAGGGATTCAAACCTTAGGCCTCGGGATTGATCCTATTACCCGGTTTAGTGGGATTCGATGTCCCGGAGGATAGGTCTTGGTCTGAGAACATTTTATTATTCATTTTATTGATGGAATGCCATAATTGGTTATGACCAGGTAACCGCTAAGGAACTAAAAGACAGATCGTTCTCAAGGGTCGTTCTTATATTAATTCTCGCTCGAACCAGTGGTAAGAAAACTGCACCCTATATGTGACATGCAGGGTTATTATAGAGGCATGTTGGTTGTTAAATGTGGACATTGATTGCATATTAAATGCTTAGCAAATCTTGCGTACTTGTGTATTGCACTGACTGTTTAGAATCGGCACTGGTCGCGTATTACTGACCTGAGAGTCAGAAACGGCATAAGCATCATGAACACAGAGCTGATAAAAGATTAGATCTAATCGATATCATCAATGAATGACTCTAGGAGCATTAATGCTGGACCGACCCTAAGGTCGATGAAAATTATAAGCGCTTGACTAGTCTAGGACTAGTTACTCAGAGCCAGGGCCAAAGGCCTAGGTGACTGCTTGTCACGTGGCTAGGGAGCGGAATCCCATGGATGTGACTCTATGGTCATGCGATAGGTTATATTGGTGACTAGTTCATCAAGCACCTATCTTGATAAGTTAGTGAAAGGATCACTTATTTATAAAGCTCAGGTGGCCCTATCGTCACATGGCTAATGGGAACGGAACCCACTTTAGTGACTTTTCCAATTGTCACTCATTTATTTTGGACTGAATGTCCTAAATGATTATTATGATCATTGTTGATATTATATTCATGCAATATTGTGTTTTCTTGCTGGGCTTTGGCTCATGGGTGCTATGTGGTGCAGGTAAAGGGAAAGAAAAGCTCACCCAACCTTGAGTGGAGAGCTTAGGTGGTGCTGTGTACATATGCGGCCGCTTGACCACCACGGTCAAGGAGTTCTCAAAGGAACTAGGGGGTTTACCTTATTTTTGCCGCTTAGGTCGGCGAATTGTAAATTTAAACTATAATGACCATTTTGAGTTGTAAATAACTTGTAAATGTTTTGATGGGCCCATGAACAGTTTTATGTTTTAAATAAATCATATCATTTCCTTTTGATTGGTTTTCTACCTTAACCTATTAATAACACCTAGAAACACGTTTTTAACCAAAGAACTCGATTAGCGAGTTAAATTCACGGTTCAACGTTCACCGTAATGGTCTTGGGGTAACCAGGGCGTTACAGGTAAATTGGACCAACCCTGATTTGGAGAGCTCTGGGGGCAGAGTGTACATAGCCGGCTGCTCGGCCACCATGGCCGAGGGATGATATAGGGACAGGAGACCCTAAAATGTCTATTTTGCCATTAGAATTGTTTATGGTTGTTTATAACCTTTGAAATTTTGTAAACTATTCTTTAACCCTGTTTATTTTTGGGTTCTCGTGTAACAAACATTTATTTAAATGAAAATTTGTCTTTTCTGACCAAAATCTTTTAACCTTAGTTCAGTAATGGTTTAGCGACACATTTTCAACAAATTGACTTGATTAGCAAGTCTTGCACCTTTATTAATACACAGTGTAATGGTCTTGGTTACCCAGGGCATTACAATCGATCTCAAAATCGGAGTAAGCTTGACCTTAAAGCTATCAAATGCATCTTCATTGGTTATTACTCTCATCAAAAGGGGTACAAATGCTATTCTCCTCTAATTTGGAAAATGTACAACTCTATGGATGTTACCTTTTTCAAAAATCATGCGTATTAAAAATCAGAGATTCAGGGAGAGAATACTAATGAATCTCATCCTTGGGATATTACTCCAGTGACGAATACTTAGCCTCCTCTCACTCATCATGAGGATCCTTCCACCTCTCAGCATCCTCCTTCCATTAGTCAAGATGTAAATAACTCATCTTCTCAAATCATCGAAGACTCTCTAGATTCATCTGAGACTCTTGCTCCTAGTGAAAAATCAGAAACTCTTGCTCCTAATCAAGTACCAGAAAACAAATAAATTAGTGTTTATACGAGAAGAAAAAATCTAGTATGGATATAGAACCCACAACACTTCTGGAGCAACTCCATGAATCGGAACCAGATCCTTACTCTCCAGAAACCCATTTAGGTTTGAGTAATTCTAATTGTGATAATACTGCTCCGTTAAATGATGATTTGCCTATTGCATTGAGAAAGGGAGTTCATACATGTACGAAACATCGGATTGATGACTTTGTGTCCTATAAGGTATTATCACCATCATATCAAGCATTTATGTCTGTTATTGATAATATACAAATTCCTCATACAATTCAAGAAGCTTTAACTGATCCACGATGGAAAAAAGCTGTAGAAGAAGAGATCAATGCTTTAGTGAAGAACAATATGTGGAGAATCACAAATCTACCACCTTGAAAAATATATGTGGGTTGCAAATGGGTCTTTACCGTTAAACACAAAGCAGATGATAGTATTGGGAGGTTTAAAGCTCGCCTGGTAGCTAAAGGCTTCACTCAGTCCTACGAAATTGATTATCAAGAAACCTTCGCACCTATTTCCAAGCTCAACATTGTACGTGTATTGTTGTCCCTTGCTGCAAACAAAGACTCGCCTCTACACTAAATTGATGTGAATAATGTTTTCTTAAATGGTGACCTAGAAGAAGAAGTCTATATAGATATTCCACTGGGCTTCGAGAATTCTTCAAATAGGGACAAAGTTTGCAAACTCAAGAAGTCCTTGTATGGTCTCAAACAATCTCCAAGAACATGGTTTGACATATTCGCTAAATCAATCATTCAGTATGGGTATACTCAATGTCAAGCAGACCACACTTTGTTCGTCAAATTCTCATTAGATAAAAAGATAGCTATCTTAATCGTTTATGTTGATGACATCATATTGATGGGCGATTACAAGGAAGAAATGGAAAATTTGAGAAAATTCTTATATGAAGAATTTGAGATTAAAGATCTTGGAAATCTTCAATATTTTCTCGGCATGGAAATTTCTCAATCACGAAAAAGCATCTTTATTTCTCAACAAAAGTATGTTCTCGACGTACTAAAGGAAACAAGAATGCTTGGATGTAAACCTGCCTCTACTCCAATGGATTCCAATAAGAAGATTGGTTCAGGAATGGACAAGACACCAGTGGACAGGGGGAGATATCAAGGGCTATTAGGACGCCTCATTTACCTATCTCATACAAGACCTGACATTGGTTTCTCAGTTATTGTTGTTAGTAAATTCATGAATAATCCTAGTGAAGAACACGTTGAGGCAGTTACAAGAATTTTAAGATACCGCAAGATGAATCCAGGAAAAGATCTTATGTTCAAGAAAAGTGATAGCAGAGAGATCCAAGTCTACACTGATGCAGATTGGGCAAGAGATATAACAGATAGGAGGAGTACTTCAAGAAACTGTTCCTATGTCTGGGGTAATCTAGTAACATGGAGAAGTAAGAAATAATATGTGGTGTTGATGGACCCAAAACGGGTATGTTTTAAAAATTTATACTCGCAAGCGCACGAATCGTATATGAAATATAGTGTTCGTGTAAGCACGAGATCGAACCCAAATGAGTTGTCTAAAATAAAAAATAAAAAAAAACTATTTTAAATCAAAATTAATAAATTCTAACCTAGCTCCAAAGATTGACAAGTTTTAATGTTATGAACATAAAATAAAAGATTGAAAATAAAGTTATTTAAGAGAATAAAAATAAACTAATAATGATTTGAAAATAAGTGTTAAAAGAAAGATTATTAAGATACTAGAATCCACAAAATGTAAGTTTAATAATATTTATTAGTATATTGATTCTCAAGTTTTAGTGATAGTTAAAATAAATCAAACTATCATTTTCCAAATAGATTTATAATTTTAAGCACAAATTACTTCTAAAAAGATATAATTTTTCTTCACTTTTCAAAAAGTATAATTTCAAATTATTTAATGTGAATCAATCTAATGAAACAACAAAAACTCAAATAACATTATTTATAAGGCAACATATAATATTTTTGTTCTAAGCATTGAATGTGTACAATTTAATGACACATTTTACACAAAGAATATTATGTTTTGCAAAGTGAAGAACAAAGTGCATATAATCTAACAATCCAAAATATGGGATATTGAAGATGAAAGACATATATGAAGAAGAAAAATCCATAAACTTTGTTGCATTACAAGGGAAATAACATACAACATAAATATTATCTAGTTACAAGTTGCTTCACCATGATCTTAATAATCTTATGAAAAAGATTAGAAGCGCATAACTAGAGTAGAAATTACAAAATAAATGACATACATACTTGAAAATGCTCTTGAAAAACCCAAAATGGAAGAGAGAATGGTAGAAAGAAGATGGTAACAAAAAATTAAGCACCCCAAATGGTCTTGAAATTCCATATTTATAGCCAAAATGAGATTATTAAAATAATCAATTTAAATTAATTAAATTGATTAGATTAATTAAATAAAATAAATATGGTATGTAGAGGTAAATTATAGGGTGTAGTGATGATGTTGTGGTGAAAATGTGTAGAAAAATAGGCAAAAAGTTGGCATTTTGGACATAGGGGACAAAGGGTACACTTAGGCAATTTATGGGCTCAAGAAGGGAAATGGCAACTGTTTTGGCAGGCTGGAGCTTGGGCTGGGCTTGGGTTGGTGGGCCAAAGATGCTGGCGGGCCCGTGGTGTAGAGTCCAAGAACTTTACTTAGCTAATTGTTAAGTAGTGTTATAGTATGTTTAGTGTTATCTTTGTTACTATGGATTTTTGGTTCAAACCGGGAATTATTTGGACACTCATAGTAGTACTTATAGATTTTCTAAGTTTAATCTATAGTTTAAGAATATTAAGTATAACCTAAGGTTTGATTAATGTGACTGATATTAAGGATTATATTTATTATATTATAAGGTTTAGACATCAACCAATAGGATTTTAAGCACATGTTATGAATGGTGATTAAGGATTAAAGATTTTTGAGGATTTAATTTAATAAGGAGTAAAGTTTGAATGTTATAGGGTCAGTCAGCAGCTTTGAATACGTTGAGGGCTTAGTCAAGGCTGTTTACTCCATTCAAACTTAGCTAAAAATGTGTAATTTCGTGTTTAATTATTCAGCGTGTGCCGATATATCGCAGCACGTAAATACGGAAAACACAAAACGATGCACGGTCGCCTCGGGCATACTGGCCCAGGCGATATATCGCCTATAGGGGGCGATATATCGCCTCCTCCAGTATGTTTTCAAATGTTTTTGAATTCATTTCCTTTCAGCCATTCAAACTCCTTCAACAGTCCAGCATCTTTTGAACGAGTCTTCAGCCTCTGCTGAACGATTATTCAAATGATTTTCACCTAAAAAGCCATTATTTTTATTCAAGTAAAATCAAGATACTTTCATTCCCAAACTCTATAAATAGGACCTAGTACCCAGCCATTATTCACCTTTTGCTCTAAGTTCAGAAGCTGCTAGTGTTAAGTGAGTGTGAGAGTGTAAACACCTGGTTTGGGAAAACTATAAGCTTAAACATCATAAGCTTATCAAACACTTTGGGAAGTGAGTTCTATAGTATTTCGGTGGAGGTGTAGATTGGTCTTTCAAGTCTTCGAGGTAACCAAAACTCTAGTTCCTTTCTGTATTATGTTATTTTCTTTCTCATAGTCTTCTACTCAATCTCTAACCTTAATCTTCATTTTGGTTAGGGAATCTAAGTTCTTGAGCACATAAGTTCGGTAAGCGTGTTTCTCAAATGGTTTAGTCTTTCCGTCTCTTTCATTTCATCTCCTTTCTTTAGACTCACTCTTTCTTATGGTTTTAGGAGTGTTCCAAAAAGTCCCAACTTAGTCCATTATATCCCGGTAACTTTGGTAAGGAAAATAGGCTAGAATCAATATGTTATGTGCTTATGTTGTCTATATGTTTTATGTAATTAATGTGTTATGATATGTATGTATGTTTGTAGGCTTGGGCATATGACCCATATGACTAACAAGACCCCAAATGGATTATGGGCATATGACCTACTTAGCTAGTAGGACCCCACTAATGCCATGGGCATATGCTTGTTTAGTCTATGGGACCCCAAGTAATAATGGCCATTATAATAAGTGTATGTTATATGTATTATGTTAAGTCTTTATGTTTCTTATGAAATTATGTATATGACTATGTGTTAGATTTTCCTTGCTGGGCATTAGGCTCATTCCTTTCTGTTTTATGTGCAGGAAAATAAGCTTTAGAGGCGGTAAGATTCGTGACGCTTAGAGGATGTGTATCGATGGTGAATGGAGTCAAGGGGCCGAGCGTTATTCGATTCGAGGATGTAGTCTCATTTTATGTTTTTATGGTTTTATGTGTATTTTCCGCTCCAATTATGTAATGTCTTTTATTTAAAATCATCTTTTGTTTTTAAAGACAATGGGATCCCATATCCTTATTTGAATTTTATTTATTTGTAAGTAACTCTTATTTTACAAGTTACTAAATAAAATTGTAGTATTTTCGTAAAAATGTAAGTTTATGTATAGTTTTGTTATTGGTCCTAATAGTCTAGATTAGTAGGTCATTACACGTGGTGGGAAGGAGAGCTGCTAAACGGGCCTGGGCTAGCAGCTTCGGGCCTAGGTGGTTTTTTGGAGAAAGGAGGTCTTCGGCTGGGTGATTTCAGTGGTGGGCTGAGTGGGTGGAGTGATGGGCTTGGTGCTGAAGTGTGAGGCAAACGGGTGTGGGCCTAGGAGGATGGCTGAGAGGAGCATGGGCCTAGTGTTGGTGAGCATGAGCAAGGAGCTTTGGGCTCATAGTGGCTGGCTTCAAAATCACCATTTTGTCTTTCTTTTCTTTCAAAACTACCACTTTTCAAAGCCCAAAAATGCCATAAATTCCTAACAAAATAAATCATAATAAAATATTTTCAACTATAAAATAAATCAATTTAATTATTTGAAAATATTAATTATAACTTAATTTATATTTAACATTTAAGTTCAATAATACAACATTTTTTTACCTCAAATTAAACAACAATAATTCAAATAATTAACTACAACATTTCACAACAAAATAACTATAAAAACACACAAAAATATATAAAATCAAAATAAACCTAATAAATTCAAAATTACTTAGAAACTTAATAAATCAATTACAAACTCAAGAACTAAGCAATAATTAGTATATAAAATACGGTAAAATAACTCTATTTTGTAGAGTTATCACACCCCAAAACTTAAAGTTTTGCTAGTCCTCAAGCAAAAGAAAATTTAAAACACACACACACATTTTTTTTTTTTTATTATTGGTGGTATAGAAATGATTTTCTAAAAAATTGCACAATGAAAATAATTCTCAAAACTTATTATGGATAAAAGTTAAGCTTTTGTAATTAATTAAATTGTCAATTTTATTTTTCAAAAGAGGTTGTTGACGCCGTTTTTCTTCAACAGTGAAATAAGAGCATGAAAACAATAGTTGGTTATGGCCAAGAAAAATACGATCACACAAATGGAATTTTTTACGTGGTTCAACAGTTAACTCTGCCTAGTCCACGAGTCCTTGTTATTAGAACTTTGAGATGATCTCTGGAAATTCCTCAAGAATGAATTCTCCAGAGTTTTCTCCCAAGATCACAAAAATTCGGTCCTTTACAATGGTGCATGACTTCTCTATTTATAGAGGAGGTTTCTGAATACTATCCCACATATTTCGGGAAGTTATTCTGTATATGCAAATAAATTTAATGGCATTAAAAGCCTGTAATCCTATATACAAGGAAACGTCCCCTGAAGATCAAGGGGCGTATAATTGCATAATAAATATCCCTTGATTATAGGGGATTTACAGCAATGAATGCAGACTGCGTCTCTCTTAGATGATTCACTAAGATATTCAAAGTTATCAGCTTATATTTTCAATACCATGTTCACCCGGGTCTCTTAATGACTTTCGAGCTATAGCATTTTCCTGAGATTATGTGGCTTCGAGCTCATACTTATGTCAGGCTCGGAACCCCTGATCCGAGGTCATCGGAGAACAGACGCACTTCGATATCTGCCTTTCGAGCTCGTGAGGGTTTCGAGGCTATCATCTTCGAAGTCGCCCTTGCTTCCTA
Organism: Humulus lupulus; assembly: GCF_963169125.1. Taxonomy (NCBI): domain Eukaryota; kingdom Viridiplantae; phylum Streptophyta; class Magnoliopsida; order Rosales; family Cannabaceae; genus Humulus; species Humulus lupulus. Next base: position 16,833,600 of record NC_084802.1, read on the forward strand.
GGCTCGGTGCCTAGGTTGTGGACACGTGTTCCAGACATTACGAGCCCATTCCTAACGAATCCAGCTTTCAAGATCACAATTCTCAAGGCTCGAAATCTGGGTGTAACATTTTGCCCCCTCAAAAGTATTTGTTCGAATCCTATGAGAATGAAACTTTTGAACTACTTTCTTTGGGAACCGCACCGTCACACACTTGAAAATGGACACGTGTCAGTTGGGTATTGCTCATTCAAGGTACTCGAGTACCTTGGAAATCCGCCCACGATCGTTCGCCTGCCACCTTTTCGGTACCATCATGTCATCAATCCCTGACCGTTGGATTTTATAAGGATTCTAGCCAATGGCTCAGATTAACCCTTATTTACCATCTATATATAAGACCCCAGTCATCGTCTTCCTCTTATTTTACACTCATCAGAAGAACAAAGAAAAGAGGCAAAACCAGAAGCCATCCCAGAGAACTTTTTGCTTGTGCATGTTCTCCCAGCCGAAGAAACAAAGGACCACCAGTTTGTTCGAGACCGTAAGGTTGAACCTGTAGCCTCTCCTTCAATCAACGATTTCTTTGCAATCGCCATCATTGTGTAAGTATCTGATGATCTTTTTGTTTTCCTTTATGCTGGTTTCTGTCTATGTTGTTCTTTCATTTCTGAGAGTGCACTAGTTTATTTTCTTAGTATGATACGCTAGGAAGTTCTGACCGATAGGCTTTCACGTTTAAGTGTCCATGCTAGGTTTAAATCACTGGTTCTAAATACAGTTTTGGTGTAGAACAAAGTTTATTTTTTCTGGGTTTCCAAAGTTTAAAAGACATATCTTGCACACCAAGATATCAGGTACAAAATCTTGGTTTTAAAGAACGCACGACACCCAAGATTACCATTTTTGAATAACCGTCACCCTTTTTCCCTGATATTTCGGGATTTTCAAAAAAAAATTTATCCACTCCCCTCCTTTTTCTCGTAGAATACACGTTTCGACTCTTAACCGGGTTTTTAGTATCGAGCTTGTTTCGTACCCGAGCACTCTCCGAGTTTGTCTTGTCAAGCTCGTAATTTTTTCTTTCTCGCTAGATGTCATAGAATCTGGAAAGACGGTGGGGGTCGTTGCTGGAAATTCCGTATTCGCCAAAATCCCCGAGCCCAGAATCGCTGTTTGCTCAGAACCAACGTCTGATTCGTGAATACGATCTCGCGCGCGAACAGGAAGAAACCCGAGCTTACTATCGCCGCCAAATCGTCGAGGTCATAGAAAAGAAGAGGAGAACCCTTCGAGAGGCTCTTCATCCAGAATCTAATTCAGGACCCAGGCCGATCCCCCTCGACCCTAGGTTAAAAGTGACTGTTGCGTACAGTCCGGGAGAGCTCCAATTCTCACTGATGGGGGAGCCTTCTACCTCGCAATCGAGGAGGGAATTTTTTGAGGCCGAGCACTACTGGAGCTCAGTTACCTTGATAAACCAGATAACTGATATCCTGGCCTTCCACGATCTCAGGTTGTCAAGCTCCTTAAGGTGTCGAGCTCCAACCTCCAGCGAACGAAGCTGCTATGCTCCAGGGAATGGAAACCCTGACAACAGGTTGAGGTATGCGGCTTGGAGTCAGGAGCATATGAAGGCAGGAGCGCTACTGCCTTTGAAGTCTTTCTTCAAGGACTTCACAGACTTTGTTGGATTGGCTCCGTTCCAGCTCAACACTAATTCTTACAGGGTTCTGTCTGCCCTGAGGTCGTTATACCACGAGTTGGAGTGGAAAGGACCTTCACCAAAGGAAATTTTGTATCTCTTCTGTCTGAAAAGCAATCCCTCCCGAGCTCGGGGAGGAGACGGCTTCTACTATCTCTCGAGCTACCCCAAAGAGAAAAAGGTGTTTGAAGACCTTCCTAACCATCCACCTGACTTTAAGAAAGCCTTCTTCTGGACAGATGGCTTGTCCCCGTCTCGATATTACTCATTCAGACGAATTCGTAAGTACCCCAACCTTCTTTATCTCTGTGCTCGGACTTTTGTCTGTAGGTTGTACTTAGTTGAAATGTGTTTTGTTTTCCAGCCAACTTTCACCGTCCTACTCCCGATGACATAATGAAGGAGCATAGAGAGGCTCTGTTCCAACTCCCTTATGGCAGGAGGTCTCTCTCGTATCTTTTGCATGAGAGTAAGCTCCGAGCCTGCGGGCTTTTGGGAAATGGCCAGTCCACCTCGGATTGGTCCAACAAAAAGTACGACCACTGGGAGCTCGTGCCTTTGCCAACAGGCATCCTTCCTCCAAGGAGAGAGGTGAGGCCCCCACCTCCAGCTCGCCAAAGAAGCCTGCAATCGGGGAACGAGGCTAACGATGAAGCCTCGAGCTCGGACTCAGATGATCAAGGTACAGTCATCCTTAGCTCGAAAATGTGGTCCCCCACCCTATTAAAACACAAACCCGATAGGTTAGTATTATGCCCGGATGATAGGGACCACTTCTATATATGGACTTGGGTAGATGACCTGGTTCATAGGTTTGATAGTTGGCTCGGGAAATATGACACTATGTACAGTCTGAATGTGGTGTAGGACGGGATAGCCGTCCAATATGGGACCAATGACTATAGGGACCTTTCGAGGTTGACGTCCACCTATAGGGAAGGTACTCCCCCCGCCTCTTCTGAAGATGGGGGAATTTCATGGTCTCCGAGCTCAAGCTCGGGGGAGAGTTCCAGTTAGGTCCTTCTCTACTTGGTTTTCTTTTTTTTTTCTTCCAAGTTTTGTTAACATTATGTTTAACTTCGATTGGAACTGTGCAGGTGCTATGGATCCTGACCTCGATTCCGTGCTCTTTAGCGATGACGGAGCTTAAAAGAGTAAGCGCCCGAGAGGCGCGCAGAAATCCGATTGGCCATCCAAGGTCCCCAGCGCACTGAGAAGACCCCAACCGCTCAAACTGCCGCGAGTATAGCCGAGGAGTCGAATGTCTAGGTTGATGCATCTGTTTCGACCGCGCCCACCTTGCTTCCTCCGGCCGCAACCCAAATAACAATCGGCCGGCCTCCGAAGAAACCCTCCATCTCCAAGGTCCTCTTGCCGACAGCCCGACCTCATGTTGAAGAGTTCGTGCTCGACGGTGCTGCTGGGACCCAAGGGGCTGTACTTGGCTCGGACGTCCTTTCTCGAGTGGGTCAGAGTCTTTCAGGATTCGGCGCTGACCACTGGGATCATGTGCATAAGGCCCCAGGCTGTAATACTCTTTATGATAAGAGTATTGAACTTACTGCCGCGGTAATTTTCGCAACTCTTCTTTAATTGTTTATGTCTTGGTTTGTGTTCTAAGTCATCCTCTATGTTTTAGGCCCTTGTCTTTTCGGCACAACTTAATTATAAGCTGACCAACGAGGTGCATACGAGCATGTCTCTGGCCCAAGAGTTGAGGGATCTTCAGCTTAAAACGGCTGATGAACTCAAAAGCTTGAAGGCTGAGCTTGACAAGGTGAAAGCCGAGCTTGAGACGACAAAGACTCATCTTTCGGAGCTGGAGAAGGCGAATGCCAAACTCGAGGAGGAGAAAGCTGCCACTTTCGAGATAATGGAAGGAAAGAAGGCCCGCCTCCTTGACGAGTTCAAAGAGCAGAAGGAAAAAGTCGTCGACCAGGCCATGTACAAATTTTGGGTTGACAGTGCCGACCTCGACACTAGCTTCCTGGGTCCTCTTGAGGCGAAGTATGTAGAGCGGTGGAATGCCCGACTAGAGGTGAACGAGGCTGCTCGGGAGGCTGCTCAGAAGGATAGTCATGCTATTCGTCCTGGGGGGTCTAGTGTCGTTGATGTTGAGAAGGCCAAGGGAACTGCTCCTTCCTGAACCTCACTTCGGGGCTGCGTCCCCTTATTTTTGTAATTGCTTTAATTTATGCCCATGGGGCCGATATAATTTCTTTTTATTTTAATACATATGCTTTATATTTCTTGGTTTGAAATATTTTGCACATTTTATATTAAAAAATCGTATATGTTTATTTATTCGTACAAACATAGTTTGGATTTAGGCTAGAGACTCCGTGCATTCATGCACCGTTTGCTCGAATTATCTGTTTCCGATCTCGTTATTTATCAAGGTCGGATATTACTTTAACCATGAACCTGAAAGTACTTGTATGGTGTGTAATGCAAACGGTTTAGTTATATCTTATTGCTTAGTTACTTTTTCTCATCCTCGGTTATTTATCGGAGGTTATGAGTTCGAAACTATTTTTCCATAAGATATTCCAGCCTCGATCTCGACTTATCTCGAAGTAGGTTTAGGTTCCAACTTATCGTCGATTAGTTTTAGCTGGTTTGTTCCAAACCCTTTAAGGTTGTGATTGGTTTGTAATCCATTCACTTGTATGTTTTTAATAATTTGGTTTTTAATAGCTTGGTTATATCCAAACCGTCCCAACTGGTGCATTTGGTTATCTCCAAACGCTTGCATGCATTTCGTGTATGTTATTTTATTTTTCAAGCTAATGGTATATATACCAATGATGCCCCCTTAATATCCTATGAGTGTGACCATAGGCTATTAAATTAAGAGAGATTGCAAAAATAAAGAGAAATATAACATATTGAATGAAATAGATCTTTATTTGATGGAATTCAAAAGTAGACAAAATAGTACTAATAAACAATCATGGTTACAGGCAACATCCTTCCTATACTATTGGTAGTAAGGTCTTAGGTGTTTGTCATTCCATGCTCGCGGTACCAGGCTCCCATCCAATCTCGCTAGCTTGTAAACACTGGGTCAGATGACTGATTCTATCTGGTATGGTCCTTCCCAATTTGGCCCGAGCACACCAGCCGCTGGATCTCGTATTGCCAAAAATACGCATCTCAACACCAGATCTCCCACACCGAACTTTCGATTTCGAACCCTCTTGTTGAAGTACCTGGTAGCTCGTTGCTGGTAGGCAGCGTTCCTCAACTGAGCTTCGTTTCTTCTTTCTTCAATCAAGTCTAAGGTTTCTTCGAGCTGAGCGTGGTTCAAGCTTTGGTCATAAATGTGAGTTCGTATTGTTGGGATTTTGACCTGATAGGCAGCATAGCCTCGCAACCGTATACTAGCGAGAACGGGGTATGTCCCGTTGATGTTCGAGCTGTAGTCCTATATCCCCATAGGACTTGGGGCAATTCTTCGGGCCATCGTCCCTTTGCTTCCTCCAACTTTTTCTTTAATGAACTCTTGAGAGTTTTGTTTATAGCTTCGACCTGGCCATTCGCCTGAGGATGAGCTACTGACAAAAAACTCTTTATTATTCCATTATTCTCACAAAAGTTGGTAAACAAGTCGCTATCGAACTGGGTTCCGTTGTCAGATACAATTTTCCTCGGCATCCCATATCGGCATACGATGTTTTCTACCACGAAGTCAAGGAACTTTTTGGAAGTTATTGTTGCTAACGGTTCAGCCTCCGTCCACTTTGTGAAGTAATCCACGACGACTACAACATATTTCACACCGCCCTTGCCAGTTGGGAGAGAGCCTATGAGGTCCATTCCCCATACTGCGAATGGCCATGGGGAAGTCAACATGGTTAGCTTGGATGGTGGAGCTCGAGGAATCGTGGCGAATCTCTGGCATTTGTCGCATTTCTTTATGTACTCGAAAGAATCCAATTTAATGGTAGGCCAGAAATATCCTTGGCGTATGATTTTCTTGGACAAGCTATGCCCCCCAGCATGATCTCCACAGAATCCTTCATGAATTTCTTCAATGATCTTCTTGGCTTCTGGTGGAGTCACACACCGAAGTAATGGCATGGAATATCCTCTTCTATATAGCTTCCCATCCAAAATGGTGTAGCGGGGAGTTTGATACATTAACTTTCGAGCCTGGTTCCGATCTTTTGGAAGGACTCCGGTCTCGAGATATTCAACTATCGAGGTCATCCAGGTAGGCTCGAACTCAATTACACACACATCTTCCTCCTCCAGCTCGTTAATGCTTGGTCCCGAGAGGTGTTCTATGGGCACAACGTTTAGTGCATCACTCTCGACGGAGGTAGCGAGCCGAGCTAAGGCATCTGCATTTGAGTTCTTCTCTCGGGGAACCTGTTCGATTGCATAAAACTCGAAATGTTCCAAGGCGGATTTTGCCTTCTCTAAGTACGCTGCCATTTTCATGCCACGAGCCTGGTATTCTCCCAAGATTTGATTAACCACTAGTTGGGAGTCGCTGTAGCAATGTATTGCTTTAGCTTTGAGCTCTTTGGCTATATGAAGTCCCGCCAGTAAAGCCTCGTATTCGGCCTCGTTATTTGATGCTTTGAAGCCGAATCTTAGGGCAGAATGAAATCTGCTCCCTGCGGAGGTTATCAAAATGACCCCTGCCCCTGATCCATTTTCATTAGATGAACCATCGACGTAAATTTTCCACAGCTCGTGGGCCGGGGATATAACTTCGTCGTTGGTCATGCCAGTACATTCCACTATAAAGTCTGCCAACGCCTGTGCCCTAATGTTCGTCCTTGGATGGTAAGTCATCTCGAATTGTCCGAGTTCAACTGCCCATTTGAGAAGTCGACCTGAAGCCTCTGGTTTAGACAAGACTTGCCTAAGTGGTTGATCAGTCAGCACATGGATGGGGTGCGCCTGAAAGTAGGGTCGAAGTTTACGAGATGAATGAATTAAGTTGAGATCCAGCTTCTCCATCAAGGGGTATCTCGACTCTGCCCCCAATAATCTTTTGCTGATGTAATAGACGGGTTCTCTGTACCTTTTCTTATTCTCGCACGAGCATTACACTTATTGCATGTTCGGTGGTGGAAAGATACAAGTACAATACTTCTCCCGTAATAGGTTTTGACAAGATGGGGGCTTCTGTGAGGTGCTTTTTAAGCTCCTGGAAGGCCAGCTCGCACTCCTCCATCCATTCAAATTTCTTTCCTCCCCTCAAAAGGTTGAAAAACGGAAGACAACGGTCTGTAGATTTTGATATGAACCTACTTAGGGCCGCCATCCTGCCGGTCAAAATTTGGACATCCTTGTGTCTCCGAGGTGAGGGCATGACAATCAGAGCCTGGATCTTGCCAGGGTTGGCTTCTATTCCACGAGCGTTCACGATAAAGCCTAGGAATTTTCCTGAAGATACACCGAAGGTGCATTTCTAAGGATTTAGTTTCATGTTATATTTCCGGAGCACGCCAAAGCATTCTTCGAGGTCGTTAACATGGTTATCATTAAGTTGAGACTTGACTAGCATGTCATCAACATAAACTTCCATGTTATTCCCTATTTTCTCCGAAAACATCATATTCACGAGTTGCTGGTATGTGGCCCCAGCATTTTTGAGCCCGAATGGCATGACATTATAACAGTATAACCCCTTATCGGTTATGAAGCTTGTATGTTCCTGGTCGGGGGCATGCATGGGAATCTAGTTATATCTAGAATAAGCATCCATGAATGACATCAATCCATGCCCTGCCGTGGCATCCACGAGCTGATCAATCCTCGACAAGGGAAAACAATCCTCCGGGCAAGCTTTGTTGAGGTCCGAATAGTCGATACAGGTTCGCCATGTCCCATTAGGTTTTGGGACCAACACCGGATTGGCTACCCAGTCAGGGTAAAAAGCATCCCTAATGGATCAGTTTGCTTTTAACCTGTCGACCTCCTCCTTCAGTGCCTTCTTTCTGTCGTCATCCAGCTGTCTTCGCTTTTGTTGCTTCGGAGGGAAGCTTTTGTCTATATTTAGCGCATGGATTGCTATGTTCGGACTTATTCCTACCATGTCTGAATGTGACCATGCGAAGACGTCCTGGTTTCTCTTCAAAAAGCAAATTAGCTACTATTTGGTCTCTTCCTGGAGGTGTTTTCCAACCTTTACCTTTTTCGAGGGATCGGACTCTTCGAGCTGAATCTCTTCGAGCTCTTCTAAGGGTTCGAGGTCAGTTTTCTCCTCAACCCTTGGATCGATTTCTTCATCAATCTCCAAGACCGTCCCGTCTTTACTTTGAACAATGACGAGTGCTTGTGCACTCGTCTGTTTCTTTCCTCTTAAGGAAATGCTGTAGCATTCCCTTCCAGCTAACTGATCTCCCTTCAGCGTCTCGACACCACTAGAGGTTGGAAACTTAATGGCCAGATGCCTTACTGATGAGACTGCCCCCAGCCCAACCCGAGCAACACATTGTAGGCAGAAGGTAGATCCACTACCATAAACTCCATCATCTTGGTTGTTGAGACTGGGTAGTCTCCCAAGGTCACGGGGAGTTCGATGGACCCCATGCAGGCGGTTCCTTCTCCTGAAAAGCCGTATAGCGTAGTCGCACATGCTTTCAGGTCGCGAAGGGAGAGTCCCATCTTTTCAAGGGTTGCTTTATAGAGAATGTTAACCGAGCTCCCACTGTCTATGAGAACTCGGTGGACCCTTTTATTTGCCAGCTGGAGAGTGATGACCAGTGGATCATGGTGAGGAAACTGAACATGGGACGCGTCTTCCTCAGTGAAGGTTATTGGTTGGGATTCAATCTTTTGACTTTTGGGAGCTCTAGGTTCGGGTTCATAAGGAGACCCGTCCCCAGTCTTTAGCTCGTTAACGTACCTCTTTTGGGCATTTATGCCCATGCCCGCGGGGTGCGGCCCTCCCGAGATGGTTATCACGTCTTCCCCATCTATCGGCGGGGGCCTATCTTCTTCCCTAGCTCGGGAATTGTTGTTTTGTGTGGGTTGCGGTGCGGCTGCTCTCTGGCTCGCGGATGCTTGATTTGTATTTTGGTTCTTGACATATTTTCTGAAGTAACCTCTCGAGATCAATCCTTCGATCTTGTCTTTCAGCTGTCGACATTCGTCAGTAGTATGCTCGGTGTCTCTGTGAAATTGGCAATATTTGTTGGAGTCCCTCTTGGACTTCTGATTTCTCATAGGGTCTGGACGCCTGAAGGGGACCTGGTTTTCATTAGTCAGGTATATGTTCTCCCGAGACTCATTGAGCTCGGTATACACTTTGTACACGGAGAAATATCTCTCCCCCTTCTTTTTCTTTCCTCCCTTGGCCTCGGGGTTACTCCCTTCGTTCTTTTTTCTCTTGGAAGGGTTTTCCGCAGCCAGCTTTGAGGCTGGTGGGTCCGCCGAGGTTGAGGCAGAGTTTACGTTTATCGTTGTAGTTACGGGCTGGGAAGTCACATTAAGTGTTGACCTCGCTTTCTCTACATTGACAAACCTCTATGCCCGTTTGTTAAACTCGGTTAGGGACCTCACCGGTTTCCTCTGCATGTTGTCCTAGAGGGCACTTCCTAGCATAACTCCAGTTTGAACAGCCATTAGGTGACCGCTATCATCTACATTCCGAGCTCGGGCAACTTCCAAGTTAAACCTTGTAAGGTAACTTTTCAATGTCTCTCCTGGCTGCTGCCGAACATTAGTCAGGGTTGACGCCTCAGGTCTAACCCCATCATGGCTCTGAACTGCTTCTTGAAGTCTTTAGACAGCTGATCCCAAGAAGTTATTGAGTGTCTTTTATATTTTTCGAACCAGATTTTGGCTGGTCCTGTCAGTGATGCTGGAAATAACATGCATCTGAGCTCGTAACCCACATTACTTGCTCTCATTATGGCATTGAATGTAGTCAAATGGCTGTACGGGTCAGACTTTCCCTCAAACGTTGGGAATCTTCGTATTGGAAATGGAGTATTGGAAATATAGGGAGCAAATGGTTCAAGCTCCTCATCAGAATCTTCGTATCGATCCTGTCCTTGCTCATTTTTCAAAAGCCTGAAGGCTTTTTCTAACTGATCAATTCTTTCCTGGACTGGGTCCGCGAGGGGTCTTGTCTGGAATTGGTTACCATCGATCACGATTCCAGGCTCGCGCCTTCGCAGGGGTTTTTTACGCCTATTTAAGTGATCCCTCAGGTCCGGGTTCATCGGGTTAACATTACCCCGACTCTGATTCAAGTGTTCCCGTAGGTCGGAGTGATTTTTTCGGCTCCTAGTATTCTTTCGACCTCGGTCATGCATGCTGACCGAGTTGGTATCTCCAGAGTCATCACTAGTAAAACTCGTCGCATGATTGTTTCGAGATGGGTCTTTCCCATGCCGCCTCGTATCTGCAGTGCGAGATTGGGACGTTTGGCTTTTTTCAGAGGGGGCGCCTCTCCGCTCCCGGAAAGCCTCTCTGTTCCTTTGTCTCCTCCCCGCACGTCTTTCGTCTTCACCTCGAGCTGATTGAGCATTCCTGCGAGGGGGTGAAGGATATCTTATAGGTGATGGAGGGAACTGTATGGGTGATGGTGGCTGCCACCCATTTCGCGGCCTAGATGGTCCGGAGTTTGCCCGAGATGGGTTGGTTGCATTCGGTGCGCTCCCAGGGACTTGAGTCCGAGCCTCTGCAGGGGCTCGGTTGTCTTCAGTTACCGCAGGTACTTCCACAGGCGGATTAGTTGGGGCCCTAGCTCGGGTACTTCTCTGGGGCCTAGAGGGGGCTGATTGATCTGCTGGTGCAGGAGGTTGTTCCGGCCTTCTCGTGGCAGCATTCTTCCGTGGATGCCCACGGGGTCTGCGGGGAGGGAAATGCACGTCCCTCGGAGGAGGGGCTTGGTTTTCGCGCGGAGGCGGGGGCTGAGCCGCCTGCAGCTCGGTGGCTATCCTTGCCAACTCCTCATTCTGCTTGTTGGCCTCTGCCAACTGCTGTTTCAACTGTCGGTTCTCAAGTTCCACAATGGGAACGCACCGCTCAGGATTGTAATACATATCCTCATCCCTTGGTGGTGCTAGTGGTCCCTGAGAATCGGAGGACTCGCTTCTCTCTTCAACATCCAGGTTTACCATTGGCTGTTTACCAGGACGTCTTGGATAATTTTCTTCAGGAACGTTCTGGTCATTAGTGGCCATAACTAATGATCAGAACTGAATGCTTAAGGCTTAACTTGTTTCAGGGACTGAATGCTTAAGGCTCTCAATGAAAGCACCAAACTGTTGACACTGTTTTTCGTCAACAGTGAAATAAGAGCACGAAAACAATAATTGGTTATGGCCAAGAAAAATACGATCACACAAATGGAATTTTTTACGTGGTTCAGCAGTTAACTCTGCCTAGTCCACGAGTCCATGTTATTAGAACTTTGAGATGATCTCTGGAAATTCCTCAAGAATGAATTCTCCAGAGTTTTCTCTCAAGTTCACAAAAATTCGGTCATTTACAATGGTGCACGACTTCTCTATTTATAGAGGAGGTTTCTGAATACTATCCCACATATTTCGAGAAGTTATTCTGTATATGCAAATAAATTTAATGGCATTAAAAGCCTGTAATCCTATATACAAGGAAACGTCCCCTGAAGATCAGGGGGCGTATAACTGCATAATAAATATCCTTTGATTATAGGGGATTTACAGCAATGAATGCAGACTGCGTCTCTGTTAGATGATTCACTAAGATATTCAAAGTTATCAGCTTATATTGTCAATACCATGTTCACCCGGGTCTCTTAATGACTTTCGAGCTATAGCATTTTCCTGAGATTATGTGGCTTCGAGCTCATACTTATGTCAGGCTCGATACCCCTGATCCGAGGTCATCCGAGAACAGACGCACTTCGATATCTGCCTTTCGAGCTCGTGAGGGTTTCGAGGCTATCATCTTCGAAGTCGCCCTTGCTTCCTAGGCTCGGTGCCTAGGTTGTGGACACGTGTTCCAGACATTACGAGCCCATTCCTAACGAATTCAGCTTTCGAGATCACAATTCTCAAGGCTCAAAATCTGTGTGTAAAAGAGGTTTTCATCAAAATTATTTTTCACTTAAACTTATAGGAAATAAATGTGTTCTTGTTATGAAAAAATGTACTTTTTGTTATAAGCAAAATTGACCCAATAATTAAAGAAAACGCTTAAAAATTATTCATATTTTTAAGAGAATTAAACTCAAACTCAATGAAGATTTTTATCATTGAAAATAAAAAATATCACCAAATTTTTTTTTATTTTAATTTTTTTTAACAAGACAACAATATATATACTTTTACAAAACAACACAAAAATTAATAAAGTTTTTTTTCTTCAAACAAACATACATAAATACAAAAATTAACACAAAACATAAAAAATAAAAACAACGTAAAACATAAACACAATAAATCATACTCTCCTTAATGATAATAACCATATAAACTTGATACTCCCAAACTTAATCGAAGCATTGTCCTCAATGTGTCAACATATAAATATAAATTAGAAGTTACAAGAGGTGAGAGTTTAGAATGGTCGTACCTCATCGTGGTGCAACGTCAAGAGAGTAAAAGACACAACAACCAAAAAGTAAATCACACATAAAACAAACAAAACCAATAAAACACAAGTTATCAAGATCAATAGGAATCAAAGAGCTTGGTAAACATGGTCCTCAAAGAGGATCTCACCCACTTCATTGGTTTTCAATTCTAAAAATGGTTTTCATTTTTGTCCATTAACTTTAAATATATCACCATTTTTAGGATTTTCAATTTCAATAGCTCCATGTGGAAAAACAATACGAACAATGTAAGGACCAGACCACCTAGAGCGTAACTTTCTCGGGAATAAATACAAACGAGAGTTGTATAAAAGGACTTTCTGACCTGGAGAAAAATATTTTTATCGTGGTAAAATTTCATACGATCCTTATACTTTTTTGAATAGTTATATGCATCATTCCTAATTTCTTCTAGTTCATTTAGTTGAAGCTTTCGTTTCTCACCTGCCTTGTCCAAAGAAAAATTCAATTGCTTAATAGCCCAAAAGGCTCTATGTTCTAACTCAACAGGTAAGTGGCACGCCTTCCCATACACAAGTCTGTAGGGTGACATTCCAATGAGCGTTTTGTACGCGGTACGATACATCCATAATGCATCAGTGAGTCTTAAGGACCAATCTTTCCTAGTTGGATTCACAGTTTTTTCTAAAATGTGCTTAACTTCTCTATTAGACACTTCAACTTGACTACTAATTTGTGAGTGATATGGTGTTGAGACTTAATCGTAATGTCATATTGTTTCATCAAATGTTCAAATGGCTTATTACAAAAGTGTGTACTGTTATCACTAATGATAGCGCGTGGTGAACCAAAACGGGAAAATATATTTTCTTTCAAAAACCGAAGCACAACTTTGTGGTCATTAGTGTGGCAAGCAATAGCTTCAACCCATTTAGACACATAATCAACTCCAACCAGAATATAAAGATTACCAAAAGAGTTAGGAAATGGTCCCATAAAATCAATGCCCCAAACATCAAATATGTCAATAATAAGAATAAGATTTAAAGGCATCATGTTTCTTTTAGTTAAACTTCCTAATTTTTGGCAACGTTCACAAGCTTTACAATAAACATATGTATCATGAAAGATAGTAGGCCAATAAAAACCACATTGTAAAACTTTAGCAGCTGTTTTCTTACCACTAAAATGTCCTCCACATGCATGATCGTGACAAAAAGATATGATTTTTGATTGGTCACAATTTGGAATGCATCTTCTAATTATTTGATCACGACAGTATTTAAATAAGTAGGGATCATCCCAAATAAAGTTGTTCACCTCAGAATAAAATTTAGATTTATCATGCTTAGACCAATGAGATGGCATTTCTTTAGTGACCAAATAATTAACAATATCAGCATACCAAGGCAATGAAGAAACATGCATCAATTGTTCATCAGGAAAAGTTTCAATGATAAGAGTGGAGTCATGTATAGTTTCAACAACTAGTCTAGATAAATGATCAGCAACAACATTTTCAGATCCCTTTTTATCACATATTTCTAAGTCAATTTTTTGTAAAAGCAGGATCCAACGGATCAAACGAGACTTAACATCTTTTTTCAACAAGAGATATTTTAATGCAGCATAATCAGAATAGACGATAATTTTAGACCCTAACAAATAAGATCTAAATTTCTCCAATGCAAAAACAACAGCAATCAATTCTTTTTCGGTTGTGGAATAATTTAATTGAGCATCATTTAAAGTTTTGCTAGCATAGTAAATTACATGAGGTGTTTTTTCAAGTCTTTTTCCTAAGACAACACCTATAGATAATCAGAAGCATCACACATTATTTCAAAAGGTATTTTCCAGTCAGGGGGTCGAATAATGGGTGCAGTAGTCAACAAATTTTTCAAATTTTCAAAGGCAACATGGCAATCATTATTAAAGACAACAACATTTTCTTTTCCAAGTAAATGGCATAAAGGCCGATAAATTTTGCTAAAGTCTTTTATAAATCGTCTATAGAAACCAGCATGGCCGAGGAATGATCTAATTTCTTTCATAGTTTTAGGTGGGGGAAGTTTTGAAATAAGATCAACTTTTGCTTTATCAACTTCTATTCCCTCAGATGAGATTACATGACCTAAAACAATTCCCTTTTTAACCATAAAATGACATTTTTCCCAGTTAAGCACAAGATTTTTCTCTTTGCAACGAATCAAAACAAGTGAAAGATGGTGCAAACATTCATCAAAGGAAGAACCAAATACAGAAAAATCATCCATATACACTTCAAGAAATCTTTCAACCATGTTAGAAAAAATTGAAATCATACACCTTTGAAAAGTCGCAGGTGCGTTGCATAATCCAAAAGGCATGCGGCGATAGGCAAAAGTCCCAAAAGGGCATGTGAATGTAGTCTTTTCTTGATCTTCTGGGGCAATGGGGATTTAGTTATATCCCGAATACCCATCAAGAAAACAATAATATGCATGGCCAGCTAAACGTTCAAGCATTTGATCAATAAAGGGTAATGGAAAATGGTCTTTTCTAGTAACATTATTCAACTTTCTATAGTCTATGCACACTCTCCACCCTGTTTGTACTCTAGTAGGGATTAATTCATTTTTCTCATTTTCAACAACTGTGATCCCATACTTCTTAGGCACAACTTGAACTGGACTAACCCATTGACTATCAGAAATAGGGTAAATGATACCTACGTCTAATAATTTTATGATCTCTTCTCTAACTACTTCTTTCATATTTGGATTTAGTCTTTTTTGACATTCCCGAGAGGTTTTAGCATTTTCTTCTAGATGGATTCTATGCATACATATGGATGGGCTAATTCCTTTAATGTCTCCAATGGTCCAACCTATGGATTTTTTATGTTTTCTAAGGACATCTAACAATTTTATCTTCTTGTTCTTTATCTAAGGCAGATGCTATGATAACAGGTAAGGTTTCAAACTCTCCTAGAAAAGCATATTTTAAATTTTCTGGCAAAGGTTTAAGGTCTAACTTTGGAGACTCGGAAATTGATTGAACGTAATCTAAGGGTGAAAAATGTTCAACTTTGGTTTCATCTAAGGGTATAGACTCTAGCAAAGAATTCACATCATCATTAGAATAATCAACATGCAAGTTCATACCAAAGTATTTTTCACAAAAGTCAAGTAAGTCATCTCCATCATCTTCACAAATACTATCTATCATGTTAACTTCATGCACTTCCTCACACTCAACAGATTTAACAACATTAAATACATTCAATTCAACAGTCATATTTCCAAAAGATAATTTCAAAATACCATTACGACAATTAATGATTGCATTAGATGTAGCTAAGAATGGTCTACCTAAAATGATAGGAATTTGAGCATGCATATTTTCCACAGGTTGATTATCAAGAACAATGAAGTCAATAGGAAAATAAAATTTATCAACTTTTATTAAAACATCCTCTATAATGCCTCTAGGAATTTTCACAAAATGATCAGCTAATTGAAGAGTTATAGAAGTAGGTTTTAGCTCACCAAGACCAAGTTGCTTATAAACAGATAAGGCAATAAATTCACACTAGCACCCAAATCAAGTAAAGCCTTGTTAATAATATGATCACCCATAATGCATGAAATTGTGGGACACCTAGGATCTTTATATTTAACAAGACTCTTATATTGAATAATGGAACTAGCTTGTTCAGTTAAAAATGCCTTTTAGGAACATTAGTGTTTCTTTTAACAGTACAAAGATCCTTTAAAACTTTAGAGTAGGCGAGAATTTGTTTAATGGCATCTAAGAAAGGGATATTAATACTAACTTGTTTGAAAATTTCTAAGATGTCATTATATTGGCCACCTTTTTTTATTGGAAGTAATCTTTGTGGGAATGGGGCTGTTGGAATGAAAGGATAGATTGGAGTTTCCTTGTTTGAAGAGTCATTGGCATTAGAACTAGAAGGTTGACTCTTTTCTTTTTCTTTTTCTTTTTCCTTTTCAACTTCGAGTATGTAATCGGGTTTGACAATGTTCTTTTCGGACCTAAGAGTTAAAATTGATTTGACTTCTCCATTATGACTAGACTTTCCTATCTCATATTGACCTTTTGGATTAGGGATAGGTTGACTAGGGAATATTCCTTTTTCTCTATCAGCTAAAGCAGTAGCGAGTTGTCCTACTTGTGTCTTGAGTTTGGTAATTGATTGAGACTGATTTTGTAGGATTTGTTGAGTGGATTGCATAAATTGTTGTAAAGTATATTCTAAGGAAGGTTTCCTTTGAGGATATGGTTGATTTTGTGGGGTATGAGTTTGGTTTTGCGTGTTGTATTGGTGCCTTAATTCATTTGAGGTTGGTTTTGTCTCCATGAAAAGTTCAGATGGTTTCTCCAATTTGGATTGTAGGTGGATGAAAATGGGCTGTCATTTGGTTTCCCATAAGCATGAAGTGCATTGGCCTCCTCTGAAAAGGCTTCTTGGTAGGAAGGACATGATTGGGCATTATGGCAAGGACTAGAACATATAGAACAAACATCTTTTCTTGGTTGTATTGGAGAGTTTATAGTTTGGCTTATTGCTAAAGCTTCTAATTTTCTCGCTAATTTGTCTAAGGATGTTCTTAAGTCTAATTTCTCTTTTACTTCATACCTTCCTTCTCTTTTTGGTGAATTAGTTGACCTTGACCTAGGTTCAAAATAATTCCATTGTTGTGAATTGACAGATCAATCTTCAAGGGCGTCCCACACCTCTTGTCCTTGAAATTTTAAAAAATTTCCAGTATGCATAGATTGAATCAGTTGGCGATTAGAGGGAGTCAAACCATCATAAAAATATTTTACAAGTCTCCATTTTTCAAAACCATGATGATGACATTTTAATAATAAATCTTTAAATCTTTCCCAACATTCATAAAACTCTTCATTATCTTTTTGAAAAAACTCGGAGATTTCTCTCCTTAGACTATCAGTTTTAGGCATAAGAAAAAATTTCAGCAAGAATTTATTATAAAGTTGATCCCATGTAGTTATAGACCCCGTGGGAAGGGAATTTAACCAAGCTTTTTATTTGTCTTTTAATGAAAAAGGGAACAATCTTAGTTTGACCGATTCATCATAAAATTTTGAAATTTAAATGTTGAGCAAATTTCTAAGAAATCTTTGACATGCATGTAAGGATCCTCTCTATCTAACCCATAAAAAGATGGCAATAATTGAATGATTGATGGTTTAAGCTCAAAATTGGTAGCAGAAGTGGTAGGAAGAACAATACATGAAGGAGCATTAGATGAAATAGGTGCAAAATATTCAAGAAAAGTTTTTTCAGGCACAACATTTTCATCAACAAGATTAGCAATTGGTACCATGATGCTCAAATTTTTACTAACACTTTCAATTTCAAACAAAGATAAATGTCTTTTTACTAATCGATTTTTAGAGTTACGTTTGTAATGACCCACTATTCTAGACTCTTGGACCATTATCGAACTATACATACAAATTCTTACTAAAACATACATTTGCGAAAAAACCATAAGTTATTATAGTACTTGTAGAAACAAAGGTTACTTTCATAAAAATAAGTAGGATATGGTTACCCATTGTCTTTAAAACAAAAATAACTTAAAGTAAAAAAAAGAGTTACATAGGAAATGCGGAAAATACATTTAAAACCATAATAACATAAACAAGACTACTGTTATACCCAGATTTCGAGCCATAGTAAATATGACCTCGAAAGCTGAGTTCGCAGCAAATGGTCTCGTGAGGATTAGAGTGATCTAGGATTGTAAGTCGAGCCTGTAAAGTATGATATATGATCTCGAATGCGGTGATCTCGAAATGATTTCGATCTCGAAAGGTAGCTCCGAGAACACCTTCATCTCCAGGAACTTCGGAGCATGGGTCTTGAGCTCGATATCCCATCTCGAAAGCAACGTTAGCTCGGGAGATGTCAGTGGCTCGCACAATGACATGAAACCTGAAATGCTGGAGCCTTGAAGATACGTTATAACCACCTTGAATATCTACAAGTATTATAACTATGAGATGTAACCCTCATTAATTGATGTAAATCCCCAAGAATTGTGGGATATTATTTATTCAGTTATACGCCCCCTGATCTTTGGGGAACGTTTCCTTTTATATCTGATTATTGGCATTTAAAGCCATTTATTTTTATTCACAAAAGAGTAACTACCCAAAATATGTGGGATAGTATTCTGCATCCTTCTCTATAAATAGAGAAGCCATGCACCATTGTAAAGGACCGAAATTCTGATCCTTGAGAGAAAACTCTGTAGAATTCATGCTAAAGAGTTGTTCAGAGATAATCTTGAGGTTAATAACAGAGACTCGTGGACTAGGCAGATTTAACTGCTGAACCACGTAAAAAACCGTGTGTTTGATTCGTTTGTTTCTTTTGGCCATTGTCTTTAATTGTTTACGTGCTCTCTTCTTTTATCTGTTGACGAAAAACGGCGTCAACAGTTTGGTGCTTTCATTGAGAGCTGAACTCAAGCATCCATCCCTGAGAGATTCATGGCTGCAAACAATCAGAACACTCCTGAAGAAAATTACCCAAGGCGTCCTGGAAAACAGCCAATGGAGAACCCAGACGCTGATGAAAGGAGTGGGTCCTCTGATTCCCGGGGACCACCTCCACAACCAAGGGATGAGGACATGTACTATAATCCTGAACGTTATGTCCCTATTGTAGAATTGGAGAATCGGCAGCTGAAACAGTTGTTGGCAGAAGCCAACAAACGTAACGAGGAGTTGGCCATGATAGCCGCAGAGGCGTAGGTGGCTCAGCCCCCGCCTCCGCGCAAAAACCAAGTCCCTCCTCCAAGGGACGTGCACGTTCCTCCCCGGAGGCCCCGTGGACGTCCACGAAAAAATGCTGCCACAAGGAGGCCGGCACAACCTCCAGCATCAGCAGAGCCATCTGCTCCTTCTAGGCCTCAGAGGAGTACCCGAGCTCGGGTCCCGCCTAATCCACCTGTGGAAGTGCCTGCAGGAACTGAGAACAACCGAGCTCCTGCCGAGGCTCGGACTAAGGTTCCTGGTAGTGCACCGAACGAAACTGGCCCATCTCGGGCAAATTCTGGACCCTCAAGGCCGAGGCAAGGACGACAACCACCGTCACCTATACGGTTCCCTCCGTCTCCCATAAGATATCCTTCACCTCCCCGCAGGAACGCTCAACCTGTTCGAGATCAGGATCAAGGGCGTGCAGGGGAAAGACAAGGAAACAGGGAGACGTTCCAGGAGCGAAGAGGCGCGCCATCTGAGAGAAGTCAAACGTCTCGATCTCGCACTGCGGAGACAAGACGACGTAGAAAGGATCCACCACAAAATGACCGATCAATGAGTTTCACCAGTGATGAGTCCGGAGAAACTAGGTCCGTCAGTAAACACGACCGGGGTCGTAAAAATACTGGAAATCACAAGAGTCATCCTGACCTGCGAAATCATCTGAATCAAAGCAGGGGGAAAGAAGATCAGACAAATCCGGACCTAAGGAATCATCTGAATGGGCGTAGAGATCCCTCACGGAGACGCGAGCCTGGGATCGCGATTAATGACTATCGATTCCAGGCACCACCTAAGGACCCAGTCCAAGAAAGGATTGATCAGCTCGAAAAAGCCTTTAGGCTTTTGAAGAATGAACGAGGAAGTGGTCGATACGAGGACTCTGATGAGGAGCTCGAGCCGTTTGCTCCCAATATTTCTAACACTCAGTTTCCTCAAGGGTTCCGGATTCCTCACGTCCCAGCGTTTGAAGGAAAAATCGACCCATGTAGCCACCTAAGTACATTCAACACTATTATGAGAGCCAGTAACGTAGGTTACGAGCTCAGGTGCATGTTGTTTCCGACATCATTGGCCGGACCTGCCAAGAGTTGGTTCGAGAAGTACAAGAGACACTCGATAACTTCGTGGGATCAATTGTCTAGAGACTTCAAGAAGCAGTTCCGAGCTATGATGGGAGTTAGACCAGAGGCGTCCACTTTGACTAACGTCCGGCAACAGCCGGGTGAAACACTGAAAAGCTACCTGACAAGATTTAATCTAGAGGTCGCCCGAGCACGAGATGTGGACGACAGTGGGCATTTGATGGCTATCCGAGCTGGTGTGTTGCCTGGAAGTGCCCTTTGGGATGACATGCAAGGCAAACCGGTGAGGTCAATAACCGAGTTTAACAAGCGGGCGCAGAGATTTGTCAATGTAGAGGAGGCGAGGTCAACGCTAAAAGCAACCTCGCAAACCGAAACTACAACGATAAACATTAACTCCGCCTCAACCTCGACTGATCCAGTAACTTCACAGCCTACCTCAGAGAATCCCTCTAAGAGGAAAAAGAGCGAGGGAAATAACCCCGAGGCTGAAGGGGGAAAGAAAAAGAAAGGAGAAAGGTATTACTCCGTATATAAAGTACACACCGAGCTCAACGAGTCTCGGGAAAATATCTTCCTGGCTAATGAAAACCAGGTCCCCTTCAGGCGTCCGGACCCTATGAGGAATCAAAAGTCCAAGAGGGATTCCAGTAAGTATTGCCGGTTTCATAGGGACACCGGACACACAACTGATGAGTGCCGACAGCTGAAGGACGAGATCGAAGGGTTGATCTTGAGAGGTTATTTCTGGCAGTATGTCAAAAACCAGAATACTGGACAGACTACTGCCAGCCAGAGAGTAGCCGCGCTTCCAACAGCACAGAATAATAACTCCCGATCTCGGGAAGAAGACAGGCCTCCGCCGATAGATGGAGAGGACGTAATAACCATCTCGGGAGGTCCTCATCTCGCAGGAGGGGGTAGAAATGCTCAAAAGCGATATGTGAATGAGCTGAAGACAGGGGACGGGTCTCCTTATGAACCCGAACCAAGGGCACCAAAAAGCCAAAGGGTTGAAACTCAGCCTATAACCTTCACCGAGGAAGATGCCTCCCATGTCCAGTTCCCTCATCATGATCCACTTGTCATCACCCTGCAGCTCGCCAACAAAAGAGTGCGCCGAGTTCTCATAGACAATGGGAGCTCAGTTAACATTCTTTATAAAGCAACACTAGAGAAAATGGGACTCTCCCTTCGTGACCTGAAGGCTTGTGCAACCACTTTGTACGGATTTTCTGGAGAAGGAACCGCTTGTATGGGGTCCATTGAACTCCCTGTGACCTTGGGAGACTATCCAGTCTCGGTGACCAAGATGATGGAGTTCGTGGTAGTAGAGTTACCATCTGCCTACAATGTATTGCTCGGGAGACCCGCCCTGGTCGGGCTGGGGGCAGTTTCATCTGTAAGGCATCTAGTCCTTAAGTTCCCAACTCCGAGCGGGGTCGGAACATTGAAAGGAGATCAATTGGCAGGAAGGGAATGCTACAGCATTTCCTTGAGGGGAAAGAAACAAACGAGCGCTCAAGCACTCGTTGTCATACAAAATAAAGATGGGACAGTTTTAAAAATTGATGAGGAGATCGATCCGAGGATTGAGGAAAAGGTTGACCTCCAACCTTTGGAAGAGCTCGAAGAGGTTCAGCTCGAGGAAGTTGATCCCTCAAAGAAGGTGAAGGTCGGGAAACACCTCCAAGACGAATCAAAATAGCAATTAATTTGCTTTCTGAAGAAAAACCAGGATGTCTTCGCGTGGTCACACTCTGACATGGTGGGAATAAGCCCTAATGTAGCGAGCCACGCATTGAATATAGACAAAAGCTTTCCCCCGAAGCAGCAAAAGCGAAGGCAGCTGGATGAAGACAGAAAGAAAGCACTAAAGGAGGAAGTGGACAGGCTGAAAGCAAATAATTTCATAAGGGACGCTTTTTACCCTGACTGGGTGGCCAATCCAGTGTTGGTCCCGAAGCCCAATGGGACGTGGAGAACGTGCATTGACTACTCGGACCTCAACAAGGCCTGCCCAAAAGACTGTTTTCCCCTGCCGAGAATTGACCAGCTCGTAGACGCCACGGCGGGACATGGTCTGATGTCGTTGATGGATGCCTATTTTGGATATAACCAGATTCCCATGCACGCCCCCGACCAAGAGCATACGAGCTTCATCACAGATAAAGGGCTCTACTGCTACAATGTCATGCCATTCGGACTCAAGAATGCCGGAGCCACGTACCAGCAGCTCGTAAACATGATGTTCTCAGAGCAAATAGGGAACAACATGGAAGTTTATGTTGATGACATGCTTGTAAAGTCTCAACTTAACAAGAACCATGTTGATGACCTCGAAGAGTGCTTTGGCGTGCTCAGAAAGTACAACATGAAGTTGAATCCTCAGAAGTGCACTTTTGGGGTGTCTTCAGGAAAATTTCTGGGTTTCATTGTCAATTCTCGTGGGATCGAGGTTAATCCCGACAAAATAAAGGCCCTGATCGATATGCCTTCACCTTGGAAGCATAAAGATGTTCAAAGCTTGACTGGCAGGATGGCAGCTCTGAGCAGGTTCATCTCGAAGTCAACGGACCGCGGTCTCCCATTCTTCAACTTATTAAAAGGAAGTAAGAAGTTCGAATGGACAGATGAGTGCGAGCTAGCCTTTCAGGAGCTCAAAAATCACTTAGCCGAACCGCCCATCCTATCGAAGCCTGAGACGGGAGAAGTACTGTTCCTATACCTCTCAACTACCGAACACGCGATAAGCGCGGTGCTCGTTCGAGAAGAAGAGAAAATACAGAAACCCGTCTACTATATCAGTAAAAGATTACTGGGGGCAGAGTCAAGATATCCACTGATGGAGAAGCTCGCCCTCAGTCTGATCCACTCGTCTCGCAAGCTCCGCCCTTACTTTCAGGCACATCCTATCCATGTACTAACAAATCAACCATTAAGGCAAGTCTTGTCTAAACCAGAGGCGTCTGTTCGACTCCTAAAGTGGGCTGTTGAGCTCGGACAGTTCGAGATCACCTACCATCCGAGAACGACCATTAAGGCACAAGCGTTGGCGGATTTCATAGTGGAGTGCACCGGTATAGCCGACGACGAGGTAACAACCACGGCCCACGAGCTGTGGAAACTTTACGTCGACGGGTCGTCAAATGAAAATGGAGCGGGGGCAGGAATTATTCTGATCACTCCTGCAGGGAGCAAATTTCACTCTGCGTTAAGGTTCGGCTTTAAAGCATCTAATAATGAAGCTGAGTACGAGGCTTTACTTGCGGGACTACGAATAGCAAAAGAGCTCAAGGCCAAAGCTATACATTGCTACAGCGACTCCCAGCTCGTGGTTAATCAAATCTTGGGAGAATACCAGGCTCGTGGCACAAAAATGGAAGCTTATCTGGAGAAGGCAAAGTCCGCATTAGATATTTTTGAGTTTTATGCAATCGAACAGGTTCCCCGAGAACAAAACTCAAATGCAGATGCCTTAGCTCGGCTCGCCACCTCCACCGAAAATGAGGAGCTGAATGTTGTACCCGTAGAACACCTGTCAGCACCTAGCATTACTGAGCCTGACGAGGAAGATATGTGTATGATCGAGACAGAGCCGACCTGGATGAGCCTGATAGTTGAGTATCTCGAAAATAGAATTCTTCCAAAAGATCGAAATCAGGCTCGGAAACTAATGTATCAACTTCCTCGTTACACCATCCTGGACGGGAGGCTATACAGAAGAGGGTATTCCATGCCATTGCTCAGATGTGTAACTCCTCCCGAGGCAAAGAAGATTATTGAAGAAATTCATGAAGGGTTCTGCGGAGACCATATCGGGGGGCATAGCCTATCCAAGAAGATTATACGCCAAGGATATTTCTGGCCAACCATTAAAACGGACTCTTTCGAGTACGTGAAAAAGTGCGAAAAATGCCAGAGATTCGCCACGATACCCCGAGCTCCACCTTTCGAACTGACCATGTTGACATCCCCATGGCCTTTTGCGGTATGGGGCATCGACCTCATAGGCTCGCTCCCAACTGGCAAAGGAGGAGTAAAGTATGCTGTGGTCGCGGTTGATTACTTCACAAAATGGACGGAGGCTGAACCATTGGCGACCATAACTTCGAAGAAGATCCTAGATTTCGTGGTAAAGAACATCGTATGCCGATATGGAGTGCCAAGAAAGATTGTGTCTGACAACGGAACACAGTTTGATTGCGACTTATTTACCAACTTTTGTAACAAGAACGGTATAATAAAGAGCTTTTCGTCAGTGGCTCACCCTCAGGCGAATGGTCAGGTCGAAGCCGTTAATAAAACTCTCAAAAGTTCTTTGAAGAAAAAGTTGGAAGAAGCAAAGGGACGATGGCCTGAGGAATTACCTCAAGTCCTTTGGGGATATAGAACTACAGCTCGGACATCAACTGGACATACCCCATTTTCTCTAGCATACGGCTGCGAGGCAATGTTTCCCATTGAGGTCGAAATTCCAACGATTCGAACTCAGATTTTCGACCAAAGTTCCAATCATACTCAGCTCGAAGAAACCCTAGACTTGATCGAAGAAAAAAGGGAGGAGGCTCAGCTGAGAAATGCTGCTTACCAGCAACGAACCACAAGATATTTCAATAAAAGGGTTCGAAGTCGAAAGTTCGGAGTAGGAGATCTGGTATTGAGACGCGTATTCTTAGCAACCCGAGATCCAGCAGCAGGAGTACTCGGGCCAAACTGGGAAGGACCATACCAGATAGAATCAGTCATCCGCCCTGGCGTATACAAACTTGCGAGATTAGATGGGAGCCTCATACCACGAGCATGGAATGGCGAACACCTTAGACCTTATTATCAATAGTATAGGAAAAGTGTTGCCTGTAACCATGATTTTCTATCTATGTTAGTTTGTTTTTGAATTTCATCAAATAAAATGTCTACTTTGTTTCACATGTAATTTATTTTTATTTTTGCAATCTCTCTTAATTTAATAACCTATGGTCACACTCATAGGATATTAAGGGGGCATCATTGGTATACATACCTCCAGCTTAAAAAATAAAAAATATATAAAGTATTTGGATATAACCAAGTACGCGATCTTAGGTAGTTCGGACACAACCGAATTATCAAACATGAAGTATTTGGAGATGACCAAATACGCGAGCTTAGGTAGTTCGGACATAACCAAATTATCAAAAACAAAGTATTTGGACATGACCAAATACGCGAGCTTAGATAGTATGCGAGCTTAGATAGTTCGGATATAACCGAACCATCAAAAAACCTAAATATTTGGAGTTAACCAGATGTGCAAACACATCAGGTTTGGAACAAACCAGCCAAATTATCGATCGATGATAAATGGGAGCCTAAACCTATTGCGAGATAAGTCAAAGTCAAGGCTGGAATATCTTAGAAATATAGTTTCGAACTCTTAACCTCGGAGCCAAAATACTGAGGATGAGGAAAAGTAACTAAAAAAAAAAAAGATTAACCAAATCATTCATATTACATGCCATATAAGTACTTTTCAGTTCATGGTTAAAGTAATGTCCGACCTTGATAAATAACGAGGTTGGAAACGGATAATTCGGATAAACTATGCATGAATGCATCGAATTTCGAGCCTAAATCCAAACTATGTTTGTAAGAACTAAATAAACATAACCAGTTCATCAATATAGAATATGCAAAATATTTCGAGCCAAGAAATGTAAAGCATATAAAAGAATAGTTAAAGAAATTGTGTCAGCCCCGTGGGCACAAATTTAAATAACTACAGAAATAAGGGGATGCAGCCTCGATAACTGATTTCTCCGAGATCGGATTTAAGGAAGAGGAGTATCCTTGGCCTTCTCGGCATCAGCATCACCAGACCCTTTAGGACGAATAGCATGACTATCCTGCTGGGCCGCCTCTCGAGCAGCTACACTTGCCAAAAGACGGGCATTCCACCGCTCAACATATGTGGCTTCGAGAGGACCCAGGGAGCTGGTGTCAAGCTCGGCATTGTCGGCCCAAAGCTTGTACATGGCCTGGTCGACCGCTTTCTCCCTCTGCTCCTTAGACTCATTCAGGAGGCGGGTCTTCTCGCTCTCCATGAAATCGAGGGTGGCAGACTTCTCCTCTTCGAGCTTGGCATTGGCCTTCTCGAGCTCAGCGTTTGACTTTTCAAGCTCCTCGAGACGGGTCTTCAATTTTTCAAGTTCAGACTTCGAGTCTTTGAGCTCGTCAGCCATTTTCAGCTCGAGATCCTTCGACTTCTGAGCCAGAGATAAGCTCCTTTGCACCTCGTTGGTCAGCTTGTAGTTGAGTTGTGCTGAAACAACAAGGGCCTGAAACACAAAGAACGAATCAGAATTGTAAATTGAGACATAAATACTCTAAATAGAGTTGAGAAGGCTACCGCGGCGGAGAGTTCGATACTCTTCTCATAAAGAGTGTTGCAGTCCGAGGCCTTGCGCACGAGGTCCCAGTGGTCGACGCCAAAGCCAGAAAAGCTCTAACCCACCCGAGAAAGGACGTCCGAGCTGAGTACAGCCCCTTCTGTCCCAGCGGCGCCATCAAGTACATATTCCTCAGTATGAGTTCGGGCCGTTGGCAGCTGAACCGTTGAGGTAGAAGGTTTCTTCGGGGGCCGAACAACTATTAACCGGGTCTCGGTGGGAAGCTGCGAGATGGATGCAGTAGGGCCTGACCCATCAACCTGGGCAGTCGGTTCCTTGGAGGTGTTCGCAGTGATCTGAGCCGTGGGAGTCGTCTCGTGAAGTTTAGGTACCTTGGACTGTCGGTCGGGCCTCTTTGGTATCCTCGGGCATTTTCTCTTCTGGGCGCCAGCTCCCCCATCGCTAAAGAGCACGGCGTCGAGGTCGGGATTCATGGCACCTGCATAATGACAGTGAGTTAAACAATGATAATAACTTTGGGAAAAGATGTAAACCAGTTGAAGAAAAAACCTAACTGAGACTCTCCCCCAACTCGAGCTTGGGGACCATGAAATTCCCCCGTCTTCAGAAGAGACGGGGGGAGTGCCTTCCCTATAAGTTGGTGATAACCTCGAAAGGTCCCTATAATCATTGGTCCCATACTGCACAGCTATCCCATTCCACACCTCGTCCGTGGTGTACATAGTGTCGTATTTCCCGAGCCCACTATCAAACCTATGGACACAGTCATCTACCCAACTCCATATGTAGAAGTGGTATCTATCCTGTGGGCACGAGACTAGTCTATTGGGCCTGTGTTTTAATAAAGTGGGGAACCACATTCGCGAAGTAGGAAGGGTTTTACCTCCACCGGAGTCCGAACTCGAGGCTTCGTCATTGGCCTCATTTCCCGACCGCGGACTTCTCGAGCGAATTGGGAGAGATGCTTTCCTTTCTCTCCTCAGAGGAAGGATGCCTGTGGGCAGTGGCACTTCCTCCCAGCGTTCATATTTTTTACTGGACCAGTCAGAGGTTGACTAGCCCTGTCCCAACAACCCACAAGCTCGTAGCTTGTCCTCATGTAATAGAAATGAGAGAGACCTCCTGCCGTAGGGGAGTCGAAGCAGGGCCTCTCTGTGCTCCTTCATTGTTTCGTCAGGGGTGGGACGCTGAAAGTTAGCTGAAAGACGAGATACACTTCAACTAAATATGGATTTTAGGGCTAAAATTCCGAGCTTAAAAAAAGAAAGTAACGAGAACACTTACGAATCCGCCTGAACGAACGGTGTCGAGACGGGGACAGACCGTCTGTCTAGAAAAAAGCCTTCTTGAAGTCAGGAGGGTGGTTCGGAAGATCTTCAAAGATCTTTGTCTCTTTGGGGTAGCTCGAAAGACAGTAAAAACCATCTCCTCCCCGAGCTCGGGAGGGATTACTCTTCAAACAAAAGAGATATAAAATCTCTTGGGGTGAAGGCCCTGTCCACCCCAGCTCGTGGAACAAGGACCTCAGGGCAGACAGCACCCTGTATGAGTTGGTGTTGAGTTGGAATGGAGCCAACCCAACAAAATCAATGAAGTCTCTGAAAAAGGACTTCAGGGGCAGCAAAGCTCCTGCCCTTATATGTTCCTGGCTCCAGGCCGCGTATTTCACACTGGAATCGCGGCCCCCAGGAGTGAAACAGCTCCGTTCATGCCTTGTCGGAGCTCGATACTTCAGTGTGTCCAACGAACTAAGGCCATGGAGAGCCAAGATATCAGTTATTTGGTCGGTGGTGGTAACCGAGCTCTGGTAGAATTCGGCTTCAAACATCTCCCTCCTAGGCTGCGAAGACGAAGGCTCCGCCATTAAGGAAAACTGGAGTTCCCCTGGGTGGTATGCAACCGTGACTTTTAACGCTGGGTCGAGGGGAATTGGCCTAGGTCTTGGGTTGGGCTCCGGATAGATGGCTTCCCGAAGGACTCTTTTCTTCTTTTCAATGACCTCGTCTATCTGACGACGATAGTGGGCTCGAATGTCCTCCTGCTCGCGCGCAAGCTCGTATTCTTTTATCCGACGTTGATTCCGGGCAAAGACCGATTCCGGGCTCGGAGATTTGGGCTCGTAAGGGATTGCTCGTAATGATCCCCACCGTCTTTCCGGATTCTGTGACATCTAACGAGAAAGAAAAAATGGTGAGGGCCATGCATGCAAGAATCACGAGCTCGATGGGATGAGCTTGGAGATCTAAGGACAAGAAACTAAGTATTAAGACCCTCACTAAAGAGTCAGAGTGCGTGTTCCACAGGAAAGAAAAAAGAGCGTGGATGATTTTTTGAAAATCCCGAAATTCAAGGGAAAGAAAGGTGGCGGTTAGCCAGGAAAGGGCATTTTTGAGTTTCACGCAATTGTCAAGAACGAGGGTTTCTTACCCGAAAACTTATTGTACAAGAAACATGGCCTAGAATTTTCAAAACCACGAAAGTTGAAACTTCGTTCAAAGGACAAAAACTGGGTATAAACCAGAGGCGAGCATCCAGAAAGAAAATCCAGAAAACATAAAAGCCTCTCGATTCAAAACCTCCTATCGTATCATTCTAATAACGCAAACTAGCATACGCAACAAGTACGACATGGATAAAAAAAAAAAAAAAAAAGAGCTAAAAACAAAATGGCATACTTACACAGTGATGGTGATTGCAGCGAAATCGTCGAGTGGAGAAGAGGTTGCAAGAAAGAACTCACTGACTCGAACAAACCAGGATTCCTTTGTTTCTTCGGCCTAGAAAACATGCACTGAGTGTAAACTGTGATAAGAAGTTTAGGGAGTGTTTTTCTTTTTTCTAGCTTGTGATGAACAAATGTGAAGAAGACGAAGAGGGGGTCTTGTATATATAGGTGGGAAAACTAAATTAATCAGGAGCGTTGATTAAAATCCTCAACAGATCGAATGGATGGGGATCGGTGACAAGATGGCGTCGAAAAGTTGTCAGACGGACGATCGTGGGCGTGTTCCGAAGGTACTCAAGTACCTAAAGTGAGCAATACCCATCTGGCACGTGTCCATTTTCAAGAGTGTGATGGTATGGTTCCCAGAAAGAGTAAGTTCAAAAGTTTCCTTCTCTTAGGATTCGAACAAATACTTTTGAGGGGGCAAGATGTTATACCCAGATTTCGAGCCATAGTAAATATGACCTCGAAAGCTGAGTTCGCAGCAAATGGTCTCGTGAGGATTAGAGTGATCTAGGATTGTAAGTCGAGCCTGTAAAGTATGATATATGATCTCGAATGCGGTGATCTCGAAATGATTTCGATCTCGAAAGGTAGCTCCGAGAACACCTTCATCTCCAGGAACTTCGGAGCATGGGTCTTGAGCTCGATATCCCATCTCGAAAGCAACGTTAGCTCGGGAGATGTCAGTGGCTCGCACAATGACATGAAACCTGAAATGCTGGAGCCTTGAAGATACGTTATAACCACCTTGAATATCTACAAGTATTATAACTATGAGATGTAACCCTCATTAATTGATGTAAATCCCCAAGAATTGTGGGATATTATTTATTCAGTTATACGCCCCCTGATCTTTGGGGAACGTTTCCTTTTATATCTGATTATTGGCATTTAAAGCCATTTATTTTTATTCACAAAAGAGTAACTACCCAAAATATGTGGGATAGTATTCTGCATCCTTCTCTATAAATAGAGAAGCCATGCACCATTGTAAAGGACCGAAATTCTGATCCTTGAGAGAAAACTCTGTAGAATTCATGCTAAAGAGTTGTTCAGAGATAATCTTGAGGTTAATAACAGAGACTCGTGGACTAGGCAGATTTAACTGCTGAACCACGTAAAAAACCGTGTGTTTGATTCGTTTGTTTCTTTTGGCCATTGTCTTTAATTGTTTACGTGCTCTCTTCTTTTATCTGTTGACGAAAAACGGCGTCAACAACTACATCCTCGAATCGAATAACGCTCGGCTCCTTGACTCCATTCACCATCGATACACATCCTCTAAGCGTCACGAATCTTACCGCCTCTAAAGCTATTTTCCTGCACATAAAACAAAAAGGAATGAGCCTAATGCCCAGCAAGGAAAATCTAACACATAGTCATACACATAAATTTCATAATAGACGTAAAGACTTAACATAATACATATAACATACACTTATTATAATGGCCATTATTACTTGGGGTCCCATAGACTAAACAAGCATATGCCCATGGGATTAGTGGGGTCCTACTAGCTAAGTAGGTCATATGCCCATAACCCATTTGGGGTCTTGTTAGTCATATGGGTCATATGCCCAAGCCTACAAACATACATACATACATATCATAACACATTTAACAACATAAAACATAAGATAACATAAGCATATAACATATTGATTCTAGCCTATTTTCCTTACCAAAGTTACCGGGATATGATGGACTGAGTTGGGACTTTTGGAACACTCCTAAAACCATAATGAACAAGAGTGAGTCTAAAGAAGGAGAAGAAATGAAAATGAATGGAAGACTAAACCATTGAGAAATATGCTTACCACAACTTATGTGCTTAAGAACTTGGATTCCCTAACCAAAATAAGAATGAGGTTAGGAAACTGAGTAGAAGACTAAGAGAAGGGAAACATAACATAAATCAAATGAACTAGAGTTTTGGGTTTACCTCAAAGACTTGCAAGACCAATCTAACCACAACCGAAATACTAAAGAATCTTACTTCCCAAAGTGTTTGATAAGCTTATGATGTTTAAGCTTATGATTTTCCCACCCAAGTGTTTAACTCTCACATTCTCCTAGCACTTGCAGCTTCTGAACATAATGGCTGGGTACTAGGTCCTATTTATAGAGTTTGGAGATGAAAGGATCTTGATTTTAATTGAATAAAAATAATAGCTTTTTAGGTGAAAAATATTTGAATAATCGTTCAGCAGAGGCTGAAGACTTGCTCAAAAGATGCTGGACTGTTGAAGGAGTTTGAATGGCTGAAAGGAAAAGAATTCAAAAGTGTTTGAAAACATGCTGTTGGAGGCGATATATCGCCCCCTATAGGCGATATATCGCCTGGACCACTGTTCCCGAGGCGACCGTGCATCGATTCGTGTTTTCCGTATCTACGTGCTGCGATATATCGCCCCCTATAGCTGCGATATATCGGCATACGCTGAATATTTAAACACGAAATTACACAATTTTAGCTAAGTTTGAATGGGGTAAACAGCCTTGACTAAGCCCTCAACGTATTCAAAGTTGCTGACTGACCCTATAACATTCAAACTTTACTCCATATTAAATTTAATCCTAAAAAATACTTAATCCTTAATCACCATTCATAACATGTGCTTAAAATCCTATTGGTTGATATCTAAACCTTATAGTATAATAAATATAATCCTTAATATCAGTCACATTAATCAAACCTTAGGTTAACTTAATATTCTTATACTATAGATTAAACTTAGAAAATCTATAAGTACTACTATGAGTGTCCGAATAATTCCCGGTCTGAACCAAAAATCCACAGTTACAAAGATAATGCTATAAATACTATCATACTATTATCTATCTTAGCTAAGTAAAGTTCTTGGACTCTACAACGTTCCCAATGATGCATACAATTTTCACAAAGCCACAGAGATAATCTCAAACAAATAATTTTCTGATGTGGAAGATCAGTTAAAATTGCAACGACAGAGCATACTTAGGATTTTTAGAGATTTCACAACAATATAATTCTTATGGTTTACTTGTCCCCAGGCCTATTTGATTCCACTTACTCACACACTACTAACAACTCCCCGAGGTTAATTAGTAGAGGTGGATTGACAATTTTGTTCAAATTTCCTTTTAGCAAAAATTGCTTATGGTGAAAGGACAAGATTTAGGTTTTTTTTTTTTTTTTTAAGTATTTTTCACAATTACACTAAAATATGATAAAAGACAAAGAAAAA
The DNA here is from genome assembly GCF_963169125.1 of Humulus lupulus. NCBI lineage: Eukaryota > Viridiplantae > Streptophyta > Magnoliopsida > Rosales > Cannabaceae > Humulus > Humulus lupulus. The sequence goes on from NC_084802.1 coordinate 16,866,030, forward strand.
TAAGGTAAAATTAAATAAGACTATAAAAATTAGGCAAGAGTAGGGAGGCATAGCCTGCCATCAACCATAACAAAAATAAGGTAAAAATTAGGAGGCACAAGTGCCATCAACTAAAACATAAGATAAAAGACTAGGAGGCAAAATTGTCATCAACTAGCTAGGAGGCAAAATTGCCATCAACTAGTAACTTGCAATAAATAAATAAAAATAACAACAAGATCAATAAAGAAAATTACAACATAGGTTAGGAGGCACAAGTGTCGTCAACTAACAAAGAAATACAAGGAATAAAAATTACAACAAAATTATAACAAAATTAGGAGGCACAAGTGCCATCGACTATAAAAATTAAAAATATAGATAGGAGGCACAAGTGCCGTCCACTAAAAAAACAATAAATATAGAAATATAAGCAAGTGTTTTTTTTATGGGTGGTAGAACTGTCCCAAATTTTCTTTTTATCTTTTTTTTTTTAGTTTTATATAAATATATATAGTTTTTCTCTTTTTTTTTAAGTGCAAAAATTAAAATAACTAGTAGAATAATTTACTAACCTTGAGATAAATTTCGTTTTCTTTCTTGCAACTCCCCGAAAATAGTGCCAAAAACTTGATGGACCCAAAACGGGTATGTTTTAAAAATTTATACTCGCAAGCGCACGAATCGTATATGAAATACAGTGTTCGTGTAAGCACGAGATCGAACCCAAATGAGTTATCTAAAATAAAAAAAGAAAACTATTTTAAATCAAAATTAATAAATTCTAACCTACTTCCAAAGATTGATGAGTTTTAATGTTATGAACATAAAATAAAAGATTAAAAATAAAGCTATTTAAGAGAATAAAAATAAACCAATAATGATTTGAAAATAAGTGTTGAAAGAAAGATTATTAAGATACTAGAATCCACAAAATGTAAGTTTAATAATATTTATTAGTATATTGATTCCCAAGTTTTAGTGATAGTTAAAATAAATCAAACTATCATTTTCCAAATAGATTTATAATTTTAAGCACAAATTACTTCTAAAAAGATAGGATTTTTCTTCACTTTTCAAAAAGTATAATTTCAAAGTATTTAATGTGAATCAATATAATGAAACAAAAAAAAATCAAATAACATTATTTATAAGGCAAAACATAATATTTTTTTCTAAGCATTGAATGTGTACAATTTAATGACACATTTTACACAAAGAATATTATGTTTTGCAAAGTGAAGAACAAAGTGCATATTATCTAACAATCCAAAATATGGGATATTGAAGATGAAAGACATATATGAAGAAGAAAAATCCATAAACTTTGTTGCATTACAAGGGAAATCAACATACAACATAAATACTATCTAGTTACAAGTTGCTTCATCATGATCTTAATAATCTTATGAAAAAGATTAGAAGCGCATAACTAGTGTAGAAATTACAAAATAAATGACATAGATGCTTGAAAATGCTCTTGAAAAATCCAAAATGGAAGAGAGAATGGTAGAGAGAAAATGGTAGAAAGAATATGGTAACCAAAAATTAAGCACCCCAAATGGTCTTGAAATTCCATATTTATAGCCAAAATGAGATTATTAAAATAATCAATTTAAATTAATTAGATTAATAAAATAAAATAAATATGGTATGTAGAGGTAAATTATAGGGTGTAATGATGATGTTGTGGTGAAAATGTGTAGAAAAATGGGTAAAAAGTTGGCATTTTGGACATAGGGGACAAATGGTACAGTTAGGCAATTTATGGGCTCAAGAAGGGAAATGGCAGCTGTTTTGGCAGGCTGGAGCTTGGGCTGGGCTAGGGTTGGTGGGCCAAAGATGCTAGCGGGCCCGTGGTGGGAAGGAGAGCTGCTGAACGGGCCTGGGTTGGCAGCTTCGGGCCCAGGTGGTTTGTTGGAGAAAGGAGGTCTTCGGCTGGGGTGATTTCGGTGGTGGGTCAAGTGGGTGGCGTGATGGGCCTAGTGCTGAAGTGTGAGGCAAACGGGTGTGGGCCTAGGAGGCTGGCTGAGAGGAGCATGGGCCTAGCATTGGTGGGTTGTGATGGCCTGGTTGCAAGGCTCATAGTGGCTGGCTTCAAAATCACCTTTTTGTCTTTCTTTTCTTTCAAAACTACCACTTTTCAAAGCCCAAAAATGCCATAAATTCCCTACAAAATAAATATAAAATAAATCATAATAAAATATTTTCAACTATAAAATAAATCAATTTAATTATTTAAAAATATTAATTATAACTTAATTTATATTTAACATTTAAGTTCAATAATACAACATTTTTTTTACCTCAAATTAAACAACAATAATTCAAATAATTAACTACAACATTTTATAACAAAATAACTATAAAAACACACAAAAATATATAAAATCAAAATAAACCTAATAAATTAAAAATTACTTAAAAAATTAATAAATCAATTAAAAACTCAAGAACTAAGCAACAATTAGCATATAAAATATGATAAAATAACTATATTTTGTAGAGTTATCAGGTATCTAGAAGTTTAGCTGAAGCAGAGTTTAGAGCCCTAGCTCTAGGCGTTTGTGAAGGAATATGGTTGAAATGATTACTTTGTGAAATGAGACTATTCGAAGGAGAGCCTATCAAGTTACTTTATGATAATCATACTGCTATTAGCATTGCTAAAAATCTTGTTCACCACGACAGGACCAAGCATATTGAGATTGATAGACACTTCATCGCTGAGAAGATTGAAAGCGCCACGGTTCAAACTATCTATACTCCATCAAGACTTCAAAAAGCAGATGTTCTTACCAAAGCTCTTCCCACAACTACGTTTAATGAGTTAACTGGGTATGTTTGACATACATAGCCCAGCTTAAGGGGTAGTGTAGATTATTATGAGAATTGTGTAAATATTTTGTATAAATTAGAACCAATTTTTTAGGGAAACAATGATACATAAATATTTTGTTTCCAGATTTTTTAGATTGTATAATAGTATTATGCCAATTAATAGGCATTTTTCCTAATGAAAAAAATATACGATGAATAACCATTCAAGAATGACATCGGCAAAGTTTGAAGTCGAAAAATTTACCGGGAGTAATGATTTCAGTTTATGGAGGATCAAGATGAAAGCATTTTTGGTGCATGAAGGTATTTTTGAAGCCATTGATAGCAAAACACTCGTCGAGCTTGGTGAAGACAAGAAGAAACAACAAGACATTCAGACCAAGGCCCACTGTCCAATCTTGTTGAGTTTAGGAGATGAAGTTCTACGCGAAGTATCAAGTGAAGAAATAGTCATAGAGTTATGGGATAAGTTGGGCAAAATTTATCTGAAGAAATCTTTAGCCAATAAACTCTACTTGAAGAAGAAATTGTACACATTGAGAATAGATGACAGCAAAGAACTACGAAAGCACCTTGATGATTTCAATAAGATTGTTCTTGATTTGAACAATATTGGGATAAAATTAGAAGAAGAAGATCAGGCGATTATTTTGTTAAGTTCATTGCCAAAGATGTATGAGCATTTCACTAATACCATTCTCTACGGGAAAGATACATTGACCATGTCTGAGGTAAAAGCTGCATTAAACTCCAAGGAGATTCAAAAGAGGTCTGATGTTATAGGTGAAAGCAGTGGAGATGGGTTGTTTGCAATAGGCAGAAATGAGAAAAGAGAGTACAAAAGCCACAAGAATCACAATGGTCATGGAGGGAATCGCTCAAGATCCAAATCAAGAAATGCTATAGGGAAGAAATATTACTACTGCAAAAAGGAAGGGCACTTCAGAGATGAGTGTTATGCATTAAAAGCCAAATTGAATCCTGATAAGAACAAGTACAAGGGTGAAGCTAGTATGACATCTAATGATGGTTATGACTCAACTAATGTCTTGGTAGTTTCAAGTTCAGTTTATGGTGGTGAATGGATTTTAGACTCGGGTTGTTCCTTCCATATGTATCCAAACATAGAATTATTTAGTGAATTTGAAGGAAAACATGGTGGAATGGTTTTACTTGGTAACAACAAGGCCAGTCAAGTGCATGGAATTGGCTCAGTGGTGATGAAAATGTATGATGGGAGATTAGATATGTGCCAGACCTGAAAAGAGATTTTTTATCAATTGGCATGTTTGATAAAAATGGATTCACAGTTAAGATAAATGATGGGGTTCTCAAAATTAGTAAGGGTTCATTGATTGTTATGAAAGGAAAAATTAACAATGGCTTATACTTTCTTGAGGGTAATGCCATTTTGGAAATGCAGCACCTACTATAAGCACTAAAGCCACTGATATAACCAAGCTATGACATTTGAGGCTTGGTCACTTGAGGCTTGGTCACGTTAGTCAAAGGGGACTGAATGAACTTGACGAGCAAGGATTGTTCAAAAGTGGCCTAAAAGATAAACTAAGTTTCTATGAGGAGTGTGTTTATGGGAAAAGCTGCAAAGTTAAATTCAGTCAAGGTATGCATACAACTAAAGAAAGACTTGGCTATATTCACTCTGACTTATGGGGTGCATCAAGAGTTCAGACATTAGGAGGTGCAAATTATTTCATGAGTATTACTGATGACTATACATACAAGATATGAGTTTTCTTATTGAAAATTAAAGACCAAGCTTTTAACACCTTTATCACATGGAAGAAACTTAATGAAAATCAAACTGGTAATAAAATAAAGAAGTTAAGAACTGACAATGGCTTAGAATTTTGTTCCAATGAGTTCAATGATTTTTGTAGAAAAGAAGGTATAGCATGGCATCTAACAATTGTAGGTACCCCGCAACAAAATGGACTAGCAGAGTGCATGAATAAGACTATTTTGGAGAGGGTTAAATGTTATATTATTTTATAATATAATGTTTTAGATTAAATAAATGTGACAAAGAGTGTCACATATTGTAACATATAATAGAGAGTTACAATATTTAGATATATGTGAAATATCCAAATATGTAACATATTTGGTGTTACAAATTCAGTTACAAATTTGTAACTTCCAAATATTGCTCATTATTGTGTAGATTTGTTGTTACACAATATTGAGATGAATTTCTTAAATCCATATGTGAAATGATTGTTACAGATATGATTTTAATCTCAATAATGTGTTTTGGGGGTTACAAAATCAATTGGGAGAGTGTTGGAATCGTTTGGAAAAACAACACATTTTTGTGTGCTGAAATTGGTCAATGGCCGCGGCCACAGGATGTTGGTGGCCGCGACCACATGTGAAAAAACTGACCAATTTTTTTCCAACCTTTTTGAACGGCTCCAAAAACCCAAATAACTCCTAAATCTCATTTTTAATTCCATAAAAATCCAATTAATCATTGGTAACAGCCATGGGGGTTAGAGGAATTTGAAATTCAAAGGGTGTCTCTAAACTCTATAAATTGGAGCCTATTGCGCACTTGTAAGACACAACTTTTCTATCCATTAGAGCACTTGGCTAGAAAACACATAGAGGCTTGATTATTCTAGAAAGAATTTCCAAAATCTGTGAGAGATCCTTAATGCTTGAGTTAGGGGGAAATAAGCTTTTTGACAAAGGTTCCAAACCTTGTTCAAGTTGGTGATCCCCAACACTCTTCACTTTGGTTGTGTGAGTGAGAGTTATTTGTTCATTGTTCCTATTCTTGTTCTTTTATTCTATTGCTTTTCATCTTCTTCTATTATTCTCTATTTACTCTTTTATATGTATCTTTTGTTTTAGAGTTGTAATCTCATCTATAATTTTCATTCTACTACTTCTAATTTATTTGTATTTTTTTGTCATAGAGTTGTATTTTCTATTTCTATTCTCTTCTACCTCTTTATATATTTACATGTATATTTTGTTATAGAGTTGTAACACTATTTAATCAATAATTATTTATTTGTAATATTTAGTCTAGAGTTGTATTTTCTTACCAATTTCCATTGAGGCAAATTACATTTTCCTAACATTAAATACATGTTGAAAAGAGCAGGCTTAGAAAGAAATTTTTGGGGTGAGGCTGTAAAGACAGTGTGCTACCTTATCAATAGGTGTCCATCAGCTACAATAAACTTCAAAACACCTAGGGAGATGTGGACTGGACAAGCACCAAAGTATGAACACCTGAGAGTGTTCGGGTGCACTGCGTATGCAACATTAGACAGGACAAGCTGCAACCAAGGGCACTTAAATGCATGTTTTTGGGCTACCCTGATGGATTCAAAGGCTATAAACTATGGTGTTTAGAACCAAGGCACAAGAAATGCATAATAATTAGAGATGTAGTTTTAGAGAGGATGAGATGGTCATGAAATAAGCAGCTAAAACTCTTGAAAAACTTGCTAAAAATAGCAAGCTATAGATTAAGGTGAATCCCAATGTTAGAGAATATATGTTATTTCTCAATGGAAAAGTGGAAAAACCAAAATACAACTCTATGCAAAAAATACAATAGACAAGGTAATTGATTAAATAAATATTACAACTCAATTGCTCAAAATACAAGTAAATAGAAATAAGAGAAGGAAGAGAATTATAAGAACTAAAACCCTAAAACAAAAGATATCAATGAATTTGTGAATAGAAATAGAAGTAGAGGATTACAAACTCAATTGTTTATCCAAAAATCAGTTGCTGATGGTGTGGCAAATATTTTTGACATGTGGCGGACGCGTAGCAGAGATACGGCTCGCCTATCGACCAGCATTATTTCTGCGCGAAGAGATCAAGTTCTATATACAACCAGCCTGGTCGTATATTCGCTCATTTATGTAAAGATCTGTACAGTTGTGACGATATTCGAGAATATCTCTTCATTATGACCTACAGATCTGATCATTAAGGATATATATTATTTCCTAATTCATGTAACTCTTCCTGAGCCTATAAATACACAAGAGATAGCTCAAGGAAGGGGATCGACCTTTTTTGCTTAGAAAATTAGATTACTATTATCCATCGTTGTATTGTTCTCTTCTTCGAAGGTCTGTGAAACTCAGGAACCCTAGTTCTTTGATCACGCCTTGGGAGTTCAATATTAATAATAGTATCAAGTGGACGTAGGTCATTACCAATAGCTGGGACCGAACCACTATAAATCCCTGTGTTCTTTATTTTTCCATTAGATTATTTTCAAACTCTATATCATTTTCTTGTCGTTTCCTAGACTTCGTGTCGTTGACCAAAATCAGGGTCAAAATTCTGGTGCTTTCATTGAGAGTTGAACTCAAGAAAATCTAATGGCAACTACCAAAAAAACTGGACAGGCTGCTGCCGCACCATCCCAGCCTCCTCCACCAAACATGGCTGAAGACGAACCTCATTTGGAGTTCGATGAGGAGGAAGTGGACTCTGAGGCCCTCAAGACAACGCTGGGGGTGTTGCAAGATAAATTGGCCGCTCTGAGGGCCAATCAAGAGAGTGCCGCCGAGAATATGGCGTCACAGCAGAGGGAGATAGAGCGCCAGCGCCAAGAGTTGAGCGAGAGACAGGTGGAGATGGACCGTCGTCAGAGGGACGCCATGGCAGCCCTTGAAGCAGCCCTCTAGTTGGCTAGGAATTAGGCTGCACCTGCCTCGCAGCCTGATCAACCCCCGAGTGGACCACCTCAAAGAGGTCCCAATGCTAGCCCTTTGCTCCAGCCGACAAGCCCTCAAAGGTCGGAGCAGCCACCAATGCCTCAGGATGATGTTCCACCTAGGGACCCTAAGACGCAGCCTCCATCCCAGGCTGGTCGAGGCAATCCCCCACATCCAAGGCAGAATAGGGCCGGGCAATAGCCCCACAGCCCTAGACGCACAGAGGGTGAAGAGCCGCACCTACCAAGCAAGGGGCAGCGTCCTTCTACCAACAGAAGGAATTCAGAGACAAGCTCTGTGGTTAGGGGCCCTCCACAGCATGACAATGCACGGGGACCCACCGACCAGCGCAGGCCTCCCCCTAACGCTCGGGAAGTTCCAGCCCAAGGAGGCAACAGAGGAAACAGTCGGTCCCACCATAGCCAATTAAGGTTCAGAGATGGCCACGACTACAATGAGGCTGACTCAGGCAGAGGGAATGCTGGTCGGAGAAACGAGGAGAGAGGTGGAGGCAGAAGCCCACCACCTAGAGAAGACCGACAAGCAGGATGTAATGCCGGGGGGCAGCCCAGACAAAACAACATCTTTAGCCGGTTCGGAGCCAGCGAACAGCGACGAAGAGACGACGACTTGAGGGATGTACTCAACGACCGCTGAGAAAGGCACGATGAGTACATTCCCTCGGCATCGGAGGCCCCAGCAATTCCTGAAGTCGTTCAAGCTCAAATCGATGCCCTGAACCAGGCTGTACAGCAGCTGGTCGGGGGGCGGACATCACATATCAAGTACGATCGGAGGAGGGGCACCCCTTTCATACAAAATATTGTTGTGGCAGAAACCCCCAGTAAGTTCAAGATGCCGACTCTGCCAAACTTTGATGGGTACGGAGACCCGGTTTCTCATGTAAACAAATTTGATATACAAATGGACATTCAGAAAGTCTCTGAAGACGCTCGCTGCAGGATCTTCCCAGCGACTCTTTTTGATGCCGCTCAGGAGTGGTTCTTTAAGTTCCCTCCTGCAAGTATAATATCTTGGGAAATGTTCGTGAAGGAGTTTTACGGACAGTTCTATGCGGGTCGTGTGCACCCCACTGAGGCAAACCAACTGGTCAAGATACGCCAGAAAGAAGGAGAGCCTTTGAAGGAGTATGTTCAGCGCTTCATGCGAGCCGCAGCAGGAGCCAAGACTGTGGGCGATGAAGGCAAGATGATGGCCCTAACTGCTGAGGTTAGGCGCCATTCTCCTCTCTGGAGTAGCCTCAGGAAGCATGGGGTTAATACTACCCAAGAGTTTTTAGATTGAGCTGATCGATACATCAAGCATGAGGACGCGATTGCCAACGAAGGCAAATCGCCAGCAAAGGACAAGGGGCCCATGGAAGAACCCGCCAAAATCGCCAACGGGTCTAAGCCCAATGGCAACAGCAAAGGCAACGGGAATAACAACGGTAAAAATGGTGGAAAGCGGGTGAATGGAGAACCCTCGACCTCGGAGAGTAAGCGCCCCAAAAATAATCGATATGAACCGAAATTCACCAATTACACCGCCCTTGTTGAAAACCGAGTCGAGGTTTTCTATAATGCCCCAAATTTCCTAATAAGGTTTAGGACCTTGATTAGGAGGCCGGGAGGGCCATAATTGATTTATTTTGATATTTAATGATTATATGCATGTTTACGTGAATTATATTATTATATGATGGTGAATGCATGCATATGGGTGTATTTATACTTATAAGGGCATTTTGGTAATTTGGCCTGTTGAGGGCATATTTGTAAATTGGGTGCATACTGTAATTTGTGAATGAGATTTCATTATTATGGAGATATACTCGAGCTATTCGGCATGGGACGGTCATATATAATGGATTAGCGGTTTCGTCATAACGGGGTCAATTTTGGGGTAATAGAAATATTTATTTGGTGATAGATTGGGAATATTTGAGATCAGGGTGAAATTCTGGAAGTTTTGACTATAGTGTCCCCGGGGGTGTTTTCGGGACCCCGAGCACTAGGTTTTATTTGAGGTTACTTAAGCTTGAAGTAGCTTGACAGATAAGAACGTACGTTAGAAACTTCTCGTTCTCTCTCAAAACAGTCCGTTTTACCGTTTGAGCCTTTTTGAGGAAATCTTGAGTTCTAGGAGTCGGAATCAAGCGAGGGTCGAGGCATAGCGATCCTAGGAAATATTAGAAGCTTCTTAACCGAAGGATTTGACGGAAAACAACCCAATCAAAGGTAATCTAAGTTTGAAGTTTTAAGTTTTTAAAGTTTTAAAGCTTAGAATTGGAATTTGTTGATTGTTGAGTTTTTGGTCGGTTTAAGCTTTGGGTTTTGAGGGTTTTGGAGTATTGGGAAGCTTAGGAACTTTTATTTGATGATTGGGGAATGTTTGGGTATGTTTTTGGAGGATTTGGAGTGCTTAAAACGCGTTTGGGAATGGCCCAGGGTTGGGGGCCGCGGCCCTGTTCTTGTGCGCCGCGGCCCTAGTTCGAAGAAGCAGGTGTCAGGAAGTGACCCTTGCTAGGCGCCGCGGCCCTTGATGGAGGGTGCCGCGGCCCTAGCCTCAGAGAACCCTGGGGGCCGCGGCCCAAGGTGCTAGGGCCGCAGCCCTTGCCCTGTTTTCACCCCGTTTGCTCGTTTTGACCCCGGGAACTTAGCTATGGGCCTCAGGAGTGTCCCTACTACTTGGATTAGTTTGGATTGATCTCTTGAGGGCTGGATATTGGTGTGGAACCTTTGATTATCATGTTATTAATGGTGTTCCATATTTGGTTATGATTAGGTGACCGCTAAGGGTTTAAAGGTTGATCGTTCTCAAGGACCGTTCTTATATCGGTACTAGCTCGAATCTGAGGTAAGAAAACTGCACCCTGTGTATATGAGACATGCATGGTTATTATTGATGCATGTCAGTTGATTATTATGTATGAGACATGCATGGTTATTATTGATGCATGCCGGTTTGTTATTATGTATGAGACATGCATGGTTATTATTGATGCATGTCGGTTGATTGTTATGTATGACATGCGTGGTTATTATGATGCATGTTGGTTGATTAATGAGTATGGCATGCATGGTTATTATTGAAGCATGTCGGTTGATTATTATGTATGACATGCATGGCTATTCTTGACGCATGCTGGTTGACTATTAAACGTGACATGCATGGCTGTTATTGGTGCATGTTAGATTGCTGGATTTATTGCATATGATGCATGAGAAACATGTGATTGGGACATGCCTTATATACTGAGTATGATATCATTCAGAGCTTGAGTCTCTGTGTTGATGCATGGCCCTAATAGTACTAATACCTGTTTAGTAAGCATGCTAAATACCTCGTTTATGGATATGGAATATGTGATATGTGATTGGTGGCATGTCTTACTAGTGAAAGACACTGACTAGTCAGGGACCAACTCTAAAGTCGAGAATCACGCATTGAATGGCTCTATGGCATTAATGCTAGACCGACCCTAAAGTCGAAGAACTTATAAGCGCTTGCCTGGTCTACGACCAGATGACTATAGCCAAGGTATATGACCCCGGTGACCGTTTGTCACATGGCTAAGGGACGTTGTCCATAGTTTCGACTCTAGAGTCGTGAGGAAGGTTATGTTGGTGACTAATCACCTTGCACCTGTCCTAATCAAACTTAAGAAAGAATCACTTATCGGTTAAGCCCTGGTGACCCCATCGTCATATGGCTAGAAGGAGCGATGCTCATTATTGTGACTTTTGGCTATTGTCACCTATTTTCCTGGACTGATAGTCCTGAATGGTTATTATGATCGTTGTTGATATTATATCATGTTTTATTGTGTTTTCTTGCTGGGCTTAGGCTCACGGGTGCTACGTGGTGCAGGTAAAGGCAAGAGGAAGCTAGACCATCCTTGAGTTGGAGAGCTTAGGTGATGACGTGTACATATGCAGTTGCTCGTCCGCCACGGCCGAGGTTTAAAGTGGAACTAGGGTTGAACCCTGCTTTGCCGCTTAGAACGGCCTGTTGTAAATGTTTTCTGTAATAGACTCTGAAACTTTATTTTCGGGATCCCAATGTATATATTAAACGTTTTAGTGAAACGTTACATCCTAACCAAATTTTTAATCCCTAAACCGCTAATCATACTTAGTTTCACGATTTTGCCCAAATGACTTGATTAGCGAGTTTAGCACTGTTTACAAGGCACACCGTAACGGTCCCTGGAGTTTGGGGCGTTACAACTTGGTATCAGAGCGAGCCAAGGTTTATGGTTCCTGAAGACAAGCTGGGCATGTACACTCATCACTGAAGATAGCTTCACTCAGGGAATGGTAATCATTTCTGTAGCTATGTGTATAGCTGTTTGAATAAAATGTGAATGCTTTACCTGTACATTGTATTAGGGAGCATGAGATTCTGATAGAGCCTGGCTCTTGACTATATGATTATATGCTCCATGAATATATATGTATATATGACTGTGATCATATGGTTACCTGCTCTGTGAATATATATATGTATAACTGTGTTATTGCATGCTGGGGTTAGAAGCATGGTTTGAGTATTGGAAGAGTAGGGAATACGAGTAAAGTATGAATGCCATGGGCATGTTTGCAGCACTGCAAGTGGTTTATGATTGTGGTGTGGTAAGGTTTACTCCGTGGGAGAAAGCCCTTGATATGCTAATTGTGATTAATGGATCAAGTTATTGACTGCAGATTGAATCAGTAGGTTTATATTCAAGGCAGATTATGAGGCCTGGTGATAGTTACACAGGGGCTGGGAGTTACAGCCAGGGTATTAGTTCTTCGTCTGCATCTCTGAATGTTCAGCAGATGCTTACAGATTTGCAATTAAGATTGCAGAGGCAGAAGGAAGAGATCAGGTATTTGAAGCAACAGTGGGGTCTGTTGGGGAGTACCTCTTCCTTTGCTATGCCAGGGGTGGCATCAGTTTCAGCTCAGCCTAGGGTTGAGAATAGATGGGAATTTCTCTGTGGAAGATTCCTGAAGTTTTATCCTCCAATCTTTGAGGGACGCCTAGATCCATTCAGAGCTGAGTAATGGATGGGTATGATCAGCTCCATTCTTGATAGTATGAGACTGGTGGGTCGTGATAGAGTGATCTGTGCTACATGTGTACTGCGGGATGATGCTCGGACATGGTGGGAGGTAGTATCCCAAACACGAGACACAGTTGTGATGGACTGGAAAGAATTTAGGCAGCTGTTTAATGAGAAGTATTACTGTGATGTGGCTAAGACTGCCAAGGTGAAGGAGTTTCTGAATATTGTTCAGGGTAATGCATCAGTGACCGAGTATGTTACTAAATTTGATGTTCAGGAGATAGTTGAAAATCAAGGGAATGATACGCTCGAACCCTACACCACCACCAGGACATTGAGATGATGAGTGTTGAGGATCGTGCGCCCAAAAAGGCTCGACCAGACGAGGAACCAATCACCTTCTCTGATGACGACGCCCAGCATGTGTGATTCCCACACTCCGATCCGCTGGTCGCGGATGTTCAAATCGCAAATATGATGGTGAAAATGGTGTTGGTCGATACAGGAAGTTTTGTCATCATCCTGTATAAGTCCTCGCTGGAAAGAATGAAACTGTCCATCAAGGACCTAGAGCCATGCAACTAAACCATTTATGGTTTTTCCAGAGAAGGGCTCGCCCCAGCAGGGTCAATTAGACTCCTAGTCACAGCAGGTATCGCACCTGTTAACAGGACGTTACTCACCACTTTTATAGTGGTTGATTGTCCTTCGACGTATAATGCTGTGATAGGGAGACCTATTCTGGTTGACCTACGAGCAGTCACATCTGTATGGCACCTCGCCATGAAATTCCCAACATACGCAGGAGTAGAATGCGTACTGGGAAACCAGCGAGAGGCGAGAGAATGCTACAACGCCTTGATCACCAAGGAAAAGAAGGGTGTATCGAGGGATGCCGCCGAAAAAGAGTTACAAATGGCATCTGATGTTCAAGCCCGCTCAGGTGATAATCTCACCAAATAGGGAGTTGCCCAAAGTGAGGATAGAGACTTAGATCCCCGCTTTGGGGATTTCGAAGAAGCAGTAGGCCCCATCAAGGACCTTGAAGAAGTCCAACTCGATGAGGAAAATCCGACCAAAGTTGTGAAATTTGGTAGAAACTTAGAGACAACAACAAAACAAGCACTGGTGGAGTTCTTAAAAGGAACCAGGACGTCTTTTCCTGGTCGCATAAAGACATGGTTGGGATAGATCCTGTAATCATCAGCCATGTCCTGAACATTGACAAAAGCATTCCACCTGTGCAGCAGAAAAGAAGGCTGCTCGACAAAGACCAATCGAAAGCTTTGAAGGAAGAAGTCGAGAAGCTAAAGGAGAATGGGTTCATCAGGTGGCATTTTATCCATCGTGGGTCTCCAATCCCGTACTCGTGCCCAAGCCAAATGGAAAGTGGCGTACGTGCGTGGATTTTACAGACCTCAATAAAGCCTGCCCTAAAGACTGCTTCCCACTCCCGAGGATCGACCAGCTGGTCGATGCCATGAGGTCCTCTCATTTATGGATGCATACTTTGGGTATAACCAGATTAGTATGCACCCCCTTGATGAGGATCACACTAGCTTTCGAACCGATACAGGGCTCTACTGTTACAAGGTGATGCCCTTTGGTTTGAAAAACGCTGGTGCGACTTACCAGAGACTCGTTAACCACGTGTTTAAGGAGCTGATCGGGGCAAACATTGAGGTTTACGTCGACGACATGCTGGTTAAGTCGAAGAAGGCAGAAGGACATGTAAGGGATTTGCAAGAATGCTTCAACGTCCTTAATAAATATAGGATGAAGCTGAATCCCCTTAAATGTTCCTTCGGAGTTGGATCAGGGAAGTTCTTGGGATTCATAGTTAACGCAAGAGGAATTGAAGCTAATCCCGAGAAGGTAAAATCCCTGACCGAGATGAAGTTGCCAGTGAAGATTAAGGATGTCCAAAGTCTGACTAGGAGAATTGCCGCCCTTAGTAGATTTATTTCAAAATCAACGGACAAGTGTGTCCCATTTTTCAATCTACTCAGAGGCAGCAAAAAATTTGAACGGACAGATGAGTGCAAACATGCCTTTCAATCACTAAAAGTGAAAATGGCGCAGCCGCCCATCCTGTTGAAGCCAGTGGATAAAGAGACTTTGATCGTCTACCTAGCAATCACAGATTACACTGCTAGTGCTGTACTGGTGAGAGAAGAAGAAGGTGTGCAGAAGGTTATCTATTACATAAGCAAAAGGCTGATCGGAACAGAATTAAGATATCCCCCCATTGAAAGGTTAGCCTACTGCTTAGTATTGGCCTCTAGGAAGCTGCGACCTTATTTCCAAGCCCATCCAATTACGGTATTGACCGACCAGCCTCTTCGGCAAGTTCTACAAAAGTCAGAGGCTGCTGGAGGATTACTAAAGTGGGCAGTCGAACTCGGGCAGTTCGACATATCTTACTTGCCACGAGCAAAGATAAAGGGACAAGCCTTAGCTGACTTCATCGCCGAGTTTACAGAGCCCGCGGGTGGCGAGCAGATCGAGGAGCCTAGTGAGCCTGAATGTCAAACCCAAGCACCCTCGTGGAACTTATTCACCGACAGATCATCTAACGAATCCCACGTAGGAGCAGGAGTGATATTGATAACGCCGGAAGGGCATCGATTTCACTGTGCAATAAGATTTGACTTCACTGCCTCTAACAATGAGGCTGAATATGAAGCACTGCTCGCTGGACTGCGGTTAGCCAAGGACATGAACATAAAAGCGCTTGACATTTATAGTGATTCTCAGTTAGTCTTGAATCAAATCTTGGGAGAGTATCAAGCGCGGGGATTAAAGATGGTCGCTTATCTGAACAAAGCAAAGGACCTGTTAGCCCAGTTCGGCAGATGCACTCTACAGCAAGTGCCTCGTGATCAGAATTCCAATGCAGATGCTTTGGCAAAGTTGGCAAGTGCAAAAGATGATGATACTTTGAACATAGTGCCAGTCGAGCGACTACCCGCACCCAACATCCAAACAATAGAAACCACTTTAGTCATCCAGATGGCGGATACATGGATGGCGCCATATGTAAAGTATCTGTCAAGCGGTGTGCTACCAACGGACAGAAACAAAGCTAGGACCCTTCAGCGGCAGGCTGCTAGGTATATCCTGGTCGATGGAATTCTGTACCGAAGGGGATACTCACTGCCACTTCTCAGGTGTATTACAAAGGAGAAAGCCAAAGAGCTGATGATGGAGGTACACGAAGGTTTTTGTGGAGACCACGCTGGGGGCAAAGCCTGTCGAAAAAGATCCTAAGGTAGGGATATTTATGGCCAACAATGAATGAAGACTCCATGGAGTTCGTGCGAAAATGTGACAAGTGTCAAAGGTTTTCTAAGATCTCGAGAGCAGCTCCCAATGAGTTAAATCAGATGCAGAGTCCATGGCCCTTTGCAGTTTGGGGAATAGATCTAATCAGATCTTTGCCTACGGGGAAAGGTGGTGTAAAGTACGCAGTGGTTGCCATTGACTACTTCACCAAATGGGCCGAAGCTGAGCCACTCACGACCATAACAACGAAGAAAGTTCTTGACTTCGTGGTCAAAAACATCTTCTGTCGCTATGGATTGCCAAAAAAGATAGTCTCAGATAACGGCACCCAGTTCGACAGTAATCTATTCATATATTTCTGCAAACGTCACGACATTATTAAAAGCTTTTCTTCAGTCACTCATCCCCAAGCGAATGGACAAGTCGAGGCAGTCAACAAAACGCTGAAGGATACACTGAAGAAAAGACTTGAAGAAGTGAAGGGAGCATGGCCAGAACAGTTGCCTGAAGTCCTCTGGTCGTACAGAACTTCCCACCGAACAGCAACAGGTCATACCCCGTTTTCCTTGGCATACGGGTATGAAGCCATGTTGCCTGTTGAGTTGGATCTGCCCTCTCACCGCAGATTAACATACGACCAGGATTCTAACAGCCAGCTACTCATGGAATCCTTGGACTCGATTGATGAAAGGCGAGAACAAGCTCAGCTCCGAGTAACTGCATACTAGCAGAAGGTCGCCCGGTATTTCAACTCCAAAGTTCGAGAAAGAAAGTTCAACATTGGAGACCTTGTGCTCTGAAGAGTTTTTCTTAACACCCGCGACCAAGCTGCTAGAGTCCTCGGGCCAAATTGGGAAGGGCCTTACCAGATTGATGAAGTCCTTCACCCAGGCACTTATAAACTTGCCCGCTTAAACGAAGATCTCGTTCCTCGATATTGGAATGGAGAACACCTGTGCAAGTATTATCAATGAACAATTCTTCTTAAAGAATTGGCTTGTATAAATTTTACTTTTTACAAGTTTTGTGTAAGATCTTATTGATCACTCGTAAAGACATGTTTAGACCATTTACTACGAGAATAAAAGGGACTGTGCTCAGCCAATCATTTCTTGCCAACTATTGTATTTATTACAAGTATTTGCTCATTACGTGTGTTGTTTTGCTGTATTATAATTCTAATCGCATTGCTACGAGTAGTAACGTTCGGGTAGGTTCTGGTCAAGGCAAGTGACCGAGGACCTTAAAGCTCCCCGATCACTTGGGGGGCATACAAGGTACAAGTAAGCAAAGCATATCGTTAAAAGGTATGTAAACACATGAGCAAAATAAGTGAAAGCATGCTAGGGCACTTAGAGTATTTTTCAGAATTTTGATATTTTGTTGAATCAAACCAAAGTGCTATGCTAAGTTCGATCATGCGAACAATTAGATGTTATAATAATATGCAAATATATTGTAATATCAAAGCAATCCTTTTACACCGCAAGCAGTAAATGCTTGGATGTAATTTTTTAAAATAAAAGTAAAAGCTGCCCGTGCAACAAACCAAAAAATTATATTGCCTTTACATCACGACCCGTAGGTCGTGTAATTAGAAAAGAAATATAAAAGAAAAAAAAACTAAGGAGCTTGAGGAGCTGGAGGATCCTGGGGAAGGTTCTGGTCGACAGCTTCATTGTCTGCACCCTCCATCCTGGAGGCCAGCGAGATTTCCGGGAAGGCAGGGACCCTCGACCCTTCTTCTTCAGCAAGTTGAGCCGTGCAGCGAGCCAGCTCAGCTTCCCTCGCATTCTCAGGAAGATAATCAAAATTGGCACCCTGATTGTGCTTCCAGAAGTCATAGAAGCACCTCAAGGTGGCATTTTTGTACCTCTCTAAGTTGGCAGCATTAGTCTTCTCCAAGTCCTTAACTCGGTCCTCCATGACTCTGGTTTCTAGCCTGCTCGCGATCAAGTCTATCTCGAGCTGCTTGGCCACCTTATAGTTAGAGTGGTTGGACTCCTTGTATTGGTCCCTCAGCTCGCGGGTTTTTTCCAGAGACTTCAGCTTCTCCTCCAACTCCTTGGCCAGTTGGGCCTTTTCCGCAGTCACCACCGCCAACTGATTAGCATGCTTGGCCTCGGCAACTTTGAGTTCATCCTCGTGCCATTGATCTGAGGTCCTGGCCTCCTCAGTGACAGCACCTAGGCAGATGCGGCCGGCAGTAAGGGTTAGCATGGCCTGCATTCAGAACAAAAATTAGACAAACAGCAAATTACCAAAAGCCTAATTTCACAAAGGAGACAACTTACACTGGTGAACTCATTCAGGGCTCGGTTCAGAATTGGGTCAACGCCCATCGTCTCCGTAGCCTCCATTGCCGCTCGGCTGCGATCGTGCTTGGAGATTTTGGTAAGCCTCTTCTTGATCAGTTTAAAGGAGCAACCAACCATCAGGTTCCCGGTTGAGGCAGGAGCTTCCTGCTGGGTTTGGTCAGATGGGGCAGTAGGAAAAGGAGTCAACCCGGCTGCAGCAGATGGAGTCTGATGCTCGAGGGGGGAAGGCGGAGTCGCGGTGGCTGAGGGCCCGTCCTCCGAAGGGCCTACATTCCGGACCTTCTTCGGCTGAGGCTCTTTGCTGCTCTCCCCAGCATGTCTCTTGCTGGATTTCTTTTTGCTCGGAGGGGCAGCAGCAGCCTCTGGGGTGCTGTAAAGGTCGAACACATTGGTGGATTCCATGCCTGAAAAACGATAACAAAGTCAAACAATAAAATAGCATGAATAACCAAACATATCACATCAGGAGAAGAAAACAAAAAAAAGATTGCAAAGTCCAATAACCGAGTTATTATTACTGGTCTCTACACTACAGACTCTACTAGTCTTACACTCATTCTTTGACACGAAGAAGTCTGGCCCTAAGTGTGGAGCATATTTAAAATTGACATCCCCATCGAATAGATGACAGGGAATTGGAAAGTTTTTTAAAAGCGAAATTACTATACCGTTGTCATCCGACGAGTCGTCAGAGAGGTAAACAGGCACGGTGGCCTTCTGCTTTCATTTTCCTAAGGGGGTCAAGGGCCTCTCTGCTCGAGGAGTGCTAGCAGATTCCCTGATCGTGACCCCAGTCAGTCTCCTCCGCGGAGGAGACGCTTGAGTTACTGCTCGGGTTCCCCTTCGACGCGAGCACTCCCTGCCAAAGGCCCTCTCGTATCTGATTGAGGGGCCTAGAGGCTAACCAACCTAAGGTTAGCCTATGTAACTAGATTCTTGACACTCTTCTCAACATCTGACATGCTGGCTAAGAGTGCCAATCTTGACTCCATTCTCGGAGTTGGGTTTGGTCGCAGCCATGGGCCTGGAAGACATTAAAAGTTTAAGACATTATGGAGGAAAACACTAAGTGAAGAAGTCAGCCAGCGATACGAAAGTTTTACCTCCTCGTGCGAAAGCCAGGTTGTCCGCGACCAGGTCCGCCGTAAAGAAGTACTCTTTATAGTACCTCCCCACGTTTGAGATGTGGGTCGTGTCAGTCAGGAAAGTGCGTCCATTTTCCTGATGACAAAGGTGGAAGAACCACGAGCCTTCATGGTTGGGGTTAGATTTAAGGTCGAACAGATAGTTGACCTCATGAGGCGATGGCACGGGCCATTTTTTCTAGCTGTACAGGATATAGAGTGCAGCAAGCATCCTATATCCATTTGGGGTAATTTGAAAGGGGGCAACTCCAAAATAGTTGGCTACCCCCTAAAAGAATGGGTGAAGAGGCAAGGTGGCCCCTGCCTCAATGTGAAACAGATTAGCCCTTTGGTCTAGGTTGGGCTTGACTAGGGTCACCCCTGGCAGACTATATTTCTTTAAGTAGTTGGTGATCATTCTGACCGTCACCCTACTTTCAGAGACTACATGCCACTCGACATCCGGCTGAATAACGTGCCGGGGGCGGGCATGTCTTTGGATGTTTGGATCAGGGGCATTTTCGTCTTGACCACTGGTTGAGGGAGCATCAGTCGTAGCAGTAGGCTGATGAGAAGTTTCGAAGGTTTTTCTTTTCTGGGCCTTGGTTTTGGTGCGGGCCATGTTTCGGGTAAAAACTAGGGAAGTGTTTGGATTAATACGAGAAAAGGGAATATCGGGTATCAATGTCGAGGGTTGTTCTTCGTCCTCGAGCAGTTGAGCTAGCAGATCGTCGTCGATGGGTCTTTCTCCTCCCCACAGGTCTTGCATATAAACTGCAAACAGACAAAGGAGGAGATAAGACGCAAAGCCTGGGAGCTTATGTTGAAAGGTGGAATAACATTGCTCACGTCTATCGACCAGCAGCATTCTAACCAAAACACTAAGTTTTATGCGAGAAGTTTGAAAAACGGATCAAAAAGTGAAAGTAAAAAGATTTTTCTGAAAAAATATTTTTCAACTCCAAAGGGGCGGGAAATACCCAGTTTTTTAGCTAGCCTAAAAATCAAATTTTTACTTCGATTGTATGCCCTAAACCCATGATCCTGACTATCAAACTGATTCCTAACTTATATAGAGAAAAAGTACACTACCCTATCAAGCATCAAACGGTATATGCAAAATCTTCACAAATTTCTACCCAAGAACACAAAAAGTTTCAGAGCATAGAAACAACATGCATGGCATCTCAAAGGGTTAAACGTCGAAGAAAGTTTACCTGAGTGAAGATTGAAGATCTTGAAAAGGAGGGACTTTGAGTTTGCAGGCGAGAGATCATCGGCGAAGCGTCTGAAAACGTTAAAGTCTTGGGCTCTGGAATATATTTCTTGAGAGTACTTGGCAAAAGGATGACGTGTAAAGAGTTAAAAGGAGAATGTGGGGATTATTTATAGAACTGAGGTGTGCCGAAAATGGGTAATCATGGGTTACCTTTTTCAAGGCATGGGGGAGTGTAATAGCCGTAGAAATGATTTCTTGAAAACTATAAAGGCATGATTGGACGTGATTAGGTCACTATTTTCAAGAACACACGAGAGTTCTGACAGATTTCGTGGGGCATACGAAAAGTTATTTTCCTAAGTTTACTTATTGCTGGTCGCGATAAATAAACTTAGGGGGCAAATGTTTATCCAAAAATCAGTTGCTGATGGTGTGGCAAGGATTTTCGACACGTGGCGGACGCGTAGCAGAGATACGGCTCGCCTATCGACCAGCATTATTTCTGCGCGAAGAGATCAAGTTCTATATACAACCAGCCTGGTCGTATATTCGCTCATTTATGTAAAGATCTGTACAGTTGTGACGATATCCGAGAATATCTCTTCATTATGACCTACAGATCTGATCATTAAGGATATATATTATTTCCTAATTTATGTAACTCTTCCTGAGCCTATAAATACATAAGAGATAGCTCAAGGAAGGGGATCGACCTTTTTTGCTTAGAAAATTAGATTACTATTATCCATCGTTGTATTGTTCTCTTCTTCGAAGGTCTGTGAAACTCAGGAACCCTAGTTCTTTGATCACGCCTTGGGAGTTCAATATTAATAATAGTATCAAGTGGACGTAGGTCATTACCAATAGCTGGGATCGAACCACTATAAATTCTTGTATTCTTTATTTTTCCATTAGATTATTTTCAAACTATATATCATTTTCTTGTCGTTTCCTAGACTCCGTGTCGTTGACCAAAATCAGGGTCAACATCAATACACTAATAATACAAGAAGAACAACAGAATGAAAAGATCAATGAAAAAACAAACTCTCACACAACCAAAATGTAGAGTAGTGGGGATCACCAACTTGAACAAGGTTCAAAACCTTTGTCCAAAAGCTTATTTCCCCTTATTCTCTAAGCACTAAGGGATCTCTCTAGGAAATAGCTCTCTGGAATTATCAAGCCTCTATGGTGTATTTTCCAGTCAAGTGCTTTGTGGATGGAAAATGGTGTCTCTTACAAGTGAGCATTTGACTCCTATTTATAGTGTTTGAGATACCCCTTTGAATTTCAAATTCCACCAACCCCCATCGCTGTTACCAATGTTTAATTGGATGTTTATGGAATTAAAATGGAGATTTGGGAGTTATTTGGGATGTTAGAACCATTCAATTTGGAAAAAACCGAAAAATCATATAGGCTGTCAGCCTCACTGGCCGCGCCCAAGACTTTTCAGTGGTCGCGACCACTTGCTTCTGTCCCCCAGGCCGCTGCCACTGAAAGTCAGTGGCCGCGGCCACATGCCATTTTCAGCACAAAAATGTTATTTTTCCAAAACGTCTCAAATCATTTCCCACATGATTTTGTAACCTCCAAACACCTATTGGGAGTTAAAAACATGTCTCAAACAGCCATATTTCATCATGGCTTTGTGAAATCCAATCTCAAATGTGTAACATATAATATACACATTATTGGGTAGTATTTGGGAGTTACAAATTTGTAACTAATTTTGTAACTCCAAAATATGTCTCATTTTGCCACACACATGTGTCCAATTTTTGTGACTCTCAATAATATGTTACAAGGAGTGACAAATCACATTTGTGTAACAAATCACATTTTGTCACATTATTTAATCTAACATTATATTATATGAAATGATATAACATTCCCCCACTAGATTAAATAATCACTTTTTGTAACACTTATTTAATCAATCAAACATTATATTAAAATATAATATTCCCTCACTTGATTAAATAATCACTCTCTATAGAAACATTTGCATTGGTGCATAATGTAAAATGTCTTTCGACTTGAATTTTACCTTAATGTAATTATCACAAAGTTTGTTGAAATTTTGGTTGCCGAAGCATTGAACCACTATCCCTTGATAACAAACCGGTGATAACACACACACACATTTGATGTGTTCACTTGAGACCTCAATGTCTCGCTTTTGCACCGTTAATGGCCATGTGCACATTCCATTCATAGACTTTTCTTGAGAATGACTCTCAATTCTCATGAGGGGCGGCACCACCCCTATGTCTATATAGGTAGAACTCTTACAGTATTTTGTTACCCTAAAATACTTGTCTTTTCAAGACTGAGTTCTATTAAAAAACCTTTCGGTTTTAACCCTCATTTTGGTAACACACCAGTACTCATATCTCAGATGAGACAAAATTTGAGTACTACTACTATTCACTTGATTGACTTGTTATTACCTATTGAACCTAATACTAGTTTGATGACTAGTATTAAGATAGGTTACCATCAACTGTGAATCTCTTTAGGGAGTCTAAGTCCCACCCCTTGAGATGTAGAAATGATTCCATTTGAATCATTTCTTTTCTCATGTATGCATACTTTAAACACTCTCTTTATTTTATTCAAACTTTTGTTGCTAGCCATAGTTTGATTAAAATAGTTACTTCTTTAAAATAGTGATTTTGACCATAGTCAACACCCCCACTATTTTATAGTTTAATATCCAAGATAAATATTTTCCTTCAATATTAATTCTAGAAACCTCTTTGTTTCTAAAATTCTCCTTTATGTTTTAAATTGATTCCTTCTCGAATCAAAATATTACAAACAATGATTTTAGACACCAAACATGTCTAGATCTGTCCGTTCTATACACATATAGCCAATGTGATTTAGAATGTGGAATTCCAAATCACCTATTTGATAGGATGACCAAATTAATCAATTGATTAACTTTGGAGCATCACCCCCACATTTCTCACATAGTGATAATAAAATATCACTTTAAAATAGAAATCTCTTCATTTCTATTAAGTCATTTATCCTCCAAGATAAATCTATACCTATGTTTCTCAAAGTTCATCACGAGTCCTCTATGCCACATGATAAACTCTCAAGATAAAACCTCAATGTTTATCTTGATTTATTTACTTGCTAAAGCAAGGCACACTTCTTTCAAAGCAACTTTTACTTTTAGTTGTCTAAATAATCTCAAAATCACTTGAACAACTTTTGTGCATTTTTAAGAGTCTCTTTGAGATTCTTTTGCAAACATCAATTTGACATCCATTGATTTTCTCATCAAAATCAAAATCAAAATGTCAATTTTTTAAACACTTTAAATCAAAGAAAATAAACCCTCATTGATTTATTTAAACACTTTGATTTCTTATGTTTTTGTTTAAAATTATCTCCTCATTGAGATTAATTTAAACATATCACCATCTTTAACCAAAATAAATAAAGTTCTCTTTTATTCACCATTGGTGTAAAATTCAAAATTGCTTCTCGAATTTGTAATGTCTCCTCATTGAGACATTTAATATTTAAGAATTATTATCACTAAATAATTCTCAAATATATTTCTTTTGACCACACTCTAGATTATAAGTCTATTGAGTCAATATGTGATCCCACAATTTTTTAATCCACTTTGATCCATTTTTCTTGCAATGACAAGACACTTATCAAAAGATGTAACCCCCTTAGGTTCATCTTTTCTTATCTCATAATTGAGATGCTCAATACTTTAAATGATAATTTTAATTTCCAAATAATTCTCTTTATTTATCAAAAAAATGGTAACTCATCACATTGCAAAAATAGAGGATAAAACATATTTATATTATTATCACCTTAATAATCATATTATATGACAAACCATAATAATCATGATAATTCTCATCAATATAGGATAAAACATATTAACATCTCACAAATGTTTGCATGATTATATTTCAATATAATTTTACATTGTTGTCAACATACATGACTAATATCATACTAATATGGCTCTTTATTAATATGAAAACATGAATTACAAATATCATACACATATGAGTTCACATTTCTATTGTTAAAATCAATATATTTATACATGTCATATAAAACTCATATAGTTGTCGTTCTAATAATTTCCCATTAACACAACATAAGACAATTCTATGACATGCTAGCATATTACCCAATAATCTACTAGACTATTTACACATTGATCACATATAACAAAACTCAAGATATTATATTATCTTCTAATATAACCACTAAAAAACAAAGGAGATTAGAAAACAATGAATCTCATTTATAAACTTTTCTTCTTCTCATTTCTATCACTATAAGAAAACCATTAGATCTTCTAAGAAAACAAAGAAGAACATTACCTTATCTTACCGTATTTTCAAAGTTGGATCCTCACCAGATCTCTATGGTTTCTCCTTCCATTGAAAATGAAATTAAGCTTTTGATTGTTAGAGAATATATGTTATTGCTCAATGGGAAAGTGGAAAAACCAAAATACTACTCTATGCAAAAAATACAATAGACAAGGTAATTGATTAAATAAATATTACAACTCAATTGCTCAAAATACAAGTAAATAGAAATAAGAGAAGGAAGATAATTATAAGAACTAAAACCCTAAAACAAAATATATCAATGAATATGTGAATAGAAATAGAAGTAGAGGATTACAAACTCAATACACTAATAATACAAGAAGAACAAAAAAAACGAAAAGATCAATGAAAAAACAAACTCTCACACAACCAAAGTGTAGAGTAGTGGAAATCACCAACTTGAACAAGGTTCAAAATCTTTGTCCAAAAGCTTATTTCCTCATATTCTCTAAGCACTAAGGGATCTCTCTAGGAAATAGCTATTTGGAATTATCTAGCCTCTATGGTGTATTTTTCAGCCAAGTGCTTTGTGGATGGAAAATGGTGTGTCTTACAAGTGAGCATTTGGCTCCTATTTATAGAGTTTGAGATATCTCTTTGAATTTCAAATTCCACCAACCCCCATGAATGTTACCAATGTTTAATTGGATGTTTATGGAATTAAAATGGAGATTTGATAGTTATTTGGGATGTTAGAATCGTTCAATTTGGAAAAAACTGAAAAATCATATAGGTTGTCAGCCTCACTGGCCGCGGCCACTGGCTTCTATCCCCCAGGTCGCGACCACTGAAAGTCAGTGGTCGCGGCCACAGGCCATTTTCAGCACAAAAATATCATTTTTCCAAAACGTCCCAAATCATTTCCCGCATGATTTTGTAACCTCCAAACACCTATTGGGAGTTAAAAACATGTCTCCAACAACCATATTTCATCATGGCTTTGTGTAATCCAATCTCAAATGTGTAACATATAATATACACATTATTGGGTAATATTTGGGAGTTACAAATTTGTAACTAATTTTGTAACTCCAAAATATGTCTCATTTTGCCACACACATGTGTCCAATTTTTGTGACTCTCAATAATATGTTACAAGGTGTGAAAAATCACATTTTGTCACATTATTTAATCTAACATTATATTATATGAAATAATATAATACCCGACACAAGATCAGCTCAAGCAGAAGACAAGGATAGTGGTGAATTAGTAACTAAAACAAATGATGCTCGAGATGATCTAAGCACATATCAATTGGCAAGAGAGAGAGAGAGAGAAAGAAGGGAAACAAGGCCCCCTGACAGATTGGGATATGCTGATTTTATTGCATTTGCACTATCAGTTGCTGAAGAAATATAGATCTCATAACCTGCCAGCTACCATGAAACTATTAGTTGTAAAGATAGCTCAGCCTGGCTACAAGCAATTCAAGAAAAAATGATGTCATTGTAGAATAATAATACATGGATCTTAGTTGACAAACCAGAGAAACAAAGATTGGTTGGCTATAAATGGATTTTTAGAAAGAAAGAGTGTAATGCCCTACATTGTGTGTTTAAAATAGTGCTCAACTCGCTAAACGAGTCATTTTAACTTAAATGTATAATTAAACTAAATAAAGGTTAGGTATTAAATTTTTTAGCCAAAAGAATAATACTTTTCATTAAAAGAGTTTAATATCTACATGGGATAAAAAAAAAGAGAGTTTATAAACTGATACAAGACAAACAGTATACAAAATAGCCGTCCTAAGCGGAAAAATGATCAGTAGTTCTAGATCCACAAAAGAAATCCCGATCATGGTGATTGAGGAAGTCGTATATGTACACAATGCCTCTGAAGCTCTCTAACTCATGGCTAGTCTAGTTTCTCTTTGCCCTTACCTGCCCCATCGAGCACTCGTGAGTCGAGGCCCAGCAAGAAAACCTCACAAGGCATAATAATCGTCATAAATATTCAAAAGTAATAAACACATGCTTCACATATATCAAATACATTTATTACAATCATATAACTCGTAAACACATTCCACAGTTTACAAAGATATTCATTTCAATCATATAATCAATTATACGGCCCAG
Organism: Humulus lupulus; assembly: GCF_963169125.1. NCBI lineage: Eukaryota > Viridiplantae > Streptophyta > Magnoliopsida > Rosales > Cannabaceae > Humulus > Humulus lupulus. The sequence goes on from NC_084802.1 coordinate 16,893,048, forward strand.
GAAAACAGCATCGCCGAACGGCCCAACTGAGCGAGATGCATACACAGGCATTTTGCTCACAATTCGTGCCGGTCAAGTGGGGACCGTACCCTCAAATTGAACTTGCCCTCAATTACACGACCCATGAAAACAGTCCTTCCGAGTGGCTCAACTGAGCAAGATGTGGACTCAGGCACTCAGCTCACAGTTCATGTCAGGCGAGTGGGGACTACACCCTCATACTAGACTAGTTTTCACGACCTGTGTTCCACACACTTTGCTGACCAACCCCACGCTCAATGCGATGGTTGTCCGGCCCCACGTTCAACACGATGGCTGAATATAAGTTATACCACATATTCGCAGATAATTCAATGCTAATGAGCACACCAACCGATTAGCTCTATGTTCATATACCCATTTTCTTACCTCGAGTCCTGAGTAATGAAGCGAGGCGACCCCGAGCACAATCCTTTTCTCCCGAGCCTTGCAGTAAACCTAGTCACAACCATAAACAGTACTCCCATTAAGAACCGAATCCAAATACTGAGTCCAGGACCAATCCCATGCTCTCGGGACTTCCAATTCCACTAAACGGGGTGGTGGAATCATCCTCTGAGCTCCAAGCTCTTCCCAAGCCCCAAAAAGACATATCCTGAATTGGCCATAGGGCAGGGGCGCCCAAAACTAGCGCAGGGGTGCCCAAATAGGTAGAGGGTCCCAAAAAACCTCCCATGCATAGCGCAGGGGGCCTAAAACAAGGGCATGGGTGCCAAAATAGGTAGAGACACCCCAAACTCCCCCTGCATAGCGCAGGGGCGCTACAACGAGAACTCATAATTCTAGGTTCCATTTTCTGCGATTTCTCCTACCCAAAACTGCCCCTAATTGACCTAAGACCTCCAAAACTCACCAATTCAAGTTTCCAACCAAATTCTAACAAAATTTCGACCCCAAATCATCTCATACTTTAATAAAGCAAAACCCAAACCTCAAAATACCACAAACCCATTCAAGAACACCCCAAAATTCAGAAATTACACTTTGAACTTTGAGTTTGAAAACTTACCCCAAATATGTGATCCCAAGCCAAAATTATGACTTTCAATCTTAGTAAATTAGTTCCATTCCAAGGTAACATCACCAAAATCCGAAAATCAGTCAAAAGCTCAAAGTTACAACAAGAACACTCAAAGACACCAAGAACAAAACAAGGAAGATGAAGAACAAAGAAGAGATTCTTACCTCCTCTGAGATTCCAAAAATCCAAGATGATATGGTGGCCAAGGCAGCTTCTATCCTATAGCAAACTCAAGTCCTTCACTTGAAACTCATAAAAGCTTCAAGAGCTGGTTCCTTAAACTCTTGGGTGTGCTTAGTGAAAGCACTAGAAGGAAGAGAAAGAGATCTTAAACGTGAAAGTGGGTAAGCTTCATCACTTGATATAATTTTATCTATTTTATGGTCAAAAGACCATTTTGCCCTTATCTTAACTTATCCTCAAAACTAGATGCAAGGGCAATATGATCATTTGGCCTAAATCCCCAATAAGCCTCAAATTTCACCACTAATTCCAAATTAAATCATGATTCCCAATTATTCTCCCAATTAATTCCACTTACCCATAAATCTTAATAGTTGCCAAATTACCAAAATACCCCTAAGCTCACCCCGAGTCGGGTATTCATCCCTGCTGTGACTTTTCTGCTAACTTACTCAAAAGGACCACCTCGTGCTGAGTATCACAAATATATCCACATAATAATGTGGTCTCAATCACATAGCACATAAATTTACAATTACTCCCTCAACGGGCCAAATTATGAAAATGTCATTTCTAACGAAATGGGCCCACAAACATATTTAATACACATAAACATGCATTAACAATCATATCATAATATAACTCATATCATTCACATATTCTCATATTTATATATCACAAAGGATCACCAATACACAAAAGATCCAGTTATGCTCTCCCGTCACACTAATCTAGGCATTAAACCCCATTAGGAATTTTGGGACGCTACAAAGAGGATATTCCAGGTGTTGAGAGTACAAGGTTTAAGACAAGGTTAGTTGAAAAGGGCTTCACACAATATGAAGGGGTTGATTACAATGATATCTTCTCACCTGTTGTTAAACAAGCATCAATTAGAGTCATCTTGTCAAAGGTAGCAAGATTAAATTTAGAGGTGGACCAAATGGGTGTGAGGACTGCATTTCTACATGAAAATTTAGAAGAAGTGATATACATGCAACAACCTGAAGGTTTTGAAAGCAAAGATTCAAACAAGGTATGCCTTCTTAAGAAATCTATTTATGGCCTTAGACAAGCACCTAGACAATGGAATCTTAGGTTTGATGAGTTTATGCTTAAGATTGGCTATTACAAGAGCAAGTATGATCCATGTGTTTACTTTAGCAATCAAACATATCTCTTATTATATGTTGATGATATTTTCTAATAGTAGGAAAGGATAGAACAGAGATAAACAAGCTGAAGTTACAACTTAAAAATGAATTTGAGATAAAGGACTTAGGTGCTGCCAAAAGAATACTTGGAATTGATATTAGCTGAGAAAGACCCCACACTATTATTGTATATCAGAAAGGTTACCTTAAAAAGGTCTTGGAAAAGTTTGGTATGAAAGAAGCCAAACCAGTTACAACTCCATTGGCACAACACTTCAAGTTATCTTAGTCCCAATCACCTAAAACATATGCTAAAAGAAGTCACATGGATAAGGTTCCATATGCTAGTGGTGTTGGAAGTTTAATGTATGCTATGATATGTACTAGGCCTGATTTAGTAGATGTCATGAGTGTTGTTAGCCGTTTCATTAGAACATTGGACAACTTTAAAATGGATCATAAGGTACATTAAACGAACCTTGAATACAGGTCTTGTGTTCAGTAATAACACCAAAATTGATGAAGAAGTGACAGGGTTCGTTGACTCAGATTATGTATTTACTACTATATTGGATGGCTGTGTTAGTTGGAAGTAAAATTTACAAAAGATAGTGGCACTCTCATCAACCGAAGCTGAAAATATGACAACAACAGAGGCAGTTAAAGAAGCTATTTGGCTGAAGGGTCTTACTAAGAGCTAGGGTTCAAATCAGATGAAATTACAACATTGTGACAACCAAAGTGCTTTGCATCTTATGAAAAATTCTATGTTTCATGAAAGATCAAAGCACATAGATATCAAGCTTCATTTTATTATAGACATCATTGCAAGAAAACAAGTCTCTGTAAAGAAGATAAGCACACATGATAACCCAGCAAACATCTTTACTAAGAGTGTGACAAGAGAAAACTTTAGACACTGTCTAACCTTGATGAACATTGCAGAATGCTAAGTCTCATGATGAAACACATATATTGGAATTAGGAAACAAATTTATTATCATTCATTCTTACAACTTCTACTACTTATCAAGTGACTAAACCAAGTTGAATTTGTGGGTTTAGAGACTTGATCCAGTCAGTCAACAATCAGGGTCTTCAAGATTTGATGTGTTAGTTACAACAGAATAAGGTATCTTCCTCTTGATTGTTAACACTATAAAAGTAGGTCAGTCCCTTCGGTCAGATAAGAATAAGAAGATTCAACAGTTCTCAGAAAGTTTAGAGTTAAGAGAGCAAGAGTCTTCTGTAGTTCTTCTTGAGATAAGTGTTGTTGGAGCAAGTCTCCATTGAAGAGTTGTAGCATTAGTTTGTCTTGTAAGCTGTATCAAGATTCATATTAATAATAAGCTATAGCATATAAGGCCGTTTCCTCCCGTGGATGTAGGCTCTCTCACCAAAAGCTGAACCACGTAATTCAGGTGTTATTTTTCTGATTTTTAATTACTCTGCTGCTTGATTATATTTGTCATTTTGTTATGCATTTCTTTGATTTAGTTGTTTCTTGTTTGGTGTTTCAGACAACACAATATTAAACATTTTTAATATTAAGAAAATGATATTTGGGGCTAAAGTACCCAAGCTGTCTGAATTTACACTTAAGTGCCAAAGTTTATTTTTTTGGCGACAAAAGTATCCAAGTTCAACTTTTACTTGCACCGTTAGTACCCACTATTAACTGGTGCAAGTAAAAGTTGAACTTGGGTACTTTTGTCGCCAAAAAAATAACTTGGGTACTTAAGTGCAACATTTTGTATAACTTAGGTACTTTCGCCGCAAATATCCCTAAAAATAAACTAAATTATGCTCACATTTTTTTTTTTTAATGCTTATATAAAAAAAAAAGCTCACATTCGGTTTAAAAAAAGGGTTTTTTTTTACAGGGTATTATTTCATTGTAAGTAATTAATACTCTATATTTATATTATAATATTAAGAGTAAATATCATTTTGGACCCTGTATTTTGCAAAAGTTATTGATCGAACCCCGTATTTTGTTAAATGATAATTTGGACCATGCGTTTTGCAAAACGAAACAAAATAATACCCTGAGCCTAATTTTGGTCAAACTTTTTTTAAATATGACCAAAATTCCCTCAAATTTTATTAATTAATGAATTTTGAATTATATTAAATTAATTTTAAATATTAAAAATAGAAAAAATCATTTAAAAGTTATACAATCAATTATTATTAAATAAAAAATTAATAAAATTTGATATAAAATAAAAAATTAGAAACCGATAACATTATTAACAAAAAAAAAACAATAACAATTCTATTAGTTAAATAAAATTAAAACAAATTCTTAACCTAAAATACATCAAAAATAAAATCTGAACCAACCTAAATCTCTAAACTTTATCTTCATCTTTCTCTTCTTCTTCTTCTTCTTCCAAACCCATAATCAAATTTTAAGAAAAAAAATTCATATACAAAATCAAACAAAATTAACAATATGAATACACATTTCTTCATCACATTTCAAACTTAAAATTCACACTCAAAATCAGAGTTCAAAATCAAATCAAAAGTTCTCAACACATTTCAAAATCAACATTAAAAATCAATCACAAATTTCAACATTACAATTGAAAATCAACATCAAAGCTCAAGTTTGTTGTTGTTCTTCTTCTTCCTTAAACATAAAACCTGCTATACCCACTACTACAAAAAGGCTTTTAAGCGAGCGCATGAGGCCACGGGCTCGCTAGGCTGGGGGTTTCGAGGGTCAGGGACTGTCGTGGGCCGAGGCGTGTAGGCAGGGGGTGGCCGAAGCACTGCCGTTCGTGGCTGGGCAGTGGGGTTTCGTGAGAGAGAGACAGAGACAGAGAGAGAAATGGGGGAAGAGAGTAAGGAGAGAAAGAGAGAGAATGGGCTGTTGTTGTTTTTTTTCTTTGTGATTTAATATATATATATATATAATAAAACTTTAGTTAAAAAAATTATTCAAACTTTTAGGACACACATAAGTTTTTAGGGCTCGCTTTGCATGTCCTAAAAGAAATTCTTTAAGGACTCTCAATGAGTGTCCTAAAAAGTCTAGGAACTTTTGTTAAAAAAAATTCAAACTTTTACGACATGCGAGTCCTAAAAGAAATTCTTTAAGGACTCTCAAGGAGTGTCCTAAAAAGTCCAGGAAATGTTTTTAGGGCTCGCATCTAGGTGAGTGTCCTAAAAGCATGTTTTTGTAGTAGTGACCCAGTCAACACCCAAGAACCTCAGCCTCGAACTCGGACTCAGCCCAAATCTGCCCAACTCAGGCGTCACCCTGTCGCAGCAGATGGAGATCCGTCCTCCCTGCTGCACTAGACGTCACCCCATCGCACCAGATCTGCCCAAGAACAAGTAGTTGAAGAAGAAGAAGAAGAAGAGATGAAGCACAACAGCAAGAAGAAGAAGAAGATCGAGATGGGAAGAAGATCGAAGTCGCTACTTACTTGATCCACATGTAGCAGGAGTCAAAGCGGGAGATGAAGCTGCCGGAGACGTTTGCTTTTCTGCGATGGGCGGCGACGCGAGGTCTACGGCCACCAAGGGTGGGCTTGGCGGCATGGGGTCTGTGACAACCAAGGATGGGGTTGAGGGTTGGTGGCTAGGGCTGAGGGTTGGTGTGGGAGAGTGAAGAGAGAGGAGGAGAAGAAAGAGGGGAGAGTAGAGGAGAGAGACAATTCAGTTTTTAATTATTTTAAAATTTTATTTATTTTTTATTTAAAATACATTTTGAAGTATTTAAATAATTCATTAATTAATAAAATTTGAGGGCATTTTGGTCATATTAAAAAAAATTGACCAAAATTGGGCTCAAGATATTATTTTGTTCCATTTTGCAAAACACAGGGTCCAAATTGTTATTTAACAAAACACGAGGTCCGATCGGTAACTTTTGTAAAATACATAGTCTAAAATAGTATTTACCCAATTATTAATATAAAAATACCACCGCCTAAAAAACTTTTATTTTGTTGCTTCTAGCTATATGTAATAATTTTTCTTATATAAAATCATATTAAATGAAAATCTTTTAATAAAAAGGGCAATAAAGATCACCAACTAATATTATGGCAACATAATCATCCTACGTTCAATATTAGAAATCTTAAGAAAATGATATACGTATTATACTGGTTATAACGTGAAAAATTAAATGTATTGATGTAGTTTATTACATTATCCATAAGAAATAAAATGTTTATGTCTTATTTACGTTATTGCATTATCATTTCACGCGAGCAAATACATTTTATTATATTTCTTCAAAACTATACATTTATTTTTGGGATCATTGTACATTTCCAAACACAATTTAGTTTATTAGATTTTGCTTACAGATATATTCAATAAACCTAAATTGTTTTCCATATAATAAATAAACATATTATGATTCTTTTTAATAATAAACATAAAAGTATACAAATTGAACTCATATAACACAATGTATACTCAATTAAAAACATATAAAAAAATATACATAAAAGTATATTCAATTGAAAGCATATAAAAAAAATATAAGTTGGCCAAATAAAGAAATTAAATGTTTTAGTTTAATATATCTATCGATAAGAAATAAACTTTATGTATCTTGTTTATATTTTACTATTATTAATTTAAGTAAGTACAAATATTTTATTATATTCATCAGGAATTAAACACATGCGAATATTTTCTTGCAACATTATTTTAACAATGACAACTATTTACGTTTATTATAATGGTATTTGAGAAAATTGTTGTACAACAAAGACTTTAAGAAGTTCAGTATTTTAAATTCAAGCGACAATATTTTCGAACAACTCAAATAAACTAAGAAGTTTATAAATACATGTGTAATATGTATATTATAAATAAATGAACAAAAATATTTATATAGAACTAATACGAATGAAACAATATTTATCAATTTTTTTTTTATTTGTGATGTTTTCTCTTACACAGAGTCATAGAACTAACATCAAGTGCTTGACATTATCTTTGATCGTAGTATGTTGGACTGTTGTATCCTACAGTAATTTTTTTTATAAAAAAAGATAAATGGTATATTTTAATACCATTAGTCATATTCTATAAAATGGTAAAATAAACGGTTATGTTTACAACAACATATGGTTATAAATCATGGAACTAAAAAGTCACACAACATATAAAGGTATGAAATAAACTAAATAGTTTATAATAAACAATTACATAAAATCACTACTAAAAAAAATGTCATTTGCATAGCTCTCAACTATCATAATTAATTTTTTGCGTTAGTATTAAAAGTGATACAAAATTCCATGACGCAAACTTACTAATTATTTGCATCAGTGGACAACTGCGACAAATACCACATTTGTGACAGTTGCCATCTGATGTAAATATCTCTTATATTAAAATAAAATAAAAACTAATTAAAAATGATAACCCATATTTTAATTATGAAAAACTACAAATTCAACCAAAAAATAACTAGAGTAAATTTTTTTTATCAAAATCCCCAAAATCAATTCAATTATATCATATTAAAAAATTTCAACATCTCAACACCCATAATACAAAATTTGAAAAACTTACAAGCACATTTCAAAGTAGATTTTACAAAAGTGAAAAAAGAAATTAAACAAGATCAGATAATGAAATAAAAAAATTAAACAAAGTTAGCACCACCACTACCACCACCTGCAACAAAAAAACAAGAACATTGTTTTAAAAAAAACATTGATAATGGGAGAGAGCCAGGGAATGAAATCGAGAGAGATGCAAACACTTACATAGAAAATATAAAAAATTAACAAATCAGACCTCATCGCCGTACAATACAAATAATAGATTGAAAATCTGTTCAAAGCATAGCATATTATTTCAAAATTTTCAGATTCAACAATGATACTATCCATCACAGAGCAAGAACAAGAAAGAAAAAAGAACAAAATTGAGTCCCCCATCCTCACAACCCCAAGCTCACAACCCCAAAATTGAGTCCCTCATCGTCACAGCCCCAACCTAGACCCTTCACGAACCCAGACAAAAAAAGAAAAAGAAAAAACAGAAAAAAAATAGAGAACAAGTGAGAGAGAGGAAACTTATCCCAATGCCCCTGACCACATAAGCCAAACCCCAACCTGACCCCATTGCCACTAAACCCAGAAAAAAATGCATCTAAAGCTTACCCCGTGAGTGAGGGAGGGACTATGCGAAAGAGCCCCAAGCCCAGTCGTGCCCCGACGTCGTGTCCTCGCCCCTCCTCATGAACATACTCAAACAAACTATAAAGCTTGTCCTAATCTATTACTTTATAAAAATGTAACTCAACTCACATGTATTAGAAAATACCATTTTAAGAAAAAAAAATTAGTGGGCATTGATAAAACATGCAATTTGGGCCCAATAGTTTGAAATAAAAATATTATGTCTTTATGCAGTATTTGGAAATAAAATAAACAAAATAAGTCTCACTGACAAAATTTGAAACATAATCCATAACATAAGTTTCTTAATTATTCTTGGCGCTCATATTGATCGTTATTCATTCATAGGACACCCCGTGTCATACATGTCTAGACATCGAAACTTCCCATATCATTGTGCGTGCCAAGGAGAAACCCTATTGCCTATCTGAAATGATAAAAGTAAGGGGGTGAGCTAAAAGCCCAGTAGGGAAGTACAAACAAATACAACAGATTCAATAAAACACAAGAAGAACATATTCGTATCGTAAACTCATGGCAAAACATATCATAATCATATTATATTCATACTCATAAATCATAATCATAGTTATACATCATAATCATACGTCATGTGATCATGACACCCTTTTTGTCCATGTCACATCATGAGGTAACCAGCAAAAATATAAACTGGTAAGACCTCCTCTAAGAGGTAAACATGATCTCATGTCCTCGAATGACATCGGTGTGTCCACCCTATGAGTTACGTCATATCCTTAGTAACTCATTTGTTGTGCGCGTTCAGCACGCTAATAACCTATTGATTTTCATACAGCATACCGGCACATGTATATCAGTTCATATCATAACATAGAAATTCAAACTTTTCATAACACTTTAGCTTACCATAGCTCATACATTCCATAACACCATAATTCATGCTATCATTTCAGTTCATACCTTTCACAACAAAATTCATAGAAATTTTAGCTAACTTCTTTACCTCAAGTCCAAGTAAAAAGTAAAGTGTGGGTACATCACAACGAGCCTATAATCATAACCAAATGTTCGTTTTAAAATCATGTATAATTACACATGTCAAATATACATACCCCACGTGTGCATAAGTCATGCACACATGGTACAAGTTGCACTACAACTCTATTCACATAACAACGTCACATAAAATCATAAAGAATAATGCTAATTCTACCAATTAATCATTCATGGTTACAAAACAAAAATCATACGTTTAAATAATAGACGTATGCTTGAACGTAAAAAAACACTTGCATGTAACATGCATACTATGCCCTACTACCCAGGGACCGTTGCGTTGTGCGTTTTAAACAGTGCTAGACTCGCTAACCGAGTCATTTGGCCATAATCGTGTAACTAAATGTGATTAACGGGTTAGGGTTAAAAATTTTGGTTAAAGATACAACGTTTCACTAAAACATTTACTGTATACATTGGGATCCCAAAATATAATTTAAAAGTTAATTACAGTAAAAGATTTACAACCAGCCGACCTAAGCGGCAAAATAAGGTTTAACCCTAGTTCCTTTTTAAACCCTCGGTCGTGGCGGTCGAGCAGCCACATATGTACACATCGTCACCTAAGCTCTCCAACTCAAGGATGGTTTAGCTTTCTTTTGCCTTTACCTGCACCACATAGCACCCGTGAGCCGAACCTCAGCAAGAAAACTTAATATGCTCATGAACAGGTAATAACATGTCACTGGATCATAATAGCATGCCTAGCAATATTCATGCATGGAAATAAGTTCAAGTAAATGATTTTGGGCCCTGCCCTCATGTATGAATGACTATCAAGTCAATCCTAAGTGAATATCAATAATGATTCTAGTAATCATGCTGGGGTTTGCAGCCCATTCAGATAAGTGACTACAGAGTCACGAACTTGAACCAGTAAGTGGCTATGGAGTCACGAACTTGGGCTCCACACCCTAAGTCATGTGACGTTACAGTCACCTGAGCCTTTTGGCCCTGGCTCTAAGTAACTAGCCTTTAGACTAGACAATCACTTTTGTTTTCATCGAACTTAAGGTCGGTCAAGCATTTCATACTTATGTTGATAATACTTGTGTCGATTAGATCTAATCTTTTTTGCTTGCGTTAAACACGCTAATACTGTTCTTGACTCATAGGTCAATTCTATACGACCAGTGCTCAGTACTACTGTCGAACTTGACTAATAAGTCACAGCTTCACAATCAATACTGACACCATTGTCGTTAACTGACTCATAGGTTAGTGTCATACATAGATAAGCAAAGCTGCTATGCATTTACTATGCAATCAATGTCAATATATAGAGCACTCAACATGCCTCATCAATAACCATGCATGTCACGTACTGGGTGCAGTTTTCTTACCTTTGGTCCAAGCACAGGTTACAAATAAATGAGCCACAAGCACGATCCTATTTCCAAGCCTCTAGTGATAACCTAGTCACAACCATAATATAAAACCGCATAAAAAAATGATTAAATAAATACTTCCAAACCCAACCCAAGCCTCCAGGACGTCGAATCCTACTCAACTGGGTAGTAGAATCGATCCAAGGCCCTTAGAGTTAAGTTCCCATGACTAAAAACCAAACAAAAATGCCCAAGCCAGTTGCGACTTGGCCTAGTGAGTCACGACTTGCCCCAAGTCAGAGAGCCCCCTTGCCTAGGCACTAGGGAGAGTCGTGACTTGACCCCTCTTGGGTCACAGCGCGCCCCGTAGCCTTCCTCCTCCTGGCCTTTGGCTTCATCCAAGTCGCGACTTGCTAGAACAAGGTCGCGGCTTGGCCACGAAACCAGCCATATCCTTCGAATTTTCTCACTTAAAATCCTCCAAAAACCTATCCAAACGTATCCAAATCCCAAAATCAAAGTTCCCAAACTTCCTAATTTCCCAAAACCAACAAAACCCAAGCTTCAATTCATCCAAAAACTCATCAAAACATAAAATCCAATCAAAGCTTAAAAAATTTAAAATCTTAGAACTTAAAACTTAAATTACCTTCGATTGAGTTGTTTCCTAACTAAATCCTCCAGCTAATAAACTTCTAATCTTCCCTAGAGTTGCTATGCCTCGATCCTTGCTTGAATCCGAGTCTTAAAACTCAAGTATCCTTCGAAAATGTAATCGGGTGTCGAAAAAGGAACGAGAGGGAGAGAGAACGTTATGAACGTTCTTTTATTATTTTAACAGGTTACTTTGATCTTAAGTAACCTCAAGAAAATCCTAATGCTCAGGGTCCCAAAAACGCCCGTGGGGTGAAATAGTCAAAATTCCCATAATTTTCTCCTGATCTCACTAACTCTCAATTTATCATCAAATATTTATTCCCATTTGTTTAACGCCCAAACGTGACTTCCACTTAGCAGTAGTCGTAGTATAGATGGGCGGTCGATTCCACAATGAGGTAAAGAAACAAGTTAATCAATAAATAAATGTTAGAGATAAATAATATGAAGAAAATAGAACAAGTGATATTTTTGTTGTTTTGAGATTTAAATATTAGAAATAAAGATAGAATAAAGTGTGATGTAATAATAGGTAACAAGTAGGAAGGATCAAGAGTCACCAATATGCATACTTATTTATTTGGATATTTGATTCACAAAAGTTACACAAATGAGAAGTTCACATCCCAACTATTCATTTGGAAGATTTGACATTGATGCACAAATATATTTTATAAAAATGTATTCAAGTGATTATTATTCTTTACCATGGAATGATGAGATAAATCTTATGAGAAATATAAAAATGACATTATACCATTGGCAATAATGCAATAAAAGATTGGACATAAAACCTAACACAAATATTACTTTTACTATTTTTAAAATACATAGAAAGAGCATGACTAATTCTATATAGATTTTAGCAAAAGTACATATATATGAGTGAGATGGAGAAAATGATAAAGATATTATCTATATTATTTTCACTAATTTGATAATACATAGAAAGTGCATGACAAAATCTATATACTATTAGTAAACATAAATATAGATAATAAGATGAAGAAGTAGAGATGAAATAAAATAAACCACTAAAATATATAAACTTTAAGCACATGGTGAATCAAAAATACCAAACAAAGTCATAATGCATATAGGATCATCCTAACCTTCCTAAGAAGGTTAGCCTATTATGCTAGACATTCTCATAAAATTCTAGAGAGAAAATATGAGAGATGAGAATAAAATTTGGTAGAGTTTTGCTACCTAAAAATTACATAGAAAATGTGAAGAAAGTATCCCTATTTATAGATGGAGAAAATGACTAAAAAGAAATTAGATAACAAAATGGGGTTTACAAAATAAATCTGAAATATTAATAATAAAATATTATTTTGAAAAATCAAATCTTATTATTAATATTACCCTAGCTATTTTTGTGTATAGTCAAAATGCTCATTTTCTAAAATACCACAAAAACATGATCTTTAAAGCTCAAAATAGCAATTTTCAAAGCCCAATACCCACAAAACATGGCTAGTGACACAAAAGGGTTAAGACCCATTTTCAGCCAATGAGAGAGTGACACGTAGGCGGCTGGGCTGAAGAAGCAAGATGCTTGGGCGTGAGAGGCTGCTGCACTTGGAGGAGACATTGGGCCTTTGGGTCGAACTGGGCCTGGCTTGCGTTGTTGAATGGTGGTCACGTTAGGCTTGAAGGTTGAAAGGAAGGTTGGTAACGTTGGAATTGAATTGATGGAGTGAAGCTGAATATGCTACGTGGCACGAGGAGATGGCTGGCTGGGAGAGTTGTTGGGATGCGTGGCGCGAGGAGGGCACGCCACCTGACAGCTGGGGGGGGGGGGGGGGAGAGGAAGGAAGAGCTGGGCCTTTGATTTGGGCCTTCGGGACTGGGCCAAATTCCTCAAAAATGCCACTTCCTTCATTTTATTTTTCAGTTTTAACCATTCTTTGTTTTCTCTTTTTATTAATGTTCAAATGTAATTTATTTCCTGAAAATTAAACACAAATTAATATTTTCAATTGTAAAATACATTACAATAAATTCATAAAAATATTAATTAAAAATTAATTTATTTTACACTTTAAAACCAATAAATTTGCATTTTTGAGCACTAATCACCATTACCCAATATCCCGGTAATGTGCTAAATACTCCTTGACTCACTCCGAATCAAGTATGGATCTCGTTGTGACTTTCCCATTGACTTGCCTCCTAGGATTGTCTCATGCTGAGTAACCTTAGCATAATCAAATAATAATGAGGCACCACGCACATACCACATATATGCCAAATATATCAAAAACGGGCCAAATTATGAAAATGACCCAATTAAACAAAAATGGGTCTGCATGCATATTTAATTCACCTAACACATGCATATTAAGTCATATTATGATGTTATTCACATAATCACATAATGATACACATAAATATCACATAATCATACAATTCCAAAATTTTCCATCCTGACCCCCTAATCAATGCCCTAAGTTCTATTAAGAAATTTGAGTCATTACACATACGTGAGAGTGTTCTTAAAATTAGTGTTCAAGCTAATAATTCTACTTGTTCATTTTATTGACACTTTCTTAAAAATTCAGCAAACATAAATAATTTGTCACCTTAGTTAATACCACGTTATTTCTTTAAATAACACATTTTCATTTATAAATTTTATTACAAAAATTTTAAATTACTAAAATAATTATTTAGTTTTAATTTGCATAAAAATAATACTCCCATTTATTATTTAGTAATAATTAATAGAATGTGACAAAATTTTGTAGTTACTTATAAATAATTAAATAAATTCTTAGATCACCTTTAAATTAATATACTTAATTATTTTGTAAATAAATAAATAAAAAACTGCATAAATATAGATGAGAAAAATGCGTATTTAGAATGTGAAAAATTATATTTTTCATGTATAAGATCTAAGACTTACAATATTTGAGCATATACCTTATATTTTTAATTTAAAAGAAACTTTCTTTCAATAAACTAAAAAAATTCCAGCAACCATTTTATTACATAAGTTTTTAATAATCAATTTGTAAGCATAAAAATTGTATAGTTTTTCTTTCACAACTTTTGAAAAAACTGCATGTGTTTAATTTGATAAAAACCTCATTAACATATGAAATAAAATGTCTCTTGTTTATATAAAATCAAAACATCACTTTGAGGCATAACTTTTGCATTTTAAAATCATTGATTTATTATCACCATCAAATAAAATAAAATAAATCAGCAAACATAGAATCACATAACATGCTTAAACAACTCTTATAATGCTTTTAACAATTTACCCTAACATTCTTCTACACTTGTACACCTCAATATTACATTGAGCATGCAAGACTAACAACAACATAAAAGAAAACAAACTACCCTAACCATGTCAACACCCAAGACCAAATATACACATGTTCTCTCATCAAAATAACTTTCCAAATTCATTAACTCCATTTCTTATGAAAAATGAGAATAGAATATAAGAACAAACAAAAGAAAAATGAAACAACAATAGAACAAGTGAATTTCCTCCCTAGGCCGAAATCTTCACAACCAACAACTCCAAACCCTTTTTCATATTTGCAAGAATATTTAAAGAGACAATCATAACATAAAATAGACCAAAACAAATCTTAAGCCTTAGCATGCATCTATCAACATACTTGCATATCATTTTACAAATTATTAAATTAAACATGATTATGACAACATAAACATATGATCCCCACAAGGATTCTCGAAAACCCTAGATGATGCAATATCAAAACCAATATGATCATGTTTCTAATCTCAAGATAAAATCAAAAGAGTCAACAAAAAAAAAAAAAAAAAACCAACTATACTCACAATCCCTTTTAAACAACCTTGGTCGAACCCCATAGACTTCAAGCAATATTCAACCCTCCAACCCCATAGAAAAAATCCTTAACATGTTTCCATGGATTTGATGAAAATAAATACATGGGGAACAATCATCAACACATATATGAAAACAAAAATCAAAACAACAACAAATCAATAACAAGGCTAGAGATCAACTACCTCATTTGATAGTAATCAAACTCACAAAGTTGATTCACTTTTTGGCACCTATGATTTTCGAACACCACAAGGAAGAGAAAGAAAAACAAACACTTAGAATTGAGGAGAAGATCTAGTCTTAAGAATCAAACCAAAAACCAAACAAGGCCATACCTATCAAGATTTTGAACCCCTCCTATTCTCCTTCTCCTTCTTCTTCTTCTTCATTCTCCTCTGCTCGTGCTCTCTCACTCTCTCTAGCCAAGCCTCTCTCTATCCTCCTCCTCTATGGAGTCGGCCACCAACAGGAGCTCCCAAGCTCTTCCTATTTCTATTTAAAGACTTGAAATCCTATGCTCCAATGGGAAAGAGAAACTCCTCAATTTAATTCCCCTTTATCCTTGATATTTTAATAAAAGAAAATACAAGAAAATCAATATAAAAGATGTCTATCAACTACATAAGGAAACAATTTCCCTTGACTTCTCTCCTTCATGCCACACGTTTACCCTCTCTCTCCTCTTCCTCTTGCTTCTTTTTTTTTTCCTATTAAATCCCAAATCCTCTAATAAACACATATCTTCAAAAAATATTCATGTATAATTCCTCCTATTATTTCCTTTTTTTTTCTTTCTAAATTAATTAAACAAAATAAATAAATAATCAATAGAAAAATATGCATGGAAACTAATGCATGTTCACCATGCATACCATGCGCATGCATACACACACAAGCACTCTAGTGCTTCTCTACTAACCATGCACATTAGTGCAGCTAACCAAAACTCAAGAAAGCTCTTAAAATATAATAATTAAGTAAAAATATTAACAACATTAAATTCACATAATTTCTACCAAACAATGAAAATAAAATTCTAACACTTAACAATTAATTTTAAAAAAAAACTATTAAAATAATAATTTTTTTTGGTGCCCTACACAAACTTATATTTATACCCAAAAATAACAAAGAAAAAAATTAACAGTGAAATACATATATCAATACTCAACTATATATGTTCATCAAACAGACTCAACAATCAATCCTTTCATATACACTCTAACTCAATAACCAACGCAGACTTATAGCTACCAAAATGTCCAAAGAAAAAACAGATATGACCCATTCCCAGATCCACCCAAAGCAAGAGATGAGGCTGGGTGAGTTGTGCGCTGGACCACTTGCACTAGATCTTGGGCCTGGGTTGGGGATGAACGACATTGATGCAGAGGCAGATGTGGCCAAGGATGAGGATGAAGGGTGCTGGAGGTAGAGGCCAATCTGAGGTCGGGGTTGGGGACAAAGGGCGTTGATGTAGAGGCGGATCTTGCTGGTGTTGAGGATGAAGGGCGCTAAAGGCAGATCTTGCTAGGGTTAAGGATGAAGGGCGCTAGAGGTGGATCTTGCTGGGGTTGGGGACAAAGGGTGTCGATGTAAAGGCCGATAGGTCGAGGTTTAGGAAAAAAGGCAACGAGTGGAGGCAAATCTGGGGTCGTTGTTGGGGACGAAGGGCGCTAGAGGCGGAGGCCAATTTGGGGACAAAGGATGTCAAACAGAGGCAGAACTGTTCGGAGTCAGGTACGAATATGCACCAATGCAGAGGTAGATTTGGCCAGAGTCAGAGTTAGGGACGAAGTTGTACCAATGCGGAGGCAGGTTTGGCCAGAGTTGGGGACGAAGGCACCAAATGCGATGATTTCTCGATGTACACTAGAGGGAGGATATGCATTCTAAGAAAAAAGATTTTGATTTAGGGTTTGATTGGTATAGTATACGAATCCAATTTTATCATTTTAAAAACTTGAAAATAGTGAGACCTACAAGAATAAGTGATTAGTAATATGGTTTTGAAAATAAAATTCAAATCAGTATTCTTATTTTGTGTTCTAAAATCAAAAACAAGAAAATCATGTTTTCTCTGATTCCAAATCATTATACCCTAAAATCCTACAAATTTATCACTTTTTTATATTTCCAGATTCTCTATCAATCATATATTCAGTTTTTTAAAACTCAAAAATAGTTTTCAAATATTGAATCAATTATATTTTCAAAAATATGTTTTTAGACTATAAATTCATATTTTTATTTTAGAAACACACTTTTTGAAAATACAATTTTCCAATTGCGAACCAATCAGGCTCTTAGTTTTTTTATTACTTTAGTTTTGTTTAAAGTTTAAGTTTTAATTAAATGTCTATTTTTTTTAAATATAGATTTTTCAATCTTTTTTTTATAATTTTTAAATGAATTTGTATTTTTAATTATTTAAAACTAATTTAATATAATTTAAAATTCAATAATCAATAAAAATTGAGGATATTTTGATAATATTAGAAAATATTCTGATTAAAATTTGGTTTAAAGTACTATTTTGATATGTTTTATAAGACACAAAATACGAATTATCATTTAACAAAATGCATAAACAAAGCAAAAAAGAAAGGTCAAACTAGTATTTTTATTTTTTCCATTTTATTAAGCCTAATAGAAGTGTTGAAAAAAACATTGTTTTCCTCAGGGGTATGAAAAAAGCATTGTACATCCAAATGATATTTAAAAAGAAAAACATTGCCATATTGAGCTAAACCAAAGCCCTGGGATTTCGAAAGTGACTTTTTTTCTTATTACAGTAGGATGGTTGATTTTTTTTTTTTTTGTACAGCGAGGACTTGGCTAGAATGGATGGTACTTCATAAATAATTATTTCTTCTGTACTAGTAACAGTAAAGATTCAAAGTTCGTGATGCATGTAATTATTGGCCTTGAACATAAACTTGCAAAAAAACGTTAACGTTAAAAAGAGCCAGTTGTAGCTTTTGGATTGACTGATGGTCTGACACTCACACTTTTTTCCCCAAACCCAAAATGCATGACTTGCTTGTTCTTCATTTTCTTCTTGTTTAGCAAGGAAAAAAAAACTTCTTCTTGGTCTGAAACATTAACAGTGATTTCTTGCTTGCACTTTTTTGGTTTCTGTAAAATCCTCTGTAAAAGAAAACAAGGTAAGCTCTTCTCTCTCTCTGTCTTTGATAAGTTGTCAAAGTTGCTCTCTTTTGCTTGGTTTTGGTACTAAGTTTATGGCATTTATTTATACTTTTCTGGGTATCATGAATTTCAGAGAAAAGCCATTTGAGTTGGTGGGTATGTGTAGAAATAGAACGAGTTTTGTTTGAGTGGAAAGAGATTTTTTTATTAGCATAGTTTGGGTGGTCCTCTTTGATCATATATATATATATATATATATTTATATAATGCACACACACATACATATTATTTCGAAAGATATATGATTGTTAACTGGGTTTACTCAGATTTGACAGATCATGCAAGAAGATCCCTTGCAAATTTTATTCCTGAAATAAAGTGATTCTAAGGCGGGTTTTTTATTTTTTATCTTTTTAGGTGAGGTCTTTGGACTATCAACTTGGGTAATGTTTTGGCCTAAGTAACATGACACAGAGTTTTGTTTGAAAATCTTTAACCTCATACAAAAGTTGGACATATTTGCTTATGTAATAGATGATTAAAACCACCACCTATTTGATGTCTTAATGTAACAGGTGACTCTGTAACTAGAGTTTAAAATTAGTGAATTGAAAGAGAAAATGAGATATGTACCCGTGATCATTATTTTTAGGAATATATTGTTGTGTTGAAACTTGGAAGCTTCCAATTCTTTTAGTTATTTATGGTTAAAAAGACCTCTGCTTGAACTTGATTCAAAATTCTTGTATTAGTATTAGGTGCTCAATTTTGATGTAATGAACATTGTTTATATTGTGTCCATCTTTATGGCTTAACAACTCTACTTATATTGTTTTGGGATTTTAACAGGGCCTCTAGTATATTGTTTGTACCAATGAAGAAGTGCAAATCTGCTCCTCATGGAAACTCTGGGATGATCCCATCTCAGAGGAGAAGTGAGCGTCTACGACGGAAATGTGCACCGAAATATCAATGTGATATAAGCTCGGACGAATCAGAAAGTTACACTCCCTTGGTTGTTAAGACAACCTCTTGCAAAAGAGCTACTTATTCAAGAAAGACTAGTACTAAAAATGAAAATTCAGGAGATAATTCTCTCACTCTCATCACAGAAATTATGTATCAGTCTGGGAATGAAAATTCAATACAACAGACAAAGCGCTTTGCCAATGCCACTACTTCAAAGGTTGGGACAAACGAGCCAATGCTAAACTGTGATCCTAACAATGCAAAAGAAATGCTTTTCCCTATATGGTGGTAAGATTTTAGCTGATTTTTTTTTTTAAATTGTAGGAGCCATGTATGTATTTGGTAGTGCAATTTTTCATATTTGATAGCATGAGTGACTTACAATGAACTTTCTATCTTTTTAACAGGGGAAGCTTGAGCATACCCAATGAAAACTTTGGGAATGTGGACGTATGTGTGGCTTGTAAGTCAACCAGGCTTTCTTCGGATGCGTTTCATGTTGTATGCCGATTTCCAACATTGCTTCCTGTTAAAGTGATTCCCAGGCATGATGTTTGGCCAAACTGCTTCGATACTTCTCTGCCAACTGATGACATCATAGACTTCTACATTTTACCAGGAAGCGAAAGCAGGTGTGGTTTGCTACAAATTAATGTTTCCCAATCGAGTTGCTTTATTTTGGCTTTTCATTTTATCTCCTGTTTTCATTTTCTCCCTGCAGCGATAACCAAGATTTTAGCAGCTTGTTAGATTATTTGCATGCTCAAGATCTTGCAATGACAATTGCGGTTTATGGCACAAGATTTCTCTTGTTTTCTTCTCATAATCTTCCACATAAATATTGGAGTGAGTTCAAGCATTACGTGTTATAATCTGAGTATTCAACTGTTCCTTTTTCATTTGTCTGCTTGAATATTATTCTATATAATTGGTTATGTGACTTGCATGATCTGTAGGACATGAGGAAAAGTACTATTTGTGGGTTGTCATAATTGGAGTGAATGCTTTCTTCCCACTTCTAGAGGAATGTCCTGATTCCACTGGCTTACTAAATGCTCAAGGTATCTTGTTCCTCCAAGCTAATTGGAGTTTTCTTGCTCACCAAAGTTGCATTTAAGTTTTCAGTAATAAAGCTCTATCATGTTCCAAATAATTCTTTCATCAAATTTTCTCATATTAAAACCAGATTAGCACAAATTTCTTGTAGCTTGTTTCTAAGGTCAACTTACACTCTATGAGCACATATTTACAGCAATAAATTCCATGTGAAATATCAAAATCTCATAGATGACCTAAAATCACAGTCTTCATAAGGAATTGATGAATTTGAGACCTAATATTAAACCTGCTGTATTTGTTAGAATGTAGTACAGAAGTTTAGGACAAGTGTTTAAACACATTAATGATGGACACAAACTTCTTTTTCTTGATTATGATTTAGTTTTGTAGTATTATGACATAAACAATGGCAGAATATTCTATATTTGCACAACAAACACATTTGTATAATCAGTTAATGAGCAGCAAATTTAGTAAATGTTGCCCATTCTAACAAGTTTCCTACCTAGGATCACTGAATAAGTAGTTAAGCTCCTCATCCCTCAAATATTTTTCTTTTTCAGAAAACATGTCCTCTGCATTATTTATTTATTTATTTATTTTTTTGCAGCACCTCTGCATTAATTTTTTAGTTATATAAGTTGACATGAATTTGCCACATGAGCCATTTATGAAATATATTATATTAATTCCCTTGTTTCTCCTATCTCTTACTTAACCGTCAGTTAGAAAACTTGCTATGATTTCAAGTCTTCCTTGCACCAAATGCAAGGCAAGAATTGTTGGTTTAAATTATATTACAATTTTTCTTCTCTTTGTTTTTATGCTTAATTCTTCTGTTTATTAAATTTTACTGATGTCAAGGTAAAATCAATGTTGTGGATTCTTACAAAAAAACCAGGTAAGAGATCATTTGAAGGGTCACCTCCAATTGGAAGAGCAACTATGGACGAAGGCCCCGAATTAGTGTTTTCTATGCCTGATGAAATTTTTATACCAAATGCTGTAGAAATTTTACTTTCTTCTGATAACTTTGATGGAGGGAATATTCAGAGGACTGATTCATGTTCACCAATTCTTCCAAGACAAGGCTCGAACTCTGGTGTACAAGGACCCGAAGAAAAGACTGCTTACAGTAAGAGCTTTTATACCTCCTTCCTGAGTGAATGGATACACAATTTAGAAGGCGATTCATTCGATGAAGTCACTTCGGCTGCTGGCAGTGGTGAATTAGTTGGTCAATATTATGTGAAACCAAGTGTGGCTTCAACTCTTCGAGCTGTCTTCGAAAAGCATGGTGACATTGCTCAAAACTGCCATATGATATCAAGAGGATTGGTTACTTTTGTCCTAGAGAGGATATGTGAAGTGGTTCAAGATTTCCAAACACTTGAGCCAAAAAATCTGAGGCTCCATCATCTGAATACTCTAAAAGCAGTTATCTCTGAAGGTGAATTTTTAAAGGCGGACGTGAAATGGCTTAAGATCCTCCATGAAGAACTCTGCGAAGTGGGGAACAAGATGAAGGAGTATCGGAAAATTAGAAACTCTAAACGTTCGAAAGCAAAAGAAATTGAGTCAAAGAAAACCGAGTTGATGAAATTGCAGTCTCAAGTTCAGTCGTTGGAGATGAAGATTTCGACATTGGAAAATGATAAGGAGAGACTAGATAGTGATCTTTACAGAGCTGGACGCCCAATCAAGCTTTTCCACAGCCATTCTATAATGCATGGTTTCCTCTAGTTCTTTCTTTTGTACCACCTCTTAGTCATCATCTAAGCCATGAGGGGAGATAGGTTAGTTGATAACCAGACGTTTTATTTGGACTACAGGGTCTGTAACCTCTAACTGACTTGTCTTTATTATTTATCTTTATATATCATCCAAAAAAAAAACTCATCCTTTGGCTTACAATATCTTTTGCATCTTCAAAGTCAGTGTCTTCATGGAGGAAAAAAGAAGGAAAGAAAGAGAAAATAGAGAAAAAAAAAAAGAATTATACAAGCTATAATTAAAAGTGGAGTGGTTTAAAATTCATTATTTGTTGGTTATAACCATATATTTTTTTAAAATTATAATAACCTAAAATCAAAACACTAAATAAAGTCTTACAGGTACTATTAATTAAAATTTTCTTTTAAGGGATTTTTTTTGTTTGAATGAAATAATAAACTTCATTATTTGGATTTTAGTAGTGTTAGGACAATACACTCAAGCAACACATAAACATTAGTATTCAACGTAATATCCCAAATCTTAATCATGTTACCAAAAGTGCATAAATAAGAAACCTTAAAACATGTTTCTATAGAACTGTTATCCCCATTTCCTGCGTGGACCCGGTACATTCATCCAGGCCCACGGTCAGGGGCTGTTCAAAATGTGGGCCTAGCCCAAGGCCTCGAGGTACGGGAATGTCCAAGGGGGCACGGGCCTGGATGCAATTCTGGGCCCACGAGGAAATCCGGTATGGTCATCCGGGACAGTCGTCCGGGGGACGTGCAGGCAGTTCGAACCCCCCACAACATACGCGTCATGGTCCCGGACCCTGGTACGGTCCGGGCCGGTTGTAAATGAAGAGGAACAAAGGTAAACGAGCCCGGATCACATCGTCCCCGGTTGGTGGGACCAAGCGTCCGGGACCCTGAAGCCGCCCCACTCCGCGTGGGCATTGTCCCTACTTTTCACCTGCGGAAAAGGCCACCTCGGGATTGCACGCCGTTGTTTCAGATCTGCACTGCCAAGTACTCTGACTGGTCTTGTCTCCTGAATCTGCCTCGTAACTCGAAGTGTCCACACCAAAAGCACCGTTTGTCGGGCGAAATATAGCTCTTGGGCCAACTTATTGGGCCTTAACTGGTCTGGAATTCATGTGTGTTTTATCTTTTATATTGGGTTCCGACTAGGGAGGCCGAGAGTATCCATATCTCTGATGGGCCCGGGTCATACCCGGCCCAAACCCAGTGTTCCCATAAGCCTATAAATACAGGTCATAGAACACTGGAAAAATGACATTTCTTCAACTAAGATATAGTTACTCTGTCAAAATATAGAGAGAAACTCCATTGTAAAAGGTTTTCCAAGCTCTAATACTACAGACTCGTGGACTAAGGCTCGTTAACGCCCCAACCATATAAAAATCTCGTGTTAATCTTCTACTTCTATTACTATTACCCTTAAATAATATTTATTAATATAGTTACCGAAAACCTCGATTAACAGTTTGGTGCTTTCATTGAGAGCTGAAGAAAGCTAGTGCTAACGTGAGGCCTTTACTACAATGGTGAACACACGACACACAACCTTCGACCCTAGCAATCCAGAGCAGGGCAACAGAGACCCGCTGCCTTCACAACATCTCCCTCAGGATCTGCCCGAGAACGCGCCTCCTCAAACATCTCACCATGACGAGTCACAAGACTATGAGGGTGGGACAGAATACGAAGAAGA
Organism: Humulus lupulus; assembly: GCF_963169125.1. Taxonomy (NCBI): domain Eukaryota; kingdom Viridiplantae; phylum Streptophyta; class Magnoliopsida; order Rosales; family Cannabaceae; genus Humulus; species Humulus lupulus. Next base: position 16,917,107 of record NC_084802.1, read on the forward strand.
AAATGAGGAGGAATATTATGAAGAGGAAAATGAGGGGGAGTACCACGACGAAGCTGCGGATCCCGAGACCCCCGAAGGAGAGCCCAACCAGCAAGACTTGGAGGTGACCAGACTGAGGTAGCAAGTCCTGGACCAGGAAGCCAGGATCGCTGAGCAAGCGGAGGCGCATCGACGGATGTAAGAGTCTCTCCAAGCCGTGCAGGCATTCATAGTCGCGCAGGGTCCGGCAGCCAATCCTGCAACTGGCCCACTTCCAGAAGCGCAGCAGCCTGCTCCACAAGAGCAAGCTGGGGTCCCCGAAGGAGCCAGCCCGGCCCCTCCCCCGGAGCCGTTTCCTGAGCCAGCTCCAGGAAACCCGGACAGGGAGAGAAAGAAGGCTAGTGGAAAGACCCGAGGAAAGACCACCCCCGTCGCAAAGGCTGGGACCCGTTCCCGGCCGCTCCCTAGGAAAGAGAAGGTGCGCCCTGTCCCAGGACAAGGCCACCCGATCGATCCGCAGGGGACGCGGCCGCGGAACGCACAGCCCCAGGGCGAGACGGGCGGGAAAGATCTTTGCACCCAAGTGCCTCGGTTAACAAGAACCGTCGGGAACGGCCTCGCCGTGAGGAACGTCATGCCCTCAGTTCAGGGGATGATACTTCCCGGATAGACTTACGCGATCGACTGAACGCTCGGAAGGAGCGGGCCCGCAAGGAAAAGATCCTCCCCCAAGGTGGCTACCCCAGAAACAACATCAACGACAGGAGGAACGAAAGAATCCCCCTAGAAGATGACACGACTAGGCAGCTCATGGAGCAGTTGGTTGCTTTAAAAAAGGTCATGGACCGTTTGGTCCGCAAGCAAGAAGGCGCGGACACTGACTCCGATGAAGAGGATAAAGAGCCCTGCGCAAGGCACATCCTGGACGCCATACTCCCCAAGGGGTTCAAGATGCCAAGCCTCACCGCCTATACTAGCAACACCGACCCCAGGGACCATCTGTCCCGATACAACCGGCTCATGACAGTGGCCCATATCAGTGACGATGGCAAGTGCCTTTGCTTCTCGATCACTTTGGGCGGTCCCGCCGAAGAGTGGTGGAAGAGGCTTAAGCCGGGATCCATCCAATCCTGGTTCGGGCTGCAGTCAGCATTTCGCAACCAGTTCGTGGCCGCCATGAGGATGGATATGTAGATCAGCGCCCTCGCAAATATCAAGCAACTCCCCGCGGAGACACTAAGGGCCTACATTCAGCGCTTCATTGAAGAAGCCTCCAAGACGAAAGTGGACGACGGACAGCGCCTGGTGGCACTGCAGTCCGGAATCCGGGCCGGGTCACCCCTTTGGGATGACATGCAGCGTAGTAAGGCCGCTACCCTGGAAGAGTTCATCAGGAGGGCCCAAGGATTCATCAACTAGGAGGAAGCTCAGATCCAGGCTTTCGGGTGGCCTCCGGCCCCGCAGCTCCTCCCCCAGGCGTTCCCGGGATATGGGGGACAATTCTCGGCGCAGTCCTATACCGCGCCCCCCATTGCCCCGGGACCGGCCGTCGCACCTAGGGTCAACTACACTCCAACGGTGTATGGTGTCACGAGCCGGCTATTTGGGTACTCCAGCTAGACGGAACGTGCGGCACTTGCAGACTCTTCAAGCTAGCAAGTCAGCCTACAACACACACCTACAGGCAAACAAACTCAGCAGTTAGCCACATACACATCTCAGACATGCAACGGGCGAATAACGAAGTATGAGCAAGCACAAAGCAAGTCATTCCTAGGAACGTCCACACAACACAAAGCACACAACAAGGCAAGTGGCACACAATGGCCCAACGAAGGTAACAAACAAGTAACACATAAGCAACAAGGAAGCACATAGGGGCAAGTATGGATAAATGTTATTTCATTAATATATAGCCTTGATAGGGCAAGGGAGTACACAGCTTTGGCCCCTATCTGCTGATGGCCATGGTGCTTCCCTAAGTCACCAGGTCACCTCCCCCTAAGGAGCCTTCTAGGGAAATAAAGTCTTCAGAGAAACATATATGATTTTTTTCTGGGAGACATATGCAATATTACAAAACTGCCACTACCCTATCCCATGAGGTTGCTTGGTGCAAGACTTGACTAATGATCAAGCACCAAGGCATGCTCATTACAAAATGGCCCCATGTGGGTGTGCCAAAGGGGCAGCACGCCACATATGGCCCTGCCACTTCAGGGTATGCCCCGGTCCAATCCACCCACTTCTCCGGTTATGGCGTCGCACCGGCAGGACACAACATCGCCCCCGTCGGGGCCCAGCAGTCACAGGCAAGAGTGACTGAGGCGAGCGTGAACCCCTCCCGGGGGAAGCGATCTGGCCAAGGCCAGAACTGGCCCGAGTCGGCCAAGAAGGAAAAGAGAGGCTACGAGCCCCAATATTCAGAATACACCAATCTGGTGGACACCAGAGAGAATATCTACCTGGCCACAGAAAGGGCGGTTCACTACCGGAAGCCTAGCCCCATGTTCAAAGGGGGAAGGAATCTGAGGGACACCAGCAAAAGGTGCGCCTATCATAAGGATGTGGGCCACACCACCGAAGAATGCCGGTAGCTCAAAGATGAGATTGAAAATCTCATCAAGCTAAGGCACCTCCACCAGTGGGTTAGGATGCCCGTGGGAGTCCCGGGCCTGTCAGCAAGCCCCGGACAACTCGCGGTCTCGGGAACGCCCCGGGAATACCCCCCCAGGGAGGGTATGCACAGAGACCCACGACGCAGGCCCCTCAGGGGGCCCCCGTCTCGCATGTTCCCGGCCCCGGAATGCCTTACCCCTCCGGGGCGGCACCCCCTCGGATCGATGGACATGTGGCCACCATCTCGGGCGGACCTCACCTGGGAGGATCGTTCCGGAACGACCAGAAACGCTACCTAAGCGAGCTAGACCACGATCAGGAGGTATGCGCCCTTGTCCAAGCCCCAGCTCAGTGCTCTAAGTTGATGAACCTCCCCATCACCTTCACGGAGGACGACGCCCGCAATGTCCACTTTCCGCACCACGACCCGTTGGTCATTGATGCTCAAATCGCCAACAAGTTGGTGTCCCGCGTGTTGGTGGACGACGGGAGCTCCGTCAACCTGTTGTCCAAGCCCGCTTTCACCACCATTGGCTTGACTGAAGCGGATCTGGCATCGTGCCCGACCCAGATTTACGGCTTCAACGGAGATGCACTTCTGCCCATGGGGAAGATCCAGCTGCCGGTTACGCTGGGGAGTGAATTGCAGCACTCGTTCAAGTTCTGCACCTTTGTAGTGGTGGACTGCCCCACCGCTTACAACGTCATTTTTGGCCGGCCCACATTGGTCGAGTTCGGAGCCATCACCTCCATCCGTCATCTTTGCATGAAGTTCCCATGCGACAGCAGAGGGGTAGGAACTGTCCGAGGAGACCAGAAGAGCGCCTGGAAGTGCTACCATGTGTCAGCCCGGCCCATATACATGATCCGGGAAGAACCCGTTGAGGACTTCGTCGAACCGATTCCTCTCCCGCCTGCTGAGAGGATGGTCCAGGAAGAAGATGACCTGGACCCGCGGATAGGGGACGACCGTGTCCTGGAACCAATGGACGAGATAGAAGAGGTGTGCATCAGCGACACCGATCCGACCCGAATCATCCAAGTCGGAAAAAGTCTGCCAGCAGACGTTCAAGCCGCCATCATCGCCCAAGTTAAGGGAAACCAGGATATCCTGACCTGGTCTCACTCAGACATGACTGGGATCGACCGCAATATCATCTGCCACGCGTTAAGTATTGACCCAAACGCGACCCCGGTCCGCCAGAAACCCAGGCCTTTGGGGACGGAGAGGGCCGAGGCCCTTAAGCTGGAGGTTGAGAAGTTGTCTTCTATCAACTTCATACGCGAGGCTGTGTACCCCGTGTGGCTGGCCAATTTCGTCTTGGTGCCGAAACCAAACGGGACATGGAGAACGTGCATCGACTTCACGGACCTCAACAAAGCCTGCCCGAAAGACTGTTTCCCGCTGCCCCGGATCGACCAAATGGTGGATGCTACGTCCGGGTACGAGATCTTGAGCTTCATGGACGCGTACTCATGCTACAATCAGATCTCTATGCACGTGGCATATCAAGAACACACCAGCTTCCAAACCGACAAAGGAATCTATTGCTACATAGTCATGCCTTTCAGACTAAAGAATGCCGGAGCAACTTACCAAAGGCTCGTCAATCGAATGTTCCGGGCCCAGTTAGGGCGAAACATGGAGGTATACATCGATGATATGTTGGTCAAGTCCAAGACGTCCCAGAACCATTCGGATGACCTGGCGGAGGCTTTCGCAGTCATCCGGAAGTACGGGATGAAGCTGAATCCCAAAAAGTGCACTTTTGGCGTGGCCTCTGGGAAGTTCCTGGGCTTCATAGTAAGTTTTCCGAGGAATAGAAGCCAATCCAGATAAGATCAAGGCACTGATTGATATGGCCTCTCCCCGAAAGCATAAGGACGTACAAAGCCTGACGGGGCGAATAGCCGCCTTAAGCCGCTTCGTTTCCAAAGCCACGGATAAGTGCATCCCGTTCTTCAACGTCCTTCGGGGAAGCCAGCGTTTCGAATGGTCACCCGAATGTGAAGAGGCCTTCCGTAAGCTGAAAGAACACTTGGCCCAAGCCCTAATCCTAGAAAAACCGGTAGAAGGGGAGCCTCTGTATCTGTACCTGGCCGTGACTGAGCACGCGATCAGCGCTGCGTTGGTACGAGAGGAAGAAAGGGCACAGCTCCCGGTATACTATGTGAGCAAGCGATTGCTGAACGTTGAATCCCGGTACCCATTGATCGAAAAGCTAACATTCTGCCTGCTGATGGCATCCCGAAAGCTTCGGCCTTATTTTCAGGCCCACGCCATAAAGGTCCTGACCAACCATCCCCTGTGGCAAGTGTTACAGAAACCCGAGTCATCAGGAAGACTCCTGAAGTGGGCCATGGAGCTCAGTCAGTTTGATATCTCCTATGTCCCTAGGGTGTCTATCAAGGGACAGGCCCTGGCCGATTTCATCGTTGAATGTTCCGGAGTGCCTCAGGAAGACAGTATTCCCGAAGCCCCCGCAGCGCCCGTATGGAAAGTCTTCGTGGACGGAGCCTCGAATGAAAACGGAGCTGGGGCCGGGATCATCTTGGCTGCGGTGGCACCAGTTACAAAATGCCCTCCGTTTCCAGTTCAAGGCGTCAAATAACGAAGCGGAGCATGAAGCTGCCTTAGCCGGACTGCGTTTGGCCCGGGAGGTAGGGGCAGCGAACCTGGAAATCTACAACAATTCCCAGCTAGTCGTTAGACAAATCTCGGGGGAATATCAGACTAAAGGAGAGAGAATGACGACCTATGTGACTCAAACGAGGGAAATGTTACAGGCATTCACAAAGCATTCCATCTGCCAGATCCCCCGGGAGCAAAATGTCTTCGCGGATACACTAGCGAAACTGGCCACCGACGCCGAGGCAGAGTTGGCCGGACTGGTCCCCGTCAACCATCTCCCCGTCCCAAGCATCAGGGCCCCCACGGTCCACACCGTCGATCACTCCATTTCTTGGATGGGACCGCTCATCCGCTACCTGACTACCGGGGAGGTTCCAGCCGACCGGGCCGCAGCCAGGAAACTCCAGAATCAAGTCCACCGATATGTCATGATGGACGGGAAGCTCTATCGCCGGGGTTTGTCCATGCCTTACCTCAGGTGTGTGTCCGGAACTGAACTAAGCACCATCATGCACGAAGTGCACGAAGGTTTTTGCGGAGATCACACCGCCAGGGCCAGCCTGTCCAAGAAGATCTTGCGCCAAGGATACTTCTGGCCGACCATGAAGAAAGACTGTATTGACTACGTCCGCAAGTGCGAACAGTGCGAGAGGTACGCGAAGGTCCTGCGGGCCCCCTCGACAGAAATAACCTTGATGACTAGCCCCTGGCCCTTCGTAGTATGGGGTATCAATCTCGTCGGATCCCTCCCGACCGGGAAGGGAGGGGTGAAGTATGCCATCGTGGCCGTGGACTATTACACGAAGTGGGTTGAGGCGGAGCCCATGAGTACAATCACTTCCAAAAAGGCCTTAGATTTCGTCATCAATAACATAGTGTGTCGGTACGGCCTCCCCCACAAAATCGTGTCCGACAACGGGAAGCAGTTCGACAGCACCCACTTCACGGATTTTTGTGAAAGGCACGGTATCGTCAAGAGCTTCTCCGCAGTTGCCAGGCCCCAGGCGAACGGGCAGGCAGAAGCCGTGAACAAAATCCTGAAGGGGACGCTGAAGAAAAAACTTCAGGCCTGTAAGAGCAAATGGCCCGAGGAACTGCCCCGCGTACTATGGGCTTACCGGACGACCGAGAGGACGTCAACCGGACACACCCCCTACTCCATGGTCTATGGATGCGAAGCTGTCATCCCGATCGAAACGACCGTCCCGTCCCACCGACAAGACACGTATGATCCCGCCCAGAACCACGCCTTACTCCAAGAATCACTAGATCTCATCGAAGAGATTCGGGAAGAGTCGCAAGTGCAGCTGAAGATGTACCAAGGCAAGATTGCGCGACACTTCAACTCCAAAGTCAAAAGCCGTAAGTTTGGAACCGGCGACTTGGTCTTGCGAAGAGTCTTCCCTGCTACTCAAGATCCGGGGGTGGAGGTTCTGGGCCCAAATTGGGAGGGGTCGTACGAGATCCAGCACAAGGTGTGCCCCGGGACATACCGCTTAAAGCGGCTTGATGGCTCGGAAGTCCCGCGAGCCTGGAATGCGGAGCATCTCCGTAAATACTATCAGTAGTCAGGAGAGCGTTTCCCAGTTTAATATTTTCGTTGTAAACAATGTACGCCTCAGGGCGACCCTTTTTCAAACAATGAAAATGGCGTGTGCAAAACGTCATAAAGAAATGTAGTAAAACTATGCTAATCTTTCTCAAGTGACCCCAGACCCGTCTCCGCTCACTTCCAGGGGGTATCTCGGGTATAAGCAAATACCTGGCGGGGCGCAAGCTCAGGCTAGTCCCGGCTCGGACCAACAAGGTCCGGGTGATGCAAACCCCACGGTCCCACCCCGGACGAACAATGTCCAGGGGTATAACTAAAGAGGACCGAGCCCAAGGCCGGTCCACCCCGGACGAACAACGTCCGGGGGTATAAAGTTAAGAGGACCGAACCTAAGGCTGGTCCCACCCCGTACGAACAATGTCCGGGGGTATAACTAAAGAGGACTGAGCCCAAGGCCGGTCCACCCCGGACGAACGACGTCCGGGGGTATAAAGTTAAGAGGACCGAGTCCAAGGCCGGTCCCACCCCGGACGAACGAAGTTTGGGGGTATAAAGTTAAGAGGACCGAGCCCAAGGCCGGTCCCACCCCGGACGAATGAAGTCCGGGGGTAGAAAGTTAAGAGGACCGAGCCCAAGGCCAGTCCCACCTCAGACGAACAATGTCTGGGGGTATAACTAAAGAGGACCGAGCCCAAGGCCGGTTCACCCCAGACCAACGACGTCCGGGGGTATAAAGTTAAGAGGACCGAGCCCAAGACCGGTCCCACCTCAGACGAACGAAGTCTAGGGGTATAAAGTTAAGAGGACCGAGCCCAAGGCCGGTCCCACCCCGGACGAACGAAGTCCGGGGGTATAAAGTTAAGAGGACCGAGCCCAAGGCCGGTCCCACCCCAGACGAACAATGTCCTGGGGTATAACTAAAGAGGACCGAGCCCAAGGCCGTTCCACCCCGGACGAACGACGTCCAGGGGTATAAAGTTAAAAGGACCGAGCCCAAGGCCGATCCCACCCTGGACGAACGATGTCCGGGGGTAGATAATTGTAACGGATCGAGCCCAAGGCTCACGCCGCTCCGGATGAGTGGTGTCCGGGAAAAAGGGCATCTGGCATGCCCCAGGGCAAAGCCATGGTGTATAACTGATAAAGGGAGAGATGAGGTTCCGGGTTAAACGAAGCCCCGATGGCCCTGGACTTGGTGCCAGGATTGAAAACTCGGTGAGTTAAGTCGTTGGGTCTAGTCCAGGCCGTTGGAACCGGAACTAAACCCTCACAATCAATTAATCGCGGCAACAAAATGAAATTTCTACTCGAAATAACGAAAGGAAGCCTACATAAAAACCAGAGAAGGTAGCAGTGTTTTGAACTTAATTACAAGCCAAAAATACTAATAAAATTACATGGCTGGGATTCGGGCCTACAACTCGTCCGCCTGGAGGTCCGCGTCCTCCTTCTCCTTGGCCTCGAACTCGGCCTGCTTTGACTCTGGATCAGGGAAGTCAATGAGGTTCATACTCTTGTCCTTGCACCAGGCCATGTAAATGGCCTCATCAAAGGTGACATCCAGCAAGCCCTCGGCCTCCTCCTTTTCGCGACGGGATATTTCGTGCGCCGCCTTCTCCCCAAGGAGAGAGTCGCCCAGTTTGCAGACCCAGACCTTCAAGACCTGGATCTCCTCCTTATCCAGGACGGAATGAGTCGCGGCCGCCTCCAAGAGTGTTGCTCGCTCATCAGCCTCCTTTGATTTCTGGGACAACTCCTTTTCCAATCCAGCCTTGGCGCGGTCGAAATCCTCGCGCTCCGTCTGAGCACGGGCCATCTCTCGGCCAAGGGCCTCCTTGGCGGCCTCCCTTTGATTCACGGCCGCCTCCAGCTCCAGCTTGGCCGTCTCCATCTTCATGGCCAGCTCAGCCACTGGATCAACACTCCGATGGGACAACAGGTCAACCTGGAGCAAAGAAAAGTTAGAAAATAAAATCCTCATCAACAAGTAAGGGAAGGAATATAAGAAGACAAGTAAAAGTTACCGCGGTGGCCTGGTGGCAGAGAGCCTGGGAGATGAACAGTACGTCCGAGTTGGCTATCGTGGCGTACCTCTTGAGCTGGAGGTTGGACATGGTGTTCCCCACATGGTCTAGCAAGTCAGGCGCCAGGGGGGTCGTGTGCTGTCCGAGTTTAGGGCGGAAGCCCGCTTCAGCGGCTGGCCGATCCATAATCGGCTGAGGAGCGCTGAACTCGGCAGGAAGCTACGCGAATTCAACCTGACGGCGGATCCTCAGGGTTCTGTAAGTTTCGTCCCTCCAGCCCCGACCGTTTTCCCAGGTCTGGTTGATCAGCCGGGACTGCTCATCCCGCAAGGCAGACTCCCCCTCGTCGAGAAGAGTCGGACGTATGGGGAGAATGGGCAATGCAGGGACCTCCTTCACGGCCAGCCGACTCTCACCATGTGACTCTTCAGCCGAGCCATTTCGCCTCGTCCGGGGCCTCTTCCCGGTGTTGCCCTCTCCGGCGCCAGCGTCCGGGCCCCTCTTCCCCGAGCTTCGGCTGACTGCTGCGCCCGCCTCCAAGTCAATTACGGGGTGCTGGGCGAGGGCGGAGACTGCAGCGGGCTCCACGGCTTGGATGGGGACCGCGGCCAGGGCTCCCCCACCGGGACAGAGCTCTGTCCCGGACAATTCCTTGGCGAGGTTGGTCTCCGGGCCCGTCACCTCGTTGTTCTTCCTAGCCGCCTTCTTGGCCGCCCTGTCTTTGAGGAGCCGCCTCCTTTCGCTGGCAGGGGTTGACATATCGGAGTCCCCTGTAAAAGCACGGGAAAGGGAGTTAGGATGGTAAACCAAACAGAAACAAAAACACGCATGTCAAAGCTAAAAATGACCCGGGACGAACCCTCATCTATGCCCCGGGCGCGACTCAATTCCTCTAAAGCAAATGAATGGACTCGATCCCCTATGTCGTCCGGGTTCAGGAAACCCCCGTACTAGAGGAACCCGGATAAGAACATGAGGACCTCCGAGCCTACGGGAACAAGAATTGAAGGTCTCATCTCCCCATCGGCCCCGAACGCGGGGCCCGGGGGTACTAGCCTATCCCTAGCTAAGTCCCCGACTTGGGGAGCATAAGTTAAGACTAAAGGGGAGTTACCTCGCCCCGATATGCTAGCCCCATGAGTCCCAATGTTTGGTAGGGCGTCTTCAAAGAGCTCCTCCAGCTCCCCTGAAGTTGCCGCCTCCGTCGGGGCCTGGTTTTTATTGCGCTGGGCCGCGTCCGCTCGCGCCGCCTTCTCCACTCTGGCAATGTGGTCTAAGGTCAGCTGCTCCCGAATGGCGACGTTCTTCTCGCAAGCGATGCCCCGAAGGTTCGAGATGACGATGGTTTGGGTGGCCGCGAGCATCCCGACCAGGTGGAGATTGTCATCCATAACGTAGCCACCCACATCCAGATCATCCGCGCTCAGCCCGGAGTAGAACCTCCTCCTTTCCATGATGAACTCAGTGAGGGGAGTTTGAGCGAAAGGCCCTGCCACCCGGAAGATATGATAAGATACGACGAAAAAGGATAAAGAATAAAAGAGAGGACCGGGAAAATACTTACCCACTCGCTGGAAGTCCAGCAGCAGTGTGGGGTTCTTCTCCACAAGGAACCCGGACGTCAGGAACCAATAATGCCTGACGTCCTGGGGATGCCTCCAGGAGCTGGTAGGAGCGGGATAGCCACTCCGCGGCTTCAGTCTATAAAAGACGTCCAGGGTCTTGTCCTTGACGTTGACCTGCGGCTCCAGCTTGTAGAAGTACAGGATCTTCGCAGGGGTGGGCTCCGCGACCTCCTTCGCGATGCAAAACACCCGCCATCCAGCAAGTAGCCGGTACGCTTGAGGCAGAAGCTGGAACGGTGCGATTCCCACGTACGTCAAGAACCGCATGAAATATTCGTGAAGCGGGAGCTCCGCGCTGATGTGACCGGCGCTCCAGGCTCCGAAGCCTTCCACGGACGTATGCGCCCGCTCCTCGATCCTGGCCATGCGGTTGTGAAAGAGTCCAGGAGTTGATTCGATGCCTAGACGCTGCTCCAAGAGCAGCATTATCCGGTAATTTTGGAACAGGTTGGGCGCCACGTCCATTTCCCACGTGTTGCCTTTGGGCGTCCGAGACCCAAGGATGACGACAGGGGCCCTATTGACCTCTTCTTCAGAATGGAGTGTAACGCCCGTTGCCATAGTTGTTGATCTGGGAACAAAGAAAGAAAGCCAAGCAGTCAGTACCTAAACCCAAGAAAGTCGGTTAAGGTATGGGGGATCTCCTAAGGACTGCTTGGAGCCCCTTCGGATCAGGTCCGGGGTCACCGAAGAGCCACGGGACCCTGATCGGGAAAAAAGAAACTACTAAGACCGCCCTCTGTCCGGGAAGCATCTGGATACAAAGCAACCCGAACCAGGCATCCTTCCTAACAACTCCTAAATGTAATGCCTAAACGTGCGAATTAAAAGAACAGCATAGGTTCATATAGTCGTCAAGAGGGTCAAGGGGACTTACTGTGAGTTGTTGACCGTAGAAGGTGGTGGTTGTCCGACTGTAAGGACGGCAAAACTTCGCTCTTGTAATGGTGTAGCTGGTTCAGTAGTTCGTCGACAGGACAGGCCCAAGATGCGTCTTCAGGCAGAAGGGCAGACGTTGGGGTTCCGGGGAACAGGCGGCGGTGCAGAGTCAGCAGAAGGTGGTGTATGTCGTCGGCGATGTTGGACATGCAAGGCTTGAGCAGAGTTTATCGATTCTTAAACTGGTTCGAAAGTGTAAAAATGTCAAATTGGCTTTCGTGGGGTATTTATAATGGCCCCAAATCCTGGCCTCCGATCCAACGGACAGATGTCTCCCCAGCGGACGGTCAGGAGTCGCGCAGGGGTATTTATGAGCCCCCTCAGACTGGATCCTCGCCATCTCGGATCTAACGACCCAAGGGGGGGGGCGAATGCCAAAGGTCGCCCCATCCTACGGTCCACCTCATCCCAAGGATATTAATGATGGAACCCCGTGCGGATGGGACACTTCGTGACGTGTGCTGACACACTAGCCTAGGCCTAGCGACCCTTGGGAGGGCTAGGCGACCTTTCAAGACATGTGCAGCAATCGCCTAGTGACACGTGTACCCTTGCCACAGAGCGGGACAAAGGTAAACGTCCCCCGGACATTGGTAAACGGTCCGAGCCCAACATACGGCCAGTACCACTGCCTGCTGTCACGGACCCACGATCCCAAGCAGGAACTGGGGGGCCAATCGTGCAAGAGTCCTGGGGGCAATGCAAGCCTCCTCCTGGCAGGCCTAGGCGAAGGCTTAAGGGGTAAATGTTATCCCCATTTCCTGCGTGGACCCGATACATTCGTCCAGGCCCACGGTCAGGGGCTGTTCAAAATGTGGGCCTGGCCCAAGGCCTCGTGGTACGGGAATGTCCAAGGGGGCACGAGCCTGGATGCAATTCTGGGCCCACGAGGAAGTCCGGTATGGTCATCCGGGACAGTCATCCGGGGGACGTGCAGGCAGTTCGAACCCCCCACGACATACGCGTCATGGTCCCGGACCCTGGTACGGTTCGGGCCGGTTGTAAATGAAGAGGGACAAAGGTAAACAAACCCGGATCACATCGTCCCTAGTTGGTGGGACCAAGCGTCCAGGACCCTGAAGCCGCCCCACTCCGCGTCGGCGTTGTCCCTACTTTTCACCTGCGGAAAAGGCCACCTCGGGATTGCACGCCATTGTTTCAGATCTGCGCTGCCAAGTACTCTGACTGGTCTTGTCTCCTGAATCTGCCTCGTAACTCGAAGTGTCCACACCAAAAGCACCGCTTTGTCGAGCGAAATATAGCTCTTGGGCCAACTTATTGGGCCTTAACTAGTCTGGAATTCATGTGTGTTTTATCTTTTATATTGGGTTCCCACTAGGGAGGCCGAGAGTATCCATATCTCTGATGGGCCCGGGTCATACCCGGGCCAGACCCAGTGTTCCCATAAGCCTATAAATACAGGCTATAGAACACTGGAAAAAGGACCTTTCTTCAACTAAGATACAATTACTCTGTCAAAATATAGAGAGAAACTCCATTGTAAAAGGTTTTCCAAGCTCTAATACTACAGACTCGTGGACTAAGGCTCATTAACGCCCCAACCACGTAAAAATCCCGTGTTAATCTTCTACTTCTATTACTATTGCCCTTAAATAATATTTATTAATATAGTTACCGAAAACCTCGGTTAACAAGAACCTAAGCACTGGAATGAGAGAATATGAGTGGTTGTGCTTCTTGGGGACCACTACCTCTTTATATAAATCGATTATAAAATCAATTTTGGGTATTTACAATTTGGCCTTTCATCAAATTATAAATACAACTTATGGTATCTACACATTATTTCCATAACATTTTAATACCTTATGATACTTATAACATAATTGGTCACTTAAATTTGTATCATACTTTATAATAGCATTATACATTATACATATGTGCCCATAAAATATGATTTTAATCCAACAATCTCTCACTTGGCAACATATGTTTCCTTATAAATGTATAACCTTATGAGCTCAAAATTTGTTATCATATAAATGTATTCTTTAACAATCTTGTCTATCAACCATATAGATATAGGATCAAAGCAGTCTTTGTCATATTAATCATGACTAAATCCATCAATGGTCATGTATACAAATACAGTTAAATGACATAGATCAATCATGGATGCGTAGCATGGAAATTACATGCAATGTGAACCAAACATGCTTATTTCCAACTGGTCCTCCTTAAACATAAGTGAGGTCATAATCACATATAACAAACAGAGTGAATAAACTCAATACTACATTTCTGATAAGAAAACAACCAAATACATAAATGTCTGAAATAAAACATAAAGCAAATAAAATACAAACTCCCACTAAATCATGATATCCTCAAACAATACTACACCCATATAAGCAGTGTGCCCATGACAGACCTTGGGTGGCAATCCCTTTGTGAACAAATCTGATATCATGGAGTTTGTCCCAATGTGCTCTATGGATATATGTTCACTCTGCACTCTTTCTTTCACAACTAGGAACTTTATGTCAATATGCTTTGACTTGGATGAGCTCCTGTTATTGTTGGAATACAATACTGCTGAATTATTGTCACAAAATAACTTGAGTGGTCTTTCTACATTCTCCAAAAAGCGCAACCCAGTGACAAAGTTTCGCAGCCATATTCCATGATTCGATGCCTCATAACTTGCTACAAACTCTGCTGCCATAGTGGAAGAAGCTACAAGTGTCTGTTTGACACTTTTCCAAGATATAACTCCTCCAGCTAACATACATATAGCCTGATGTAGACTTTATGCTATCTTGGCACCCAGCGAAATCAGAATCAGAATACCCTATGATCTCCAAATGATCTGATTTCCTATATGTGAGCATGTAATCTTTTGTTCTCTGAAGATACCTCATAACCCTCTTGGCTGCTATCCAATGGTCCATACCAGGGTTGCTTAAATATCTGCGTAACATTCCAACAATGTACGCAATATCCGGACGCGTACAAACTTGAGCATACATTAGACTCCCAACAGTTGATGCATAGGGAATCTTTTGCATTTCTTGAATTTCAAAGTTAATTTTAGGGCTTTGACTAAGACTTAATTTGTATCCTTTAGCAACAGAGGTATCACCTGGTCTACAATCTTGTATGCCAAACCTTTTGAGTACTTTATCGATATGACTCTTTTGTGATAATCCAAGAATACCCCGAGAACGGTCTCGATGTATCTGAATTCCTAAAACAAAAGAGACGTCCCCAAGATCTTTCATCTCAAAATGCTTTGATAGAAATCTCTTGGTTTCATGTAATAAGCCTATATCATTAGTGGCAAGCAATATGTAATCGACATATAGAACCAGGAATATATACTTACTCCCACTGAACTTGTGATATACACAATCATCAACAACATTCATCTCAAAACCGAATGAGATAATAACTTGATGAAACTTGTAATAACATTGATGAGAAGCTTGCTTGAGTCCATAGATGGATTTTGTCAATTTGCAAACCATATTCTTTGGGTCTCCTGACATAAATTTTTCTGGTTGCACCATATAAATCGCTTCATCAATGTCTCTATTGAGAAACGTTGTTTTAACATCCATCTGATGTAGCTCAAGATCAAGGTGGGCAACAAGTGCCATTATTGTCCTTAAAGAGTCTTTCGATGAAACTAGAGAGAAAGCCTCTGTGTAATCAATGCCTTCTTTCTGAGTATAGCCTTTAGCTACAAGACACGCTTTATACCTCTCCACATTACCATTTGCATCCCTCTTGGTTTTAAATATCCATTTACAACCAATTGGTTTTGCACAGTCTGGTAATGGGACAAGTTCCCAAACTTTATTGTCTTGCATAGACTTATACTCTTCTTTCATGGAATCAATCCACTTTTGAGAGAGAACTTTTAATGGCTTGATGAAAGTTGATTGGATCATCTTCCATCATTCCATTGTCATCCTTATGTTCTTGAAGAAATACAACATAATCATCTGAAATAGCATTTCTTCTTCCTCTTGTGGACCTTCTGAATGACTCTGGTTCTTGAGGTTGTTGAGTTTATTCTTCTGGAACAATTACCTCATCTTGAATTGGGGGTTGTTCAACATTGTCTTGTTAAGGTTTTAGATTCATTTCTTGAACAAATACAGGTGTAGAAGCCTGAACATTGTCAAAAATGATAGTAGGAACTGAGTTTGAATTCAATTGCTCCTCAAAAGCAATGTCTCTAACCTTATTTCTCCCCTCAAACTCAACATCCTCAAAAAATGTTGCAGTTCCCATCTCAAAAATATTTCTAATTGTGGGATCATAAAACGTATAACCCCTAGATTGCTCAGAATAACTAATGAAGTAGCTGCTCACTGTTTTGGAGTCCAATTTCTTTTCATGTGGCTTATAGGACCTTGCCTCAGTTGTACATCCCCAAATGTGAAAGTGCTTTAAACTAGGCTTTCGACCTGTCTAAAACTCATAAGGTGTTTTTGCAACTACTTTAGTTGGTACTCTATTCCGAATGTAAGGTGTTGTCTTTAAAGCTTCTCCCCAAAGGGACTCAAGTAAGGTAGACTGAGCAATTATGCTCCTTACCATATCCTTAAGAGTCCTATTTCATTTTTCAGCAACACCATTCATGCTAGGTGATCCTAGCATAGTGTACTGTGGGGCAATACCACATTCCTCTAGGAATTTAGCAAGCAGTCATTGACCTTGTTCACCTGAGCCATCATATCTATCGTAGTACTCACTGCCACGATCAAATTTGACTTTCTTATTCCTCACCCAAGCACGTTTAACTACAGAGTTATGATATGATTTGGTGTATTAATGTTGGTATGATTGCACCCAAATATAACATGGTAATAAAAACGAGGGATGGCAATATAGCCCATGGTTATTCGATATCAATAGGGTTAAGAAAAATCGTTCAAACGGAAAAAATTATTGGGGCGGGAAATAACCGCCCCGCATATATACAGGTATGGTGTAGGTATGATATTAACATAATCCACCTTATAGTGCCTCGATATATATAATAATTACTTTATTTATTTAATATATTGTAATAAAGCCCTATTCTATTATCTTGTAAAATTGATACTCAATTGATAATTATTAGAAAACACCATAATTGGTAAAAGGTTCAGTGGGACCTTAACAAAACATGCAATATGAGCCCATTTGTTTGAAATAAGAGTATAGTGTCTTTATGCATTTTTTTTAAAAAAATAAAAGGTTAAGTCTCACTGTAGCATAATAAAAACATAAAATAAACAACTTCATAAGTATTCTTCGCGTTAAACTAGATCATTTAATCGTTCATGGCCGCCCCACGACATACATGGCTATATCTTGGAACGCCTCGTATCACAATGTATGCCAATGAGAAACCCTAGTGCCTACTTGAAAGGGGGGAAGTAAGTGGGTGAGCTAAAAACCAAGTATGGAAGTACAAACAAGATACAACAATTCACATAAATACAAAACAAGTCTATTCTCATCATAACATAAGCTTATAACATAACATATCATATCATAAACATATCCTCATCCTATCATAATCATACACTTTATCTGAATATATCATCATAACAAATAAAACAACACAAGTTCTATGAGGCAATTGATAAAGCATAAACTAGTAAATCCTCCTCTATGAGGTACTTAAGAGCTCTGGTCCTAGAATAGCCTCTACGCCATACCTTAGTAACTCCTTTGTGTCACATTCAGCACACTAACTGTTGGACCCAAAACGGGATGTTTTAATAATTAAACTCGCAAGTGCACGAATAGTTTCAGAATATAATGTTCATGTAAGTACGAGGTCGAACCCATGGGAGTTGACTAACATCAAAAGAAACTATTTCAAACAAAGCAATAATATTCTAACCTAGTTCCAAATATTTGATGATATTTTGTTTTAGAAAAATAAAAGACAAGTAATAAAAAGATTTAAGATTAAATAGAAAAATGGTTTTCAAATGATATATGTAAAATAAGATTATTAAGATGTTAGAATCCACAAAATGCAAGTTCAATAGTATTTATAAGTATATTGATTCCCAAGTTTTGATATAGTTGAAATAAATCACACTATATATTTTTTCAAAATATATTTTCTATTCAAGCACAAGTTACTCTTTAAAAAATGTAGGATTTTTCTTCACTTATATAAGATGTAATTTCTAAGCATTAGTTGTGTTACAATCTAATGAAACTACAAAAAATCAAAGAGATTATGTTTAGGCAAAATATGATACTTATGCTCTAAGAATTAGATGTGAACAATTTAATGAAAAACATTTAATCAAAGAATATCATATTTTTGCATAATGAAGAACTAAGTGTAATATGCTTTAACACTCAATAATAGATGAAAAATGCATATATTTGATAGAAAAATCCATAAACAATGTTACACAAATGGGAAATCAACATACAATAAAAAATACTATCTAGTTACATTTTGCTTCATCATCATCTTAATAACCTTTGAAAAAGATTAGAAGCTCATAACTAGATAAAAATTACGAAATAACATACTTGACATGCTCTTCAAAAGATGAAAATGGTAGAGAGAAACTAGTGAAAAGAAGAGAGAAAAATGTGTAGAAGATATTGAAAAAAAAAGATGAAGAAGAAGAGCCCCCCCAAATGGTCTTACAATACTCTATTTATAGGCAAAATATGGAGATTAAATTAATCAAATTAAAATAAATAAATTGATTAATTTATTTGTATTAGGAAGTGGTAGGATACATAGAGTAAGTGTAAGAGTATTGGAAATATGAAATGTTTGGTTGGGTAAAAGATTAGTGAAAAGCTAGGGTAAAAAAAATGAATTAGGAATGTTTATTTAGGTGAGAAAAATAGGGAAGAGTGAATTGATATTTTGAGTGAAAAATATTGGGAATAAAAATGTGGTTTTTTGGCCTTTGGGTGGCTATTGGCAGCTTGGGTTCGGCTGGGCCGAATGGGCCTTGGATGTGTTGAATTGGAGCTGGGCCGAAGCTGGTGGAATGCATCAGGCGGGCCTGGGAGCAGGATGATGGGCCGAACAGTAGCTTGGGTTGGTGGGCTGCTTTGTTGATGTGCATATGTGATGATATATGCTGAAGTGCTGCTGGCCGAGAGAAGAGCTGGCGTGAAGGAGCTTGTGGACTACAGCTGGGAAGTCTTCAGCTGGTTGATGAAGTGGTGGCAGGGACAGCTGGCGTAGAGAGGGAAATGCTGAAGGCTGAGGAGGACAGCTTCGGATTGGGCCAGGAAGAAGGTGGGAGCTGGGCTCGGGCCGTGGGCCTGGCAGGTGGTTGGGCTCGAAATGTGGGCTCTAGTGGGCTGGCTGGGCAGCCTCTTTGGGCCTAAGAAAAATGCCACAATCTCTTTGTCTTTCTCACAAAATTATCATTTTTCTTTTCTTTTCTCTTCTTTATTTTCAAGCATAAAAATTCCCTACAAAATAAATATAAAATAAATCATAATAAAATATTTTCAATTATAAAATAAATCAATTTAATTATTTGAAAATATTAATTATAACTTAATTTATATTTTACAATTAAGTTCAATAATACAACATTTTCTTTTACCACTAACTTAACAATAATAATTCAAATAATTAAGTACAATATTTTACAACAAAATACTTATAAAAACACATAAAATTATATAAAATCATGATAGGACTACTAAATTCAAAATTACTTAAAAACTTAATAAATCAATTAAAAACTCAAGAATTAAGCAACAATTAGCACATAAAAAGTGGTAAAATAACTCTATTTTGTAGAGTTATCACTAACAACCTCTGCTTTTCATACAACATACAAGCACATATACAAGCAGCTCGTTTCATAACATTATATCTCATATAGTTAACATAAACTCATAAAAATTCTAACTAACTTCCTTACCTTAAGTCCAAGAAAATTAAATAGCAGGATGCTTTACAACGAGCCTAAAATCACAACCCAAACATTCATCTCAATATCAAGTATACCTAACAAATATACCCCACATGTGCATGGGTTATGCACATGTGGCACATGTTACATCTCAAACATAGCAGCAGCAGCAGTATGTTCATTACTGTGGATTTTGGTTCAAGCCGGGACTTAGTTGGAAACTCATAGCAACAATTATGGATTTTATAAGTTTAACCTATAGTTTAAGAATATTAATTATAACATAAGGTTTGATTAATATAGTTGATTATAAAAATATTATTTATTATACTATAAGGTTTATATAGAATTAATAAGATCATGACACTTGTCGTGTGCATGTTTATTTAAGGATTTAATTATAGTTTAAATAAAAGAAAGTTCAAGAAAGCTCTAGAATCTTCCAAGACCATTAAGAGCATGACATTTGTCATAATTTTATTTATTTGTGGATTAGGTTGTTATTTAGATAATTAAATAGATTTTCCGTAACTTTAGGGTACTGTAACTTCCGAGCTATTTTTGACCCAGTTATGTTATCAATTTCGAAAAATAGTATTTCTAGAAAATTGTAGATAATTGAATAAACTTTCTAACAGTATAAAGATGGTCTAAATCGGAGTCATACAGCTCCAGTTATGCTAATTTTACTGGATGTAAGTTTAGAGTTACGAGATTTAGGGAGTTAGAAGTTAGGATTCTATTTGTTTTTATTATTTTTATTTTTAATTTTAAAAATCAAGCTTTGACTCCTTAAACCTCTCTCTGAACAATTTGACTAAGTCCTAAGCCTTTGACTGAAGAATATTCAAATATTTTCAATTAAATTCATTATTTTTATTCAAAGCCATAAAGAAGATCTTTATTCCTAGAACTCTATAAATAAGACTTAGAACACAACCCTTTCACTTACTTTTCAGCTGTGATCATAATCGAAGGTGTTAGTGAGAACATAGAGTGATACACTTGGGTGGGAAAGGAAAAAAAAAACTTATCATTCTTAAGCTTTATCAAACACTTGTGAAGTAAAGATTAGAGTATTTCTGTAATGTCCCAAATTTCCTAATAAGGTTTAGGACATTGATTAGGAGGCCAGGATGGCCATAATTGATTTATTATGTGATTAAATGATAATATGCATGTTTAGATGTATTAAATATGCATGTGAACCCATTTTTGAGTAATTGAGTGATTTTCATATTTTGGCCATATCGGGCATATTTGGCATATATGTGATATGTGTGTGGTGCTTTATTATTATTTGGTTATGCCAGGGTTACCCAGCACGAGACGATCCTAGGAGGTAAGCTAGTGGGAAAGTTACAACGAGATTTATTCTTGACTCGGAGTGAGTCAATGGGTATTTAGAGCATTACCGGGTTATTGGGTAATGAGAATCAATATTTGGTGATAAATTGGGAGTTAGTAAAATCAGGGGGAAATTCTGGAGGTTTTGACTATTTTTCCCCCGGGGATGTTTTCGGGACCTCGAGCGTTAGGATTTGTTTGAGTCTACTTAAGCTTGAAGTAACCTTTTAAAGGAATAAAAAGAACGTTTTGTACGTTCTCTCTCCCTCAAAGTTCCATTTTCGTCTCCCGATCGCATTTTCGAAGGTAACTTGATATCTAGGACTCGGATTCAAGCGAGGATCGAGGCATAGCGATCCTAGGGAAGATTAAAAGCTTATTAGCCGGAGGATTTAGTTGGGAAACAACTCAATCGGAGGTAATTCAAGTTTTAAGTTCTAAGTTTTTAAGCTTGAATTGGATTTTGTGTTTTGATGAGTTTTTGTTAGATTTGAAGCTTGGGTTTTATGGGTTTTGGATCATGGGGATGTTTGGGAACTTTGATTTTTGAGTTTGGAGATGTTTGGATATGCTAA
The DNA here is from genome assembly GCF_963169125.1 of Humulus lupulus. Lineage (NCBI taxonomy): Eukaryota > Viridiplantae > Streptophyta > Magnoliopsida > Rosales > Cannabaceae > Humulus > Humulus lupulus. Next base: position 16,938,279 of record NC_084802.1, read on the forward strand.
TGAAAGGTTTTTAGATGAAGAAATGGAGGTTTTTTGGCTGGGTTCGAGGTTGAGCCGCGACTCTGTTCTTGGGGCGCTGCGGCTCAAGCTTGAAGAAGCTGGTGGTTTGGGGTTGATGGGCTATTTGAGCTGCGGCTCTATTGGGTAGATCTGCGGCTCTAATTGCTATCAGAGAAGAGTTTTTGGGCCTGACTTGAGTGGGGCTGCGACTCTAATTGTTGGGGCCGCGGCTCAAAAGAGGAAAAGTGACCAAAGTGGGTTTTTAGTCATGGGAACTCAAGCCTTAGGCCTCGGGATCATTCCTACTACCCGGTTTAGTGGGAATCGATGTCCCGGAGGCTAGGTCTTGGTTCCGGGATTGGTTTTAAAACTTGAACTCATTGGATCACCGTTTATGGTTGTGACTAGGTTATCACTAGAGGCTTGGAGTAAGGATCGTGCTTGTGGCTTGTTTATTGGTAACCTGTGCTTGGACCAAAGGTAAGAAAACTGCACCCTGTGTATATATGACATGCATGGTTATTCTTGATGCATGTTGGATGGTTAAATGTGACATGCATGGTTATTGTTGAGGCATGTCAAGTGATTAAATGTGATGCATGTGATGCACGAGAAACATGTGATTAGGGCATGCTATGAATATTGATTATGAGATTGATCAGAGCTTGAGTCTCTGTAATTGTGCATGATTATAATTATGCTTTTGATTGCTGAGTGAGCATGCCAAATGCCTTATATCTGAATATTCGACATATGATATATGTCTGTTTGTATTACCTAAATGAGGAAGCACTGACTTATTAGTCAGGGATTGGCAATGGTGTCAATATCAACTGTGAAGCTGCGACTCATAGTCAAGTTCGGCAGTGGTATTGAGCACTGGTCACATGGGATTGACTTATAAGTCAAGTACGGCTTTAGCGTGTTTAACGCAAGCCGATAAAAGATTAGATCTAATTGACATCTGCATTGAATGACTCAAATGGGCATTAATGTCGGACCGACCTCAAGTTCGATGAAAATTAAAAGCGCTTGTCTAGTCTATGGGCTAGTTAATTAGAGCCAGAGCCAGAATGGCTAAGGTGACCTACATGTCACATGGCTAGGAGGGTATGGGACCTCCAAAGCGTGACTCATTAGTCACCTATACATGGTATGACTCATTATTCATCCACACCGAGATTGACTTATTAGTCATCTATACCGAGTGTGACTCATTAGTCACTAGTACAGAGTGTGACTCATTAGTCACCTAGACAGAGATGGACTTATTAGTCATCTGCACAGGGTATGATTCATTAGTCATCTACACAAAGTGTGACTAATTAGTCACCTATACAGGGTGTGACTCATTAGTTACCCACTCCGAGATCTACTTATTAGTCATCTATCCAAGAAGCAGGTCCTCAGAGAATGACTCATTAGTCTTCTATTCAGATGTAGGACCCCATAATCATTTATTTGAACTTATTTGCATGCATGACGGAAGCTATTATTGCTAGGCATGCACATTATGATTCGATGACATGTTATTACTGTTCATGAGCATATTGAGTTTTCTTGCTGGGCTTCGGCTCACGAGTGCTATGTGGTGCAGGTAAAGGCAAAAGAAAGCTGGACCATCCTTGAGTTGAAGAGCTTAGGTGGTGTTGTGTACATATGCGACTTCTCGACCGCCATGACCGAGGGTGAAAAGAGGAACTAGGGTTAAACCTTGTTTTGCCGCTTAGATCGGCTGGTTGTAAATATTTTCTTGTAATAGACCTTTAAATTATATTTTTGGGATCCCAATGTATACAGTAAATGTTCTAATGAAACGTTATATCTTAACCAAAAATTTTAATCCCTAAACCACTAATCATACTTAGTTACACGATTTTGGCCAAATAACTCGATTAGCGAGTTTAGCACTGTTTATAAGGCACACCGTAACGATCCCTTGAGTTTAGGGCGTTACAATTTCGATATTGGAGTTAGGCCAATCTATAAGGTCAACAAAGGTACCCTTATTCTTAAGTTTAATCATGTTTGATTCCTTAGTTTCTTTAGTTTTCATTCAGGTTCTAACTTTTGTTATGGTTTTGTCGTTAGGTTTTTAAGTTCTTGAACTTAAGGTGTCTTTTTGGTAAGTTTCCTCTTGGTGGTTTAGTTCTATTCCTTTCATCTCTTTCCTTTAGAAATGCTCATCATTTTTATTGTTGGTTTTAGGAGTGTTCCAAGTCCCGCATTTGTTCTCATATCCCGGTTTTGGTAAGGAAACTAGGATAGTTTGTATATGCTTATGTGTATGTTTATGTATAATATGTTTATGCTATAGTATGCTATGTTATGTTTATCTGGGGCTCATAGTTGCTTAGTGCCCTAGTGTTTATCCTTTTTATGTTTATAGTTATGATTTACCCTACCTCAGATATTAGACAGGGGACCTAGATGGGTTATCATATACTATCATGTGATCTACCCTACCTCAGATATTAGACAGGGGACCTAGATGGGTTATCATATATTATCATGTGATCTAACCTACCTCAGATATTAGACAGGGGACGTAGATGGTTTATCACATGTATTAATGGCCATTAATAGTGTATTCCTATATGGTATACGTCTTTATAGTCATATGTTTATGTTTATGACATATGTTTTTATAGTCATATGTTTTTAGTGTATGCTTATGATTTATTATGTATGTTTTAGATAGTATTATGTTTTATAGTATATGATGTAGTTTTATGCTCATGTATGTGATGTATGTTTTTAGTAGGTTTTCCTTGCTGGGCATTAGGCTCATTCCTTTATTTTTAGTGTGATGCAGGAAATTAAATATGGAGGGCGGAAGGATTATTGGAAGCTTGGCATGTGTGTTGAGGATGAACGGACTGAGTGGACTGCATGTCGATCGAGGATGACGTTTATTTTAGTCTTTTAAATTATGTTTTGATATAATTGCACAATTAGTATTTAAAGTTTATGTTTTATCAAACAACGTTTTTATGTTTTAAATAATGGGTACTCATACCATATTTTACATTATATTTTGTAATATTTACTTTGGAATTTTAATAAAGTTATTATTATTTCTTATATATGTTTTCTTCAAAGTAGTACTAGTCTAATAGTTTTAATGGTGCAAGGTCTTAGAAATAGTTGGATCATTACAGTTGATATTAGAGAAATGATCCATTTATATGAAGTTCTCCTTGATACACACGCTCAAGCTCCGAATCTAGCTGCCAATGTAAGTGTTTATGTTATAGTTGTTATGATTATGTGTATTAGCCCTTATGTTTTCATTAAGAATATTTATAAACTAGTTTATTTTTTTCGTTATTTATTTTATTTATTATCTTTGCATTTATGATTGTATATAGTGAAAATATTTTTCCAAATAAATATCATTGTTATTTTTTAATGACATGAATGAGTTTGATTTTTTTTACAATCATAATAAATAATAAATTTAATAAATAATGACCAAGTTCGGTGAGGGTGGATACAAATCAATGGACTGGGTTCTATATTAAGAGTTAGGGGGCCATAGTAGTGGGAACGATATTACTGATCCCAACCCTCCCTCAGTATGGTTAACTTTGGAACAACGATGAGTTTTGAGCCTGAGAATTAAGTCATATAGGATAATTAGAAACACACTTAGAAAATAATAAAGATGGCTTATTTTTTTAAAAGTTTAGAAACACACCCTAATTATAAAGAAGGCTCACATATTTTTCCATAAGAAGTCATAATTAATAGGTACGAGTTATGTTTGCTTAGATTAAGTTTTGCCTTAGAGCCTATTAGGGTAAGTTCTAACATGTTCTCGACTGTTAGAACTTTTGGTGAAGATGCCGCTCAGAAGATCTGCTGGCACCAACGCCAATGCCTCAAGTGTCGCTCCTGAAACTTATGAAGCACCTCCAATTCGCAGAAAAGAAGCGCGTGCTAACACTACTGCTGCTAATGAAAGAGCGCAGCTGCTGCCGGATGACAACACTGCGGAAATTGCAAGACTACGACAGCAAGTGGGGGAATTACTATGGCAACAGCGACAACAGACTCAGCCACCACCTCAGCCGCAACCACAGCCTCAGCAGATGGCTCAAGTACCCCATCAAGTAGGTCCTTATGGGGGATGGCCAATGGTGAACTATGCGCCATACCCAGCTCAGCACATGGAGCCAATCTACGAGTGGTTTCGTAAGCAACACACTCCAAACTTTGAAGGGACAACAGACCCCTTTGAGGCAGAAGAATGGCTCAGAAATGTAGAGCCAATCCTAGCGCATATGAATCTCGGCAACGCAGACCGCATACTCTGCTTAAGAAGGATGCTAGAATATGGTGGGACTTAGTTCAGCAGACTAACGATGTCGCTACCATGACATGGACAAGATTTGTGGAGCTATTCCACAAGAAGTATTACAACTCGGCAGTCATTGCTACAAGGGTCGAGGAGTTCGCTAGTTTGAAGCAGGGCAACTTAACGGTAGTAGAATATGCTCGGCAGTTCAACAGATTAGCCAAGTTTGCAGCAGAGTTGCTTCCAACTGACTTTATGAGGGTGACCAAGTTCGTTAGAGGACTTAGACCAAAGATTGAATTAGGGGTTAAGCTAGAAAACCCAGGAAATACTACCTATGCCGATGTTCTAGAAACGACAATAGAAGTAGAAAGGCTTCAGGCGAATGTTAGTAAGGAGAAGGCTAGTAAGCCTGAGCCTAAACAACAGGGTCAACCTCAGAATGGTCGGAACAACCACAACAATAGCGGTCAGCATAGCAATAGTAATAGTAATGGTCAGAAGAGAAGGCATCCAGATGATAAGCAGGCCAATGGTGATAAAAGAGCACGGACAAACAATGGAGGCAATAAGTCGGGTTATGTAGAATACCCACAATGCTCTAAGTGCCAAAAGAAACATCTTGGGGAATGTCATGCAAACATCAAGGGATGCTTCAACTGTTGTCAGGAAGGTCACTGAAGGAGGCAGTGTCCCCAACTCAAGCAAGAGGAGAAAATGGACAATACGATGGTTCCTGCCAGGGTATTTTCCTTAACCCAAGGAGAAGCTGACGCTAGTAACAAAGCAATTACAGGTCAGATTCCTATCCTCGATAGTATATGTTCTAGTATCGCTTGATTTGGGAGCAATATACTCGTATATCTCGTTAGGAATGTTAGAGAAATTAGACAAACCTTGTAGAACTAGGTTTGTGACATAATTGCCTTCGGGTGAAGTAGTCCTTTCATCACGGATAGTACGAGGCGTACCGATCAAAATTGAGGACGTAGAACTAGAAGGAGACCTGATAGAACTGGGGATTTATGATTTCGACATGATATTAGGAATGGACTGGCTAGCAAGGCATGGCGTAATCATCGATAGCAGACGTAAGCAAGTGATGTTCGAGACTCCTGATGGTCAGAAACGATACTATATGGGAAAAGTTTTAGGACTACATACATCGCTTATTTCATCTCTCAAAGCTCAGAGGATGATAGAAAAAGGATGTCACGCATTCTTAGCCAACTACGGATGTGGTAAAGGAAACACCACTAAAAGTTGGAGACTTCCACATTAAAAAGGAATTCCCAGAGGTATTTCCTGACAACTTGCCAGGATTGCCGCCGACGCGGGAAATTGACTTCACAATCGAATTAGTACCGGGCATCGAGCCTACCTCCAAGGCACCATACCGGATGGCTCCTACTGAACTCAAGGAGTTAAAGATGTAGTTAGAAGAACTCTTAGAATTGGGTTTCATTAGAATGAGCCATTCGCTATGGGGAGCACCGGTTCTATTTGTGAAGAATGACGGAAGTATGCATATGTGTATAGATTATCGCGAGCTGAATAAGGTGACAATTAACAATAAGTACCCGCTACCCCGACTTGACGACTTGTTTGATCAACTCCGAGGGGTAACCGTGTTTTCAAAGATTGATCTACGGACCGGGTATCATAGCTCAAAGTACGGGAAGAGGATAATCCCAAGATGAATTTTAGAACTCGTTATGGACATTACGAGTTTTTGGTTATGTCTTTTGGTCTTACCACCGCTCCAGCCGCGTTTATGGATTAATCAATAGGGTCTTTTGGACAAATTTGTCGTAGTATTCGTCGACGATATCTTGGTGTACTTAAAGGACGAAGTTGATCACGAGGAACATTTAAGGATGACCTTGTTACTTTACGCCAAGTTTACAAAGTGTGAATTTTGGCTGTCGCAAGTAGCGTTCCTCGAGCACATAGTATCCAAAGAAGGAGTTGCTGTAGACCCATCTAAGATAGAGGCTGTGAAGGATTGGCCAAGGCCAAAGAACTCGTCAGAGGTAAGAAGTTTTCTGGGACTAGCAGGTTATTATTGGGGGTTCATAGAGGGCTTTTCTAAGATAGCCACTCCATTTACCAACCTGACCCGAAAACAGCAAAGGTTCAACTGGACGGATAAGTGTGAAGAGAGCTTCCAGTTGCTTAAGGATAAGCTATGCTCAACACCAGTACTTTATGTACCGACACCCAATGATAAGTTTGTAGTCTATTGCGATGTGTCGAAGCAATGATTGGGTTGTGTGCTGATGCAGAATGATAAGGTGATAGCCTACGCCTCAAGGCAAACGTAGTTGTTGATGCGCTAAGTAGGAAGAATTACGGAAGTCTAGCATCATTAGCTGGAATAGAAAAGTTGCTACAGCAGGAGCTGATCAATGCTGGAATAGAAGTAGTCATTGGTAACCTGACTAACGTGTCCATCCAGTCAAGCCTGTTAGAAGATATATGGATTGGGCAAGGACATGATGACACATTAGTAGCACATATGGATGCAGTTAGAGAAAGGAAGGCCACAAATTTCCCAATATCTAGTTAGGGGTTATTAAGATACAAGGATCGGGTATGCGTGCAAAATGATCAAGGGATTAAGATGAAGACTTTAGAAGAAGCGCACAATACCCCATACTTAGTTCACCTAAGGTCGACCAAGATGACTCACGAACTTAAAGTGTTATATTGGTGGCTAGGAATGAAGAAGGATATAGCAGAGTATGTGTCTAAATGCTTGGTATGCCAGCAAGGGAAAGCAAAACATCAGCGGTTTGCAGGCTTATTGCAACCACTTAGCATTCTAAAATAGAAATGGGATGATATAGCCATAGATTTTGTGACGGGTTTGCCACGAACAAGTAAGTAGCATGATTCGGCTTGGATAGTAATAGATAGATTAACCAAGTCAGTTTATTTCCTGTCTGTTAAGACTTCGTACACAACAGATCAATACGCATACGTTTAAGTCCAAGAAATAGTACGACTGCATAGAATCTCTAAGACAATAGTATTCCATAGAGGATCGATGTTTACATCGAGATCTTGGAGTAAGTATTTGCCGCTGATAGAATTCTCCTACAACAATAGCTACCAGTCAACAATCGGGATGACACCTTACAAGCTACTTTATGGAAGAAGGGTCGATCACCATTGCATTAGGACGAGGTAGGAGAAAGGCAACTACTTGGACCTGAAGCTATTAGAGAAGCTCTGGATGTAGTAGTGCTGATTAGAAAGCGTATGCTCACTGCTCAAAGCCATTAGAAAAGTTATGCGGATGCCAAGCGGCGTGATGTGGAATTCAAAGTTGGAGATCAAGTCTTCTTAAGGATATCTCCTATGAAAGGTGTGAAGCGGTTCGGGAAGAAAGGCAAGCTTAGTCCCAGGTTTATAGGTCCTTTTAAGATAGTGGACAAAGTGGGAGTAGTTGCATATAGATTAGCCCTACCGCTAGCTCTAGCAGATAGTCACAATGTGTTCCACATCTCGATGTTGCGTAAATATGTGTCGGACCCATCTCACGTCCTCAAATATGATATGGTAGCACTCCATAAAGACTTGAGTTACGAGGAATGATCGGTTAGCATCCTAGATAGAAGGATGAAAGAATTACGGTCTAAGAGTTTTTCGATAGTCAAGGTCATATGGAGTAATAGTTCTGAACGAAAGGCAACGTGGGAGTTGGAGGAAGACATGTTAACTCCGTATCTGGAATTGTTTGATAAGTAAATTTCGGGGACAAAATTCTTTGTAGTAGGGGAGAATTGTAGAGTCCTAGAATTTACTTAGCTAGTTAGATAGTAGTAGTAGTAGTAGTAGTAGTAGTAGTAGTAGTAGTAGTAGTAGTAGTAGTAGTAGTAGTAGTAGTAGTAGTAGTAGTAGTAGTAATAGCTAGTAGTAGTTATAGTATGTTCATTACTATGGATTTTGGTTCAAACCGGGACTTAGCTGAAAACTCATAGCAACAATTATGGATTTTATAAGTTTAACCTATAGTTTAAGAATATTAATTATAACATAAGGTTTGATTGATACAGCTGATTATAAAGATGTTATTTATTATACTATAAAGTTTAGATAGAATTAAATAGATTTTCCGTAACTTTAGGGTACTGTAACTTCCGACCTATTTTTGAGCTAGTTATGTTATGAATTTCGAAAAATAGTATTTCTAGAAAGTTGTAGACAATTGAATTAGCTTTCTAATGGTATACAGATGATCTAAATCGGAGTCATACAACTCTAGTTATGTTGATTTTACTGCAGGTCAGTTTAGAGTTATGAGATTTAGGGAGTTAGAAGTTAGGATTCTATTTGTTTTTATTATTTTTATTTTTAATTTTAAAAATCAAGCTTTGACTCCTTAAACATTTCTCTGAACAATTTGACCAAGTCCTAAGCCTTTGACTGAAGAATATTCAAATATTTTCAATTAAATTCATTATTTTTATTCAAAGCCAAAAAGAATATATTTATTCCTAGAACTCTATAAATAAGACTTAGAACCCAGCCTTTTCACTTACTTTTCAGTTGTGATCATACTCCAAGGTGTTAGTGAGAACATAAGAGTGATACACTTGGGTGGGAAAGGACAAAAAAAACTTATCATTCTTAAGCTTTATCAAACACATGGGAAGTAAGGATTAGAGTATTTCGGTATTGGAGTTACGCCAATCTATAAGGTCAACAAAGGTACCCTTATTCTTAAGTTCAATTCTGTTTGTTTCCTTAGTTTCTTTAGTTTTTATTCAGGTTATAACTTTTGTTATGGTTTTGTCGTTAGGTTTTTAAGTTCTTTGAACTTAAGGTGTCTTTTCGCTAAGTTTCCTCTTGGTGGTTTAGTTATATTCCCTTCATCTCTTTCCTTTAGAAATACTCATCATTTTTATTGTTGGTTTTAGGAGTGTTCCAAGTTCCGCATTTGTTCTCATATCCCGGTTTTGGTAAGGAAAATAGGATAGTTTGTATATGCTTATGTGTATGTCTATGTATAATATGTTTATGCTATAGTACGCTATGTTATGTTTATCTGGGGCTCATAGTTGCTTAGTGCCCTAGTGTTTATCATTTTTATGTTTATAGTTATGATTTACCCTACCTCAGATATTAGACAGGGGACCTAGATGGGTTATCATATACTATCATGTGATCTACCCTACTTCAGATATTAGACAGGGGACCTAGATGGGTTATCATATACTATCATGTGATCTAACCTACCTCAGATATTAGACAGGGGACGTAGATGGTTTATCACATGTCTTAATGGTCATTAATAGTGTAGTCTTATATGATATACGTCTTTATAGTCATATGTTCATATGTTTATGTTTATGATATATGTTTTATAGTCGTATGTTTTTAGTGTATGCTTATGATTTATTATGTATGTTTTAGATAGTATTATGTTTTATAGTATATGATGTAGTTTTATGCTCATGTATGTGATGTATATTTTTAGTAGATTTTCTTTGCTGGGCATTAGGCTCATTATTTTATTTTTAGTGTGATGCAGGAAATTAAATATGGAGGGCGGAAGGATTCTTGGAAGCTTGGCATGTGTGTTGAGGATGAACGAACTGAGTGGACTACGTGTCGATCGAGGATGACGTTTATTTTAGTCTTTTAAATTATGTTTTGATGTAATTCCGCAATTAGTATTTAAAGTTTATGTTTTATCAAACAATGTTTTTATGTTTTAAATAATGGGTACCCATACCATATTTTACATTCTATTTTGTAATATTTACTTTTGAATTTTAATAAAGTTATTATTATTTCTTATGTATGTTTTCTTCAAAATAGTACTAAGTCTAGTAGTTTTAATGGTCCAATGTCTTAGAAATAGTTGAGTCATTACAATAATCTTATTCTTACTAACGTAATCTCAACGAATACTAAACAACAAACATACATTTAATTAAAATGTGTATTTTGAACGTAAAACTAAACTTGCATGCGACATACCTATGTAAAAATATTCTTAAAATATGCGTAGTAGTTGATAGATTTTAATCCCTTTAATTTTTAGTAATCACATAAGATTTTATTAAACAAATATATTTTACTAACTTGATTTATACCGCAATGCTACATTACAATTGTACTCAAAATATTAATAAAAGAGTTATTTTATTTTAGTTGTCATTTACCAACATTAATCCTGTTTACTACCTTAAATAAAATAAAACAAAAATAGTAACTCTCTTCTATTTCTTTTTCTCACACAATAATCAATTTGACAAAAATTAATTAATATCGAATAGCTTAACATAATTATTTAAGATAACACATATTTAACTTTGTCAAAACAGTGATATATGAAGGTTACCACTTTTTCATAAATATCATAATTCTAAATAAGTAAGAAAAAATTATTTATACATTCTTTTTACTCAAATAAAAATACTTAGTCTCATAAAAATAATACTACTTAATTAATCATTTTACAAATAAAAACTGCATTATTTCTAATTAAAATATTCCATAACTAAAGTATAGAAAAACACATTTTTCATGTATAAAGTCTAAGACTTAATTTATTTGAGCATATACTCTATATATTGTAATTAAAAGACATTTTCTTTCAAGAAGTTAAAAATTCCAGCAAACATTTTTATTATATTAATCCACATAGTTAGATAAAAATATATTTTTCTTTCACAAAATGTAAAAAAAAAAACTTCATGTATTTAATTAAATAAAAATCATCTTTAAAATGTGAACAATCATCTCTTGCTTACATAAGTTCTAAAATATGAATTTTGAGGTTTAACTTGTGCATTTTTAAAATCATTGATTAATTACCACAACAAAATAAGAAAAATACAGCAAGCAATATTGATTTAAAAATACATCTTTAATCATGTTTAGATAATTACCTAGCATGTTTCTACCATTTCATGTACTCCAAGAAACAACAATAGTTCAAGCATTAAGAATCTAAACCATCTATACACAAAAACCAAATTAACATTTTTAATAACAAGACTTTAACATTTTAAAGAAACTTAATACCAATTTTTAAAATCCTAAAATAACTTAACATGCTTCTAAGATCACAAGTGACAACAAGACAAAAATTGAAACATACTAAAGGATAATAAAGCCCTAGGCCGAAACTTACATGTTTCAACAACACAAATCTTTTGCATGTTTTTAAAAATAAAGGATAATCATCAACATATAATAATAGTAGACCAAAACCAAAAGTAGAACCCTAGCATGCATTTATTATCATCTTCGCATACTTATACATAAATCATTAGAATCAAAATACTCACAACAACATAAGCATATGATCCCCATAAGGATTTTCAAAAACCCTAGGTGCTACAACATCAAGATCAATATGCTCATATTTCTAATATCAAGATAAGATCAATAGACAAGAGATTTAACATACATATCTTGTCAAACAACAACCCATATTTCGAAGCCACAAACAAGAATCAACGCATCCACAAACAAAGATAAGAGATAATCCATTACCTCTCTTGATTGTTGATCAAGAACACAATAGCAACAAGAAACCCTAGAGTACAACCACCTTGAATACCCTATTAGGATTTTCGAACCACAAAGAAAGGAAAGAGGAGAGACATAGCAATGAGGAGAAGAAATATACTTAGGGGGATAAAACAAAACTAAAACCAATAATAAAAAACCATACCTACCAATTTCGAACCACCACTTTTCTTCTTCTCATTCTCTTTCATGATTTCTCTCCTTCTCTTTCTCTTTCTCTCTCTCTCTAGCTCACGAGCTCTCTCTCTCTCTTCCTTCTCAACACACGACAGTCACAATGAGTCTCTAAGACTCATTGTTCCCTATTTTATTCTCTAAACCCTAGAGATAATTTCCCAAATCTTCCCTCATTCATTTCCCTTAATACTCTCCTCCAAATCAAGGCATTAAAATCACTGACTTGTCAAATAAAGAAAGAAAAAGGAAACCAATCCCTTCTCCCCTTGGCTGCCGTCCACCCTCTCTCTCTCCTTCTCAATTTCTCACATTTTTATTTACTCACAATATCAAAAGACAACCAAGAAAATAACCTCATAATCACATATTGATTTACTTACCCAATATAGTTAAAAGACAACTAATACCTCACTATTCTTAGCCATTTGCTTTTATTTGATTTAAATTTTAAAAAATAAATGGGAAAAGAAATCTCATTCTTTCCCCCTCTTTCCCATGCCCACTCCTCTCTCTTTCTCTTCTTATTGTTCCCATTTCTAATCTAAACACTGCTCTCTAGAATATTCTCCCATTATTTCCCTTTTCCTTAGATAAAAATAAAACTAATAAATAAAAGAATAATCTAGATAATACATGGGAAAACTATTGCATGCTTATCATGGAATCATGCACATGTACACACACAAGTGCTAAAGTGTATTGTTACTAACCATGCACACAACCAAAACTTAAGAACTTCACATTTAACAATTAATTAAATAAATCAATTAACAAATAAAATTATATATTTCATACCAAACAATTCAAATAATAAAAATAATAACACTTAACAAATATTAATTCAAATAAAGCGCACAATTTAAACATAAATAAAAATAGAGGAAATTACATTTTGTATGAGTTTTTTCAATAAAGTTTACAAAAATATGCCATTTTTTATAAAAAAGAAAAATTATTCCGTGATTTTTTTTTAAGAATTTTCACTTTTATGAGTTTAGTTTCCCATATTTTTGTATAAAATATTTAGTTAGTTAGCAATTGTGTTTCCCATACTTTATTTTTTTCTTTAATAAATTTTCTCATACAAATTAGGAAAAGTATAATCTCCATATTTTTGTACAATAATATAAAAACAATATTTATAAAAATTCCAAAAAAAAAATAGTACGCTACATATATATATATGATTTTATTATACTTATATATCATTAAATAGGCAATATATTTATAGAAATATTAATAGAAACTAAAATAATTGTTTGATATTTTACTATATTTAACTTAATAAATTGTGAATGTATAAATATTATTAGATTTTAAGTTTGATACCATTTAAGATATTATTTTATCTAAATTATAAAAATATAAAACTAAATTAATGACCATTTTATTTAATAAACTTATTCTTTATTGATTAACATATGCGTTAGTCTCATGGTATATGAGACGAGTATGGTTATATAGTTAACCTGTGAGACAGGGGATAAGGATGATAATTGAAAATCCTGCCGAATCCGTAATATTACCATTATTAGAAACATTTTTTTTTTCAAACGATGATGTGTGACAAGTCACAAGTACATCAACGCCCCAAGAAAATACATGTTACTAGAAACCGATTTTTCTTTTCTTTTTTGATCAAACAATGCTAAAATTTAGCATTGATTTACATGATGCATGCGTAACAACTACATTAAAACTTACCCTAAAAAAAATAAAAGATAAAAAATAAAAAAACTGCATTCATTAACACCCTAAAACCCTTTTTAATGCATCCTACAAATTTAATATCTTTAAAAAGTCCAATCTTTTTTTTCCTTTTGAGGAAATATCCTTTTTCCCATTGCACCCACCAATTGTATCCAAAACTACAGTAATGCCATCACATTTTCTGGCTTTCTGTTTATTTGTACAGTGAGTGTAGGTGCGGTATGATCTTGTGAAAACACCACTCGCTTCACTTCTCTCTGTACACTTTTCAGTATTCAGTTCGATTGTTTGACAATCTTCCCACCATTTCTAGTCGTTCCTCTCTTTTGTGTTATTCACTCTCTTTCTCAGTCTCTCTCCTACTCTTTCAACTTTCAAGGTCCAACCTTTGAGCCACTCTCCACCAACTGCAATGGTAAGTTTTTTTTTTAATTTTCTCTTCCATTTTGTGTTTTCTATGTTTTTGATGATCAAAGGGTTTATTTACTTATGTATTTGTTTTGAGTTACATTCTTGATTTCTATCTTGATGGGTTCTTTGAAGGGTTTTGGTGATTGAAGGTTTAGTCAGAGTACTCAAAACTATAGTTATTTGGGTTTAGGTATATATATATATTTTGCTTAAAAAGTGTGATGGGATTTTTAGATGTTTTATATGGGATTGTTGTTGGTGAAGTTAGTGTAGAGTCAAATCTTTTTTTAATTGCTCATTCGTAATGCTGTGTTTAGTCTGTTTTTGTATGCCATGCATATTCCTTTTGGGAAAAATTTCTTTGCATGTTATGTGTGATCAACTTTATGCAATTGTGTATTTTATATCTTACCTCATTTTGCATGTCAAAACAAGAAATTTAACATTTATATTCTTGTCATATGTTTAACTCCCATTTTGTCCTATATGAAACCATAACGATGAACCTTAAGATTGCCACTGCTGTGATTGTGAAGCTTGTTGTGAAAAAGCGAAAATTATGGTGACAATAACAACAATGGTATTGTTGATCATATTAGTGGAAGCAAATCAAACAAATTCATAAAATGCGGTAAAAGAGAGATACTCTATTATTAATTAAATTTTTAGCCTGTAAACCCAAGTTCGGGTGAATCCGCTTTTATTCTTTTTTGAGTTTATATTGAATTTTAAAAATTAAGCAGAGAAGGGGAGGCTTATTTAGATTATTTAGATTAGATAAGATAGAATAGATTCAATATTATGTCGAGGTAATAGAGTTGTATATATTACAAATATTCTATTTTATGGGGCTTAGCCGGGAATGAACTTTTTCATTTTCATAGCTCGGAATGAATTTCCATATCGCAGAGATTAACAGTACTTTCTTTCGTTAAGGAAGATGCCATCATCTTCACGAGAGGGAGATCACAAATTTAAAGTACACTCAAAGTATATCTCTCTCCCTAACTTGTCTCACAAAAAGGTCACTCACTGTGATCTTAAGAGGCTCAATCCACTAAAAAAACACTTAAGCTTTTACTCTAGTTGGTAAACTCCTAAGAGTTCTCTAGCTTGGTTTTTTGCCTCGTTTCCAAACCCACGTATATGTAGGTGGGCAAGTCATGCAGCTCAAGCTTTGGGTAACCTTGGACAGGTGGCCTTGTGCACCACCAAGAAATGAGCAGCTGGAATATATGATTCTTGTAAAGAACCTAGCACGTGACAAAT
The DNA here is from genome assembly GCF_963169125.1 of Humulus lupulus. NCBI lineage: Eukaryota > Viridiplantae > Streptophyta > Magnoliopsida > Rosales > Cannabaceae > Humulus > Humulus lupulus. The sequence continues at coordinate 16,953,697 of NC_084802.1, forward strand.
CTGAAGCCGCAGATTCACAAGAGAAGACTCAAAACTTAATTTTGGTGTTCATTTAGAAACTTTCATTTGAATGTGGGCTATTTTATTTTTATTGTCTTTAGATATGTACCTAATACAGGTTTGTTATTTGAACTCCACATTATTTTGAACATTGAATCAAGAAGATTAAATTTTATCATGAATTTACTCATATAACATGTATGATTGTCTGGTTGAAATGTTGAATCCTGTTGTTTGTTTAGAGATGCGTCAACTATGATGGGAGACAAAGTGTTGAAGTTCAATGAAACATGATGTTGACCTTCGAACTAGTAGTGTCTAAGCTGGCCAGTGGCTTACACATGTTATTTTTTTTCTTCTTGTGGGATTTTTTTTTATTTAACCGGGTCATGTTTTGGTTCATGGCTGTACAGTCCATGGAAATTTAGTAGATATTTCCATTGTGACACATAGTTGTATATGTAATGGAATTTCATTTAGTAACTATGTTTCTTTTTCTGTTGTAGCTGACCATTTGCCAGTTGTGTGGTGACAAAGGCTACTCCCGGGCTCTGATTTTCTGTGAAAAGTGTGAAGAATATGCTATACATGGGTATGCTACATAGGCACTGGTTTTTATTATCAGCTATTATATCTTTTAAAAGAAACATGATGAATTATTTTATTTGAATGTTGTATTGCTATAAATGAATCTCATGCATTTTTTCCTTGTTGTTTGGGAGTGGGTGGAGGGTGAAGCTTGGACAATGACAAGGAATCACATTAATACATTGTTCTTTTAACCAGTTATTGTAATCACATAAACACATTCTTTTAGCAAGTGCTATGGATACTCTATTCATTACGTTTTCTACCCTGTCTTCTAGCTATTGCATGGATGTATTACCAGAAGTTGATGAAGAAAATGTAACTTGGTTCTGTGAGGATTGCAAACCAGATGCAGCAAAGCAGCCTTCTATTGATAAATTGAGATATCCTCCATTCAAAGTCTTAAAAGAAACAGAAACAGTTAGAACTAATCGTCCTTGTGGTCCAATAAAGAAGAATCAAAAGTTTCCCTCTGTCTTGGTATCTAAGAACAAGTTGCAGATGTGTGAGGGCAAGCCTTCTTATAATGAACTACAATGCAGAGAGAACGGCAATGAGGATCAGAAGTTCAGAAAACGACAGAAGTTGGTTCATGAAGATGACGCTAAGCCTTTGAACACTTTCAAGGTTTGTGTCAGTGATTTCAAGCCTTCAAATATTGTAGAAGAGAGTGTTATTACTAATCATGCAGATAAATCCCAGGTGCGTATGCATGATAGTTTGCCTTCTGGTAATGTGCTACAAAGCTGTAGGAAACAGTGCAGGGATCCGAGGCTTAAAAAACAACAAGAGTCTAAACCTTTGAAGATCCACGATAAGGATCCAAGGCTTAGAAAACAAGGAAGATTGGTTATTGAAAATACGGCGAAACCTTTGGAAGTTTCTCAAGTGTCTGACACTCTTCTCAAGTCTTCAAATGTTTTACAAGAAAAGGTTGTTGGTAGTTCTGTAGCTACAATAGAGGTGCAAATACATGACAGTACTAGTAAGCCTTCTGGTAATGAGCCTGAGAGCAAGGAGAAGCGTGATTCAAAGTTTAGAAAAAAGCAGATGTCGCTTGTTGAGAGTGTAGAGGCTGAACCTTTGAAAACTATTGAAGTAGCTCCTACTGACCCGAATCCTTCAAATATCTTGGAATACAATTGTTGTGTAGAAGCAAAACCTCTACTTGATCCAATGTGGAGGTAGGAATTTTTTTTTTCTTCTTTTGTATTTATGACGAAGATGTGTATTTGGTTTAGTTTGTAACAATATGATTCGATTTGTCTGACAGGGGAAGTTTTGTTATCTATAACAAAGAGTCAGAATGTATAGGCAGAATTTTAGTTGCAGCTCATTTGTCCACCCTGGCATGTCCTAAAGTGTGTGAGACGAGAGATTTATTGCCGGAGCTAGTTTCTTTAGAGTTATCTACTCGATCTCATTGTTGGCCCATAAGGTTTCAGCGTTGGGGGCCATCTTATCACAGTATTGGTCTCTTTTGTTTGCCAGACAACAGGTCTCTTAACATTCAGGCTTACTTATTGTCTCTTTGCTTCATTGCCTTTCTTTTCTTGATCACTTGTGCTCTGCTACAGAGATGACAAAGCTTATGACAGTCTGGTATATGACATGATCAACGGAGACTTTGCTATGAGAGCTTCATTGGAAAATGCAGAACTCTTGGTCTTCGCATCTAATGTTTTGCCTTTACATTATAAGAGTAGACCTTCCTTTATTGAGAATCTTTTTTTTTTTTTTTTAAAGAATGTGTGTAGTCTTTTCTATTGTTTGCAGCCTGCAGTGATGCCATAGATTGATTGCTTTGCAGTGTTTCAATCAAAGTATTATTTGTGGGGACTCTTCCGGGATAGGCAAGCTTCAGGTGTAAGGACTGTTGCCACTAGAGGAATGAAGGGCAACCCCAAATTCTCAACCAGTCATAGGCAAAGTCCAATCACTTCTTTCAGCCATAGTGGTAGCTATGTTTCCTACTTTTTACCTGCATTTCATTCTATTGATATGACTTTGATTTTGAAAGAAAACTTGAAAAGCTTTAACTTTTGCTGTTAGTATTTTCAGGTTTAGTCTAACTTATATCCTTAAGCATTAAAAAATGTCTTATTTTTTCTAATAAGCTTCAAAACATGCAACTTCTCAATTTTTTTTAACTGTCTCAACATGCCTTTGTTAAGTTTTTTAGTAAGCTGATTTTGAACACCCCGTTGACATGCATTTTAATTTAGTTTAAAAGCTACAAAAAACCAACAATTGACATGCCTTTAGTAAATTCTATAGTAAGCTGATTTTTAACACCTCATTCACATGCATTTTAGTTTAGTTTATGAGCTACAAAATACCAACAATTGATATAAATTGGATTTGAATTGATAAATTTTGTCATGCACATAGAATAACTCTCATCTCATCCATTTAAGTCCATTCATGTTTATTGGTTTTGTCTTGGTATTTTTATTTTTAAATAAATTTACTTAAAGGTGCATTTGCAATTTTGACAAGTGATACTGGTAGTCTTTTTTGACCATGTAGATTGCAAAAGAGTTTAAAAACAAGTGACTTACATTTTCAAAATTTTAAAGTAATTTTCAGTAAAAGGTCTATATTTTTATACTTTTTGCAATAGTTTTTCTATTCGACCATGCAAGAGGTCATTTGCAAAGAGTTTGGAAAAAAAAAAGGTCTTTCACTAAAGGTTACTTTCGAAACGTTTTGTTTCTAATTTTCCTTATGGAAATACAAATTCAAGGGGTTATATACACTACTTGAAGTTTAGGGTCGAAGTGAATAGAAATTTTAATGCCATGGGTGAACTTAACCTTTGTTCTCATTATCAATATTGTTTTTTTTTTTCTTTTTTCTTTTTCTACTATGCTGATTATTACAACTTACAAGTGTTATAGGGAAAGAGGGTGGCATTGAAGATAACCCAAGAAAAGTTGACAAAATCCCACAGGAGATATGATTGAAACATTGGACCCAAATAGAATATAATTGTTGATTGAGTCTTCAAATGCCTGACACAGTCCAGTAGCAGCTAGGTAGGAATTTTAGCAGTGTATAGTCCACCATTGGATTGTGTAATCATTTAACCCCGTTGATAAGGGTTTTTGACAACATGAAAGTGTTGTTTGTAGGACTAACTATTCAACATGATAGAGACTTAATAGCGCCAAACTTTAATTTAGTGCTGCCTTTTTGGTACATGCATTACTAAAATAGTTCGAAAAGGACACCAATATGATTGGTTTATAATGGACACAAGCTAAACAAGTAATTTGTGTGAATGGTTTTTTTTTTTTTGTTGAAAAAGAGACAGATGTCAAAGTTAGACTGAATCCCTCCCAATAAGATTGACAGCCCAAACTTATGGTGGAGGAATACCGTGGTTACAAAAAACACAAAAGCAAAACCCCACAACAAGCACCCACTCTAAAAGTTAAATCCAAAAATTGCCCCAATCTCTAATAAGATCAAAGAAGGGAACCCAACAAAACACTTGGTTCTATAGACCCAAGTAGCAACTCAAAATTTTATCTTATCCCAAATAGTCTCTGTTGAGTTAAAGACATCTTCGAAAATTCTATTATTCCTTTCCATTCATAAGGCCCAAAAAGTGGCTAACAAGGTAGTTTGCCATAAACGAGACACCCTCTTGCCACCCCCTAACTGATTCAGAAACAATTGAGAACAGCTAGAGGGCATACACTAAGGAATACCAAACTCAGCTAAGACTTTTCCCCACACCTCTCTAGAAAAATGACACTCCATGAATAAATGGCTAGTAGATTCCCCAGCCTGCTTACAGCAAACACACCAACCAGGGGATAAACAATGGTAGGGTCACCTTCTTTGCAAGTTGTCATGAACATTTAGTCTATTATTGAAGACCAACCAACCGAACACTTTAACTTTCGAAGGAGAGACACTTTTTCACAAAGACTTTGCCCACTCCTCTACTGAACCCAAATGAGCATAACTTAACCTCCAAAAGGCAGACCTGCAAGAGAAAATTTTATTAATGTTAGGGGTCCACGCCCTCCGGTCTTTTAAAATAGCTGGCAAAGCCACCATATCTAACTGTAGAAATATTAAAATAGAAAGTTTTTTAGGATACCAAAATTAATGATAGAATATTGTATTTTTTATTTCTTTCCTTATATAGATATTTTATTATTTATTGTCCTAGTTTTCAGGGTATTCTGTTCACATCATAATTTGAGGATCAAGTTTTTCTTTCCTTCTGTATATATTCACAGCTTGTAAACTTTTTCAATATCAAGAAATAAAATCATTCAGAAATTTCTACATGGTATCAGAGCTAGCAACTGAACCCTAGTCTCTTCTCTGCCATTTTCTTCATCAATCCCACTCGATTTCAATGGCCTCTCCTACTGACTCCACTCCAGTTGAATCTGTGTCCTTAGAAATTAAATCCAAATCAGATCCCAGTGCCATCACTACTCCAAATCCTTCCCATGTCATTGATAGTTTTCCTCTTCCGATTACTTGTTACAAACTCAGCGGCACAAACTACCTGCAATGCTCTCAATCTGTCATCATGTATATCTCTGGCAGAGGGAAGGATGAATATCTTATTGGTACAATCGTGGAACCCAAGGAAACAGATCCCACTTATAGACAATGGAAAACCGAGAACAACATGGTAATGTCTTGGTTAATCAACTCCATGCTTCCTGAGATTGGAGAGAATTTTCTTCTCTATCGGACTGCTCAAACTCTTTGGGAGGCAGCCCGTGACACCTACTCAAGTTTTGAAAACACTTCTGAACTTTTTGAAACATAAACTAAACTGTTTGAACTTAAATAAGGAGACTCTATTATGACACAATATTATAATACTATCACACGTTTTTGGCAGCAACTTGATATGTTTAAAGTGTATTCTTGGAAGTGCCCTAATGATGCTGCCTTATACAAAGAGAACTTACAGATTTTTAGTAGGGCTGAATAAGGACCTCGATCAGGTCAGAGGGAGAATTATGAGTCTCAAACCATGCCCTTCCATCCGTGAAGCTTTTTCTAAAGTCAGAAGGGAGGAAAGTCGCTTAAAGTTGATGATGCCGCACTCGACAGTGCACTCTGTTGGATCTGGAATGCTCACTCATTCCTCCTCTCATGATGATAGACCTCGGAAGGGCAGACCTTGGTGTGACCACTGCAAACGACATGGCCATGTTCGTGACACTTGCTGGAAGATTCACGGCAAGCCAGCAGATTGGAAACCTCGATCCCGACCAGATCAAGGGCGTGCTAATGTGGCTACCACTGTTGAAGGCACATCTAGTGAGGTCAGTTCTATCTTCAAGGATCAACTTGATGCACTGCAGAAGCTTCTTGGGCAGATGACTCAACAAAAGCAATCTACTTTACCTTCAGCTTTTGTTGAGTCAACCTCTCATGCATTTGCTGCTCACTCCAAATTAGGTCCTTGGATTGTTGATTCTGGGGCATCTGATCACATGACATGTGATTTACATGTCATCATCACCTTCAAACTGTGTACTCAATCTCATACAGTCAGAATTGTTGATGGATCTCTTTCAAAAGTCTTAGGGACTGGATCTGTAAAATTATCAGATGACCTTCTTCTTTCATCTGTTCTCTTTGTCCCTAAATTATATTGCAATCTTCTATCCATTAGCAAACTCACTAGAGATCTTAAACGTGTGACTAAATTTTATCCTACCATTTGTGAATTTCAGGTTGGGAGCTCGGGGAAGGTGATTGGCAGTGCTGATTTGCATGATGGTCTCTACCTTCTCAAGGACAATTCTACAAATAAACAAGTTCGCAAGTTTAGTTGTGTTTCTAATTCTGTTTTCAAGTCTGGTTTTAATTCTGTTTCTATTTGTTGACGTCGTTTTTCGTTAACAGTGAAAGAAGAGCACGAAAACAATAATCAGTAATGGCCAATAAAAATACGATAACGCAAACAAGATTTTTTACGTGGTTCAGCAGTTAAATCTGCCTAGTCCACGAGTCTTTGTTATTAAACTTGAGATGATCTCTGAAAATTCTTCAAGGATGAATTCTCCAGAGTTTTCTCTCAAGATCACAAAAATTCGGTCATTTACAATAGTGCATGACCTCTCTATTTATAGAGAAGATTTCAGAATACTATCCCACATATTTCTGGAAGTTATTCTGTATATGCAAATAAATTAAATGACATTAAAAGCCTGCAATCCGATATACAAGGAAACGTCCCCTGAAGATCAGGGGGCGTGTAACTGAACAAATAATATCCCTTGATCATAGGAGATTTATAGTAATCAATGTAGACCGCGTCTCTTATGGATGACTCATTAGAATATTCAAAGTTATTATCCTATATCACCAAGGCCCCTTTTCACCCAGGTTTCTTATTGACTTTCGAGCTATAGCATCTTCCCGAGGCTATATGACTTCGAGCTCATACGCGCGTCAGGCTCGGAGCCCTGATCCGAGGCCGTCCCGAGAACAGATGTACTTCGGGGTCTATCTTTCAAGCTTGTGAGGATTTCGAGGCTATCATCTGCGAAGTCGTCTCCGCTTCGCAGGTTCGATGTTTAGATTTCTGACATATTCCAGACTTTACGAGTTCATTCATTATGAATCCAGCTTTCGAGGTCACAACTCTCATGGCTCAAAATCTGGGTGTAACATTTAGCCCCCTCAAAAGTATTTGTTCGAATCCTATGAGAAGGAACTTTTGAACTACTTTCTTCGGGAACCGCACCGTCACTTACTTGAAAATGGACACGTGTCAGTTGGGTATTGCCCATTCAAGGTACTCGAGTACCTTGGAAATCTGCCCACGATCGTTCGTCTGCCACCTTTCTGGTACCATCATATCATTAATCCTTATCCGTTGGATTTTGCAAGGGCTTTGTTTAATGGCTCAGATTAATCCTCTTTTTCCATCTATATATAAGACCCCACTCATTGTCTTCCTTTTATTTTTCGCTCATCAGAAGAAAGAAAAGAGCAAAACCAGAGACTATCCCTGAGAACTTCTTGCTTGTGCATGTTTTCTCAGTCGAAGAAACAGAGGACCGCCAGTTTGTTCGAGACCGTGAGCTCATATCTGCAGCCTCTCCTTCAATCGACGATTTCTCTGCAATCGCCATCATTGTGTAAGTGTCCGATTGTCTTTTTGTCTATATTGTTCTTGTTATTTCTGGGAATGCGCTAATATATTTCCTTAGTATGATAGGCTTTCACGTTTACGTTTCCATACTAGGTTTAAAGCTTTGGTTTCAAATCCAGTTTTGGTGTAGAACAAGGTCTTTTTTTTTTTCTGGGTTTCAAAATTTTAAAAGACATATCTTGCACACCAAGATATCGGGTATAAAACCTTGGTTTTAAAGAACGCACGATACCCAAGATTACCTTTTCTGAATAACCGCCACCCTTTTTCCCTTGAATTTCGGGATTTTCAAAAATTTTTGTCCACTCTCCTCCTTTTTCTCGTGGAATACACGTTCTGACTCTCAATCAGAGTCTTAGTTTCGAGCTCGCTGCATTCTTAAGCATTCTTCGAGCTTATCCTGTCAAGCTCGTAATTCTTGAACCCTTGCATGCATTGCCCTCACCATTTTTTCTTTCTCACTAGATGTCACAGAATCTGGAAAGACGGTGGGGGTCGTTGCTGACAATCCCTTACTCGCCAAAAACCCCGAGCCCGGAGTCGCTGTTTGCTTGGAATCAACGTCTGATTCGCGAGTACGATCTTGTGCGCGAACAGGAGGAGATTCGAGCTCATTATTGCCGCCAAATTGACGAGGTTATAGAGAGGAAGAGGAGAACCCTTCTGGAGGCTCTTTATCTAGAACCTGATTCTGGACCCAGGCCGATTCCCCTCGACCCTAAATTAAAAGTGACCATTGCTTATAGCCCGGGAGAGCTCCAATTCTTACTCATGGGGGAGCCTTCTACCTCGCAACCGAGGAGGGAGTTCTTCGAAGCCGAGCACTACTGGAGCTCGATTACCTCACTAGGCCAGATAACTGATATCCTGGCTTTCCATGGTCTTAGGCTGTCAAGCACCCTAAGGTGTCGAGCTCCTACCCCCAGTGAGCGAAGCTGTCGCGCCCCGGGAGATGGAAATCCCAAGCTGAGATATGCGGCCTGGAGCCAAGAGCATATGAAGGCAGGAGCGTTACTGCCTTTGAAGTCATTTTTCAAGGACTTAACGGACTTTGTTGGGCTGGCTCCATTCCAGCTCAACACCAATTCTTACAGGGTTCTGTCTGCCCTGAGGTCGCTATACCACGAGCTGAAGTGGGAAGGACCTTCTCCACAGGAGATTTTATTCCTCTTCTGTTTGAAAAGCAACCCCTCCCGAGCTCGGGGAGGAGATGCCTTTTTCTATCTTTTGAGCTACCCCAAAGAGTAAAAGGTGTTTGAGGATCTTCCTAATCATCCACCTGACTTTAAGAAAGCCTTCTTCTGGACAGATGGCTTGTACCCGTCTCGATGCTACTCATTCAGACGGATTCGTAAGTACTCCAACCTTCTTTATCTCTGTGCTCGGGATTTTATTTGTAGGTCCGTACTTAGTTGCAATGTGTCTTATTTTCCAGCCAATTTTCACTGTCCTACTCTCGACGACGCAATGAAGGAGCATAGAGAGACTCTGCTTCAACTCCCTTACGGCAGGAGGTCTCTCTCATACCTCTTACATGAGAGTAAGCTCCGAGCTTGTGGGCTTTTGGGAGATGGCTAGTCCACCTCGGACTGGTCCAATAAAAAGTATGATCGTTGGGAGCAGGTGCCTTTGCCCACAGGCATCCTCCCTCCAAGGAGAGAGGTGAGGCCTCCACCTCCAGCTCGCCGAAGGAGTCCGCCATCGGGGAACGAGGCTAACGATGAAGCCTCGAGCTCAGACTTGGATGATCAAGGTAAAGTCATCCTTAGCTCGAGAATGTGGTCCCCCACCTTATTAAAACATAAACCCGATAGGTTAGTTTTATGCCCGGATGATAGGGACCACTTCTACATATGGACTTGGGTAGACGATCGAGTTCATAGGTTTGATAGTTGGCTCGGGAAGTATGACACCATGTACAGTCTGAACGAGGTGTGGGACTGGATAGCCGTCCAATATGGGACCAATGATTATAGGGACCTTTCAAGGTTGACGTCCACCTATAGGGAAGGTACTCCCCCCGCCTCTTCTAAAGATGGGGGAATTTCATGGTCCCCGAGCTCGAGCTCGGGGGAGAGTTCCAGTTAGGTTTCTTTTATCATTACTTTGTATATCTATGCGATACTTAATCACTTTATATACTATTCCCTCTTTTTGTTATGATTCACATTGTGGCGTGACTGTGCAGGCAAGATGGACTGCGACCTTGACAACATCATCGAGAGTGGCGGCGCCAAAAGGAGCAAGCGTCCCAGGACGGGGTCGCGAAAGGCTAACCGGCCCACCCAGGTCCCCAGGAGGTCTGAGAAAACCCCTCCTCCCCCGGCTCTGCCTGTTACGAGCTTCGTCGCGACGCCGACTTCGCAGGTCGGGACTTCCATCGTGGCGCCGACTTCGCAGGTCGGTGCCTCCATTATGGCTGAGCCTCAACTTCTTGTAGTGGTCCAGCCAACACTTGGTCCACCTCCCAGAAAGCCTTCTGCTTCTCGAGCTCAGAAGCTGTTAGTTTCTACTCACGTCGAGGAGTATGTAATTGACAATGCGGCTGGACCCCATGGGTCTATGTTGTCTTCAGATGTTATGTCCCGAGTCGGCCAGAGCTTCAGCAGTCTCAAAGCTCCTCAATGGCAATATTTGAACAATGCCCGAGACTGCACTGCCCTCTATGAGAAGAGTATCGAGCTTGCCGGCGCGGTAAGTTTTCTTCTACTTCTTAGTTATATTTATACAGTCCTTACGTTAATGACGATTTTTTCTTTTGTCAGTCTCTTGCCTTTACTGCCCAGCTCAACTATAGGCTGAACAACGAGATCCATTCGAGTAAGTCTTATGCTCAGGAGGCGAAGGATCTTCAACTCAAAGCGAGTGATGACCTGAAGGCAGCAAATGAAAAGCTCGAGGCAGGAGCCGAGGAGCTTAAGGCTAAAGCGTCCGAGCTTGAGAAGCTGAATACTAGGCTCGCGGAGCTTGAGAAAGAGAATGCTAGGCTCGCAGAGCTTGAGAAGGAGAACGCTCGGCTCCAAGAGGCTAACAAAAAACTCGAAGAAGACCAGGCCGCTACCTTTGATATAATTGAGGGTGAAAAGGCTCGTCTTCTTGCTGAGTATAAAGAGAAGAAGGACCAGGCGGTTGATTCGGCCATGTACAGAATGTGGGCCAACAACGAAGACCTTGATACCAGTTTCTTAGGTCTTCATGAGGCGAAGCTTTTGGATAAGTGGAATGCTCGGCTCGAGGCGGAAGAGGCTGCTCGGGAGGCCGCCTCCGAAGGTGCTCAGGAGGATAGTCATGCTATTCGTCCTGAGGGGTCCGGTGCTGCCGGGTCCGGTGCTGCCGGGTCCGGTGCTGCCGATGCTGAGAAGGCCAAGGAGACTCCTCCTTGAATCTGATCTCGGAGAAATCTTATCTTGGGGCTGCGTCCCCTAATTTTTGTAATTACTTTAATTTATGCCCGCAGGGCTGATACAATTTCTTTTTATATTAATACATATGCTTTACATTTCTTGGCTCGAAATATTTTGCACATTTTGTATTAATAAATCGTTTATGTTTATTTATTCATACAAACATAGTTTGGATTTAGGCTCGAAATCCAACGCATTCGTGCATTGTTTGCTCGAATTATCCGCTTCCGATCTCGTTATTTATCAAGGTCGGATATTACTTTAACCATGAACCCGAAAGTACTTGTATGGTATGTAATGCGAATGGTTTAGTTATATCTTATTGCTTAGTTACTTTTTCTTGTCCTCGGTTATTTTTCCGAGGTTATGAGTTCGAAACTATTTTCCTTTAAGATATTCTAGCCTCGATCTCGACTTATCTCGAAGTAGGTTTAAGTTCCCACTTATCGTCGATTAGTTTTAGCTGGTTTGCTCCAAACCTATTAAGTTCGTGTTTGGTTTGTAATTCACACTTACATTTTTAACCTAGTTTGCACATTTGGTTATATCCAAACGTTTTTACCTTTTGATAATTTGGTTACGTCCAAACTATCTAAGCTCGCGCATCCGATTATATCCAAACACTTGTATGTTTTTGATAATTCGGTTACGTCCAAACTATCTAAGCTCGCGCATCTGGTTGTATCCAAACACTTGTATGTTTTTGATAATTCGGTTACGTCCAAACTATCTAAGCTCGCGCATCTGGTTGTATCCAAACACTTGTATGTTTTTTGATAATTCGGTTACGTCCAAACTATCTAAGCTCGCGCATCTGGTTGTATCCAAACACTTGTATGTTTTTTGATAATTCGGTTACGTCCAAACTATCTAAGCTCGCGCATCTGGTTGTATCCAAACACTTGTATGTATTTCGTGTATGTTATTTTATTTTTTAAGCTGATGCTATGTATACCAATGATGCCCCCTTAATATCCTATGAGTTTGACCATAGGTTATTAAATTAAGAGAGATTGCAAAAATAAAAAGAGATATAACATATTGAACGAAATAGATCTTTATTTGATGGAATTCGAAAGCTGACAAATTAATACAAATAGAAAAATCATGGTTACAGGCTACACTTTTCCTATACTATTGGTAGTAAGGTCTAAGGTGTTCGCCATTCCATGCTCGCGGTACTAAGCTCCCATCCAATCTCACTAGCTTGTAAACACCGGACCGGATGGCTGACTCTATCTGGTATGGTCCTTCCCAATTCGGCCCGAGCACACCAGCTGCTGGATCTCGTGTTGCCAAAAATACGCGTCTTAACACCAGATCTCCCACACCGAACTTTCGATCTCGAACCCTCTTGTTGAAATACCTGGTAGCTCGTTGCTGGTAGGCATCGTTCCTTAGCTGAGCCTCGTTTCTCTTTTCTTCAATCAAGTCTAAGGTTTCTTCGAGCTGAGTGTGGTTTGAGTTTTGGTCGTAAATGTGAGTTCGGATTGTTGGAATTTCGACCTCGATAGGCAACATTGCCTCGCAACCGTACGCTAGAGAGAACGGGGTATGCCCCGTTGAGGTTCGAGCTGTGGTCCTATATCCCCATAGGACTTGGGGAAATTCTTCGAGCCATCGTCCCTTTGCTTCCTCCAACTTTTTCTTTAGTGAACTTTTGAGAGTTTTGTTTACAGCCTCGACCTGGCCATTCGCCTAAGGATGAGCTACTGACGAAAAACTCTTTATTATTCCATTCTTTTCACAAAAGTTGGTAAGTAAGTCGCTATCGAATTGAGTTCCATTGTCAGATACAATCTTCCTCGGCACCCCATATCGGCATACGTTGTTTTTTACCACGAAGTCAAGGACCTTTTTGGAAGTTATTGTTGCCAACGGTTCAGCCTCCGTCCACTTTGTGAAATAATCCACAGCGACTACAACATATTTTACACTGCCCTTGCCTATTGGGAGAGAGCCTATGAGATCGATTCCCCATACCGCGAATGGACATGGGGATGTCAACATGGTCAGCTCTGATGGTGGAGCTCGAGGAATCGTGGCGAATCTCTGGCATTTGTCGCATTTCTTCACGTACTCGAAAGAATTCGTTTTAATGGTAGGCCAGAAATATCCTTGGCGTATGATTTTCTTGATAGGCTATGCCCCCCGGTGTGATCTCCGCAGAATCCTTCATGAATTTCTTCGATGATCTTCTTAGCTTCGGGTGGAGTTACGCACCGAAGTAATGGCATGGAATACCCCCTTCTGTATAGCTTTCCGTCTACAATGGTGTAACGGGGAAGTTGATACATTAACTTTCAAGCCTGGTTCCGATCTTTTGGAAGGGCTCCGGTCTCGAGGTATTCAACTATCGGGGTCATCTAGGTAGGCTCAGATTCAATCATACACACGTCTTCCTCCTCCGGTTCGTTGATGCTAGGTGCCGAGAGACGTTCTATGGGCACAACGTTCAGTTCTTCATTTTCAGCGGAGGTGGCGAGCCGAGCTAAGGCATCTGCATTTGAGTTCCGCTCTTGGGGAACTTGTTCAATTGCATAAAATTCGAAACGCTCCAATGCGGATTTTGCCTTCTCCAAATAAGCTGCCATTTTTGTGCCACGAGCTTGGTATTCTCCCAAGATTTGATTAACCACGAGCTGGGAGTCGCTGTAGCAATGTATTGCTTTAGCTTTGAGCTCCTTGGCTATACGAAGCCCCGCCAGTAAAGCCTCGTATTCGGCCTCATTGTTCGATGCTTTGAAGTTAAATCTTAAGGCAGAATGAAATCTGCTTCCTGCGGGGGTAATCAAAATGATTCCTGCCCCCGATCCATTTTCATTGGATGAGCCATCGACGTAAAGTTTCCACAGCTCGTGGGCCGGGGTTATAACTTCATCGTTGGTCATGCCAGTACATTCTACTATAAAGTCCGCCAACGCCTGTGCCCTAATGGTTGTCCTCTGGTGGTAGGTGATCTCGAACTGTCCGAGCTCAACCGCCCATTTAAGAAGTCGACCTGAAGCCTCCGGTTTAGACAAGACCTGCCTAAGTGGTTGATCAGTCAACACATGGATGTGATGCGCTTGAAAGTAGGGGCGGAGTTTACGAGATGAATGAATTAAACTAAGCGCCAACTTCTCCATCAGGGGGTATCTTGACTCTGCCCCCAGTAACCTTTTACTGATGTAGTAAACGGGTCTTTGTACTTTTTCTTCTTATCGCACGAGTACTGCACTTATCGCGTGTTCGGTGGTGGAGAGGTATAGGTACAGTACTTCTCCCGTTTCAGGTTTTGATAAGATGGGGGGTTCGGCGAGGTGCTTTTTAAGCTCCTGAAATGCCAGCTCGCACTCCTCTGTCCATTCGAATTTCTTACCTCCCCTCAAAAGGTTGAAAAACGGGAGACAACGGTCCGTAGATTTTGAAATGAACCTACTTAGGGCCGCCATTCTGCCGGTCAAACTTTGGACATCCTTGTGTCTTCGAGGTGAGGGCATGTCAATCAGGGCCTGGATCTTGTCGGGGTTGGCTTCTATTCCACGAGCGTTCACGATAAAGCCCAAGAATTTTCCTGAAGATACTCCGAAAGTGCACTTCTGAGGATTCAGTTTCATGTTATACTTGCGGAGCACGCCAAAGCACTCTTCGAGGTCATCAACATGGTTATTGTTAAGTTGAGACTTGACAAGCATGTCGTCAACATAAACTTCCATGTTATTGCCTATCTGTTCTGAAAACATCATGTTCACGAGCCGCTGGTATGTGGCCCCAACATTTTTGAGCTCGAATGACATGACATTATAGCAGTATAGCCCCTTATCCGTTATGAAGCTCGTATGTTCCTGGTCGGGGGCATGCATGGGAATCTGGTTATATCCAGAATAGGCATCCATGAATGACATTAGGCCATGCCCCGCCGTGGCATCCATGAGCTGGTCAATCCTTGGTAATGGGAAACAGTCTTTCGGGCAAGCTTTGTTGATGTCTGAATAGTCAATACAGGTCTGCCTCGTCCCATTGGGTTTTGGGATCAACACCGGATTGGCTACCCAGTCAGGGTAAAAGGCATCCCTAAGGAATCGGTTTGTCTTTAACCTATCAACCTCTTCCTTCAGTGCCTTCTTTCTGTCGTCGTCCAGCTGTCTACGCTTTTGTTGCTTTGGAGGGAAGCTTTTGTCTATGTATAGCGCGTGGCTTGCTATATTCGGACTTATTCCCACCATGTCCGAATGTGACCATGCAAAGACATCCTGGTTCTTCTTTAAAAAGCACTAAGAAACCAGCAGCGTAAGGTACATGGACATCGTCAATCATAAGAGTTTCCAAATCGCCTACAATAAAGGGCATTCTATCCTTTTCTGAAGGTTTCAGTTCTTTGATATATTTAGTGTAATCCCGTTTTTTACGTTTTATATTTATAACATCTCTAGGTGCTCATCCTGGAGGTGTTTTCCAACCTGCACCTTTTTCGAGGGATCGGTTTCCTCGAGCTGAATTTCTTCGAGCTCTTCTAAGGGTTCGAGGTCAGCTTTCTCCTCAACCCTTGGATCGATGTCTTCATCAATTCTAAGACCGTCCCGTCTTTATTTTGAATAATGACGAGTGCTTGTGCGCTCGTCTGTTTCTTTCCTCTCAAGGAAATGCTGTAGCATTCCCTCCCAACTAATTGATCTCCCTTTAATGTTCCGACGCCACTAGGGGTCGGGAACTTAAGGGCTAGATGCCTTACTGATGAGACTGCCCCCAGCCCAACCAGGGCGGGTCTCCCGAGCAGCACATTGTAGGCTGAAGGTAGATCTACTACCACGAACTCCATCATCTTGGTTGCCGAGACTGGGTAGTCTCCCAAGGTTACGGTGAGCTCGATGGATCCCATGCAGGCGGTCCCTTATCCTGAAAAGCCATATAAAGTAGTTGCATACGCTTTCAGGTCGCGAAGGGAGAGTCCCATCTTCTCGAGGGTTGCTTTATAAAGAATGTTAACTGAGCTCCCATTGTCTATGAGAACTCGGTGGACCCTTTTATTTGCCAGCTGGAGAGTGATGACCAGCGGATCATGGTGAGGAAACTGGACATGGGGCGCGTCTTCCTCAGTGAAGGTTATTGGTTGGGATTCAATCCTCTGACTTTTTGGAGCTCTCGGTTCGGGTTCATAGGGAGACCCGTCCCCAGTCTTCAGCTCGTTAACGTATCTCTTTTGGGCATTTATGCCCATTCCTGCGGGATGAGGCCCTCCCGAGATGGTTATTACATCCTCTCCATCTATCGGCGGGGGCCTATCTTCTTTCCGAGCTTGAGAATTATTGTTTTGCGTGGGTTATGGCGCGACTGTTTTCTGGCTCGCGGTCGCCTGATTAGTACTCTGGTTCTTGACATATTGTCTGAAGTAACCTCTCGAGATCAATCCTTCGATCTCGTCTTTCAGCTGTCGACATTCATCGCTAGTATGCCTGGTGTCTCTGTGAAATCGGCAATACTTGCTGGAGTCCCTCTTGGACTTTTGATTCCTCATCGGGTCCGGACGCCTAAAGGGGACCTGGTTTTCATTGGCTAGGTATATGTTCTCCCGAGACTTGTTGAGCTCGGTGTAAACTCTGTACACGGAGAAATATCTCTCCCCTTTCTTTTTCTTTCCTCCTTCGGCCTTGGGGTTACTCCCTTCGTTCTTTTTTCTCTTGGAAGGGTTTTCCGTAGCAGGCGTTGAAGCTGGTGGGTCCACTGAGGTTGGGGCAGAGTTTATGTTTATCGTTGTAGTTGCAGGCTGGGAAGTCATATTAAGTGTTGACCTCGCTTCCTCTACATTGACAAACCTCTGTGCCCGCTTGTTAAACTCGGTTATGGACCTCACAGGTTTTCTCTGCATGTCGTCCCAGAGAGCATTCCCTGGCATAACTCCAGCTTGGACAGCCATTAGGTGACCGCTGTCATCCACGTTCCAAGCTCGGGCTACTTCCAAATTGAACCTCGTAAGGTAACTTTTCAAAGTTTCTCCTGGCTGCTGCCGAACATTGGTCAGGGTTGGCGCCTTAGGCCTAACCCCCGTCATGGCTCTAAAATGCTTCTTGAAGTCTCTAGACAGTTGCTCCCATGAAGTTATTGAGTGTCTTTTATATTTTTCGAACCAACTTTTGGCTGGTCCTGTTAAAGATGCTGGAAATAACATGCATCTGAGCTCGTAACCCACGTTGCTTGCTCTCATTATGGTGTTGAACGAACTTAGATGGCTGCATGGGTTGGACTTCCCTTCAAACGTTGGGACGTGAGGGATCCGAAATCCTTGGGGAAATGGAGTGTTAGAAATATGGGGAGCAAACGGTTCAAGCTCATCGTCAGAATCTTCATATCGATCTCGACCTTGCTCGCTTTTCAAAAGCCTAAAGGCTTTTTCCAACTGTTCAATTCTTTCCTGGACCGGGTCCGTGAGGGGTACTGTCTGGAATCGGTTGTCGCCGATCACAATTCCAGGCTCGCACCTCCGTAGGGGGTCTTGACGCCTATTCAAGCGATCCCTCAGGTCCGGGTTTATCGGGTTATCGTTACCCCGACTTTGATTTAGGTGTTCTCGCAAGTTGGAGCGATTCCTGCGGCTTCCAGTATTCTTACGACCTCGATCATGCTTGCTGACCGATCTGGTATCTCCAGAGTCGTCATTATTAAAACTTGTCGCATAGTTATTTCGAGATGGATCTTTTCCGTGTCGCCTCGTTTCCGCTGTGCGAGATCGAGATGTTTGACTTCTCTCTGATAGGGCATCTCTCCGCTCCTGGAAAGCTTCCCCATTTCCTTGTCTCCTCCCCGCACGCCTTTCGTCCTGATTTCGAACTGGTTGAGCATTCCTGCGAGGGGGTGAAGGAGGGAACCGTATGGGTGACGATGGCTGCCACCCATTTCGCGGCCTAGACGGTTCGGAGTTTGCCCGAGATGGGTTGGTTGCATTCGGTGTGCTCCCAGGGACTTGAGTCCGAGCCTCTGCAGGGGCTCGGTTGTTCTCAGTTCCCGCAGGTACTTCCACAGGTGGATTAACCGGGGCCCTAGCCCGAGTACTTCTCTGGGGCCTAGGGGGAGCGGATGGTTCTGCTGGTGCCGGAGGTTATGCCGGTCTTCTTGGGGCAGCATCTTTTTGCGGACGCCCCCGGGGCCTGCAGGGAGGAACATGCACGTCCCTAGGAGGAGAAGTTTGGTTTTCACGCGGAGGCGGGGGCTGAGCCACCTGTGCCTCTGCGGCTATCCTAGCTAACTCCTCATTCTGCTTGTTGGCCTCTGCCAACTGCTGTTTCAGCTGCCGGTTCTCAAGTTCCACAATGGGAACATATCGTTTAGGAATGTAATACATATCCTCATCTCGTGGTGGAGCGGGTGGTCCGCGAGAATCGGAGGATCCGCTTCATTCCTCAACATCTGGGTTTTCCATCGGCTATTTCCCAGGACGTCTTGGGTAATTCTCTTTAGGAGCATTATGATTATTAGTGGCCATGACTTACTCAGGGACTGAATGCTTAAGGCTCTCAATGAAAGCACCAAACTGTTGACGTCGTTTTTTGTCAACAGTGAAAGAAGAGCACGAAAACAATAATCAGTAATGGCCAATAAAAATACCATAACGCAAACGAGATTTTTTACGTGGTTCAGCAGTTAAATCTGCCTAGTTCACGAGTCTTTGTTATTAAACTTGAGATGATCTCTGAAAATTCTTCAAGGATGAATTCTCTAGAGTTTTCTCTCAAGATCACAAAAATTCGGTCATTTACAATGGTGCATGACCTCTCTATTTATAGAGAAGATTTCAGAATACTATCCCACATATTTCTGGAAGTTATTCTGTATATGCAAATAAATTAAATGGCATTAAAAGCCTGCAATCCAATATACAAGGAAACGTCCCCTGAAGATCAGGGGGCGTGTAACTGAACAAATAATATCCCTTGATCATAGGGGATTTATAGTAATCAATGTAGACCGCGTCTCTTATGGATAACTCATTAGGATATTCAAAGTTATTATCCTATATCACCAAGGCCCCTTTTCACCCAGGTTTCTTATTGACTTTCGAGCTATAGCATCTTCCCGAGGCTATATGACTTCGAGCTCATACGCCCGTCAGGCTCGGAGCCCTGATCTGAGGCCGTCCCGAGAACAGATGTACTTCGGGGTCTATCTTTCGAGCTTGTGAGGATTTCGAGGCTATCATCTGCGAAGTCGTCTCCGCTTCGCAGGTTCGATGTTTAGATTTCGGACATATTCCAGACTTTACGAGTTCATTCATTATGAATCCAACTTTCGAGGTCACAACTCTCATGGCTCGAAATCTGGGTGTAACACTATTCCTAGTGAAAGTCTTGTTATGTTATGACATTTACGCATTGGACATCCAAACTTTGGTTATCTTCAAAAACTATTTCCTCATTTATTTATCAATAAAAGGTCAAATTTCTTTCATTGTGAAGTGTGCCAACTTGCAAAACATACTCGAAATATTTTTTCCAGCTCTTCATATAAACCTTCACAACCTTTTACAATGATACACAGTGACATTTGGGGACCCTCACAGGTTAAAAATATTAATGGCTCTAGATGGTTTGTATCATTCATTGATGATCACACTTGAACAACATGGACTTTTCTCATGAAAGAAAAATAAAAAACTGCATCTATTTTTAAAATATTCCATTCCATGATTCAAAATGAATTTAAACAAAAAATTAAAGTTTTGAAAACTAACAATGGGATGTGAAGGAATATTATAACTCCATCCTTGACCCATACTTATTGGATCAAAGAATCATTCATATTAGTTCATGTGTTGATACTCCACAACAAAATGGAGTAGCCGAGAGGAAAAATAGACATCTTTTTGATGTTTCACGAGCTATTATGTTTTAAAAAAATGTCCCAAATTTTTTTTGGGGGGAAGCATTACTTACTGCTACCTACCTAATAAATCGTATGCCTAGTCGTGTGTTACAATTTAATACCCCAAGAAATGTGTTGTTGTCCTTGTATCCTCATATCTCAGCCTTCTCCGCAGAGTTACCACTCAAATCCTTTGGCTGTCCTGCTTTTGTCCATATCTACGATCATGCAAGATCAAAACTTGATCCCAAGTCTCTCAAATGTATCTTTATTGGGTATTCCAGTACTCAGAAATGATACAAGTGTTACTCTCCAGTTACCAAAAGAGTCTACAACACAATGGATGTCACATTTTTTGAACATCAGTCTTTCTTTCCAAGGATGATATTCAGGGGTGAATTCAAGGGAATATCAGCTCTGGGAAACTCTTCAAGATAATCAAGCTGTTTTTTCACAGCCTAATACCATGACACATGAGCATCCTATTGTTCCCACATCAATTCATCTCTTTCCCTCTTCTAAGTCGAATCCTCCTGTGCACAACCAACAAAGTCCCAGTCCAAATAGCATTGTCAACCCATCTACCTCTCCTTTCACAAACACTCCTTCAGTCAATAGTCCAGCAGTCAATCCTCTTTCAGAAAATTCCAATAATCTTACAAATTTATCACCCCTTCAAAATCGAGCACAACTTGACGTAGGAAACAAAGAATTTCGTGTTTATACAAGGAGAAAAATTGGGAATATAGAGGTCAACATGCAAAACAAGGACTGTCCAGACACACATCCGAGCTCTCTTGACCTTGAAAACACTGTAGGTATGGATTCCATAACTCATGAGTTAGTTTCTCCTATTGATAACGATCTTGATTTACCCATTGCTCATCGGAAAGGTGTTAGATCTTGCACTCGTCATCCTATTGAAAAATATGTTGCTTATGGGAAACTAACTCCTAGGTACCGAGCTTTTGTCTCTTCTCTTGATCATGTTCAGATTCTTGCAAACATCTATGAGGCCTTGAAAGATCCAAAATGGAAAATTGCAGTCGATGAGGAGATTAAAGCACTTGAGAAAAATGGTACATGGGTTCTCACTGAGTTGCCTCACGAAAAGCAGACAGTTGGGTGCAAGTGGGTTTTTACAGTTAAATATAATTCAGATGGGAGCATAAACAGATTCAAGACTCGGTTGGTTGCCAAGGGGTTCACTCAATCATACGGTGTTGACTATTAGGAGACTTTTGCTCCTGTTGCTAAACTTAACACAGTAAAAGTTTTGTTATCACTTGCTGTGAATTGTGACTGGTCTTTATATCAATTGGATGTTAAAAATGCTTTTCTAAACGGAGAATTGGAAGAAAAAGTCTATATGGAGGTTCTACCAGGACTAGAAAAACACTCTAAAGGTCGGGTATTGTGCAAACTTCTCAAATCCCTTTATGGCTTAAAGCAGTCACCTCGAGCATGGTTCGATAAATTTGCAAAGTCAGTTGTAAAGATTGGATACACTCAATGCCAAGCTGATCATACCTTGTTTGTAAAGTTTTCTCCAACAAGGAAGCTGGCAATTCTCATTGTTTACGTAGATGACATCATCATAACTAGAGATGACTCAAGTGAACTTTTGAATCTCAAAAGACTTCTTGCCTCAGAATTTGAGATAAAAGATCTAAGGCAACTCAAATACTTTCTTGGAATGGAGGTAGCCCGATCTAGAGATGGAATTATTATATCTCAAAGAAAGTATATTCTAGATCTTCTAAAGGAAACTGGAATGATGGGGAGCAAACCTGCAGATACTCCAATGGATCCAAACTTGAGAACCAACTGAAGTGTGGGGAATCAATTCTAGTAGAGAGGGGGAGTTATAAAAGATTAGTAGGAAAACTGATCTATCTCTCTCATACTAGGCCTGATATTGCTTTCTTTGTCAGTGTAGTCAGTCAACATATGCATAGTCCTTGTGAGGAGCACTTGGAAGCCGTCTATTGAATTCTAAGGTATCTAAAGATGACTCCAGGTCTTGGTTTGCACGTCAAAAGGCACAACAATCGAGACTTAGAGATTTACACAGATTCCAGTTGGGCTGGAGAACTAACTGACAGACGATCAACTAGTGGCTACTGCACCTATGTTTAGGGTAATCTTGTTACTTGGCGAAGCAAAAAAACAGTCTGTTGTTTCAAGAAGTAGTGCAGAATCAGAATATCATGCATTGGCCCTAGGTATATGTGAAGGGATGTGGATTAAAAGATTGATGAATGAGTTAAGAATTGAATCTTATGAGGGGTTTAAAATTTATAGTGATAGTCAAGCTGCTATTAGCATCGCTAAAAATCCAGTTCACTATGACAGAATAAAACATGTTGAAATAGACAGACACTTCATCTCTGAAAAAGTGAATTCGAAAATTGTACAACTCAACTATATTCCTACAAAGAATCAAATTGCCGACATCCTAACAAAGGCTCTACCAAGAACAAGCTTTGAAGAATTTAATTCCAAGCTGGGTTTGTATATATATACAACTCAGCTTGAGGAGGAGTGTAGAAATATTAAAATAGAAAGTTTTTTAGGATACCAAAATTAATGATAGGGATATTGTATTTTTTATTTCCTTCCTTGTATAGATATTTTATTATTTATTGTCCTAGTTTTCAGGGTATTCTGTTCACATCAGAATTTGAGGATCAAGTTTTTCTTTCCTTCTGTATTATATTCACAGCTTGTAAGCTTTTTCAATATCAAGAAATAAAATCATTCAGAAATTTCACTAACGACTGTAATAACTGAGTGAGACTGGTAACCTCCATTTTAAACAGATTCCTTCTGAAACGCAAATCCCACCCAAGGATTTCCAAACTTGCCTTTCCTCCAGAAACCACCATATCCTTAATCAAACAGTTACCGGACAAGGAAATAAAAAATAAGTCTGGGAATTGAAGCTTTAAAGGAGCATCGTTAATCCAAATATCTTCCCAAAACCGAATTCGGTCCCCCTTCCCAACCTTGAACCTGACCAACTGAAGATACTCCTCATAAAGAGAAGAAATATTTTTCCACGGACCACGAACAGATAACCTCCCCCTCTACCAGTATCCCAAAAATCTCCACCCCCCATACCTACTCATCACCACTCTATGCCACAAAGAGCTCTTTTCCAACGAAAATCGCCACGGCCATTTCATGAGAAATGCATTATTTCTCGAATCCAAATTTCCAATGCCAAAACCCCCATGATCCCGAGATTTACAAACTTCTTTCCAAGAGACTAGGTTATCGGACTGAGAATGATCCGCACCTTCCCAAAGAAAATCCCGTATCAACTTTTCCAAAACTTCTACCACACCTTTAGGAATACAAAAAAATGACATATAATACACCGGAATAGAAGAAAGAATCGATTGAATAAGAGTCAATCTACCACCCCTAGACAGGAAAACACACTTCCACCCATCCAAACATTTAGCACAACTTGAAATCACGGGCTCCCAAAAGCCTTTGTTGTGAGGGGAGGCCCCAAGAGGTAAACCCAGATACTTCATAGGCCACTGACCCACCTCGCACCCAATCTCCTTGGCACGAAGCTCCACTATATCCTCCTCCAGATTGATCCCTAACAACTGACATTTCTACAAATTAATAGAAAGGCCAGAAACAACACTAAAGGCTTTCAGAATATCCAGAAGCACTGACAAAGACTCATTATCGTCAACAAAGAAGATCGTATCATCTGCGAATTGAAGATGGCTGACCTCCACAAAATCTTTTCCTACTTTGAAACCTCTTAAAGCCGAAACGCTCTTAGCCTTATCCACCATCCTACCCAAAACATCAACTCTCAAGATAAACAAGAAAGGTGACAGGGAATCCCCTTGGAGAAGACCTCTAGATACCTTAAATTTCCCCCTAGGTCTCCCATTTAAAAACACAGAAAAAGATGTAGAAGACCAACATCCCAACATCCACTTCCGCCAAACTGCACCAAAGCCTTTCTTATCCAAAACAAAGCCCAGAAAATCCCAATCTGCACAATCGTAAACTTTAGCAAAATCAATTTTGAACGCCCATCCCTTTTTGCCTTTACACCGATAATCCTCCACTACCTCATTGGCCACCAACACTGTATCCAAAATCTTCCTACCCTCCACAAAAGCTCCTTGTATTTCTGCTATCGTATCAGAGAGAACTCCTCATAGACGACCAGCCAGCACCTTGGAAATAATTTTATACAGACTAGTGACCAAGCTGATAGGCCTGAAATCCCACTCCCGACAATTATCCAACTTCTTCAGAATTAGGCAAATGTAGTTTCATTGATCCTTTGATGAATAACTCCATCCTTAAAGAAACCATCGAACACTGCTTGAACATCAGTCTTAACCGTATCCCAATTAGCCTGGTAAAAAGCCATGGAGAAACCATCCAGACCTGAAGCCTTAGACCCATCACAATAAAAAATAGAATGACGAATTTCCTTTTCAGAGAAAGGCCTCTCAATGAGAGAAGCCAAAAAAAGAAGGAATAGGCTCCCAAGATATACCTTCCACACCAATCTAGGGTTCTTGAGTTTCACAAACCTTAGGCGTAATACAATCAGATGGTAACAACTCACCTTAGCCCGTTTTCTCTCAATCTTAAGCAAAAAAGCTAAAATCAATCAAAAAGTCTTTTCCTTGAACTATTTCATGTGTATTTATAGGCTCAAGGAGAGTTACATATGATAATGTGTCATATCTTATCCTTAATAACTGCGTATCAAGAATAATTATGAAGAGATATTAAAATGCAGTTAATATTAGATTACAGTCTAAGAAGGAAATAAATCGGGCTTCACGACCAGCCTGGTCGTGACAAACATTAACACCGACAAGGAGGCGCGCCTCTGGTCGATAGCCGAACAACACCTCTGCCTTTTAATTCTGCCACGTGTTAATCTATGTGTAAGTAATCATTGCCATGTCATCAATGACCTTTTTTGGGTAAACATTTGCCCCCAAGTTTATTTATTGCGACCAGCAATAAGTAAACTTAGGAAACAAACCTTTCGTATACCCCATGAAATCTGTCAGAACCGCCCATGTCTTCTCAAAAAATGTGACCAATCTTGTCTAATCAGGTCCTTTCAGTTTCCCAAAAGTGTGCATGACGGCTATTCCACTTCCCCATACTTAGAAAAAAGTAACTCATGATTGCCTCTTTTATCGTGTGTTGACCGCGTTTTTGGCCAATGACATGTAGACGTCAAAACGACAAAAAATCTTCAAGAGAAAAATACGACACAGACAATTTTTATAGTGGTTCAGCCCCAATGTGTTGGTAATAGCCTAGTCCACTTAGAGTTATGATTATGAATCTACACTCAAGATCAGATGAACCTGAGTCAACTGAGTTTATTCAGTGCAGATGAAAAGAATACAATATTTCTCTCAAGATACAAATGCTCTCTTAGGAAAGTTAGAATCTGAATCCGCTCTATGATATTGTTGACCGCGTTTTGGCCAACGACGTGTAGACGTCAAAAACGACAAAAACCTTCAAGAGAAATAAACGACACAGACGATTTTTATAGTGGTTCAGCCCCAATGTGTTGGTAATAGCCTAATCCACTTAGAGTTGTGATTATGGATCTGCACTCAAGATCAGATGAACCTTAGTCAACTGAGTTTCTTGAGTGCATATTACAAGAATACAAGAATTCTCTCAAATACAAGTACTCTCTCTCTCTAGAAAATAAGAATTCGAATCAAAAGTTCAAAAGTGCCCTTTATGATGCCATAAGCCTTGTATTTATAGGCTCAGGATCGTACAGATGATATCCCCCATAATCGGGATATTTTGTCATTCTCATTATATTAAATTTACAATAATATTCAAAATATAATAGTACACTATATTCGTGTGATAAATGAGAGATTCCCGCGCAAACCAAGACCGATTCTTGTTGAAGTTGTTTCTGGGATCTCTTGCGTAGCCCTGCTCTGTCGAGTTGACCCATATCACATTCAGGCTGGTCGACCACACCTTCACTGGGCAGACACACACCTGACTGGGCAGACATGCACTTAACTAGGCAGACATGCACTTGGCTGGTCGGACATGGTCATGACCGATTGGCCACGATCATGCCCGGTCGGCCAAGGTCATGCCTGGGCAGACAAGGTCATGCCAGGTCACCCAACCATTCTTTGCCATTTGTCACTTCTATTGCCACGTCATCGTTTTCAAATTTTGGGGATAACATTTGCCCCCCAAGTTTATTATATGATGTCTCACATAATAAACTTTTTCTCCAAAGCTGATGGCACTATTAAAAAATCAACTGTTCATCTTCCCACCATGCAACAGACTACGACTCCACAGACCGTGATCACTGCAATTAACTGCTCATAATCGTGGGGAGAAAAAATATCCCAGGAATTCCAAGGGTCCAAAAATAAGTGGTAATTCCCACTTTTTTCCTTTAAATAGGTCTCTATACTCCCACATTTCCATACACACACAAGAGAGCTAAAAAAAAAAAAAACCTCTCATCTTCTTTCTTTTTCCTCCTTTGGCCGAAACCCTCTTGATTTTCTCTTCTCTTGGCCGAAACTTCAAGGGTCTTCAAGGGGAAGCTTCTCATTTCTTCAAGCAAATCAAGGGCTCTTCAAAGTTGGGTAAGTCTTCTCCTCCATGCTCTTATATTGTTGTTATATTTTTTTTTTCAAAAACTCCATGAAAATGCATGAGATGGTCGAAACTTCATAGAGCATTTTTTTCTTGAATCTATGTGTGAATCTTAGCAATACAATGTGTTTGGTGACTGTTTTGATGTTGTTTAGGTTATGGGTAACCGAATTTTACCTTCAATTTCATAGAAATTTAAAGAAAAATGAGTCATTTTAACCTAAATCATGAATATGGGTTTTTGGATATTTGATGGATATATGGTCTCAAGAATATTGGAAAACCTTTCAATTTCCCCATTTTGATTTTGTGATTGCGTGTTTTGGATGAGAAGTAGTGTTTGTGCTAAGGATTTTGGGTTTTGTTTTTCGGCTTAGGGTTTATGGTGAGGTTCGGGTATGAGACATGGGGTATTGCCAAGTGGCCATTGCTCTTTCTTTTGTAAAAAGTAAGGTCCGATCGGACCATACAATAGCCAATCGGTCCAAGATGCATCCGATCAGATGCTGGTTGTGGGTCATACTAGATCCCTCGGATAGCATTGACTCCTTGGCACCACGGCTCCTCGGACAACATACGCGCCCCTCGGCATCACGGCTCCTCGGTCCCCAGGCGCATAGCCACTTGGACCAGGCGTGCAGCTCCGAGCGGACACCACCCGACAAGCACGCATCTCCTCGGATCAGGCGCACCCGAGCGGACACCACACGGTAAGCACGCATCTCCTCGAACCAGGCGCACCCGATCGGACCCTCACGCTACTCCTTGGCATTTCTTGGCTCCTCGGACTAGGTGAGGCCCCTTGGACACAAGGGTCTGCTCGGTCATAGCATGGGCTCCTCGGACAGCCCCTTAGGCACGCACACACGGACCCAAATTTTTTCCTATTTCCAAAACTTTTAGCTCATGTTCATTCCAGGAACCTTAAGAACTTTTTAGGCACTTTTAAACACTTTTTGGCACTTTTAAGCACTAAAATTATTTTTTCTCCATGCATGCTAAATTTTCACTACTTAGATAAATTTTTTCTAAGTAGAAAAACTAAACACTGCTCTTGTTGATTTATATTTGTATGGTTACTCACCTCCCCATTTTTATTTTTTGTAGATGAATCGCTTTGACTATAGGGGAGGTGAAAACCACACGAATTCTGATACGTCCGTCCCGCAGTCGATTGACACCCCTCAAAGCAGCGACTCCTCATCGTCTCCTGACAGTCGCACTCCTGAGGATTGCCTCCGCCGCTTTAAGAAGATCCTCCCCCGTTCAGCTTTATACTTTCTTCACGAAGAGCAGTTCCTTCATCAAGCTGAACAGTCCAAAATGAGGGTAAAGAAGTCCAACAGACTCCCGCTGGACCAAGACCCTCAAGTAGCCCGTAGAGCGGTACAAAAAGTGGTGGAATGCAGTGAGGTCCGCACTGCAGCTTCTTCGAGACCACCCCACCAGACGCCAAAAACAAACAAATCTCGGAGAAAAATTACACAGAAATTCGCTACCGAGACCCAGCATCTGGCTATCCAAAAACCAAGGAAGGAAGGAGAAGAAACACCCTCTTGGTTTATCGCCAAGCCTACAAAACTCAACCCTGGGATGTTTGACAAACACATCCAAGCCTTGGGCTTGAAAGGGGTGAATGTGATATGTCCGCGCCCTCACCAGAGAGCTAACAGACCTGGCGGACTGTATTGTGCCTGGCCTAGGCACCATATATATGCAAGAGCGACCATCCCGCTACACCCCTTCTTCCGGTCAGTAGCGGATTATTTCAATGTCTCTCCCTTCCAAATCGCTCCTAACGGGATTCAGGCGTTGTCTGCCTTGTACATTCTCTACTACATGTAAGGCTGGGATGAGCCTACTCCTCACGAGATACATTACTTGTTCGACTTCAGAACCAACCCAAGCCATAAGAACACAGGTTTTTTCCACCTCTTTCACATGCATAAGGGGGTTAAATACCTTTGTGGCATCGCTCACAAGTCGAACCTTGGAAAATACTATACAGAGTATTTTCTCACGTCGGACATCAAAGCCAACAACCTGGCTTTTACGCATGCGGGTCCACTCGAACAACCCTCACCCACAAAAGAGATGTTTAAACGAGCAGAGGAGTTGGCCAACATGTGTATCGAGGAGAAGGATGTGAAAATTTTGGTTACCGTAGACAATCTTCAGATGGTGGGCCTACTACCATGTAACCAAAACATCACAGTGGAGAGCACTACTGAGGAAAATAATGCAACTGATTAGTCCAACGCCGGCACTGAGGTTGTGACTGATCAGTTCTCTCTTGGACCATCTCCTCACTCCTGTAGACCAAGCGATCTCGTCATTAGGGAGCCCCAACCAGATGACCAGCGCAAACCTGCTATTCCCACACAGACTGGGAAGGGGAAAGCCATCCAGCCCGAGAGGGACTTGAGCTCATCATCCGACGACGAGGAAGACTTCCTCAACCAAATCCTTAACTCAGGTTTAGTAGTCATAGTGATATGTTTGTCAACTTAGTTATATTGGATTTATAGAGCTGTCTAGTAGTAGTAATATACTTATCCACATATTGCTTTATATATATTTCTTTTACTAACAAATCTTGTGTTTTCTCGTTTGCAGATTCAGAGATGTTCAGGCATTACAACGCCCCTCCTGCCCCAAAGAGGAAGTCCGGAGAAGGGAGTGGCTCCACCCCTCTGAGCAAAGTCTTGAGGACAATACCGCCCAGCCTAGGGAGACAACCCGAGGGGTCAGTTGCACTCCCGCAGCTGACCCCTTCCTCACTTCCTCCTTCAGTGAGCCTAACCCCCACTCATCCAAACGGCCTGAGTGAGGCACTTCGCACTGCTGGTACTACTGGGAAGGATGTGGTTGATCAGACCCTTCATGACGCTTCAACGATTCAAAGCTTTGAATCCTTCCCTCGACTTAGCGTTGATGTAGTCTTACAGAGAGAGCTTGCTCAGTTGGCGAATGTAAGTATTCTATCACAAGACAGTTTGTTATTTATATTTATACTTGTAGTAACCTCTTGTTTTTCATGCAGACGCTCATCACCATCAGTCATGCTCAACACCGAGCAGTAGACTACCAAGAGTTGATCAAGGTCTTAAATGATCAACTAGTGGAGGCCCAAGCTAAGGTGGATAATCTGACTTCTTCAGAAAAGGATCTTCAATCCAAGTTTGAGCGGTCAGAGAAGACTGTGGCTGAGCAAGAGGAGTCTCTTAGGAGTTTGGCTGATGGGAATGATAAACTAACCCAAACCAACAAGTCACTGACTGATCGGTTAGACAAACTGACTTGTGAGAACGAGGGGTTGGCTCGCGAGAACGAGGGACTGATTCGCGAGATTGAGGAGCTAAGGCAGGAGAAAGAAGCCGATCTTACTCGCTACGAGGAGATCTGCTTCAACTGCTTTTATCAGGTGTGGAAGCTAAACAAGCCTCTCAACCTCGACTTTCTCACGGAGGAGGTTAAGGCAGAGGAGCTTGCTAAATGTGAGGCCAGGGCTGCCGAGGAAGCAGCTAATCCTGCCGACACTACATCTGCTTCCCCCACGCTATCATTCCGACCGGAAGGAGTAGTTGATGCTGAGGAAGGGGTTGACCAACCTGCCAGAGCCGACCAGTGACCTCTCATCCGACCAGAGAAGCCTTCGCCCGACCAGACAAGTTGTCATCCTACCAGCTCTCTATCATACTTTTGTTTTGTATTTTGTTATATACTCTTGCTCGTATGATCAAGCCGTTGGCATTTGTACTTTACTTTTTCTTTTTTGGCTAACTTGAAACATTTAAGTCTTTTTATACTTAAACATTACAAGTTTATTTTGAATAGCAAAGTCACTCTGATGTATGCCTTATATTTTCACATGAGTACTTAGTTTTCTAACTTAGAAATTCTAGACATTTCATAAGTCCATACTAAGTATACTTTCTCACACTCTTATTGTTTTAACATTTTATGAGCATAATATTTATTGTCACACGAATATCTGTTTTAACTTAAAATTTTAAAAAATTCCAAGTTACTTAAGCTTTGTCAAACAAGTTAGCTTAATGGCCTTTTTTGACTTCAAAAATTTACAAGTCAGCCTAAAAACAAATATCTTTGCTCGTGCTCTTATTGTCTGTGTTGACGTGTACGCCAGTATACCCTATGTGCACCCCAAGTGATTGAGGGTCGAAAAATCCTTGATCACTTGCTACTTGACCGAATTTGTCCGAGCAGTTACTACTCGTGAAACACATAGAATATACAAACATATTTCAGCCGTCAACCACTGCAAAAACATGCAACTATTTAAACGTTGGTCATTCATGTGATGGATACCGACCAGTTGAACACTGCCTGTTATATTTTTTTTTTTAGAATACCTTTTTTGTTTTAAATTGTAATGATAGTTGAACACTGCCAAAGAAATAATAATCAACACATATGCAAAATTTGTAGCAAGATTCGACCATGCTGCGCGTGATCTCTTTTATTACTCGTTAAAAAAAAAGAAAAAACGTGTCTAATTACGAGTCTCAAACAAAATAACATTGTTCAAAATAACATGATTGGTTAGCAAATAGCCAGTTCACAAACAAATTTAAATAACAAGTTAAGCACTTGATACAAAGCTACTACTCTATAAGCAGTATTCATTGATAAAATTTCCTCAAGTGCTCGCCATTCCAATAGTTCCTGATCAGCTCTCCATTCAACCGAGCAAGCTTGTAAGTGCCAGGTGGCAAGATTTGCTCAGTTTGATACGGTCCCTCCCAGTTTGGTCCTAGTACTCCAGCTGCCGGATCTCTGATGATCACCTTTCTGAGGATCAAATCTCCAACCTGGAACTTTCGTTCTTTGAATTTGGAGTTAAAATAGCGCGCCAGCTTTTGCTGATGAGCAGCAACCCTCAAGCTTGTTTTTTCTCATCTCTCCTCGAGAGAATCCAAAGATTCATCTAGCAATTGGTGATTCTCCTCCTGGTTGTACATGGTCTTTCGATGAGATGGTGGGTCTGCTTCCACAGGTAACATGGCCTCATACCCATATGCCAAGGAAAATGGGGTATGACCAGTTGCTGTCCGGGCAGTAGTCCTGTATGACCAAAGGACTTCTGGCAATTCTTCTGCCCAAGCACCCTTAGCTCACTCTAGACGCTTTTTTAAAGTGTCCTTCAGATTTTTGTTTACGGCTTCAACTTGCCCATTGGCTTGTGGATGGGTTACCGAGGAGAAACTTTTTGTGATGCCATGCCGAGTGCAGAAATCGGTAAATATGTCACTGTCGAACTGAGTGCCGTTGTCAGACACTATCTTCTTGGGCAGACCATAGCGACATATTATATTTTTAACCACAAAGTCTAACACTTTCTTTGAGGTGATCGTGGCTAGTGGTTCGGCTTCAGTCCACCTAGTGAAATAATCCACAGCAACCACTGCAAACTGCACTCCTCCTTTCCCTTTGGGTAATTTCCCGATCAGATCAATGCCCCACACTGCAAAAGGCCATGGGCTCTGCATTTGCTTCAAGACATTTGGAGGCGCCCTGGGCACTTTAGAAAATCTCTGGCATTTATCACACTTCTTTACGTACTCCATAGAATCCTCGTTCATTGTAGGCCAGAAAAATCCTTGCCGCAAAATCTTTTTAGATAGACTTTGCCCACCAGCATGATCTCCACAGAACCCCTCGTGCACTTCAGCTAATAAATTTTTTGACTGGTCGGGTGCTATTCACCTGAGTAGAGGCAAATAGTACCCTCTTCTATACAACACCCCATCCATCATAATGTACCTAGCAGCTTGCCTCATAATCTTCTTTGCTTCATTACGATCATCTGGGAGGGTTCCTTGCTCAAGGTAAACAATGATGGGTGTCATCCAAGTGTCAACTATTGTGATAGGCATGACTTCTTGTTCATTAATGCTCAGCTCCGCCAAGTATTCCACCGGTACTATGTTCAGAGTTTCAGCATCTTTTGCACTAGCTAGTTTTGCTAGAGCGTCTGCGTTAGAGTTCTGCTCCCGTGGTACCAACTTAATGGTGTATTCCTCGAACTGTGCTAGCAGATCCTTGGTCTTATTTAAGTATGCCATCATGCATAGGCCTCTTGCCTGATATTCCCCCAAGACTTGGTAGACCACCAATTGGGAATCACTGTTTACTTCCACCGACCGGGCACGTACATCTCTAGCCAAACGCAAGTCTGCTAGGAGGGCTTCATACTCCGCCTCATTGTTAGAAGCATTAAATCCGAATCTAAGTGCACAATGAATTCGGTGCTTCTTTGGCGTGACCAATATAATTCCAGCTCTTGAATGATGCTCGTTCGACGACCCATCAACAAAAAGTTGCCAATGAGGAAGTTCCTCTTTCCGCCCAATGACACGCTCTTGCTGGTCGGGAACATCAGCGATCCCAGTACATTCAGCAATGAAATCCGCCAAAGCCTGACCCTTAATAGCAGATCTTGGTTGGTACTTAATTTCGAATTGGCCCAATTCAACCACCCATTTAAGTAGCCGACCAGACGACTCCGACTTCTGCAAGACTTGACGTAGGGGCTGGTCGGTAAGGACTTTAATGGGGTGTGCTTGGAAGTACGGCCGCAACTTACGCGATGCAAGTACCAAGAAATAAGCCAACTTCTCGATCATGGGGTACTAGGATTCTGCTCCTATCAATCGCTTGCTAACATAATACACCGGGTGCTGCACTTTATCTTCTTCTCGTACTAAGGCAGCACTAATAGCGTGCTCCGTGACTGCTAGGTAGATAAAGAGGTCTTCTCCATCAACTGGCTTCGAAAGAACAGGAGGTTGGGCCAAGTGTTCCTTTATGGATTGGAAAGCCTGCTCACATTCTGCTGTCCATTCAAACTTCTTGCTCCCTCTAAGCAAGTTAAAAAACGGGACACACTTGTCCGTTGATTTAGAGATGAACCTGCTTAGAGCTGCAATCCGCCCAGTCAAGCTTTGCACATCCTTAATTCTGACCAGAGACTTCATTTCTGCGAGAGCCCTTATCTTTTTTGGATTTGTCTCTATTCCTCGGGAGTTCACAATAAACCCAAGAAATTTTCCAGAACTTACTCCGAATGAGCACTTGAGGGGGTTCAACTTCATGTTATACTTTCTCAGTATTGCAAAGCACTCCTCCAAGTCTCGTACATGTCCTTCAACTTCCTTTGACTTCACCAGCATATCGTCTACGTACACCTCCATACTCTTGCCAATTAAGTCACGAAACATACTGTTCACCAAGCGCTGGTAGGTAGCTCCGACGTTCTTCAATCCAAAAGGCATGACCTTGTAGCAGTATAGCCCTATGTCTGTTCGGAAGCTGGTATGCTCTTCATCAGGAGGATGCATGCTAATCTGGTTATACCCCGAATATGCATCCATGAAGGACAATGTTTCATGACCAGAGGTTGCATCCACCAGCTGGTCTATTCTTGGCAAAGGAAAGTAGTCCTTTGGGCATGCCTTGTTCAGGTCGGTAAAGTCTACACAAGTCCTCCATTTTCCATTGGGGATTATGAAAGTGATGTGGGACCGTCCGAGGAGTTAGAGGAGGTCCCAATAGATGAGAATGATCCGACCAGAGGAGTCAAGGTTGGAAAAAAGTTGAAGCCTGAAGTGAGAGCACAGCTGATAGAATTTTTGCGAATGAATCAAGATGTCTTCGCCTGGTCTCACAAGGATATGGTGGGTATCTCACCAACTGTGATCAGGCACGTGCTCAACGTGGATGAAAGCTATCCAACAGTGCAGCAGAAGAGGAGATTGCTTGACAATGATCGTGCAAAGGCTCTCAAGGAGGAGGTAGAGTGGCTAAAGGAGAATGAGTTTATAAGGGAAGCATATTACCCCGCTTTGGGCAACGCCCTATTTGGTGACTTCATCACCGGATGGGGCTTTTTGTTCTTTTAAACCAAGACTGCCTTCTTGGCCAAACTCTTCTAACATCTTTTCCTGATCGGTTACAACTGCAAAACTTAGGTCGACATCCATCTCGTCTACCTCCACTTTCTTAGCACATACAATCATGTTGCTCTCCTTGGCCCCCTTCCTTGCTTTAGCTACCGAGGCATTATAGCACTCCCTAGCCTTTCTCTGGTCTCCTCGGACGCAGCCTATGCCTGCACTGGTAGGGAACATCATGGAAAGGTGCCATATTGAGACTGCCGCATGCAAGGTGGTGAGTAGTGGTCGACCAATAACCACATTGTAGGTGGATGGGCAGCCGACAATCAAAAACTCGGTCATCACTGTCTCATGCTTAGGAGCATCCCCTGTTGTGCCTGGTAACTTGATTATTCCAGCTGGTGACAATCCTTCTCCAGTGAACCCATAAATGACTTGAGAGCATGGCTTCAAGTCAGTGATAGATAATTTCATCCTCTCAAAGGATTATTTATAGATGATGTTCACAGAACTCCCTGTGTCAATCAAACACCTTTTCACCTTCATATTCGCAATTTGAACTGTCACGACGAGAAGGTCATTATGAGGATACCTCACGTATCGAGCATCATCTTCAGTGAAAGTGAGGGGCTCACTTTCGTATCGTGGGTTCTTCGGGGGCCGCTCCTCCACAACCATAACTTCGGAGGTTGATGCTGCATCCAACACATGATGAAGGGTGCGAGCATACCTCTCCCTTGCCTTATTGCTATCTCCAGCAAGATGTGGACCTCCACATATGGTGTCTAGTGTGAAGTCCACAGGCTCAGGTTGAAAGGGTGGGGATCGTTGCCGCTTGAACCCAGGGTGGTAGTTACTTCCTTCTCCTTGGGTCTTCTCAGCTCGATACTTCTTCAGTTTCCCCGACCGGAGGAGAAACTCTATCTCATCCTTGAGATGATTGCACTCATTCGTGTCGTGACCATAGTCCCCATGGAAGCGACAAAACTTGTTCATATCCCTCTTACTCATCTCCTTCTTGATTGGTGGGGGTTTCCGGTAGGGGACCTCCTGATGACTTGCCAAATATATCTCCGCTCAGCTCGCCAAAAGAGTGGTGTAATTGGTGAACCGAGGTTCATACTTAGTTGGCTTGTCGTTTGATCCCGACTTAGCCTTCTTTTCATTGTGGCGGTCAGGCCCGTTATTCCCACGTTTCTTACCACCATTTTGATCATTTCCACCATTCTTGGGAGGATCAGTCGATCCGCTTGGATTGTTCAGGCCCTTCTCTCCCTTCTTAATCGCATCATCCAATTTCATGTACTTGTCCGCCCGGCCCAGAAATTGTTGTAATGTTGAAATTGGATTGCGATGAATGCTGTCCCACAAAGGACTTTGATAGATAATGTCGGAAGAAATTGCCACCATCTTCTCCTCATCTCCAACTGCAGTAGCTCGGATAGCTTCTCTCATGAACCTTTGTATGTAGTTCTTGAGAGACTCATCCTTTCCTTGCTTAATATCCGCCAAGTGATTGGCACAAACAGGAGGGGTCCGAGCAGCACTAAATTGCCTGCAAAAATCATTTCTAAAACTTTCCCAAGAAGTGATGGAGTTAGGCTTAAACTTCCAATACCACTCATGGGCAGTGTCAGACAAGGTGGTGGGGAAGACTCTGCACCGATAGTTATCACTCACCCCGAGCAGCTCCATCTGATCTTCGAATTTCCCCACGTGCCTTATCGGATCTGCCTTTTATGTATAAACTGGCAGTACCGGTGCTTTGTATTTTGCTGGTGGTTGGGCTGCTCTAATTCGAGCACAGAACGGGCTGCCATTTCTGTGGTCTACTGGATCAATCGCAGAGGGTCGTTTTGAAAGACTCTGAACTGCTGCTGTCAGAGCATCAAGCTGGGCTTGGATGCCTGGGGCCACCGTTTGGGACTTATTCTCAGGACTGCCTGGTCGGGCGCTCCGATCCGACAGACCATCATCAAGTATTTCTACTTGACTGGTAGGTCGGATTGGATTTCGCCCTTTGACCGGGACAGTCCTTCTCCTATCAGCAATGACGTCTCTTAGATCCTTCTGAGTAGTGTGCTTTCCTAATCGATCGAACACTGTACTCCGAGTTTTCTCAGAAGGTTTGCTAGGCGGAACATGCTCCTTGCCACTGCGCTGGTTGGGATACAGTGGTGGCCTTCTTGTCTGAGCTGGGCGATCTTTTCCTCCTCGACGGTTGTTATCATTCTTCTCCTTCGACTGGTCAGTGTGATGACTATCAGCTTCTTCACGCTCATGCCCATCTTTGAAGTGGGAAGTTTCTTTACCTCGAGGAGCTTTATTGTGCTCTTGCTCATGTGGAGTTTTCTTGCTACCTGATTTATGATTTCCAGACCTAGAAGTCTCTGATCGGTGACTCCTTGAGGGGGTTCTGGAGTTCCCCTTTGAGTTGAGGCAGTGCCCGATCGGACCCCATCTTCCTCCCGACCAGGTGGGTTACTATCACTTCTATTTGGCCCTCGAGCATGGGGTCTATCAGTGTTCATACGACCAGCTTCTATGGTCCCTTCTCCTGGGGTGGTTGCCACTCCTTTTGCAGCTTGGGCATTGGCCCGGGTCAGTTGCGTAGCTGCCTCCAAAGCGAGTGCAGCCTCGTGATGTCGCCTATCGACCTCCTCCTACTGTCGCCAGATCTCCTCACTCCTGGCATCCATTTCCCGTCTTTGCTGCTCGAATGCAGCCTTCTGCCTGGCCATTTCTTCAGCAAACGCCTCTTGTCTGGCGTTGAATTGTGCCATCTCCTCTTGGAAGGCCCCCATGGCTTTCTGAAGTTCTTCAACTTCTGGAGTCACGTCTTCGAGCACGACTCTAGGCTCAGTTTCATGGTCTTGTGGGCCAGGACCTTCTGATATGGCAGGTTCTTTAGAGGAGCTTGTCTTCTTGGAGACCGCATTGGTGTTCTTAGGCGCCATAATCCTTCAGGGACCATCTGTCTTTCTCTTCAGGCTCTCAATGAAAACACCAAAATTTTGACCGCGTTTTTGGCCAACGACGTGTAGACGTCAAAAACGACAAAAACCTTCAAGAAAAATAAACGACACATGCGATTTTTATAGTGGTTCAGCCCCAATGTGTTGGTAATAGCCTAATCTACTTAGAGTTGTGATTATGGATCTGCACTCAAGATCAGATGAACCTGAGTCAACTGAGTTTCTTCAGTGCATATTACAAGAATACAAGAATTCTCTCAAATACAAGCACTCTCTCTCTCTAGAAAATAAGAATTCGAATCAAAAGTTCAAAAGTGCCCTTTATGATGCCATAAGCCTTGTATTTATAGGCTCAGGATCGTACAGATGAAATCCCCCCATAATCGGGATATTTTGTCATTCTCATTATATTAAATTTACAATAATATTCAAAATATAACAGTACACTATATTCGTGGGATAAATGAGAGATTCCCGCGCAAACCAAGACCGATTCTTGTTGAAGTCATTTCTGGGATCTCTTGCGTAGCCCTGCTCTGTCGAGTCGACCCATATCACATTCAGGCTGGTCGACCACACCTTCACTGGGCAGACACGCACCTGACTGGGCAGACATGCACTTGACTGGGCAGACATGCACTTGACTGGGTAGACATGCACTTGGCTGGTCGGACATGGTCATGACCGATCGGCCAAGATCATGCCCGGTCGGCCAAGGTCATGTCTGGGCAGACAAGGTCATGCCAGGTCACCCAACCATTCCTTGCCATTTGTCACTTCTATTGCCACGTCATCGTTTTCAAATTTGGGGATAACAGATACCATGTGTTTTGTATTTATAAGCCCAGGATCGTATAAATTCAGTCCCTCATAATCAGGATGTTTCTGTTATTCTTTCAAAATTTAATTAATAATAATATCTAAAATACAACAATATGCGATTCTTTGGGATAAAATGAGAGATTCCTACGCCGGTATGACCGATTCTAGTTGAAGCCGTTACTGGGATCTTTTGCGTAGCACTGTTCTGTTTTGTCGGTCCACACCACACCCAGAAGGAAAACTGAAAGGCCAAAACACTTCACTGGTCAGCCAAGACAAGTGACTGGTCAGCCAAACACATGTCCAGTCGGCCAAACACTTGGCTGGTCGGACCAGCACCTAACCAGTTGGACAAGTACCTAACCTGTCGGACAAGCTCCTGACTGGTCGGACAAAGAACATGACTGGCCGGACAAGCACATGACTGGTCGGTCAAGCACATGACTGGTTGGTCACAACACTTGACTGGTCAGGCAAAAATCTTCATCGGTCCACTGGATCACTCCTAAGCCAGATCACCCAGCCATTCCTTGCCATTTGTCATTTCTATTTCCACGTCATCGTTTTCAAATTTTGGGGATAACATTTTCCCCCCAAGTTTATTATATGATATTCTCACATAATAAACTTTTTTCTCCACTGCTGACGGCACAATAATAAAAAATCTAATTGTACATTTTCCCGCCTATGCAACAGACCACGACGCCATAGTAGACCATGATCACTGTAATTAACTACTCCATTCGTGGGGGAGAAAATATACCCAAGGGAATTCCAAGAGTCTAAGAATAAGTGACAATTTCCACTTTTTCCCTTTAAATAGGCCCATAAGTGCTCATAATCTCATAAGAAAAAAGAAGACCAAAAAGCTCCCCATCTCCCTCATCTTTTTTTTTTCTCTTGGCCGTGTACCCCCAAAGACTCTTCTCTTGGCCAAAAAGCTTCAAGGATTTCAAGAAAAAGCTCCAATTTCCTCAAGCAAATCCAAGGGTTCTTCAAGAAATCAAAACATCTTCAAGATATATTTGGGTAAGTCCTTCTTCCTCATCTTTATTTTTAAGCTTTTTAAGCTTTAAAATTTCACATAAAAGTTTGTTAAAACCCATATGTGCCGAAACCCCCATAGGAAATACTCCCTTGAATTTGTGTATGAATCTTTGATATATAATGTGTATTGTGGCTGTTTTGATGTTATATAGGCTATGGGTAGATCAATTTTGTCTTCAATTTCTTGAAAATTTGAAGAAAAATAAACTTTCTATCCCAAATTGCATATTTAGGTCCTTGGGTATTTGATGATAGATAGGATCCCTAGAACTTTTGAAATCTTTCAAATCCCCCATTTTGATCTTGTTGTTGTGTATTTTGAGTGAGGAAAAGTGTTTGTGTCAATGCTCTTTGGGATTTAGGCTTTTTCGAAATGGGTTTAGGGAAAAGTGTTTGTGCCGATCGGTCATGGTCCTTTTTCCTTTGAATATTCGGGCATGCCTTTTCCAAGCAATTTGGTTTGAATTAATGTCCCACCGATCGGACACCATGGACCAACACCCCAGCTGATTGGTCACTATGCGCTGGCCCCTTGGACCCTTGATGCTCATCGGACGCCTTGATGCTCCTCGGATGCCTCGGCGTAACCAAAGGTGCACCAATCGGTCACAACGCATGTGCCTGCTGCGCTCCTCGGAAATGCATATGGCTGCTCGGACAAAGGCCCCTCGGGTGCCTTGATGCCCCTCGGCACTTTGGTGCTCCTCGGGTATCACCTACCTAACCACTCGGTCACGCGTGGTACTTCGCGGACACCGCGCCTGGGAAGCTCCTTGGGTGCGCGCACGCCTACCACTCCTCAGGTGCACACACGCCTGCTAGACGGGATGCACCCGACAGGACACCCATTAGGGTACACGCCACATCCGATCGGTCAGCACGGCGGCACACCTGCCCAGCCGCTCGTACATGCGCACTTGCTGCGCTCCTCGGGTCACACCTTGGTTCAGAACCCTTCAACCGCCCGGATGCACACACACAGCCGATTGGGCATGGTGTGCATTCGCTCGGACATATTGCGCCTCCAAGCCTTTAGGCTTACAATATTTCTTTTTCCCTCATGCACGCTACTTAGATAAATATTTTCTGAGTAGAAAAATAAATATTTTTCTTGAACTAATTGATTTATACTTGTATGGTTACTCTCCTCCCCATTTTTATTTTTTGTAGATGAATCGCTTCGACTATAGGGGAGGTGACAACCATACAAATTATGACACTTCCATTCCGCAATCAAGCGATACCCCTCAAAGCAGCGAATCTTCATCCAAGTCTCCTAGCAGTCGCACCCTCGAAGATCGCCTTCGCTGTCTTAAAGAAATCCTTCCCCGATCAGCCTTATATTTCCTCCACGAAGAACAGTTTCTCAATCAGCAGGCTGAACATTCAGAAATGAGGGTGAAGAAATCCAACAGACTTCCTCAGGACCAAGACCCTCAGGGCCACACAGAAGGTAGTGGAACATAGTGAAGTCCGAACTGCAGCTTCTTCAAGACTGCCTCGCCAGATACAAAAACCCAGCAAGCCTTGGAGAAAAATCATTCAGAAATTTACTACCGAGATCCAACAATTAGCTGTTAAAAAACCAAGAAAAGAAGGAGAAGAAACACCCTCTTGGTTTACAGCCAAACCCTCCAAACTTAACCCCTGCATGTTCGAAAAACACATTCAAGCCCCAGGCCTGAAAAGGGTTAACGTGATATGTCCACACCCTCATTAGAGAGCCAACAAGCCTGGTGGACCTTACTGTGCCTGGTCTAGGTACCACGTATTCGCAGGAGCTACCATTCCGCTGTATCCTTTCTTTCGGTCAGTAGCAGACTACTTCAACGTCTCTCCTTTCCAGACTGCTCCCAATGGGATTCAGGCGTTGTCCGCTTTATACATCCTTTACTTCCTGCAAGGTTGGGATCCACCCACTCCTCATGAAGTGCATTATCTCTTCGACTTCAGGACTAACCCAAGCCACAAGAATACAGGTTTTTTCCACCTCTTCCACATGCATAAAGGGATCAAATACCTCCATGGTATCGCTCATAAGTCAAATCCCGGAAAATACTATACAAAGTATTTTCTTACTTCAGATATCAAAGCCAACAACTTAGCCTTTACACATGTGGGTCCATTTCACCAGCCCTTGCCTACCAAGGAAATGTGTTCCTGAGCAGAAGAATTGGCTAACATGCCCACCGAGGAGAAGAATGTAAAAGAGTTGGTTACCGTGGATAATCCTCAGATGGTGGGGCTATTACCAAGTAACCAGAACATCCTAGTAGAAAGTA
Organism: Humulus lupulus; assembly: GCF_963169125.1. NCBI lineage: Eukaryota > Viridiplantae > Streptophyta > Magnoliopsida > Rosales > Cannabaceae > Humulus > Humulus lupulus. The sequence continues at coordinate 16,995,388 of NC_084802.1, forward strand.
CTACTGAGGAAGCGAATGCAACTGACCAGTGCAACAATGACACTGAGGTAGTGACCGATCAGTTCTCTCCCGGACCGTCTCCCTACTCTCGTAGACCAGGTGACCTTATCATTAGGGAACCCCTGCCAGAGGACCAACATAGACGTGTCATTCCCACACAGCCTGGGAAAGGAAAGACCATTAAGCTTCATAGAGACTTCAGCTCATCATCTGATGAAGAGGATGACTTCCTTGATCAAATCCTAAACTCAGGTCTAGTAGTCATAGTGTGATGTTTGGTTTTTAAATAACTTGGTTATACGAGATTTATAGAGTTGTCTGGTAGTAGTGAATTATTTATCTACATATTGCTCTACTTTTTACTAACAAATCTTGTGTTTACTCTTTTGCAGATTCAGAGATGTTCAAGCAATTCAACACCACCCCTGCCCAAAAGAGGAAATCTGGGGAGGGAAGTGGCTCAAACCCCCCAAACAAAGTTCCAAGGACAACCCCGACTAGCCAGGGAAGACAATCCGAGCAGCCAATTACATTCCCGCAGCTGACCCCCTCATCGATTTCTCCCTTTTTGAGCCTAACCCCCACTCGCCTGACTGGCTTAAGTGAGCCACTTCGCATTGCTGGTAACATTGGGAAGGAACTGCTCGACCAAACCCTTCATGATGCTTCAATGATTCAAAGCTTTGAATCCTTGCCTCGGCTTAGTGTTGAAGTCGTCTTGCAAAGAGGGTTCGCTCAACTGATGAATGTAAGTATTTTATCACAAGATAGTTTGTTATTAACCATTTTTACTTGTAGTAACTTCCTGTTTTCCATGCAATCTCTTATCACTATCAGCCATGCTCAGCATCGAGCAGTAGACTACAAGGAATTGATCAAGGTCTTAAATGATCAGCTGGTGGAAGTCCAGACCAAAGTAGAGACTTTAACTTCCTCGGAAAAGGATCTCAAATCCAAGGTTGAGCAGGCAGAGAAGACCGTTGTTGAGCGGGATGGGTCTCTTAGGGAGCTGGCCGACGAAAACCAGAAACAAACTCAAATCAACAAGACGTTGACTGATCAGCTGGAAAGACTGACTCGTGAGAACGAGGAGCTGAAGCGAGAGAAGGAAGCTGATCTTGCTCGCTACGAGGAGATTTGTTTCAACTGCTTCTACCAGGTATGGAAGTTGAACAAACCTCTCAACCTCGACTTTCTCACAGAGGAGGCCAAAACAGAAGAGCTTGCCAAATGCGAGGCAAAGGCTACTGAGGAGGTAGCTAATCCTGCTGGTACCACACCTTTTTCTCCCACGCTATCGTTCCGACCGAAAGAAGCCACTGATGCTGAGGAAGGTGTTGATCAACCTGAGTGACAACCTGACCAGGGAGCCCCATAGCCGACCAGTGAGCCTCCATCCGACCAGCTGACTCCTTAGTAGACATTTATTTTCTATTTCGCTATTGTACTTTTGCTCCTATGGCCGAGCTATTGGCATGAACACTTCACTTTTTTAGACTTAAGTCATTTAAAAGTTTTATTACATAGATGCCTTAAATTTTCATATGAGTACTTAGTTTTCTAACTTAGAAATTCTAAACATTTCATAAGTTACTACTAAGCATGCTTTCTCACATTCTTATTGCTCTAACATTTTATGAGCATAGGTTTTGTTTACACACGAATAGTTGTTCTTAACTTAAAATTTTGAAAAAATTCCAAGTTACTTAAGTTTTGTAAAACAAGTTAGCTTAACGACCCTTTTGACTTCAAAGATTTACAAGTTAGCCTGAAAACAAATATCTTTGCTCGTGTTCTTATTGCTTATGTTGAATTGTATACCAGTATACCCTATGTGCCCCCCAAGTGATTAAGGGTTAAAAAATCCTTGATCACTTGCTTCTTGACCAAATTTGTCCAAGCAGTTATTACTCGTGAAACACATTGAATATAAGGAGGATATTTCAGCAGTTAAACACTGCAAAAACATGCAACTATTTAAACGTTGATCATTCATCGGATGGATACTGACCAGTTGAACATTGCCTGGTCTTTCCTCCAGAAAACCTTTTTTGTTTTAAGATGTAATGATAGTTGAACACTGCCAAAGTAAGAATAATCAACACATATGCAAAATTTGTAGCAAGATTCGACCGTGTTGCTCGTGATCTCTTTTATTACTCGTAAAAATAAAGGACAAAGCGTGTCTAATTACGAGTCTCAAACAAAATAAAATTGTTCAAAATAACATGACTGGTTAGCAAATAGCCAGTTCACAAACAAACTTAAATAACAAGTTAAACACTTGAGACAAAGCTACTACTCTGTAAGCAGTATTTATTGATAATATTTCCTCAAGTGCTCACCATTCCAATAGTTCCTAATAAGCTCTCCATTTAATCGAGAAAGTTTGTAAGTGCCGGGTGGTAAGACTTGCTCAATCTGATATGGTCCCTCCCAGTTTGGTCCTAGCACTCCAGCTGTTGGGTCTCTGATGAACACCTTTCTGAGGACCAAATCTCCAACCTGGAACTTTCGATCTCTAACTTTGGAATTAAAATAGCGGGCCACCTTTTGCTGATGAGCAGTAGCTCTCAAGCTTGCTTTTTCTCATATCTCCTCAAGAAAATCTAAAGATTCAGCTAGCAACTGGTGATTCTCCTCCTGGTCATACATGGTTCTTCGATGAGATGGTGGGTCTACTTCAACAAGCAACATGGCCTCATATCCATATGCCAAGGAAAAAGGGGTATGGCCAGTTGCTGTCCGAGCAGTAGTTCTGTATGACCAAATGACTTCTGGTAATTCTTCCGCCCATGCATCCTTAGCTCGCTTTAGACGATTTTTTAGAGTGTCTTTCAAAGTCTTATTTATGACTTCAACTTGCTCATTGGCTTGCGGATGAGCTACCGAGGAGAAACTTTTCATAATGCCATGCCTATTGCAGAAATCGGTAAATAAGTCACTATCGAACTGAGTGCCGTTGTCAGAGACTATCTTCTTAGGCAGACCATAGAAACAAATTATATTCTTAACCACAAAATCTAACACTTTCTTAGAGGTGATCGTTGCTAGTGGTTCGACTTCGGTCCACTTGGTGAAATAATCCACAACAAAGACTGCAACTGTACTCCTCCTTTCCCTTTGGGTAGTTTCCTGATCAGATCAATGCCCCATACTGCAAAAGGCCACAGGCTCTACATTTGCTTCAAGACATTTGGAGGTGCCCTGGGTACTTTAGAAAATCTCTAGCATTTATCACACTTCTTCACATACTCCATGGAATCTTCATTCATTGTAGGCCAGAAAAACCCTTGCCACAAAATCTTTTTAGATAGACTCTGCCCCCCGAGCATGATCTCCACAGAACCCCTCGTGCACTTCAGCCAATAAGTTTTTTGACTGGTCGGGTGCTATGAACCTTAGTAGTGGCAAAGATTACCCTCTTCTATACAACACCCCATCCATCACGATATACCTAGCAGCTTGCCTCATAACTTAGCTTCACTACGATTATCTGGGAGGATTCCTTGCTCAAGGTAAGTAATGATGGGTGTCATCCAAGTGTCAACTATTGTGATGGGCATAGCTTCTTGTTCATTAATGCTCGGCTCTGCCAAGTATTCGACTGGTACTTTATTCAAAGTTTCAGCATCTTTTGCACTAGCTAATTTTGCTAGAGTGTCTGCGTTAGAGTTCTGCTCCCATGGTACTAGCTTAATAGTATACTCTTCGAATTGTGCTAACAGATCCTTGGTCTTATTCAAGTACGCCATCATGCGTAGGCCGTTTGCTTGATATTCCCATAAGACTTGGTAGACCACCAATTGGGAATCACTGTTCACTTCAACCGACTGGGCACGGACATCTCTAGCCAAGCGCAAGCCTTCTAGGAGGGCTTCATACTCTGCCTCATTATTAGAAGCGTTAAATCCGAATCTTAATGCGCAATGAATTCGGTGCTTCTCTGGCGTGACTAGTATAATTCCTGCTCCCGAATGATGTTCGTTTGACGACCCATCAACAAAAAGTTGCCAAGCAGGAAGATCCTCTCTCTGCCCAGTTACACACTCTTGCTGGTAGGGAATACCAGCAATCCCAGTACATTCAGCAATAAAATCTGCCAAAGCATGTCCCTTGATAGCAGACCTTGGTTGGTATTTGATTTCGAATTGGCCCAATTCAACCGCCCATTTAAGTAGACGTCCAGATGACTCCGGCTTCTGTAAGACTTGGCGTAGGGGCTGGTCGGTAAGGACTTTAATGGGATGTGCCTGGAATTACGGTCGCAGTTTGCGAGATGCAAGTACTAAGTAATAGACCAACTTCTCCATCATGGGATACGTGGACTCTGCTCCTATTAGTCGGTTGCTAACGTAGTACACCGGACGCTGCACTTTATCTTCTTCTCGCACTAGAGCAACACTAACAGCATGCTCTGTGACTGCTTGGTAAATAAAGAGGTCTTCCCCATCAACTGGCTTCGAAAGAACAGGAGGCTGAGCCAAGTGTTCCTTTATGGCTTGAAAAGCTTGCTCACATTCTTCCGTCCATTCAAACTTCTTGCTTCCTCTAAGCAAGTTAAAAAACGGGACACATTTTTCCGTTGATTTAGAGATGAACCTACTTAGAGCAGCAATCCGCCTAGTCAAGCTTTGCACATCCTTAATTCTTACTGGAGACTTCATTTCTGCGAGTGCCTTTATCTTCTCTAGATTTTCTTCTATTCCTCACGAGTTAACAATAAACCCAAGAATTTTTCCCGAACTTACTCCAAACGAGCATTTGAGGGGATTCAACTTCATGCTGTAATTTCTCAGTACTGCAAAGCATTCCTCCAAATCTCGTACATGTCCTTCAGCTTCCTTTGACTTCACCAACATATCGTCTACGTACACCTCCATGTTCTTTCCGATTAAGCCACGGAACATGCCATTCACTAAACGCTGGTATGTACCTCCCGCGTTCTTCAAGCCAAATGACATGACCTTATAACAGTACAGCCTTATGTCTGTTTAGAAACTGGTATGATCCTCATCGGGAGGGTGCATACTAATCTGGTTATACCCTGAGTAAGCATCCATGAAGGACAATGTTTCATGACCAGAGGCCGCGTCCACCAACTGGTCTATTCTTGGCAAAGGAAAACAGTCCTTTGGATATTCTTTGTTCAAGTCGGTAAAGTCCACACAAGTCCTCCACTCTCCATTGGGCTTGGGCACTAATACTGGGTTTGAAACCCAGGCAGGGTAATATGCTTCCCTTATAAACCCGTTTTCCTTTAGCTACTCCACCTCCTCCTTGAGAGCCTTTGCTCAATCCTTGTCAAGCAACCTTCTCTTCTGCTGCACTGCTGGATAGCTTTCATCCACGTTGAGCATGTGGGTGATCACAGTTGGTGAGATACCCACCATATCCTTGTGAGACAAGGCGAAGACATCTTGATTCCTCTGTAAAAATTCTTCTAGCTGTGCTTTTACTTCTAACTGTAGCTTTTTTCCACTCTTGACCCCTCTGGTCGGGTCATTCTCATCTATTGGAAACTCCTCTAACTCTTCCGTAGGTCCCACCTCACTATCATAATCCCCAAAGCGAGGATCAAAATCCATTCCCTTGCTTTGGGCAACGCCCTATTTGGTGACTTCATCACCGGATGGGGCTTGTTGTTTACTTAAACCAAGAGTGCTTTCTTGGCCAAACTCTTCAAACATTCCTTCCTGATCAGTTATGACTGTAAAGCTTTGGTCGACATCCATCTCCTCTACCTCCTCTCTATCAGCACATACAATCATGTTGTTTTCTTTAGCCCCCTTTCGTGCTTTAGCCACCGAGGCATTATAACATTCTCTAGCTTCTCTCTGGTCTCCTCGGACGCAACCTATGCCTGCGTTGGTTGGGAACTTCATAGAAATGTGCCATATAGAGACTGCCGCATGCAAGGTTGTGAGTAGTGGTCGACCAATAACCACATTATAGGCAGACGGGCAGTCGACTATCAAAAACTCTGTCATAACTGTCTCATGCTTAGGAGCATCCCCTGTTGTGACTGGTAACTTAATCGTTCCAGCCGGTGACAACCCTTCTCCAGTAAACCCATAAATGACTTAAGAGCATGGCTTCAAGTCATTGATAGATAGTTTCATCCTTTCAAAGGATGATTTGTAGATAATGTTCACATAGCTCCCTGTGTCGACCAGACATCTCTTCACCTTCATGTTTGCTATTTGGACTGTCACGACGAGAGGGTCATTATGAGGATATCTCACATGTCGTGCATTATCTTCAGTGAAAGTGAGGGACTCACTTTCATATCGTGGGTTCTTCGGAGGCCGCTCCTCTACAGTCATGACCAAACACGTTGATGCTGCATCCAACTCATGCCGAAGGGTTCGAGCATATCTCTCTGTTGCTTTGTTGCTATCCCCAGCCAGATGTGCACCTCCACATATGGTGTCTAGAGTGAAATCCACAGGCTCGGGATGCAAAGGTGGAGATCGATGTCGCGTTAAACCTAGGATAATTGTTACTTCCCTCTCCTTGGGTCTTTTCTGCTCGATATTTTTTCAATTTCCCCGACCGGAGGAGAAACTCTATCTCGTCCTTGAGATGATTGCATTCATTCGTGTCGTGACCTTAGGCTCCATGGAAACGACAGTACTTATTCAAATCTCTCTTACTCATCTCTGTTGCGATATTTTTGCTATGCAAGTGCACATAGTCGCAATTCGTAATAAAATGGTAAAACCAAGTATCGTCCTCAAGGAATGATTTATCAATTACCAGTCAATTAATTTCTTGTTCTATTTGATGAATTGAAATTCTTGATTTTTTTGTAAAAACAGCAAGAGAAACTATAAAGTGCAGAAACAATAATTGAAAATTGAATGGAATAACAACTAATAGAAAAACTTTTAATTTAATCACCGAGAAACAATTAGGATATTCAATCTCATCAACTATCCTCCCTATTATTCCCTAATGCAAAGTGTGAATTCTTCTTCTTTTTATCTGATTCAATTAACAAGTTGATACAATAGCCTATAATCATACTATGAATTATAAACTCAACCTAGGTGACAATTTCCTATATTTCTATGGTAAATTGAACCACAAAGGTAGCATTAATCTCGACAACTTAATAGCAGTTACACAATTAATTCAGATACTTTCGTTCTAAATTAGAATTATGTCCAATATAACCACAGCAGAATTGAATCTCACTTCTCAGATTTTGACTTAAAAACATATGTATATGACTAAAGATGGCCAATCAATAATCAATCTATAAAAATAGGTTATAAGGAATTGAAGAAGATTGAAGAAGAAGAAAATTGAAATTGCATTAGTTCATAACAAGGATTCAAGTGATTCAATTAAACATCCTAAACAGAAAATTAGTTCATAGTCATAATGCTAATCACAACAAAAATTAAAGATAACATCAGAAAAAAGAAGAAAAACATGTAGAAATACTCTAAGTCTTCAGCCTTCAAAACTAGCTCTCATCCCTAATCCGTACGTCTCTTTTCTCTTCTCTTTTTCGCCATAATAAAACCTAGGACTTCAAATTTTAAAGAGGCGGGCCGCGGCTCTACATACACTATGCCGCGGCCCGTGTCCAATTTCCTAGGCAAAAGGTCCTCTTCATGCCGCTGCATTAGTCAGCCATGCCGCGGCTCGTGTCGACGAAATCTGGGTTGATGCTCTTCAATGCCGCGGCCTTCTCTAGCCATGCCGCGGCCCTATGATTTCCTTCAAAACATTGGTTCTGTTTCCCACCTAGCCGCGGTTCTACTTTGCTCATGCCGTGGCTCTTAAGGGATTTCTCAATTTTTCGAGTTTTTATCCCAAAAATTCACCAACACTTCCAAATTATGTTGAGAACCATTCTTCCTCGAAATATGATGAAAAACTTGGTTATTTCTTCCATTTCTTTGACATTTTCTTCCAAGAGCTCAATTCTTCCTGATATTCACAAAGACAGACAAACAAAGCATAAACCCGCACTAAATGATAGAAAAACAAAATAAAAGACTACTAAAACATCACCAAAACATGATAAAAACTAGACTCAACAAACTCCCCCAAACTTAACCTTTACTCGCCCTTGAGTAAAGACCAAGTTAAACTAACAAAAAGAAACAAACACAAAACGAACAAGCTAAACCATCATTACCATCTACACTGCTTTGCCAAAACTCATGAAATCTCAATTGCAATATTTATAACCAGAATTTCAGCTTAATTGCCTTAAAGTCCAATTTGTAAAGTTCAATTAGGGAAATCAATAATATATCATGAAAATGACTGCAACACTTGGACTCTATCATATGTGCTCAACTCATTCCAGACAATTCCACAAACCAATTTTTCAATATGCTTGCATTACTTGACCTTCTCCACTAATGTCAATAACAAGTGTTTTGAAATCAAAAGGACTTTCACAGGTTATAGCGTTAGGCTTAGGCAAGGGTAGATGAAATTTGTCATTTAGGCTCAATCGTTACCATAAGCATAAAACCTTGAAACCAGCCAAATTTCTCTTCACCACACCAAAAATCACCCTTTTTTACAATTAGAGAGAGAGATTACCACACTTTCATCATTTTCTTCTTTTCTTTTCATATCATTTTTTTTCAAATCACACTCCCCCAAACTTAATATTTTCTATATAAATAAAATCAAGGAGTGTGACAAATTGATTTGTTTTTTTTTTTTTGTTTTTTCTCAAAAACTTCTCTCTCTTCTTTTTGTACAATCATACTACATTCAAATCATACCAATACCTCGTTATTTTTCATTCTTCTTTCCCACAAATTATATGCTTATGATAACAAAGGAAAAGGAAAAAAAAATAATGAAGTTAGGAAATTTAGGCTCAAATAGTATAATCAAGAACAAAAACCAAGTTTAAGGCTCAAAAAGGGTAACTAAGGATAATTAAATCAAGGTTGGCTTGAAAGGCACAATCGATCCAATAAAATTGCCTAAATCACTTTTCTAAACACATGTCATCAAGGATTTCGCCTCAAAGGCCAAATAATGCAAGTTCGATCAAATTCAAATTGTCATTCCACCAACCTTAGTCAAACTCATATAATAAAATCCAAAATGTTGCATTTTCAAAACATATTAAAAATTTCCCACAAAACTTTTAAATTAAACTCTAAAACAATTGAACCAAGCACACAGTTGAATTCAATTTCCTTTTCACGAGCAAAGACAAGGCAACAACAGACACGAATGATGGTTTAACAGTTACACTAAACAACACAGAAAATAACACAACAGACTAAAAACTAAACTAAACAATGCACAAAACAAAAATAAAACAAAATAAGCTCCCCCCCCCCCCCCCCCCCCAAACTTAAGATGCACATTGTCCCCAATGTGATAAAGAAAAGGACAAGGGAAGAGAACTTACCTGACGCCACATCAGTATGGCGGAGGAGGTGGTGGAGGAGTGAAGTAATTCTCATCAGCAGACCTCATAGTCCACCTCGTTACTAAAGCATTCAACTCCTCAATGTGAACCCGCCCATACTCATTTTGTTGCACCATGAAGTCATTATAGTGCTGATTTTGCACATGATGCGATTGGATTAAGTATTGATTTTGCTGAATAAGGTAATCCAATCGAGCATGCGTGATCTTTTCCTCCTCGCTGGTTGTTGTCATTCTTCTCCTTCGAATGGTCAGTGTGACGACTATCAGCTTCATCACGACCATGCCCGTCTTTGAAGTGCGAAGTTTCTTTACCTCGAGGAGCTTTATTTTGCTCCTACTCAGGTGGAGTTTTCTTACTGCCTGACTTGTGACTTTCATCTGGAAGTCTCTGATCGGTGGCTCCTTGAGGGGGTTCTGGAGTTCCCCCTTTGGGTTGAGGCAGTGCCCAATCGGACCCCATCTTCTTCCCGACCAGGTGGGTTACTATTGCTTCTATTTGGTCCTCGAGAATTGGGTCTGTCAGTATTTTTTCGACCATCTTCCGTGGTCCTTGCTCCTTGGGTGGGTGCTCCTCGTGCTGCAGCTTGGGCATTGGCCTGGGCTAGCTACGTAGCTGCCTCCAGAGCGAGTGCAGCCTCGCGATGTCGCCTATCGGCCTCCTCCTGCCATCGCCTGATCTCTTCGCTCCTAGCGTCCATCTCCCGTCTTTGCTGCTCAAATGCAACCTTCTGTCTAGCCATTTCTTCAGTGAACGACTCCTGTCTGGCGTTGAATTGTGCCATTTCTTCCTCGAAAGCCCCCATGGCTTCCTAGAGTTGTTCAACCTCTGGAGTCGCGTCCTCGAGTAGGACTTTAGACTCAGTCTCATGGTCTTGAGGGCCAGGACCTTCTGATCTAGCAGGCTCTTTAGAGGAACCTGGCTTCTTGGAGGCCGCATTGGTGTTCTTAGGCGCCGTAATGCTACGGTGATTGTCTGTCTTTCTCTTCAGGCTCTTAATGAAAGCACCAAAATTTTGACCGTGTTTTTGGCCAACGACGTGTAGACGTCAAAACGACAAAAAACCTTCAAGAGAAAAATACGACACAGACAATTTTTATAGTGGTTCAACCCCAATGTGTTGGTAATAGCCTAGTCCACTTAGAGTTATGATTATGAATCTACACTCAAGTTCAGATGAATCTGTGTCAACTGAGTTTCTTCAGTGCAGATGAAAAGAATACAATATTTCTCTCAAGATACAAATGATCTCTTAGGAAAGTTAGAATCTGAATCATCTCTATGATACCATGAGCTTTGTATTTATAAGCCCAGGATCGTACAAATGCAGTCCCTCATAATCGGGATCTTTATGTTATTCTTTCAATATTTAATTAATAATAATATCAAAAATACAACAATATGCGATTATTTTGGATAAAATGAGAGATTCCCGCGACAGTATGACCGATTCTAGCTGAAGCCGTTACTGGGATCTTTTGCATAGCACTGTTTTGTTTAGTTGGTCCACACCACACCTAGAAGGAAAAATGAAAGGCCAAAACACTTCACTGGTCGACCACATCCTCATTGGTTGGCCAAGACAAGTGACAGGTCGGCCAAACACATGTCAGGTCGGCCAAACACTTGACTGGTCGAAATAGCACATGACTGGCCGTACAAGCACATGATTGGACGGACAAGCACATGACTGGTCGGTCACGACACTTGACTGGTCAGTCAAAAATCTTCACCGGTACACTGGATCTCTCTCAAGCCAGATCACCCAGCCATTCCTTGCCATTTTTCACTTCTATTGCCACGTCATCGTTTTCAAATTTTGGGGATAACATCGTGCCTTGGTCTTCATAAATAATCCTCAAGTTACCATTTTTACCTTTTACTTGCCTTTGCCTTCTTGAAGAACACTGAAGAACTCGCGCCCCAGAACCCAGAAACTTTCAAAGATCTATACTCGGATGCCCGATAACTCTCGTCTCTGGACTTCAATCTTTACCTGAGTAAGTTTTACAAACTTTCTTGTCCTTTTAGTTGCTATTCGAAACTGCCTTATGCGTGTTTTTATCTCTGAACCCCTTCATGTTCTTGGCCGAAAATATATGGGGATTGTTTGCATGTTAACTAATGATTAATAGGGTAGTGAAATATTGTTTCATATGAGTTAGGAGCCAGTTTGGTAGTCGAGATTGTAGATTTAGGGCGTAAAATCGAAGTAAAAATTTGATTTTTAAGCTAGGTGAAAATATGGGTTTTTCCCGCCCCTTCGGAGTCGAAAAAGCTTTTTCCCAAAAAACTTTTTACTTCTGCTTTTCAATCTGTTTTTCAAACTGCTCGTATAGAACTTAGCGTTTCTGTTAGAATGCTGCTGGTTGTATATGCGAGCAACGTTATCCCAACTTTCAACATAAGCTTTCAAGCTGTGTGTCTTATCTCCTCCTTTCTCTGTTCGCAGCTTTCATGCAAGATCCGTGGGGAGGAGAAAGACCCATCGACGATGACTTATTGGCTCAGCTACTTGAGGACGAGGAGCAATCGTCATCGCTAATACCTGACATTCCCTTTTCTCGTGCCACTTTAAACACTCCATCTGTCCTTATTTAAAATATGGCTCGAGCAAAAACTACAGCCCAGAAAAAGAAAACTCCCAATCCTTCAAATCAGTCTGCTCCACAGGCTGAAATTCCCTCGACCAGTGGTCGAGCAGAAAATATTCTTGACCCCAATATCCAAACTCACGCTCAGCCCTGAAATGCCATTCAACCAGATGTTGAGTGGTATGTAGTACCGAAGAGCCCGGTGACAATCAGGATGATCGCTAACTATATCTGAAAATATGGACTCCCGAGGGTGACATTAGTCCGACCCAACCAAGACCAATGGGCGAACCTACCCTGAGGCGCGTTCAGCGCCTGGTCGAGGTACCATATTGAGGTAGGAGCTACCTTGCCTCTTCATTCAATCTTTCAAGGGGTGGCTAACTATTTCGGAGTCTCCCCTTTCAAAATATCTCCCAATGGGTATAGAATGCTTGCAGCACTCTATATCCTTTACAACCACAAAAAATGGCCCGTGCCAACTCCTCATGAGGTTAACTATTTGTTCGACCTCAAATCCAACCCCCACCAAGAAGGTACAGGGTTCTTTCACTTTTGTCATCAGGAGACTGGGCGCACCTTCTTAACTGACACCACTCACATATCGAACGTGGGGAGGTACTACCAGGAGTATTTCCTTACGACCGACATGATCGCGAACAATCTGGCCTTTGCTCAAGGAGGTAAAACCTTTGTATCACTGGATGTTAATCTTTATTTAGTGTTTCCTCCACACTTTCTTAGACTTTTAAAGCTTTTTAGGCCCATGGCTGAGACCAGACCCCACTCCAGACATGGAGTTGAGATCAGCCCTCTTGGCCACTATGACTGACGTGGAGAAAAGCATCAAACATCTGGTCACAGAGGCAAACCTTAGGCTGGTCGGCCTTTTGGCCCCTCATCAGGACATGAGGGAGTCAACAGCGGGGAGTGCTACTGGTGGAGAAGTTCCTGAGCAGCACCCGGACGTGGAAAAAACTCCTCCAAGGAGGGCCACTGGAGTAACAATCAGGGAACCTTCCAGCACCCCGTGGGCTGCCGCTCCCCCTACCCCAAAATGAAAAGGGAAAAAGAAAGCCATCGAACCCCTCGATCCCCTCAACGAATCTTCAGACGAGAACAGTACTGATCTCTTGCCCTTAGATAGCTTGCCAATTCCCTGTCACTTATTTGATGGGGACGACAATTTTAAGTACGCACCAAATTTAGATTCATCCTTCTTCATGCCAGAGAGTGAGTATAAGACTAGTAGAGTTTATAATGTAGCGACCAGTAATGATAGCTGAGGTATTTCACTTACAATTTTTTCTGTTTCTTTTCCTGACATAACATATTTAATTGTTTATACGGTCTCATTGCTCAAATGTTTGCTTCTGTTTCAGATATGGACTCTGAGTGCGTGTTCCACATATACAACGCCCCCGATGCTCCCGCGGCTCCCTCGAGCAAAAAGAAAGCGAGAAAGAGGCATCCTCGGGAAAGCAGTAAAATGCCTCAGGCTAAGAAGCCTCGCACTGCAGGCCTCCCAGAGGACAGACCCTCAGCCAATACAACACCACCCCCTTCTCCTCATGAGCAACAGATACCCCTTGCTCCTGCTGGGTCGACTCCATCTCTAGCGGCCCTAACTGACCAGACTCAGCAAGCTGGTCCTGCTTCCTCTGGGGGCGACATAACAAGTCGTGCCTTTAGATCGGTCAAAGACAGGGTCACGAAAAGTGTGAAGCATGACCGCTGCCGAGAGGCGATGGCTGCGACTGAGACAATGGATGTCAACCAGATCCTAACCCGCGCTTTAAATGAATTTGCCAGTGTAAGTTATCTTTTCCTGTGGAGACGGCTTCTTGTATACTTTACAGTCAGTTTAATCTTTGCTCTGACTGCAGGCATTTCTAACCCTTACCACCGATCGGCTATGCTCGGTTACTATCACCAAGCAGTCTAAATCCTTGGACCAACAACATGCCGACGAACTCAAAGCTGCCGAAGCAAAATATGCTGAACAACTTGCAGCGGTGCTCGAGGAGAATAACAAACTGGATGAGGAGTTGAAGGAGAAGCAAAGTTCTCTGGATAAGGCCATCAAGCAGAGAGAAAAATTCAAGGAGTCTAACAGCGTCAATTACCGTGCGGCTAAAAAGCTCAAAGAGGACTTGGTCGCGAGCAGACAGGAGACTACAACTTTGGAGGGCCGGGTCGAGGAGCTTGAGAAAGCCAATGCCAGAAATTTGGAAAGGTACAAGAACGCCACGAGTAAGTGTTTTTATGACTTTTGGAAACACAACCAAGGGGCGGACTTCAACTACCTTCCTGAACATGCAAGGCAATCCGAGATAGCCCGCTGCGCTGCTTGACTGGCAGAGGAGGAGAGGGCAAGAGTACCTGCCTCGCCCAAAATCTCCTTGGCAACTGGCATGGACGGGGCGGATAATGAAACTGCAGATGTCGTCGATCAAGGTACCCCTCAAGATCCTCCAGATTCGTAGTCTGCTATTTCTTTTAATCTTTCAAGTACTCGACCTACGGGTCGTAATGTAAATACACTAATTTTTTATTATTACATAGGCAGCTATTTTCCTTTTAATCAGACAATTACATCCGAGCAGTTTTGCTCGCTGTGTAAAGTAATTCGTTTTTGATATTATAACACCTTTTATTTTCTTATAATATCTTGTTCGCATGACCGAACTTAGCATAACACTTTGGTTTGATTTAACAAAATACAAAATTTTGAAAAATACTCTAAGTACCCTAGCATGCTTTCACTTATTTTGCTCATGTGTTTACATACCTTTTAATGATATGCTTTGCTTACTTGTACCTTATATGCCCCCCAAGTGATCGAGGAGCTTTAGGTCCTTGGTCACTTGCCTTGACAAGAACCTGTTCGAACATTACTGCTCGAAGCAATATAATTAGAATGATAATACAGCAAAACAATGCATGTAATGAGCAAATACTTGTAATAAATACAATAATTTGCAAGAAATGACTGGTTGCGCATAGTCCCTTATATTTATCGTAATAAATGGACGAAACATGTCTGTACGAGTGATTAATAAGATCTTACACTTATAAGCGATCGGTCACATAAAATGACCAACCTTTATTCAAAACTTGTAAAAAGTAAAATTAATACAAGCCAATTCTTTAAGAAGAATTGTTTATTGGTAATACTTGCGCAGGTGTTCTCCATTCCAATAGCGAGGAACGAGATCTCCGTTTAAGCATGCAAGCTTATAAGTGCTTGGGTGAAGGACTTCTTCAATCTGGTATGGCCTTTCCCTATTAGGTCCAAGTACTCCAGCAGCTTGGTCGCGGGTATTTAGAAAAACTCTTCGAAGTACAAGATCTCCAACGCTGAACTTTCTTTTGCGCACTTTAGAGTTGAAATACCGAGCGACTTTTTGCTGGTACGCAGCTACTCGGAGTTGGGCTTGTTCACGTTTCTCATCGATCAAGTCCAGGGATTCCATCAATAGCTGGCTGTTCGAATCTTGATCGTACGTTATTCGGTGATGCGAAGGCAGATCTAACTCAACAAGCAACATAGCTTCATATCCATAAGCCAAATAGAATGGAGTATGACCCGTTGTTGTTCGGTGGGAAGTTCTGTACGACCAGAGTACTTCAGGCAATTGTTTTGGCCATGCCCCCTTAGCTTCTTCTAGCCTTTTCTTCAGTATATCCTTCAGCATTTTGTTAACTGCTTTAACTTGTCCATTTGCTTGGGGATGAGCAACTGAAGAGAAGCTCTTGATAATACCATGTCGTTTGCAGAAGTCCGTGAATAAATCACTGTCAAACTGGGTGCCATTATCTGAGACAATCTTCCTTGGCGATCCATAACGACAAATGATGTTTTTGATCACAAAATCCAGCACCTTCTTGGTCGTTATGGTTGCAAGCAGTTCAACTTCGGTCCATTTGGTGAAGTAGTCGACGGCAACCACATCATATTTTACACCGCCTTTTCCCATGGGTAAAGATCCGATGAGGTCGATCCCCCAAATTGCAAATGGCCAAGGGCTTTGCATCTGTTTAAGCTCATTGGCGGCTGCTCGCGGGATTTTGGAGAATCTCTGGCATTTATCACACTTTTGCACGAATTCCATCGAGTCTTCATTCATCGTTGGCCAGAAATATCCTTGCCTTAGGATCTTTTTTGACAAACTCTGCCCCACAGCGTGATCTCCACAAAAACCTTCATACACCTCTTTCATCAATTCTTTGGCTTTCTCTTTTGTAATACATTTGAGGAGTGGCATTGAGTATCCCCTTCGGTACAGGATTCCATCGTCCAGGATATACCTAGCAGCTTGTCGCTGAAGGCTCCTGGCTTTGTTTCTGTCCATTGGTAAAACACCGTTCGTTAGATACTCTACATATGGTGCCATCCACGTGTCCGCCATCTGGATCATTAGAGTGGTCTCTGTTGTTTGGATGCTTGGTACGGATAGTCGCTCGACTGGCACTATGTTCAGAGTATTAGCATCCTTCGTACTTGCCAATTTTGACAAAGCGTTCACGTTGGAATTCTGATCGCGAGGCACTTGCTGGAGACTATATTTGTCAAACTGAGCCAATAGATCCTTCGTTTTGTTCAGATAGGCAACCATCTTTAAACCTCGCGCCTGGTGTTCTCCCAGGACCTGATTCACCACTAGCTGAGAATCACTATAGATGTCAAGCACTTTTATATTCATGTCCCTAGTTAGCCGCAATCCAGCGAGTAGTGCTTCATACTCAACCTCATTATTAGAAGCAGTGAAGTCAAATCTGATTGAACAGTGAAATCAAAGCCCCTCCGGTGTTATCAATATCACTCCTGCCCCAATGTGGGACTCGTTAGAAGAATCGTCTGTAAATAATTTCCACGTGGGTGCTTGGATTTGACTTTTAGGTTCGTTGAGCTCTTCAACCTGCTCGTCATTCGTAAGCTCAGTGAATTCCGCAATGAAGTCAGCCAAGGCTTGACCTTTTATCGCTGCTCGCGGTAAGTAAGATATGTCAAACTGCCTGAGTTCGACTGCCCATTTTAGCAATCAACTTGCAGCCTCAGGTTTTTGCAAGACTTGTCGAAGAGGCTGGTTGGTCAAGACCGTAATTGGATGAGCTTGAAAGTAAGGCCGTAGCTTCCTAAAGGCCAAAACTAGGCAATAGGCTAGTTTCTCGATGGGCGGGTACCGCTGTTTTGCTCCAATCAGCCTTTGCTTACATAGTAGACAACCTTCTGCACGCCTTCTTCTTCTCTTACTAGCAGCGTATTCTGTGATTGCCAAGTAGATGAACAAAGTTTCTTTATCGACCGGCTTTGACAGGATGGGTGGTTGTGCCGTATGTGTTTTTAGTGCTTGAAAGGCCTGCTCGCACTCCTCTGTCCATTCGAACTTCTTATTGCCTCTAAGTAGATTGAAGAATGGGATGCACTTATCTGTTGACTTTGAAATAAATCTACTAAGAACGACAATTCTTCCAGTTAAGCTTTGACATCCTTGACCTTTGCTGGTGACTTCATATCGATCAGGGCTTTAATTTTCTCGGGATTGGCTTCAATTTCTCTCGAGTTAACTATAAATCCCAAGAACTTCCTTGATCCTACTCCGGAGGAGCATTTAAGGGGATTTAACTTCATCTGAAATTTGTTCAAGACGCTGAAGCACTCCTGTAAATCCCTTACATGCCCTTCTACTGTCTTTGACTTGACCAGCATGTCGTTGACATAGACCTCCATGTTTGTGCCGATCAACCCCTTAAACATGTGGTTGACGAGTCCCTAGTAAGTCGCACCCGCATTTTTCAAACCGAAAGTCATCACTTTGTAACAGTAGAGCCCTGTATCAGTTCGAAAGCTAGTGTGATCTTCATCAGGGGGATGCATACTAATTTGATTATACCCGATGTACGCATCCATGAATGAGAGAATCTCATGCCCTGCAGTGGCATCGACCAGCTGATCGATCTTTGGGAGTGGGAAACAATCTTTGGGGCATGCTTTATTCAGGTCTGTAAAATCCACGCACGTACGCCACTTGCCATTTGGCTTTGGCACTAGTACGGGATTAGAGACCCACGATGGATAAAACGCCACCCTGATGAACCAATTCTCCTTCGGTTTCTCGACTTCCTCTTTCAAGGCCCTTGATCTATCTTTGTCGAGCAGCCTTCTTTTTTGTTGTACTGGTGGATAATTCTTGTCGATGTTTAGGACATGGTTGATGACTATAGGATCTATCCCGACCATGTCTTTATGCGACCAGGCAAAGACCTCCTAGTTCTTCCTTAAAAACTCCACCAGCGCTTGTTTTGTTGTTGTCTCTAAGTTTTTACTGACTTTCACAACTCTGGTTGGATTTTCCTCATTGAGTTGGACCTCTTCAAGGTCCTCGATGGGCCCCACTTTTTCTTCAAAATCCCCAAAGAGAGGATCTAAGTCCCTATCCTCACTTTGGACAACACCCTATTTGGTGAGATTATCACCCGAGTGGGCCTGACCATCAGCCGCCACTTGCAACTCCTTTCCAGTGGTGTCTCTCGACACACCCTTCTTCGCCTTGGTGATCGAGGCGTTGTAACACTCCCTCACTTCCCTCTGGTTTCCCAATACGCATCCTATCCCTGCGTCCATTGGGATTTCATAGCGAGGTGCCATATGGAGGTGACGGCTCGTAAGTCAAAAAAAATTGGTCTCCCGATTACAGCGTTGTATGCCGAAGGAAAATCAACTACTATAAAAGTAGTGAGTAATGCCCTATTAGCAGGTGCAGTACCTGCTGTAACTGAAAGCCTAATCGACCCTGTTGGGGCGAGCCCTTCACCAGAAAAACCATAAATGGTTTGGTTGCATGGCTCCAGGTCTTTGACGGACATATTCATTCTTTCCAGCGAAGACTTGTACAAGATGTTGACCGAACTTCCTGTGTTGACCAACACCCTTTTCACCATCATGTTGAAAATTTGTATGTCTATGACCAGCGGATTGGAGTGTGGGAATCGCACATTCTGGGCATCATCATCAAAGAAGGTTATCAATTCATCCTCTGTTCGAGCCTTTTTTGGTGCTCGATCTTCCACACTCATCATCTCGATGTCCTGGTCATGGTGTAGGGTTCGAGCGTATCGTTCCCTTGCCTTCCCACTGTCTCCTGCAAGATGTGGGCCTCTGCAGATGGTGAGTAAAGTGCCTACCACAGGAGCTGGCTGTAGAGGTGGCGAGCGTTGGCGTGCAGGCGCCTTCTCGTTGCCACCTTGAGCCTCTCGCTGAGACCATCCTGCGGCTCGCACATATATTCTTAAATGTCCCTGCCTGATCAGGAACTTAATCTCATCTTTCAACTGGTTACATTCATTGGTGTCGTGCCCGTAGTCGTTGTGAAAATGACATAACTTTGTCGTATCTTTCTTGGAGATATCTTTCCTTATAGCTGCGGGTCATTTGTAAGGCACACTTGAGCTGGTCGCCTGGTAGACCTCAGCTCAGCTTTCAACAAGGGCAATGCAATTGGTGAATCTTGGTTCATACCGATTACCTTTGGGACGCTTATTCTCGGAGGTCGAGGTTTCGTTGTTCGCCCACTTCCCACCATCTCTACCATTGCCATTCCCGTTGCCTTTACCATTGCCATTGGGTTTTTTCGACCCATTGGCGGATTTGGCGGGCTCTTCCTTAGGCCCCTTGTCTTTTGTTGGCGATTTCCCTTCATTGGCAATCATGTCTTCGAGCTTGATGTACCGATCAGCTTGATCTAAGAACTCTTGGGTGCTTCTTACCCCATTCTTTCTGCGGCTCCTCCATAGGGGTGAATGGCGTCTAACCCCAGCAGTTAAGGCCATAATCTTACCTTCATTGCCCACAGTTTTTTCTTCAGCTGCAGCTCACATGAAGCGTTGAACATATTCTTTCAAGGGCTCTCCCTCTTTTTGGCATATCTCGACCAGCTGGTTTGCCTCAGTGGGGTGCACACGACCCGCATAGAATTATCCGTAAAACTCATTTACGAACATTTCCCATGATACTATACTAGCAGGAGGGAACTTAAAGAACCACTCATGGGCAGTGTCAGACAATGTTGCCGGGAAGATGCGGCAACGGGCATCTTCTGACACCTTTTGTATATCCATTTGTATCTCAAACTTATCAACGTGAGATACCGGGTCTCCATACCCGTCGAAATTCGGCAGTGTTGGAATTTTGAATTTGCTGGGGGTTTTAGCCACAACAATCCTCTGTACGAAGTGAGTGCCTCTCCTCCGATCGTACTCAATGTGGGATGTTTGCCCCCCGACCAACTGTTGCACCGCCTGGTTCAGGGCATCGATCTAAGCCTGGACAGCTTCTGGGATCGCTGGGGCCTCTAGAGCCGGGGGAACGTACTCATCGTGCCTTTCACGGCGGTCGTTTAGTAGGTCCCTCAGATCATCGTCTCTTCGTCGCTGCTCGCTGGCTCCCAGCCGAATACAGACGTTCTACTTCCTAGGCTGCCCCCCAACGTTATGGCCCGCTGGTCGACCCTCTCTAGGTGGGGGGCTCCTGCCCCCACCTCTTTCTTCGTTCCTTTGACCAACATTTCTTCTGCCATAATCGACCTCATTATAGTCGTGGCCATCTCTGAATTATGGTTGACTATGGTGCAATCGGCTATTCACTTTGTTGCCTCCTTGGGCTGGCATTTCCTAATCGTTAGGGGGAGGCCTGCGCTGGTCGGTGGGTCCCCGTGCATTGTTATGCCGTGGGGGGCCCCTGACTGCAGAGCCTGTCTCGGAGTTCCTCTTGTTGGCAGAAGGACGCTGCCCCTTGCTCAGTAGATTCGACTCTTCATCCCCTAGGTGTCTAGGGCTGTAGGACGGTTGCCCGACCCTATTCTGCCTCGGGCGCGGGGGATTTCCTCGACCAGCCTGAGATAGAGGCTGCTGCTCAGGATGCCTAGGTGGGACATCATCCTGAGCCACAGGTGGCTGCTCCGGCCTTTGAGAGCTTACTGGCTGGAGCGAAGGACTAGGATTGGGACCCCTTTGAGGTGACCCGTTTGGTGGCTGGTCTGGCTGGGAGGCTAGCGCAGCCTGATTCCTAGCCAGCTGGATGGCTGCTTCAAGGGCGGCCATGGAATCTCTCTGTCGACAATCCATCTCAGCCTGCCACTCGCTCAGCTCCTAACACTGGCGTTCTATTTCTCTTTGCTGCGACGCCATTATCTCTGCAGCATTCTCTTGATTGGCCCTCAGATTAGCTAACTCATCTTGCAACACCCCCAGTGTTGCCTTCAAGGTTTCAGAATCTAACTCCTCATCAAACTCCAAATGTGGTTCGTCCTCAGCCACATTTGGGGGAGGAGGCTGGGATGATGCAGCGCCAGCGGCCTGTCCGGTCTTCTTGGATGTTTTTGCCATTAGATTCTATCACAAGCTCTCAATGAAAGCACTAGAATGTTGACCATCAAATTAGCCAACGACACGAAGTCAAATATACGACAGGAAATAGCACGCGCTTGAAAAGATAATCTAATGGAAAGGAAAAAACACCAAGAATTATAGTGGTTCGGCCCCAGTGATTGGTAATAACCTACATCCACTTTGTGATATTGTTATTATAGAATCCTAAAGTTATGATCAAAGAATTTAGGTTCTTGAGTTTCACAAACCTTAGGCGTAATACAATTAGATGGTAACAGCTCACCTTAGCTCGTTTTCTCTCAATCTTAAGCAAAAAAGCTAAAATCAATCCAAAAGTCCTTTGCTTAAGCTATTTCATGTGTATTTATAGGCTCAAGGAGGGTTACATATGATAACGTGTCATATCTTATCCTTAATAACCACGTATCAAGAATAATTATGAAGAGATATTAAAATGCAGTTAATATTAGATTACAACCTAAGAAGGAAATAAATCGGGCTTCACGACCAGCCTGGTCGTGACAAACATTAACACCGACAAGGAGGCGCGCCTCTGGTCAATAACCGAACAACACCTCTGCCTATTAATTCTGACACATGTCAATCTATGTGTAAGTATTCCTTGCCACGTCATCTATGCCTTTTTTGGGTAAACAACAACAAAGAGTACAAACCAACAATTGCCTTTTCAATATCGACATCTTTATCTAGGATAGTTCCATCCTTTTGCTCAATTCTAGATATAAAATTCCTACCTTTCCGAGCGCTAAGGATACTATGAAAGAGCTTGGAGTTAGAATCCCCTTGTTTAGCCCATTGGCATTTCGATTTAAACCAAACTCCTCTCTCCTCTTCAAAAACAACTTGCTGCCACTCTTTCTTAATCTTCCCTCGCTCCAAAATAAGTTGATCATTCCGCTGTCCCCCTTCCTCTAATCTATCCAACTCGAACATCCTTCTTTCCAAGGAATGTTTAAACAAAGTTCTTGACCCAAGAACCTCCCAACTCCACCCCTTAACTTTGTCTTTAACCAAAAACAGTTTTTCCATGAAACCATACCCCGACCATCCCATCAACTTAGACGAATTCCACCACTTCTGACAAAGGACCGGAAAATCTTTATGCTCAAGCCAGGAATTATCAAATCTTAACGGACTGGGACCCCATGAAGAGGGATTAGAATCTAACACAATGGGTCAGTGATCTGAAACAACGCGAACCATCACTTCCTGACGAACGAAAGGATAAAACTCTGTCCATAAGGGCGAAAATAAAAATCTATCGAGCCTACTGCAAATAGGCCTTTCTCTGAAATTAGACCACATGAATCGACCATTATGGAGTTTAGGATCCACCAGATTCATCTCTCTGATCAACGCATAAAATTTCTTCATGCTTCTAGTATTAGACACACTGTTCAGTTTCTCATCTCCTCTCCTAACCACATTAAAATCTCCCCCCACACACCAATGACTACCACAAATGACATGTAAACCCGCTAACTCATCCTAAAAGCAATCTCGTTTTCCATAAGTCATAGGACCTTAAACACTAGAGAACCACCAAGGATCCTTACCTTCGGCTTCAATACGAATGGAAACCGAGAACTCCCTTACCAAAGAATCTATAACCGTGACACTGCGAGTATCCCAAATCACTAAGGTCCCTCCTGATCTTCCTATAGCCTACTGAAAAATCCAAGATTTAAATCTGGACCTCCAAATACTTCCTACAAAACTCCTATCTACTTTAACCTTTTTCACCTCTTGAAGGATAATCAAATCTGGATTGGCCTTGCAAATGGTTTCTTTAATCACCTTCCGCTTCTCTTTATTGCCACTACCCCTCACATTCCAGGATAAAATCTTCATGAGAATTTTCGACACCCAATCTCTCTCCTATTCTCATAATTAACATTAAACTTAAGTTTCTTAAGTTCATGGAGACTCTTTTTAGATAGAGAAGAAGAGCTTCCATTCTTTTCCTCCCCTTGATTACTAATGAGTAATGAAATTCCCATCGACTCCATGACCAAAAATAGCCTTGAGGAAACATCTGGCCTATCCACCTCTTCCACAAAATTATTCCCTGAACCCATGTCCTCTTTCACAATTCTAGAATCGTGGTTAAACTTAACTCCTTCCTCATCATCTCCTTCATTTCACAACCTTCTAGCTTAGACCATGATATCTTCAATATCCTCCCTATTAGCTTCAGAATCCAAGTCTATATCCTCCTCCTCAAAGCTGCATGTTTGTGAAAGACCATCTCCCACAGGAAAGATGAACTCATTCTCTTCCAAATCTTGTCCTATAGACATCAAACTCTCTTCCTGTTCTTCTAAAAGAAAAGTACTCTCTGGATCTGAAGCTTTAGGCTTGCGATGATACACTCTTAGACTTTTAGCCGAAAACTCAAGACTCGACTCTTTCTTTTCTGAATTTTGCAGAGAAACTACACGCCGTCTAGGAGCATAATCTGATGGGTCTATCCAAAGAAGGACGCTACCCTTGCAGAAGGCCTCACGTTCCTTGGGACAACCAACCCTTCAAATAGGCCTATTCAAAACTGTATCAACTTTAAAAAACTTAAAGGCCCGAAAGCCCACTTCTAACTCCTTGAAAATTGGATTGAAGAGAGCCCTAATAAAGAATAAGTCCACAATAAAATAAGCAGCCTTTTTTTCCAAATTGAAGGCCCAGCCCAACCCAAGCTCCCTCTAGAAAAAGCAATATGATATTTCAACTTTGGGCACGTGGGTTTTTTAAAAACAGGAAGACCAATGCACGTGCTCTCCTTCTTCCTTTCTTCAATCGATAAGTCTGAAAACAAACCATTAAAAATATCCTTTAAAGAGAGGAAGAAATCACGTGAATCAATCCCTTTAGATCCGTGACTGGTTCCCTAAAATTTCGGCCCCAAATAATTGCCCACGAACGACAGGAATTCTCCTTTGTTGACCTCCGGCGACAACTTGACCACTGCAACACCTGTGGTTGACTCAACCTCGCTTGAAGTCTTCTCCTTCTGACCCTCCCTTGGCAGCTCCACCACCTCTAACACATCCTTCGGACCCTAGGTACTCTTTCTGACCCAAACCTTCCTTCCACTTCTACTTAAATGTTCAAACGACCCTCTCATCTTTCCTAACTTGAACAATCTTAAAAAGATAAAATTACCCTCATATGGCAAAGTGATAACTGCAGGAATAAATCCAGAAACATCCATAGCCACTTTAAGGCGAGCGCAGAAAAAATTCTTCCCCTCTAAAGTGTCTTTATCAATATCTAATAACCCTCCACAGAGAGAACCAATGACCTTAAAACCATGATGATTCCATAAATTCAAAGGGATCCCTTCAACACCTATCCATTCATGTTTACATGAAATTCTTCTCTCCATCATTTGACTTTTCCAGCTCCATTTAACAAAAGTGATTGTTGAAGGACCCGGAATGGTCACCGAACCAATAGAGACCAACCTCTCCTGCTCCCTCACATTAGCACACCAAAGTATTACTCTATCATCTGAGAAGTTAGAGACCCTTAACTTTTTTCCCCACCATCGCTGCACTCCCTCTTGAATAGCCGACCAAGGTAACCGACCATCCTTTCTGAACATAAAAACAGCACACTGCCAATCAAAAAATGACTCTTTCCTAGAGTTAAACGCTTGGCCTTCCTCTAACATCATCTTTTCAACTGTAACATCCGCTTCCTTCTCTACCAAGGACACTATATTTGAATTCCTCTTAACTATGGAAGCCCAAGAAACCGATTTGTCCACCTTCCGAGATCCCCTTGAGAATTAAGATCTTTCTTTCTAACCAACTGATTCAAGCAATCCACTAGCCCTTTCCAGCCCTTGGCGAAATCCTCCTCAGGAATAATAATCGAATTAATAACCCTGTTTTTGAGGACTGAAATCTTCAAAAAAACTCCTCTGACATTCTGAAAACAATCCAACAACACCCTTATGGAATTATTTCTGAAAGTTGTCCTTCGATTTACCCTAAGATTGACTTTAGCACCAAATATCCTTTTCACCTCTTCTAACAGCCACAAAGATGCATCTAAAGTTAACGAAATCTCATAACCCGTTAACCTAGTCCTCTCACAAATCCGAACTGAGCCTCCATCCCTGGAAAGGGTCATCATGAATACCTTGTGTGCTGTTCTAAAGCTCCAATACTTCTGACCAGAAAAGGGGACATTTTTCTTCCCATAACCAGTAGGGTTATGGTGCACGTTTGACCTAGACATCATCTAAGACATATTTTATGTGAATGGTTTAGTAAATGCTGGATGGTTAGTTGTGTTAACAAGCCAACCAAAGGATTATAAACCAAAGAGTCTGATGGCAACAATGTTTTATTTATTCAAGAAATTTTTACATTTAATGCACTACCAATTCATGTCGCTAATATCAAGTATGAATATATTTGTCTACTTGTGAATGATAAATGGTTATGGATAGAATTTGATTGAAAAATATTGGGTTTATACTTTTTTGGACCCTATGTTTTGCCCCATTATCTGTTTGGGCCTTGTATTTTGACAAATTATTCTTTTGGACCCTGTGTTTTGTATAATGGTTCAAATAGATTTCTAAACTCAATTTGATGAAGAAAAATATTGAATATGACAACACAGTTGTTATGCAGAATGATTGTGCGTTTGTTTAGAATTGTTAATTTGATAAATTATTTGTGATTTTAGTTCAAAAAAACTTTGACCAAAATCGAGTTTAGGAGTTTATTTGAATCATTTTACAAGACACAAGGTTCAAAAAATAATTTGTTATAACACATGGTCCAAATAGATAATTACACAAAATACAGGATCTAAAAAGGTATAAACCTAAAAATATAAATGTTATTTTGTTTGTTTATTTAGGTTATTTTTTTAGTAATTAATTGATTTTTTTAATGTTGTGAATTAATTTTTTTCTTTCTTATCTAGGTACATTGATTATGGATCCACCAATTCCTAATGATGATGGTGTAAAGACGACATATGCACCATCACAACTAACACTGAAGAAATCCATGGGTATATCACAGATGAACAATATCACCAGACAAAGAAGTGATTGTATCATGATGGAAATTGAGTATAATCGCTATGGCCAAGTGATTGGAAAAGGGGCGACGAAAATGGCGAGTTGTATTGGTGTTTTGGCACGTAGACACGTGCCTTCAAACTACAACAACTGGAAGGATGTTCCAAATGCACACAAAAACATCATTTGGAAGGCTATCCAGGTCAATTTTGAGATTAAAATACTACCTTTTCTTAATAAGTTTGCTCAATAAAGTTTGTTATTTGATAATATGTAAATCTTTGCAGTCATCTTTTGATGGAGATCTAACATCAAAGAAGAGAGTCTTGAAGGAAGCTGAGGAACAATGGAGGAACTGGAAGGCCAATCTCACTAGAGATTTGATCTATAAGTACAAAGACATTGCTCCAGAACTTCTTACCCGTAACGCCCTACTACCTTAGAGCCGTTACTAAGTGAAGTTTAAATGTGCAATCAACTCGTTAAACGAGGTTTTTAGAACAAAAGTGTGATTAAATAGAAGTCTAGGCTGTAATCTTTAAAAAGTACCTTATTTCATTAAAAGTTCAAGAGTTTAATATTTGGGATCCCATAACTCAGTTTACAAAATATTTACAACTCAAAACAATTTTATAAGTAATTAATCATCAAAACTAGGGTTTGTACAGCCATTTCTCAAAAAATATTCCCAACCAAAGCAGTCGAGCAGGCCAAACATGTACGCGCCGCCCCCACACTCTCCGTACTCATGGCTGGTTGACTTTCTCTTTGCCCTTACCTGCAACACAGCGCACCCGTGAGCCGAAGCCTAGCAAGAAAACTCAAACAACTCATAACATACGCATAATATACAGTCACTATAGCAGACAACTCATATCTAGTGAGACAGTCCATAAAATCTAACACATACACGGCCATGCCGTCCCAGAAGCATTACCAAAGCCTGGGATCTTGGTCTATACCGTAAGGATATCCCATGTATTCATTGGGATCTCACCCTAACCACGAGCACTCTATGTGCAAAGTGGTATTCCCGGCTCCACTGCCGTTCTCGGCCCTTCGCCGTTCCCGACCCTTCGTCATTCAATCTGCTTTTACCAAATTTAGCATTCTCAAATAACAATCAAACATACAATCGTTCATATTAAGCAACATCCTAGCAACGATACAATTTAGGGTCGCGCCCTGCAACAATTCTATGGGCCCAAGCCCTGCTCTACGGGTGCTACAGTTTTTCTTACCTGTATCCCGAGCTTTCCGATGCACCAAGGTCACAAGCACGGTCCTCTAGCACAAGCCTCTCCAAAATCCTAGTCACAACACACATAAAACACTTTTAATACTAACTAATACCAAAACCACTTCCCGGGACCAATCCCGTACTCTCGGGACCTCTAATTCCTTAAAACAATACATTGGAGCCATCCCCCGAGTCCCCGGGCAAAAGCCCTAAAAACACAATTTTTGGGTGTCAAAAATGGCCTAGGGCCGCGGCGCCTGGCGGCTTTCCCTCATCCTGATGCAACCTCGCGCCGCGGCGCTCCTTCGCGAACCCAGATTTCTGGGTTTTCTCTTGCGTTTTTCTCGAGCTAAAACCACTCCAAATCATCCCAAACAAGTACCTAAGCCCCAAGACCAATTCAAAACCCCAAATAAACCGTCTATCAACCTATAAACACCACCAACAAACTCAAACACACAATCACACCCAACATTCACACTTGAGTTTCAGATTTCAAACACTTAAACCTATAAACCAGAAACTTAAACCAAAGCTTGAGAAACTTAAACAATGCTTCCAAATCCTTAAACTATATCAAATACGAAAATTCAAAGATGTTTTAAACTCTTACCTCAATCAATAACTCAGCTCGAACTCTCTCCAATCCCAGCTTTAAACCAAACTCCTCTTGATAAACTAGCTGAATTCTCATGCAAAACTAGCCATGGCTATCCTTCAGTTTTCATTCTTACCTTTTAAAATTAAGCTCAAAACTTTACAAAACAGGGGATAAATCCTTACCTCAGAGTAGTCCTTGACCTGAGTTTGATTCCACACCCTTAAGCACTTCACTAGCCTCAAAGAACTCAGCTCACTTCCTCTTCCACTTTGCCTTCTAAGCTCTTAGTTTTTCCTCTTCCTTCTTGATTTCTCTAGCCCTCCAAAACTTGATTTCAGTCATACCTAGCATAAAGGATCATGTATATTCATTTCCCCCAGCAAAAGTTATATAAACCTCTGCCAAAAGACTATCTTATCCCTCTATCAAAATCCCTTCCTAAGTAAACCTCAAGGGCACTCTTGTCCTTTCACCTATATTGCAAGTCTACCACTTCTTCCCCCTAAACATGTTACTCTCAGCAGTAACTAATGGTTACCCAGGTTACTCAATCACCAATAACCATTAACCACAAATTCTCAACTCAACTCAACTCACAAAATTCCCCCAAAGTACCCCTAGGCTCTTCCCGAGCCGGGTATAAAATCCCGTTGTGACTTTTAATTTATCTAGCTCTCTAGGACCATCTCGGCATGTGCATCACATTAATATCACCACACCCACGTGGTACAAACCACAAAATATAATTATCACATTTATCCCCTCAACAGGCTAAAGTTACCAATTTACCCCTATCAAGCAAACGGGGCTCACATGCATATTTATACCACCTAAACATGCATTCTAATCACATATTCATTTAAATTCACATATTATCATATTAATTCACTTATTGCTCTCCAGGCACGCTAATCAAGGTCCTAAACCTTATTAGCAACTTAGGGTGTTACATTACCTATCCACCAGAGTCATATGCAGAGTGGATAAACCTTGCAGATTGGTAGGGCTTCGTTGCCAAGAGATTAAGACTTGGATTGGAGAAAATGAGGGAAGAAGAACAAGATCGACGAGCGATGAACAAATATGACCACCGAGTGTCAAGGGGTTGTTACATTAAGAATTTGCAGGAGCTCGAAGC
The DNA here is from genome assembly GCF_963169125.1 of Humulus lupulus. NCBI lineage: Eukaryota > Viridiplantae > Streptophyta > Magnoliopsida > Rosales > Cannabaceae > Humulus > Humulus lupulus. The sequence goes on from NC_084802.1 coordinate 17,024,837, forward strand.
TCAGTTGGGCCATGAACTTACTGAGTTCGATAGAGCTAATTTGTGGCCGAAAATTAGATTGAATGTAAAAGGAGAGCTAATTGGAAATGCATCACATGTCTTTGAGAGGAATGTAAGTATTAACTTCAATTAAATTAGTGAGTTCAAATAATGTATAACTACTAAGTTTTAACATATTTGATTTTTAATTGTATACTGGATGATTATGAGTTAGTAGAAGACACTTTTGAAGTGCAAGGCACACAAGATGTCCTAACAATGACATTGGATACTCCAGAGCTTTCTGAGCGTATTAGGGGGATGGGTAAACATGTGATTCCTACTTTGTTTCATAACTCGAATCCTAAGAGATCAACGTTTACCAAATCAAGTGAATTAACTAGCGTCCAAGAACTAAAAGAGAGGCTTCACCAACAGGAACAAAAATTAAATGAGTTAGCGAAGTTACTTCAAGTCCAACAAAGTGGAATTGGTGGATTGTTACCTGGATTTGGCTCGAATGTGGGTGGACAAGCCTCGAACTTACCACCAACACCATAGCCAACACCAACACAACCCATAGTAACTCCTTAGAGAGCACTGAGTGTGCTTCAGGTAATATTCTTGCTTCAAATAACTTTAATTAATTTTTAATTAATAAATTTTAGAAAATTAGCAGCAAAACTATCTAATCTTAGGCAAAAGTTATGCTAAAATTTCTAATTGCTTTTACAAAAAAATTTCCTTCCACCAAGATTTAGTTGCATTTGCTGGTCCATGTCGTTATTCGTTAATTACTAATGTGGCACACATGTTTTGTTGGAAAAAACTTATACAGGATCTTTATTTATTTTCATGTATATCTAATATTAAACAAATTAATACGATATAGCCTAAAACATGTTTCTAAAATTGAATTCAAAGAGAAACAAATAATATAATACTTACAATATACGCAGCAGAATTAAGAGTCCTTCCTTCAGTTTCTCAAACTCTTGTATCCTTTCTGTCGCAGAGTATTATCAAGAAACTGAACCGATCTTCTATTTTCTTCACGATCTTCCAATGTATCCTTAGAACCACCTAGAATAGTGTGGGCAATTCTCAACACATGAGATAGATATAGAGAGAAGAAGAGAAAATAACAAAGTGGCTTAGAAAAGGACTTGTGTTTAGAGAGAATATAAAACTATCAGAAAATCTGACTTGTGACTTATCTATCGTCTCTGAAATCTTCTCTCTAAGCACTCCTTTTATAGACTCAATTAGGCCATTTAATTTAATTAAAAAATCAATAAAATAACAGCCATTTTGAAGCCCTAGGTCGAAATTATCATGGGCTATAGGCCCGTGAAATTTCCCATTTGATTATAAGCCCATTGGACTTAAAATCAAGGCATGTATTATTTCCTATTGATTTAATTAATTAAATAATTATTTAAATCCTTTATCAAATTAATTATTTATAATTTGAACCTTGATTTAAATTTATTTATTAATTTAGATACCAATTTATCTTAATTAATAAATCTGCCATAATTTCTCTTTTCTTCTCAAAATTAAACAACTCTGTGAAACTATCCAAAATTGACCTGGTCAACTTTGATAATTCTAATTGATAATTAAATCAATTAATTGAGACTATCTAGATGATTTAATCCAAGGTACAATGGGTACCATGGGCCTATGAAATCAAGCTCCAATAAGTTATCATAAATCTAACAAATAAATTTACTACCTTATTAATTCCTCGTGACTCCACTATAGACTTGGAATTGCACTCTTGAAATCATAGAACGCTCTATAACAAATATAGATACGCTATTAATTATCCATTGTTACAACCATAATTGTCACTCAATCCTCTATAGACGGACTACAATGAGATAGGACTAAAATACCGTTTTACCCCTCATTGTATTTTATCCTTAAAACACTTAGTTCCTTGTAAATGATATTTCAGTAAACTAATTTAATTACTGAAATGAGATCTCTATCATTTAACACATTGAACCAAACTAAAAGGAAACCATCGTTTCACTTCTTCATCAGAAGCTATAGATGTTCATATCTATGATTAACACTCCCACTCAATTATACTACCGAGTTCCCAAGATGTAAGTATGGGCTAGTCCGTAGGGTAAGCTGGTAACGAACAAGTCAAAGAACTCAAATAATACAATCAGTTAGAATACTAACCACTCAGAATTGAGATTGAATTGACCTATGGTCAACTATATGATATGACTAGAATAGATAATAACGGTATGTTTACTTATCTTATCAACTGTCAATATCGGTCCTGTCCGATGTAACAAATACATCCGATCCTAATAACTTTGCTAATGTTCTGGAAAGAACATAACACTGTAATGTGTAAGTAGATCATATCGTAGATTGGCAAGTCAGTGTAAATCCAGTGCACTGACTAATCTTATTACTAACTTATTTTGAACATATAATCATATTTATATTCTACTGTGATTACGTCACTATAAATAAGATTAGCTATATGCTCGGGATTTAATAGAAGTTTATATTAAACAAATAATCATGAAAATAAAACATGTGAGCAAAGTGATTGACCAAGTCAAAAAATTATTTCTATTCTTTTATTGATAATAAAATGAGATTACAAAGAATTTGGGTTTTAATTAGGGCATAAAACCCCAACAAACTCCCACTTGCACTAATTGAAACTAATGCCTTAATTCTACTAATCCCATCTCCTTGATATGCTTATCAAATGTAGCATCCGGTAGTGTCTTTGTAAACGGATCTGCAAGATTGTCTTCAGTTGCAATCTTCATAACCTTCACATCTCCCCTGGCCACATATTCTCGAATAATGTGATACTTCCTTTCTATATGCTTACTCCTCTTGTGACTTCGAGGTTCTTTCGAGTTGGCTATCGCTCCTGTATTGTCACAAAACAACACAAGCGGTTTATCCATTTCTGGAATAACTCCAAGATCCAAATAGAACTTCTTTAGCCAGACTATTTCCTTAGCTGCTTCTGATGTAGCTATGTACTCAACCTCCATGGTGGAATCTGAGATTGCAGACTACTTTACGCTTCTCCAAATCACAGCTCCACCCCCAAGAGTAAACACCATTCCAGAAGGAGACTTTTTGTCATCGACATCAGTCTGAAAATCTGAATCGGTGTAGCCTACAGGGTTCAGAACACCACCCTTGTAGACTAACATATAATCCCTAGTCCGTCTCAAATACTTCAGGATATGCTTAACTGCTATCCAATGTTCCGGTCCTGGGTTTGACTGATACCTGCTCACTACTCCCACTGCATAGCAGATATCTGGTCTAGTACACAACATGGCATACATCAGACTTCCAACTGCAGATGCGTAAGGAACTTTTCTCATTGCATCTTCCTCTTCAGGAGTCTGGGGAGACTGCTTCTTTGAAAGATGAATTCCATGGTGGGACGGTAGACGCCCTTTCTTGGAATTTGTCATTGAGAAACGTTCAAGCACTTTATCAATGTAAGCTGCTTGAGATATAGCTAAAAGTTTGTTCTTTCTATCCCTGATGATTTGGATACCTAGAACATAACTTGCTTCACCCAAATCCTTCATCTGGAATTGAGTGCTCAGCCAATTCTTCACATCTGATAATTTCTTAACATTGTTTCCAATGAGTAAGATATCATCTACATAAAGAACTAGGAATACCACTATTTGATTTGCCTTCAGTTGGTAAACACAGGGCTCATCAATATTTTGTTCAAAGCCATAGGTTTTGATTATTTCATCAAACCTAAGATTCCAGGAACGAGAAGCTTGCTTAAGTCCATAGATGGACTTATTTAACTTACAAACTTTTCCTTCTTGTCCAGATACTTTAAATCCTTCTGGCTGATCCATATAAATGACCTTGTCAAGCTTTCCATTAAGAAAAGCTGTCTTGACGTCCATTTGCCAAATCTCATAGTCGAGAGCGGCTGCTATGGATAGGAGGATGTGAATGGATTTGAGCATGGCTACCGGACTAAAAGTTTCCTCATAGTCCACGCCTTCTCTTTGGGTATAACCCTTTGCCACTAATCGAGCTTTATAAGTCTCGATATTTCCATCAAGACCTCGTTTCTTCTTGTAGATCCACTTGCACCCAATGGCCCTAAAGTCACTAGGTGCTTCCACAAGATCCCAGACGGAATTTGAGTACATAAACTCCATTTCCCGTTTCATGGCTTCGAGCCATAGTTCCTTTTCAGGGCTAGCCATTGCCTGTTTGAAAGACAATGGATCATCATCACTAGTGTCACCAACAACCATATTGGTTTCACCATCCAAACCATAGCGAACTGGGTTTCTAGAAACCCTCCCACTATGACGAGGCTCTGTGACTGTTTGCTCAGGAACAGTGGTACTTTCTTCATTTAAATCGACTTGCGTCGATTGTACATGAAGAGTGGGAATTTCATCATCAACTCGCGTTGATGACGATGGAACATTGGTTGGAGTCAATTCTTTAACCATCTCCTCTAAAACTACTTTGCTGTGAGGTTTAAAGTGTTGGACATAGTCATTTTCCAGAAAAGTAGCATTTGTAGAAGTAAACACTTTCTTTTCTCAATGACTGTAGAAAAGTCCACCCCAAGTACCTTTAGGATAGCCAACAAACATGCAAACTTCAGTTTGCAGTTCTAGCTTTCCCTCCTTTTTCCTCAGGACGTGAGCGGGACAGCCCCAGATTCTATAATGGCGTAAACTAGGTTCACGACCATTCCAGAGTTCTAAAGGTGTTTTGGGGATTGATTTTGATGGCACGACATTGAGAATGTCATTCGTGGTTTCAATTGCATGTCCCCGGAACGAAGTTGGCAGAGTTGAGTAACTAAGCATGCATCTAACCATTTCCAATAAAGTTCTGTTCTGGCGTTCCGCTACACCATTTTGTTGCAGAGTACCTGGGGCAGTAAGTTGTGATAAAATCCCAAGTTCAGTTAAATGATCTTGGAACTGCATATCCAAATATTCTCCACCCCTATCAGATCGCAAGATCTTTGACCTTTTACCTAATTGGTTCTGAGCCATTGCTAGGAATTCCTGAAACTTTGAAAATGTTTATGATTTCCTATGCATTAGGTAAAGACATGAGTATCTAGAGTAATCATCAATGAAAGTGACGAAATACTCAAAACCACCCCTGGCTTGTACATTCAAAGGTCCACAAACATCTGAATGCAGAAGACCAAGTGGTTCTTTGGCCCTATCACCCTTTGCAGAGAATGGACGCTTAGTCAGTTTGCCTTCTAGACAAGATTCACAGACAGGTAATTCACCTAAGGTGAGTTCCCTCAAAGGTCCATCCTTTGTAAGTCTTTGAATCCTATCATAGCCAATGTGACCTAGTCTCAAGTGCCATAAATACGTCATATTATTGTTATCGGTCTTTTGACGTTTATTGGTCCTAGGTTTAGCTACTTTGAATAAATCATTATTAAGAGCGAGGGGTTCGTTAGGTCACAGAATATAAAGCCCGTTTTCCAAACATGCAATACACAATTGTGATCCATTGAAAGAAATAGATATATTAAAACTTGTGAAAGTCATAACAAATTGTTCTAATTGCAACATGGAAACTGAAATTAAATTTCTACTAAAATCCAGAATAAAAAATACATCTTTTAAAATTAAAAATTTATTTCCGAACATCAGACGAGCTCTTCCTCTAGCTTGGACCGCAATGAACGCTCTGATCCCAACTCTAAGCTTTAAGCCGCCTTCGTTCACTTCCTCCCACGATTCAAGAAGCTGTAAAGAGTTACAAACATGGTTGGCAGATCCAGAATCAATAATCCAAACAGATTTATCATTCTCTAAAACACATGTTTCTAAGATAAATGAACTATAATCATTACCTTTATTTTTCGCTATTAGAAACTTGGGGCAATCTCGTTTCCAATGCCCCTTCCCTTTGCAGTGAAAACATTTATCTTTACCTTTCTTGTTTTTCATGTTTTTCCCCTTAGGCGTCTGTGCACGTGGTTGTGCACTCATCTTTGCAGCCTTTGCAGGCTTGGGGATGTTGTTTTGTCCACCTTTCCTCTTGTTTCTAGCTTTCGAAGACGAAGCTAGATGAGCTTCAACCTTAGCTAAATCAGCTGTAATGCCCCAAATTTCCTAATAAGGTTTAGGACCTTGATTAGGAGGCCGAGAGGGCCATAATTGATTTATTATGTTATTTAATGATTATATGCATGTTTATGTGAATTATATTATTATATGATGGTGAATGCATGCATATAGGCTCGTATTTTAATTGCAAGGGCATTTTGGTAATTTGGTCGTTGGGGGCGTGATTGTGTAATTTTATGCATATGGGTGAATTATAATTTTACCACATTATATGTTGATTGGTTCGAGTCTTTCGGCATGAGACGATCATGGGAATGCAAGTTTTCGATCTAGTCATAATGGGATTAAGTTCGGGGCTCGGGGTGAGTCTCGGGGTCATTTTGATGATTAGAACATTACCGAGAATTAAAGGGTAATGGGATATGATTTATTGGCATTTGAGAATGTTGAGATTAGCGGGAATCAGAGAGCGTTAATTATAATTAACGGTATAGGTTGGAAATGACGAATTTACCCTTGGGAGTGTTTAGAAGCTTTTAAATTGGCCTAGGGGCATTATGGTCTTTTGACCTTAAGGATTTATATCAACTTTGGGGTTTAGAAGTCTGTGGAAACAGAACAAAGAACAGAGACTTCCCTCTTCCTTCCCGTACACCATTCTCTCCATTTTATCCTTTGGTGTTCTTGAGCTCTAAGAGAGGTTTCAAGCTAGGAAACTCAAAGGCTGAGGTTGTGGACTTGGTTTAGCTATTGAGGGAGGTTCAAAACTAGTTTTGAGGTGAGTTTTAGTCTTGAATTCAGGTGGTGCTCTGTTTTTCTCTTTAGTTTTTCAGTTTTTGATTTCTTGATGGAAGTGTGGATTTGAAGAGGTTTTGATTGATGATAAGTTTGGGTTTTGATGAGGGTGAGTTATGGGTGATGTTTGGAGGTTTAAATGAGTGTTTGGAAGAGTTTTTGGGTTGATTTGAAGGGCTGGTTTGAGAGGAAAAACACAGGGGAAAAGTTGAGTTCGTGTGCTGAGTTATGGCTGGTCTGGGCTGAGCGCCGCGGCGCAACTGTGGAGCGCCGCAGCCCTTGGCGTCTGGCAGGGAGGCCCTCTCTGTCTGGAGGGCTCGCCGCGGCGCAGCAGGGGAGGGCTGCGACCCTTAAGGAAATTTTGGCAAGAATAGTGTTTTTAGCTTGGGGATTCAAGCCTAAGGCCTCGGGGTTGAACCTAGTACCCGGTTGGGTAGTGTTTGATGTCTCAGAGGTTATGTTGTGGTTTGGGAACCTTTTATTATTCATTTTATTGATGGAATCCCATAATTGGTTATGACCAGGTGACCGTTAAAGGACCAAAGGACTGATCATTCTCAAAGGTCGTTTCTTTTATTAATTCTCGCTCGAACCCAAGGTAAGAAAACTTCACCCCATATGTGACATGCATGGCTGTGATTGATGCATGTTGGATATTGAATGTGAACATTGATAGCATAATGAATGCTTGGAAATCTTGCCCATTTGCATATGGTTGTTATTGAGGCATGCTGGGTGATTAAGTGTGATGCATGTGATGCACGAGAAACATGTGATTAGGGCATGCCATGAATGTTGAATATGAGAATGGTCAGAGCTTGAGTCTCTGAGTTTGTGCATGATCATAACTATGCTAGCAACTGTTTAGTAAGCATGCTGAATGCCCTGTTCTTGGATAATTGGCATATGATACACATTGATAGCATTGCTTACTTGTGCATGGTACTGACTAATTAGTCAGGTTTGGCAAAGGTGCTAGTATCAACTGTGAAGCTGTGACTCACTAGTCAGGTTCGGCAGTGGTACTGGGCACTGGTCACACAGGGCTGACTCGTTAGTCAGATTTGGCAAAGGTGTTAGTATCAACTGTGAAGCTGTGACTCACTAGTCAGGTTCGACAGTGGTACTGGGCACTGGTCACGTTGTGCTAACTCACTAGTCATGACAACCCTAGTGTGTTTAGTGCAAGCTTTGTCGATTGGATCTAATCAACCCTCAGCATTGAATGACTCAAAGAGCATTAATGCAGGACCGACCTCAAGTTTGATGAATATAAACAAGCATTTATCTAGCCAAAGGCTAGTCATTTAGAGCCATTGCAGGAAAGCCTAGGTAACGGTGTTGTTACACGGCTATGGGCACTGGGCCCCTAGTGACTTGGTTGTCAGTCACTCAGTATGGTTTACCAGGACCTCAAAGTGATATTCACTCATCTGATCAGAGCTATGAGCTCTGTATGATCATTTTGATCATCATATGCATGGCTTTGGGCACTGAGGCCCCAGTGACTTGCTTGTTGGTCACTCAGCATGGTTTACCAGAACCTGTTGAAGGTTAGAGGCTTACCCAACAGCCAACCTTCCACTTGAATTAGTGACTCGCTTGTCGGTCACTCAGTATGGTTTACCAGATCCTCAAGTGTTGTGACACTCATCTGATTAGGACTGACTTGATAGTCCTCCTATCAGAAGGTCAGGACTTCTTGTCCTGGATACCCCAACATCTGTTTGAATTCATTTGCATGCTGAATAGAGCTGTGAGTGCTAGGCATGCCAGATATGATTTGATATCATGATATGACTGTTTATGAGCATATGAGTTTTCTTGCTGGGCTTCGGCTCACGGGTGCTTTGTGGTGCAGGTAAAGGCAAAAGGAAGCAGGACCATCCTCGAGTTGGAGAGCTTAGGTGATGTCGTGTACATATGCAGCTGCTCGACCAATACTTGGGCGAGGTTTGAAAGTGAAACTAGGGCTGAACCCAGTTTTGCCGCTTAGAACGGCCTGTTGTAAACACTTTCTTATAATAAACTCTTAAATTATATTTTTGGGATCCCAATGTATACAGTAAACGTTCTAGTGAAACGTTATATCCTTAACCAAATTTTTTAACCCCTAAGCCGCTAGTCATACTTAGTTATACGTTTATGGCCAAACGACTCGACTAGCGAGTTTAGCACTGTCTGCAATGTGCACTGTAGCGATCCCTGGAGTTGGGGCTTTACATCAGCAGCAACATCAGTAGTCTTATTTTCACCTCCTTTACTAGGTCCACCCATGACAGGTTCGATAATTTGAAGCTTATTCATGAGCTGCGTCAGACCATAGTTGAGTTGAGCACGAACGTGTAGACACGATGCCATCAGAGAATTGATGGTGCCATCACTAACGTGCAGACACGGTGCTCGTTCTGGGGATTCCTCAATCATGACGAACTTGGAGTTGTCACCTATCAACACAATGCTGATGTTTTGCTTCCATTTAAGGAAGTTTTCTCCAGTGAGTTTCTCCATCGAAAGTTGAGAAAGGATGGGAGTAGACACAGCCATAACTCAAAACTACAAAGTACCAATAAAATAGATTTCAATAACATTTGCTCAATAAAACTTCTATTCACACAAATTTCAAGAAATAGCACAACATATACCAAAAATATGTAAGATATGAGAAAAAATACCAAAAACAATCATATCTCTATTTCTTTAGGTTTTTAACTAATCTATGATATCCTTGTCCCGGTTGGCGAGAGTCAAAAATACCACTAGTTAAATAGAGTTGTAAACTCATTTAATAATGGACAGCACTATTAACAACCTACTATTCGATCAAAATAAGAAAACAAAATCTCTTATTTTATGAGCTAGACCCACGGTTTCAATAATCATAGATTTAGTCCTAGTAGTCACCGTAGGGGTGAGTCTAGTAGAATTTGACCTATAATTATCTATCTTTCGAAATCTAACCTTGTCAAAATAACTAATGAACATCTTCCGTAGGGGGACGAATCAAAGCGCCTCGAGGCTCCATTAAGCTACTGACTATGTTAAACCAACGGTGGAGATCGAATAAAATTCTTAAAATAAGCTCATTATAAAATTAAAATTAGTATTTTTATTATTTATTTTTAGAAAATTAATGACTATGGTTTTCCAAAAAAAATTAAACAGACTAAATTTTTTAAAACCAAAGTCCTATAATTTCTTATTAATTCTAAAGTGTCACATTGAAACAAATTCAATTAATTTAGAATTAATTTGTTGCTAATCAATATTTAGGTTTAACTAATATAATGAACCTATACAATTAAGTCCAACTCAGGTAAATGAGCCTTAAAAATTGGGCTTGTATGGAGGAGGGCTGGGTCCAGTATGTCGTTCCCACTACAAAGGCCCCTTATCTTCCATACAAGGTCCAAAAGACAGGAATTTAAACCTTCATTTTATTAATTGTTATTAATTGATTAGGCTCATTATACTCATGCAAAGCAAATGGGCCTTCACAAGTGGAATCACCCACAAGAGAGGAATTTAAACTTTACATTTTCTAATGGGCCCAAATAAAACCTATCATTTTTATGAATATTTTATTTGGCAAAATACCATATATCTAACAAACATATGGGTCACTATATGCATCTAAGCCCAATTGCAAAAATACCACATATAGTGCAAACAAACATGTTATAATTGGATGGGCCTAATCATGTTACTATATGAGCAATTCTATGAAAATATGCAAAAATACCATAATTTATTTCATTTGCAAAAATAACACAATTAATTATCTAGAATTTAAAAAAAAAATTCAAATTAAATAAATTTTTACAAAAATAAGTCAATTTAAATGAAATTTATCAACAATTAACAATAGTTAATTTAAATTTCATTTATCAACAATCAACTTGGTTTTAGGTTAATTTGAAAAAAAATATATATTAATTTAATTTAAATAGGATTTATCAACAATTAACCAAAGTTAATTTAAATCCCATTTATTAAAAAAAATATTTTATTAATTGGCTGAAAAAAATTATATTTTTCAAAATTTAACCAATTTTAAATTTTAAAATCAATATCTAAACTATTTTCAAAAAATATCTTGTGTTGTTACAACTATTATCTAATATTTTAACCATTTTAAAAATAATAAAATACAAATAGTTATAACAACCCTAAAATATCTCAAATAGTTAAACAAATTCAAATATCCATAAAAATATCTAACTAACAAAATTCAAATTTCAAATAATTTAAATATTAAAACTATAGAATAAAAAGATATTTATATTTTCAAATAAATATTTAATAAAAATTTCAAGAATTTAAATGAAAATATCTTAAATATCTGATATCATAATTATAATATTTTAATATATTAAAAGATTTAAAATTAAGTTGTTAGTCTAATTTTAAATTTGAATTTGAATCTTTGTAGAAAATATTTAATTATTTAAATCTCAACTAACCAAAATATCTTATTTTAAAAAATTTAAATGATAAAACAAAAAAGATATTTTAGGTTTTGATTATACATAATAAATTTCTACAATTTTAATTTTATTTATTTAAAAAAAATGAACAGTACCACGGGGTACTGTTCATCGCGTGCGTGCGCGAGGGGCGCGCGCACATGGCAGCCAGAACAAAAAATTTCAAAAATCTTTTTTTGTGCAATTTTTAAACCAAAACTATTTTCTAATTAATTTTTAACATGTTTTACACAAAATAAAGCATATATAAAAATTAATAGCATAGAAAACACAACAAAATAACCTAAAAATTGCTAAAATTCACATAAAATCAATATGCTTCATAAAAACATGAAAAACATCCAATTATTCAAACATATCAAATAATCCAATTTTAAACATGTTCATGCATGAAAATAAAGATTACCAAAGTCTCTGAGGCCAGTTGTTGGAAAAAGCTTATACAGGATATTTATTTATTTTCATGTATATCTAATATTAAACAAATTAATACGAGATAGCCTAAAACATGTTTCTAATATTGAATTCAAAGAGAAACAAATAATATAATACTTACAGTATACGCAGCGGAATTAAGAGTCATTCCTTCAGTTTCTCTAACTCTTGTATCCTTTCTGTCGCAAAGTATTATCAAGAAACTAAACCAATCTTCTATTTTCTTCACGATCTTCCAATGTATCCTTAGAACCACCTAGACTAGTGTGGGCAATTCTCAACACATGAGATAGATATAGAGAGAAGAAGAGAAAATAACAAAGTGGCTTAGAAAAGGACTTGTGTTTAGAGAGAATATAAAACTATCAGAAAATCTGACTTGTGACTTATCTATCGTCTCTGAAATTTTCTCTCTAAGCACTCCTTTTATAGACTCAATTAGGCCATTTAATTTAATTAAAAAATCAATTAAATAACAGCCATTTTGAAGCCCTAGGTCGAAATTATCATGGGCTATAGGCCCGTGAAATTTTCCATTTGATTATAAGCCCATTGGACTTAAAATCAAGGCCTGAATTATTTCCTATTGATTTAATTAATTAAATAATTATTTAAATCATTTATCAAATTCATTATTTATAATTTGAACCTTGATTTAAATTTATTTATTAATTTAGATACCAATTTATCTTAATTAATAAATCTGCCATAATTTCTATTTTCTTCTCAAAATTATACAACTCTGTGAAACTATCCAAAATTGACCTGGTCAACTTTGATAATTATAATTGATAATTAAATCAATTAATTGAGACTATCTAGATGATTTTATCCAAGGTACAATGGGGACCATGGGCCTATGAAATCAAGCTCCAATAAGTTATCATAAATCTAACAAATAAATTTACTAACTTATTAATTCCTCGTGACTCCACTATAGACTTGGAATTGCACTCTTGAATTCATAGAACGCTCTATAACAAATATAGATACGCTATTAATTATCCATTGTTACAACCATAATTGTCACTCAATCCTCTATAGACGGACTACAATGAGATCGGACTAAAATACCGTTTTACCCCTCATTGTATTTTATCCTTAAAACACTTAGTTCCTTGTAAATGATATTTCAGTAAACTAATATAATTACTGAAATGAGATCTCTATCATTTAACACCTTGAACCAAACTAAAAGGAAACCATCGTTTCACTTCTTCATCAGAAGCTATAGATATTCATATCTATGATTAACACTCCCACTCAATTATACTACCGAGTTCCCAAGATGTAAGTATGGGCTAGTCCGTAGGGTAAGCTAGTAACGAACAAGTCAAAGAACTCAAATAATACAATCAGTTAGAATACTAACCACTCAGAATTGAGATTGAATTGACCTATGGTCTACTATATGATATGACTAGAATAGATAATAACGGTATGTTTACTTATCTTATCAACTGTCAATATCGGTCCTGTCCAATGTAACAAATACATCTGATCTTATCTGCTTTGCTAATGTTCTGGAAAGAACATAACACTGTAATGTGTAAGTAGATCATATCGTAGATTGGCAAGTCAGTGTAAATCCGGTGCACTGACTAATCTTATGACTAACTTATTTTGAACATATAATCATATTTATATTCCACTGTGATTACGTCACTATAAATAAGATTAGCTATATGCTCGGGATTTAATAGAAGTTTATATTAAACAAATAATCATGAAAATAAAATATGTGAGCAAAGTGATTGACCAAGTCAAAAAATTATTTCTATTCTTTTATTGATAATAAAATGAGATTACAAAGAATTTGAGTTTTAATTAGGGCATAAAACCCCAACATGTTTCAAGGTTAATTGGGCCAAATCATATAAATTAAACAATTATATTAAAATATATTATTAAAAATAATTAAATTATTTTTCTAAAAAAAAAAAAAAAAAAAAAAAAGATGCTTCTATTTACACCTCACTTTTTTTTTCTTTCCCTTTACTCCTTTTAATTAATTAATCCTTCTATATATCTTGGTTATAAATTTACACAAATATCTTTACCGGTTATTCAACATTAAAGTTATATTTCTTTACACATACTTTCAACATACTATAAAATAAATTATAAATATTAATTTTGTTTTAATATATTGTAATTTCTTTGATTACAAATATGAAAGTCAAACTAATGCAGCGTGTTGTATAGTGAGTATAGTTCATGCCAAATCCATGGCAACAAAGGGGAAATCCCCAAATATGAAACTCTCAAAACTCTATTCAATATTCAATTCATAAATTTCCCTTACAATAAAGCAATATGAGTATTTATAATGCCCTCATAAATATGACATCATAAAGTAAATATAAAAAAACAAAGTTCATACATTTTCAAATAAAACCACTATACCTTTTAGACTATTCTTACTATCATTAAATGATGCAGCAAGTTGGAAGGGGTGAGCATAGCTCATGCTATTTTCACGACAACAAAAAAGAAACTCCTAAATATGACTCCCAAAACTCTATTCAATTCCAAATGTTCCTTAACAATAAAGTAAGAGGGGTATTTGTAGTGCCCTGTTGGAAAAAATCAAACTAATTTTAGGAAGTTTCCTGTTTAGTTTGTAAAAGTGTAGAATATTCTTCTAGTTATCTATGATAGGAAAGTAGTTAATAGACATATTTTTTGTATTAAAAACTAGTGGTTTGATTCATGGTTTGGGTAACCTAGTGTTGTATAAATCCATGATAATTGTGGAGAAATAATATATCAGAAATTTACCCTATTTCTACCTTGGTATCAGAGCCGACCCTCCCTTCCCTTTACCTTCACAATGTCAGACATCTTCAATGAATCTGCTTCCAACCCAGCCAGCACCACCATCCTTCTGACCACTCCCATCACCCCTAACACCACAGAAACCCAAAAAATCACCTCTGAATCCCACTCTGTTCAAATCATCAACATTCGACTCAATGGTGATGATTTTTTGAGATGGTCCCAATCGATTCAGATGTATATGCGGATGTGGAAAGATGGGCTACTTGACTGGCCCGAAGATGGCTCCCAAGGAGGACGATCTAGCTTATGCTGCATGGGATGCATCGAACTCTATGGTTATGACTTAGCTGGTCAATTCCATGGAGGAGGAGATCACTCGAATTACATGTGTTACTCGACTACCAAGGATTTCTGGGATAATGTAGTGCAAATTTACTTTGATTTGGGGAATCAATCTTAGATTTTTGAGTTGAATCTCAAACTCGATGACATGAAGCAAGGTGAGGATAATGTTACTAAGTACTTCACCTCGTTGAATAGGATATGGTAAGATATGGACCTATTTGATACATATGAGTATAAATCTGTTGAGGTTGGTTGCCAACATAAGAAGACTGTTGAAGATACTAGGATTTACAAGTTCTTGGCTGGTCTTAATGTTGAGTTTGATGAAGTGAGGGGGAGAATTATTGGTAGGCAGCCTTTGCCTCCAATTAGTGAAGTTTTCTCGGAGGTTAAGAGTAGAGAGTCGAAGGAATGTCATGTTGGGAAAAAAGGTTGCTGGAGCTATTGTTGAGGGATCAGGCTTGGCAACTACAACGGGAGGAGGCTATGCCAGGGTTGGTCCGCACAAACCTGATGACAAGCCATGAGTCTGGTGTGATTTCTTTAATAAGCCACGCCATACTCGTGAGACTTGCTGGTGGATCTGTGCTAAACCTGCCAACTGGAAAAGCAAGGCTATCAATAAGGAAGTGCGTGGAGCTCTTACAGCTAATGAGTCTGAGACAAGCCCTTACACCAAAGGGCAACCGAAGCACATTTAGGTGCTGCTAAAGTCCAATCCTCAATCCTCTAGTATTTATGTTGCTTCTGTGGCACACATGTACTGAATTAAATGCTCTTAATTGTATTTTTACACATGCCACTCCATGGATCATTGATTCTAGAGCTTCTGACCATATGAATAGTTCCTCTAAATTATTTAAATCCTATACTCCATGCCTGGTACTACAAAGGTTAGGATTGTTGATGGTAGTTTCTCTCCTGTTGCAGGAAAATGCTTAGTTAAACTATCTGAGGGAATAGATCTTAAATATGTTCTCCATGTTCCTAAAATTCACTATAACCCTTTGTTTGTTAGTAAAATATCCATAGATTCTAATTGTTGTGTTGTTTTCTATGAATCTCATTGTGTTTTTCTGGACTGGAGCTCGGAGAAGACGATTGACAGTGCTAGGATGATTAATGTTCTATACTATTTTGGGGATATTCTATCTAGTAATAAAAATGTTCAAGGACTTAGAAGTATCAGTTCTTTGTCTGTGTATGATCAAATAATGATTTGGCACTATAGATCGAGTCACCCTAGTTTCTCTTATTTAAAACATTTGTTACCTGGATTGTTTAAGAAATTGAATCCCTTATATTTTCATTGTGATGGTTGCCTATTGGCCAAAAGCCAACGTAAATCTTATGTTCAAAAGTTTTATCGCCCTTCACAACCATTTTATCTTTTTCATAGTGATGTTTGGGGACCTTCCAAGGTCACGACGATGTCAGGTAAAAAATGGTTTGTTACTTTTATCGATGACCATTTTCATCTCTATTGGGTTTATTTAATGAAAGAAAAATTTGTGGTGGCACAAATTTTTAAAGTTTTTTAATCTATAATTGAAACCCAATTTCAAACCAAAATCAATATTTTAAGATCTGACAATGGCACAAAATATATTAGTAAACTCTTATGAATTTATTTAAGAGAGAAAGGTATGTTGCATCAATCTATCTGTCATGATATTCCAGAAAAAAATGGCTTAGCTGAACGTAAAAAGAAACATTTGTTAAAAGTAGTTAGGGCTATGATGTTTTATATTAATATTCCTAAGTATCTACGGGGGGACGTTGTCCTTACTGCCTCTTATCTTATTAACATGATGCCCACTCGTGTCTTGCAGTAAATTACTCCCTTAGAATGTTTAAAAAAGGTATTTTCTGGATCTCGAATTCATTCAGGCATACCCTTGAAAATATTTGGTTGCACTGCTTATGTTGACATTTCAAAAAGATCTCGATCTAAGTTAGAATCAAGATCGAGAGAAGTGTTTTTCTAGGATATACTCCTACTTAAAAAGGTTATAAATGTTTTAATCATGTTACCAAATGTTTTTATACAATAATGGATGTCAATTTCTAGAAAACACTCCATATTTTATCAAAAAATTCATTCAGGTGGAGAACTTAGCGGAACCAATTTTTTGGGAAATTGATCCTTTACCCAATATATTCTTGATGATCCTATTTCGCTTAAATAAACTCAACCTACTGAGTGTGAATCTGAAATTGGTCTATTAGAAAAAGAAATAATACGATTAATTAAAAATAGAGTAATGATATGTACACACAAAATATGCACCCAAACATTACATACAGTGACGTGACAATGCTTTTTAAAACAATAGGTCCTAATTTTGATAAATGTGATTGGTTAGGCTAAACTGCCGTAAAGAGTGCCCTAATCTATTACTTTATAAAAATGTCGCTCAACTCACATGTACGACTATATGGGGCCCAGCCTCATAAGGTTACCCTTGGCAAATACAAATATCTCACATATTGCATTCACGATAACTTTACCGAACTAAATACATTTAACCATGACAGATGGGTACTACTATGCACGTTCAGCCATATAATCATACATTTATATATCAACTAGAATTTCACTGGCAGTATACAAACATGCAAAAAATTCACTAAAATCACAACAAGCTAAGATACTCTTGGTGTATACTGCCTTACCTCTTGTCCTTAGCTTTCGTGAATTATGTCCTTATGAGTATTTCCGATCGCGTTTAGACCCTATAATAGCCCCATGTCACATTGGCTGCTTCTTGGAATGATGACTGACCCTGCAAACCAATATGAGTCTTTCCAGCGTGTTTTGTCCTCACTTGCACGCTTCCTGGGAAAATTTCCCAGGAGGTTTGCCATCATGCGTGTAACGACCCAACTATTCTAGACCTTGGACCATTAATAACTACTATACTAATCTTAAGAAAACTTACATATGAAAACACCATAACTCTATTTAAAACTGTGAAGTAAAGGTTTAAATACATAAAAATCTCACTTAGGATATAGGATCCCATTGTTTTGAAAATAAAACAAAACATAACTTAAACAATTTGGTTACAAAATTAAGTGCAAAAAAATAATACATAGAAATCATAGCTAAAAGACTTAAAAACTTCATCCTCAAGTCGAACGAGCAATCCACTGATTCCATCATGCCTCAATACACATCCCCAAACTGCCAAGAATCTTCCCGCCTCCATAACTATTTTCCTGCACATATAAAACATAAAGGAGTGAGCCTAATGCCCAGCAAGGAAAATCTACTATAAGCATGGAACATATACATACACATAAACTATAAGCTATAAACTATAAACTGTAAACTATAATCATATAACTATATAACTACAACATCTATTACAATGGCCATCATACTTCTTGGGACTTGCTAGCTAAGCAATCATATGCCCATAAATTTAAGGGGCTAGTTATCTAAACAAGTCATATAAATTTATGGGGCTGTTATCTAAACAATCATATGCCCAAGGAATCTACTATTGGGACTTGTTATCTAAACAAGTTATATATATATATATTTGTTATCTAAACAAATTATGTGATTGTTATCTAAACAATCCATATACATAAAACAACAAAAAATATATCATACTTAACATATATCAACAACATAAAAGCATACAAATCTACCCTATTTTTCTTACCAAAAACCGGGATGTGTGAAAAAGATCGGGACTTTGGAACACTCCTAAAAACCATAATAGAGAGGTGAGTATACTAAAGAAAAGAGATGGAAAGAATACACTACACCATCGAAACGATACTTACCAACGAAAACCTTAAGTTCGAAGAACTTAGATGCCTAACCAAGAATAAAGAATACGAGTTAGGATTTGAGTAGAAAAACTATAAGAATCAATACAGAAAGGAGCTAGAATTAGGAATACCTTGAATGCTTCTATGACCGAACTATACCTCAAAACTGAAATACACTATAACCTTACTTCCCAAGTGTTTATTAAGCTTATAATGATTAAACTTATAACCCCAACCCAATTGTTTATCACTCTATAGTCTCACTAGCACCTGGAAGGCTCTGATCAATGCTTGAAGAATGAATGAAAATGCTTGGTGCTAGGTCCTATTTATAGAGTTCTAGGAATAAAAATTATCTTTTTGGCTTTGAATAAAAATAATGAATTTAATTGAAAATATTTGAATATTCTTCAGCCAAAGGCTTAGTACTTGGTCAAATTATTCAGAGAGAGGTTTAAGGAATCAAAGCTTGATTTTTAAAACAAAAATAATAAAAACAAATAGAATCCAAACTTCTAACTCCCTAAATCTCATAACTCTAAACTCACCTGAAGTAAAATCAACATATCTAGAGTTTTAGGACTCTGATTTAGACTCTCTTTATACCGTTAGAAAGCTAATTCAATTATCTACAACTTTCTAGAAATAATATTTTTCAAAATTCATAACATAACTAGGTAAAAAATAGGTCGGATGTTACAGTATCCTAAAGTTACGAAAAAATTATTTACAACCTAATCCACAAATAAATAAAATTGTGACAAATGTCATGCTCCTAACAGATTTTGGTGAAGATTAAGTCTTATATTTCCCTTATTTTATCATGAAAATAATAATTCCTTAATAATCATGCATATGACAAATGTCATAATCCTATTGGCTCTATCTAAACCTTAGGAATAACCATGCTCATGACAAGTGTCATATTCTTTTTGGCTCTATCTAAACCTTAGGTTATAATAATTGTCATATTAATAACTAGCAATATTAATCAAATCTTATGTTATAATTAATATTCTTAAACTATAGGTTAAACTTATAAAATCTACAAGTGTTACTACGAGTGTCCAACTAAGTCCCGGCTTGAACCAAAATCCACAGTCATAAACATACTACAACTACTACTAGCTATTACTATTACTACTACTATCTAACTAGCTAAGTAAAGTTATTGGACTCTACAATGCGACTACTCCAGGTCAAGCACACTTAACTTTGGAGTAGTCTCATGATGGGTGACCTTTTGAGAAGTTTTCACAGGAAGCGTGCGAGTGGGGACAAAGCACGCTAGAAAGACTCGTGTTAGTTTGTAGGGCCAGTGGTCATTCCAGGAAGCAGCCATAGTGACGTGGGGCGTTACAAATAGCATCAGAGTCTTGATCCAGCCGGAAGTGTGGTCGACGAGGACATCGGACCCCTAAGGGGGGTGATTGTGACAGTCAAAATCCCGTTATCCGCATGGGGAAAAACTGGGTAAAAAGCTGTGCAATCCCACATCACCTAGGGAGGGTCAAGTGTGATGATTCTAAGACTGTGTAGGTATGAGACTACATAGTTGAAGAAGACGTAAATGGATTGATGGGTACTACCTATGCCAATAAGATGCATCTTCTTTTCGATAGCCCATCACTTGATAACTCCAAAGTTAAGCGTGTTTGACTTGGAGTAGTCACAAGATGGGTGACCTCCTGGGAAGTTTTCCCAGGAAGCGTGCAAGTGAGGACAAAGCACGCTGGAAAGACATGTATTGGTTTGCAAGGTCAGTCTTCATTCCAGGAAGCAGCCAATGTGACATGGGGCTATTATAGGGTCTAAACGCGGTCAGAAATACTCATAAGGACATAATTCGCGAAAGCTAATGACAAGAGGTAAGGTAGTATACACCAAGAGTAACTTAGCTTGTTGTGATTTTTAGTGAATTTTTTGCATGTTTGTATATTGCCATTTAAATTCTAGTAGCTATGTAAATGTATGATTATATGGCTGAACCTGCATAGTAGTACCCATCTGTCGGGGTTAAATGTATTTAGTTCGGTAAAGTTATCGTGAATGAAATATGTGAGATATTTGTATTTTCCAAGGGTAACCTTATGAGGGTGGGCCCCATATCGCCGTACAGTGGGGTTAGCCACTGAATCAGTAAAGTCATCGTGTTTTAGCGGAGTGTACCCCTTTGATACGGAAGGTAAGTATTCTCTGGGCCATGGAGGCCACACGGTGATCATGACCCTATAGATAACTTGATGGCTCAGTTATATGTTCTTAGTATGTTACGCAATGCTTTGACTTACATGAATGTTCTAGATGTGTTGTTTAATTTATAGTTTCTAGTTGTGCATTACAGTTATGCCAAGTTGATTAGTAAGCATAATTATAAGTTATAGCCAGCTTCCTTACTGAGCGTTGTAGCTCATCAGTTACTCTGTGTGTAGGTAAGGGTAAAGCTTCAGGAGTGGGTCAATGAGCTGAAGGGGATTCTATCTGAAGTACGTATACTATGAAACAACTGACCTGCAACGTTGTCAGGGTTCTGTTAAGTTTTCTGCTGTGTCCGGTAATGCTTTATAAATTTTATGTTTACTAGTTATTTAAAGAAGGCCTTGTGGCCACAAACAATTTATTGAAGTTACAGTTAACTACGTTTTGTTTTTAAAACTATGGGGTCCCATCTAAACTATGTTTTATTTTTAGAGTACTCTAATGTAAGATTTTTAAAGTTTGCATAAAGTTTATTTAATTCTCAACGTTCGATTTTTACCAAAGTTGATCGTAAGGGTCCAGTGGACCCCAGAAGATCCTAGTCGGGTCTAGTCAAGAAAAGTCAGGTCGTTACACTTAGTATCAAAGCCTACGTCACTTAGGCTCCTGTAGACCCTCACAGTATGCATATGAAGATCAGAAATGCCCCAACTACTGCACTATAAGTATAATTCTAAATTTTGCAAGTACTTTTGAGTCTAACCATAATTGTGGGTTTCATAATGACCAAATAATGGTGGTGATGAAGAGAACAGTTAGGTCCAGCCGAGTACGAGGGGCTAAGGAAACCTGAGACTATTGGATCCAAAGGAGTGTGGAAATGAAAATGAGCCCTGAGGGTAGCTATGATGACTTCAAGAGGCTAATTAGGCATATCGTGGCAGTGAACTATGCTATCCAAAAGATTAAGTAGATGGGGGGTTTACTTAAGTGTCCATAGTGTTTTGAGGTGCTAATGAGCACAATCTCTTGGCAGAGTGTTAGGGATGCTCTTAACCAGGCCTGGAGTGAGGTAACTCACTTAGAAGGTCAAGCCCCAGATCAATATTCGACTTTGGGGAAGAGATTTCCTAGGATCTACGTTGAGAATGTTGCTAAGAAAGTTAGGTTTAACCCTTTAGGGATCAAGAATGTAAACCATAGTAAGAAGAGAGGGCTACAAGGAACCCATAAACTACCCAGGGGAATGATTAGGGAGTTGCCTCCAAAACTTAGGAAAGAATACAAGGATTCATTCCTAGCCCATGTGGTAGTCTATGACACCAACAACAGTCAGACCAGGGCTAGAATTGGGATTTAGAAGTTATTTCCATAGGTTTCCAGTTAGTGAGTGAATGGGGGGTCCTGTCACTGTTCTAGGTTATGTTTGCATGATTTTTATGATGTTAGACTGTTTTATTTCATTTAATTTAGTTGATTACTTATGTATCGAAATCATGTATTAAGTTTGAAGTAATATTAATGACAAGTTATTCTGCTCTTTTCACTTTATTATATACTGTTATGAAATATGTTAGGTTTGAAACTCAGTTTATAATATTGTTATTTTTCTTTTTGAGTACTGAGTAGAATGTGTTAGGCCTTTTTTTGAATGGATAGATGATTTATCGTTCGTAGTTTAAACTATTTGGCTCTAGGATTTCGAACGGATCGCGATGCCTCCCCGAAGAGCTGTACGACGAGGAGTGAATAGGGCTCAGGCTCGAGACAACCTTAACCCAGGAAATGCCAACATGGATGCCGCTACGCTGTTGGGAATTAATCAGGGACAAGTTGAAGAGAATGCTCGTCTTCGACAAGAACTTAATTGGGCATCTAGGGTTGGAAGGCTACCAGCCTAGCAAGTTGTGGAAGTGAGGCCACAATAACTTGCTCAAACAGACCCGACATATGAAAATTTCCAGAAGCAACACCATCCACCCTTCGAGGGTGGCGTGGATCCTATGGAAGCTGAGGAATGGACGAGTTCTTTTGAATCCATTTTAAAAATAATGCAGTTGGAAGACCGAGCTAAAGTCTCATGTGTTACGTATATGCTAACGAAAGATGCCCGCATCTGGTGGGAGAATATGAAGCTCATTCATGATGTTAGAGCTATGACATGGAAGGAGTTCTTTCAAGCTTTCAACGAACAATTTTACAATGAGACTATCAGAGCTTCTAAGGTAGATGAATTTGTGAACCTAATCCAAGGAGATAATACTGTAGCTCAATATGCGCAACAATTCAATAGGCTGACTAAGTTTGCTAGAAATTTAGTGGCCAATGAGGAAGTTAAGGTCGATAAGTTCATGAGAGGGCTCAAGCCAATAATTTCGCAAGATGTAGAAATGGCAAGTACTGAGAGGATCACTTATGCACATGCATTGAAGCGAGCACTGAAAGCAGAAAGAATGGAGGATAGAATTTGGAAAGATAGTGTGGCGAGAAGGGAAGCCCGCAAACCTAATCATTAGAATAATGACCACAAAAGGAAGACCCCTGAAGGTTCGGGAAATAACATTCAATCCGAGAAGAGGACCAAGTCTAGATTCCAGAATCGACCAGCTCAGTCAGGGTTAAGGAAAGAGTATCTGAATTGCAGTAAGCGCAACAGGATGCACCCGGGGGAGTGCAGAGCTCATACTAGAAGCTGCTACAATTGTGGATAGGAGGGCCACTACAAGCAAGATTGCCCTAAAGGCAAGGCGGTCATGGAAGTTGAGCCTAAGCAGGATGACAAGTTTGTACCGGCACAGGTCTTCGCGCTGACTCAAAAGGAAGCTGAAGCCAGTACCTTGGTGGTCACAGGTCAGATTCCTATAGCCAATCTCTTATGCAATGTGTTAGTTGATTCGGGTGCTACCCATTCTTTTATATCAACGTGCATGATAGAAAAAATAGGAAGACCTAGAGAGCTATTTTTGATAGGCTTTAGTACGATGTTGTCGTCTGGAGAGACGATGACGTCTAGAAGATTGGTAAGCATGGTGCCGATGACTATAGACAGACGAGAACTCTATGCTAACTTGATTGAGATGGCTATGCATGAGTATGATGTGATACTTAGAATGGATTGGCTCTCCAAGTACAGTGCAAACATCAATTATACAAAGAAGAACATAGTGTTCCAACTCAAAGGGGGAGAGAAGTTCGTGTTCAAGGGAGAAAGTACCCCCAAAATGCAAATCATCTCAGTGCTCAAGGCAAAGAGGATGATGGGAAAGGGGTGCCAAGCATTCTTGGCTACTATAGTGGACACAACTAAGAACACGCCACAATGACCTGAGGACATTAAAGTGGTGTGTGAGTATCTCGAGGTGTTTCCAGAAGATCTACCAAGTTTACCCCCAAATCGAGAGATCGAGTTGGTGATCAACTTAGCACCAGAAACAACCCCTATTTCAAAAATGTCGTATAGGATAACGCCTTTGGAATTGAAGGAGTTGAAAGAACAACTGTAAGAGCTGCTTGATAAGGGATTCAATAGACTAAGTTACTCGTCATGGGGTGCTCCAGTGTTATTCGTCAAGGAGAATGATGGATCGATGCGGATGTGGGACTATAGGGAACCAAACAAGGTGATGATAAAGAACAAATATCCGTTACCTAGAATCGACGATTTGTTTGACCAATTACAAAGGGCAATGACATTCTCTAAAATAGATTTGAGATCGGGATATCATCAGTTTTAGATCAAGGAATGTGATATACCCAAAACTGCTTTTAGGACTTTGTACGGACATTATGAGTTTTAGTAATTTCATTCGGTTTAACAAACGCCCCATGCGACATTCATGGATTTAATGAATACGGTGTTCAAAGAGTATTTGGACAAGTTTGTAATCGTATTTATTGACGATATTTTGATCTATTCAAGGACAAAGGAGGAGCATGAGGATCATTTGAGAAAGACGCTCCAGAGGCTCAAAGAACAATAGTTATATGCCAAGATGAAGAAGTGCGAGTTTTGGGTAGAGGAAGTGGCATTTGTAGGCCACATAGTAACAAAGAACGGAGTGGCAGTGGACCCTGTTAATATCGAGGTTGTCAAGGATTGGCTAAAACCAAAGAATGCCAGTGATGTAAGAAAATTTCTTGGTCTAGCAGGCTATTACAGGAGATTCGGGAAGGATTATCCAAATTGGTACTACCACTAACAAACCATACCCGCAAACAACAAAATTTCGTGTGGATTGGTAAATGTGAACACAGATTTCAAGAGCTAAAGGAAAGATTAATTACTGCTTCAGTGTTGTGTGTACCCAAAAGCGACGAAAAGTTCGTAGTCTACTGTGATGCGTCCAAGATGAGGACGAAATTCTTTTAAGGAGGGAAGTGTGTAATAACCCAGATTTTTTATTTTTATCTTTTTTTGTCATTCTTTATTTTATGTAAATTATTGTGAATTATTTTATTTTAAGGGTAAAAGAAAAGATTAAAATAATAATTTGTGAATATTATTTTAATTAAGGCAATGTGAGTTAATCACTTTAGACTATAATTTGGGGACTTAGATGTGAAATAAATATAATGTGGGAAATATTTATTTTACTAAAGACCCTAGAATAATCTTAGAATTTTATTGGTCTCACAAGAGATTTTGGTACTTTTTTTTAAGAATTTTAGTATATGATTTTATGTGTTTGGATCCACATAAAATCATAGAATCATTTTTAGACTATGATTTTGTGACTTATTTACCAAGAGTCTCTAAATAATTTAAGTGGAATTTTATGGGATAAAAGTCATGATTTTTTGTTGAAAGGACTCACATAAAATCATAGACATAAGTTTAAACTAAAGTTGCACTATTTGGTATTTAGACCATAGCTTTTATTTAATTATTTTTCGCTATAGTTTTAGTGCATATTTTTTTTTGCATAAATGCATGGGGTTTTGGCTGCACACACACAATTGAGGGGAAATTTTTTAATGATAATGGGTAGTTATTGGAGGTTGGTTGAGAGGGGGTTAGAGTCATGTTTCTCTCATTTTGGCTTCAGCCATTTTCGAATTGAAAGAGAAACCGAGAAGGAGAAGAAGAACACTTGGTGTTCTTGAAGTTCATCGTACATTCTGGTCCAAGGAGAAGGGAGAAAGGTGAGTGATTTCTTTGGGTTTTCCATTGATTTATAGACCCTGAACACGTTCATTAAGTCCCTTAATCCCTTGTAGAAGAAAGCAAAGGAAAGGAGAGAGTGTTCTTGGGAGTTAGGCAAAGAACAGTCCAAAGAAAAAACGTACGAGTGAGTCTACTTTGTCTTGATTTTTCTCTTAGATTCTAAGTACGAAATTCAAGTGGAATGGTTTGGCGGTGTTCATAGCATTGTGGACTAAAATGGAGAGAAGAAGGAACCACAAGGAACTAGCCACTGTAAGAGGTACAAATCCGTGAATTTCCTTCGTAGTTTGCGGTACCGATTATTTTTTATTTTTGTTCTTAGGTTGGCTATAGATTTGTGGGCTGCTTTGCATGGATTTAATTGGTGTTTTGGGACTAGAAACATACATTAAGGGGTTGGGTATACTTGAATATGTGTGATCTTGAGGTTTGAGATGTGTTGGTGGGTGTTAAAGGTTGGAAATGGTGGTTGGCCGTGCGTGGCTTTGGTGGTCACAGGTGAAGGCTGCTGGTGGTGATGGTAGTTGCTAGTGGTGGCCAAAGTGATGAGCAGGTGGTCTAGGGAGTGAGGTTGTGGCTTTCATTGTGAGGAACGTTGGTTTGGGTGGCCATGGCTAATTATGTGATAAGGTTAAACCTCGCTCCAGGCCTGGTTAAGAGCATCCCTAATACTCTGCCAAGAGATTGTGCTCATTAGCACCTCAAAACACTCTGGACACTAAAGTAAACCCCCGTCCACTTAATCTCCTAGATGGCATAGTTCACTGCCATGATATGTCTAATTAGCCTCTCGAAGTCATCATAGCTACCCTCATGGCTCATTTTCATTTTCCTAGTCCTTTGGATCCAATAGTCTCGGGTTTCTTAGCCCCTCGTCCTCGGCCGAACCTAACTATTTTCTTCATAGATTCTAAGTCACAAAATCCAAACTTTGGAGCTAATTCCCGAGCCTAGAATTTTTTTGAAGTCAAAGTAAATTTCTGAGCCTTGCTCATAAATTATTAAACCTAGATATTGCCTAAATAAATTTTCTAACCTCGACCCTCAAAAATCGGGTCTTAGACTATGGGGTACTTATTCCTAAGCCTCGCGACAAAATTCCAAGGTTTTGGGACCAACTACCATTTTAGTCCCTTTGGTTACAAATCTATAACCATTTGTAACCAGTTGAACACATGCATTCACATGCACGTGACCACCCCATTGTCTTCATCCTTATACATGTTCAGTCATTTCTCTTTTCAAGCCTTGCTCGAATCCATGGCTCATCACCTAGGCAGTCACAGTTTCACTCCTAACCACCATGACCGCCATTCGGCCACCACCCTCACCACCATCAACCTCCATCCGTGACCACTCAAAGTGGCACCTCCACGCACGACCAGCCACCATTCCCAACCTTTAACCACCACCAATCCATCTCAAACCTCAAGACCACACATGTTAAACTATCCCCAACCTCTTAATGTATGTTTCTAGTCCCAAAACACTAATTAAATCCATGCAAAACAGCCCACAAAACCATAGCCAACCTAAGAACAAAAATGAAAACTAATCGGTACCATAAACTACGAAGGAAATTCACAGATTTGTGCTTCTTAATGTGGCTGGTTTCTTGTGGTTCCTTCTTCTCTCCACTTTAATCCACAATGCTATGAACACAACCAAACCATTCCACATGAATTTCACACTCAAAATCTAAGAGAACAATCAAAGCAGAGTAGGTTCGTACTTACATTTTTTCCTCGAACCGTTCTTGTACCGAACTCCCAAGAACACTCTCTTTCTTCCTTTCCTTTCTTCTACCAGGAATAAAAAGATGCTAGGAATGTGTTGAGGGTCTGTAACTTCAATGAGAACTCAAAGAAAATTACTCCCTTGGACCCAAACGTACAACACTTCTCAAGAGCACCATGTGTTCTTCACTTTTTCCCTCTCTCGGTTTCCCTTCCAACTTTCGAATATGGCTGAAGCAACAATGAGAGAAATAAGACTCTAACTCCATCTCAACCAACCTCTAATAACCACCCTTAAACATTAAAAATATTTCCCACCCATTTGTGTGCTTGGACGAGACTAAATGACGAAGCACAAAACAAAATTTTCTTAAAGTTACTTACATTTATCAAAAAGAATAATGCATTAAACCATAGCTTAAAATAATTAAAAATAAACTATGGTCTAAGCACTAAATAGTGCAGCTTTGGTTTAAACTTATGTCTATGATTTTATGTGAGTCTTTTCAACATAAAATCATGACTTTACTCCCATAAAATTCCACTTGATTTATTCATAGACTCTTAGTGAATAAGTCACAAAATCAATCTAAAATGATTCTATAATTTTATGTGGATCCCAAACACATAAAATCATATACTAAAGTTCTTTGAAAAAAAAATGTCCAAAATTCTCATGTGCACCAATTAAAATTCTAAGATTTTTCTAGGGTCTTTAGTACAATAAATATTTTCCATATTATATTTATTTCACATATAAGTCCCCAAACTATGGTCTAAAACGATCAACTCACATTTCCTTAATTAAAATAATATTCACAAATTATTATTTTAATATTTTCTTTTACCCTTAAAATAAAACAATTCACAATAATTTACATAAAATAAAAATGAATGAAACAAAATAAAATAAATAAATAAAAAAGAAAATTTCTGGTTTATTACACCCTTCCCTCCTTAAAAGAATTTCGTCCTCGAAATTTACTTACCCAAATATCACAGGATACTTCTCACACATGTCATCCTCCAGTTCCCACGTAGCCTCTTCAACCACACTGTTGCTCCATAGGACTTTAACTAGGGGTATCCTTTTAGTTCTCAATTCCTTGACTCCCTGTTCTAGTATTTTAACTGGTTTAACTTCATAGCTTAAGTTCGGTTGTAGCTCCAACAGTTCATAACTAAGCACGTGGGACTGAGCGGACACATATTTTCTGTGCATGGAAATATGAAACACATTATGGGTACTAGAAAATGCGGAAGGTAGAGCCAAGTCGTAAGCCACTGGTCTTATCCTCTCGAGAATCTCAAAATGACCTACATATCTGGGGCTTAACTTCCTTATTTTACCAAATCTCTTGACACCTTTTGTTGGCGAGACTTTCAAGAAAACCTTGTCTCCCACCTCGAACTCTATGTCCCACCTTTTGGCATTGGAACAACTGAGCTGTGAGCATATGCTTCCTTACTCTTTCTATAGCACCTATATCCTCAAGCACCAGTTCTGGCCCAGCTAGTCGCCTCTCTCCTATCTCATCCCAATGTAAGGGTGAGCGACACTTCCTGCCATAATGCATCTCGTATGGGGTCATTCCGATGGTTTTTTGGTAGCTATTATTGTACGCAAATTCCATGTGGTACAAGTACTCCTTCCACGAACCTTTGAATTCTAAGGCGCACGCTCACAGCATATCTTCCAGCATTTGGATGGTTCTTTCTGACTGTCCATCAGTTTGCAGGTGAAAGGTTGTGCTGAGTTTCAACTTCATACCCATTACCTCTTGCAAGCTTTCCCAGAAACTTGATGTAAACCCTGGGTCTCTGTCTAAAACTATAGATACTGGTACACCATGGAGTCTGTTTATCTCTTTCATATATAGCCTTACAAATTGATCAATAGTGTACGTCATTTTCACCGGAATAAAATGAGATGACTTAGTAAGGCGGTCCACTACCACCCAAAATGCATCATGACGCTCTGTAGTCACTTGTAGGCCAACCATGAAGTCCATAGCAATCTCTTCCCATTTCCATACTGGTATTGGTAGTGGTTGCAGTAACCCACTGGGTCTTTGGTGTTCTGCTTTCACCTGTTGACAAACCAAGCACTTGGCTACGTACTCGACTATGTCCCTCTTCATTCTCAGCCACTAATACATGGACTTAAGATCTTGGTACAACTTTGTTGAACCTGGGTGCATCGAGTAAGGCATTGTGTATGCCTCTTCAAGAATCTTATTTTTGACCTCTTGGTCACTAGGCACACAAACCCTGCCCTTGTATTTTAATATCTTGCATTCCGACATTGTGAAGTTTCCACTCTTCTCGTCCTATAACAAGACTTATTGCTTAACCAGATTGTCATCCAATTTTTTATTTTCTTTAATCTCTTCCAAGAAATTTGATTGCAATGTGAGACTGGCCAGCCCGCCTGTAACTATTTCTATCTCGGCTCTCACTATCTCATTTTGTAATGATGCTTCCACCAACCCTAGAGCAGCAACGGTGCCATGACTTCACCGGCTTAAGGCATCAACAACCACGTTAGCCTTCCGGTGATGATATAATATATCGCAATCATAATCTTTAACGAGCTCGAGCCACCTCTTTTCCTCATGTTTAAGTCCTTCTAAGTGAAAAAGTACTTAAGGCTTTTATGATCCATGTATATTTCACATTTGTCCCCGTGGAGATAATGTCTCCATATTTTTAAGGCAAAAACTACAACAGCCAACTCCAAGTCATGTGTTGGGTATCTCTGTTCATATTCTTTTAGTTGCCTGGACACGTAAGCCACCACTTCCGGTTTGCATCAGTACACATCCCAACCTCATCTTGGACACTTCACAGTAGACTACAAACTTTTCGTCGCTTTTGGGTACACACAACACTGGAGTAGTAATTAATCTTTCCTATAGCTCTTGAAATCTTTGTTCGTATTTATCAGTCCACACGAACTTTTGTTGTTTGTGAGTATGGTTTGTTAGTGGCAATGCCAATTTGGAGAATCCTTCCACGAATCTCCTGTAATAGCCTGCTAAACCAAGAAAACTTCTTACATCACTGACATTCTTAGGTTTTGGCCAATCATTGACAGCCTCAACCTTAACTAGGTCCACTGCCACTCCGTTCTTGTTTTCTATGTGGCTTAGAAATGTCGCTTCCTCTACCAAAAACTCGCACTTCTTCAGATTGGCATATAACTCTTGTTCTTTGAGTCTCTGGAGCATCTTTCTCAAATGATCCTCATGCTCCTCTTTTGTCCTTGAATAGATCAATATATCATCAATAAAAACGATTACAAACTTGTCCAAATACTCTTTGAACACCTTGTTCATTAAATCCATGAATGTCGCATGGGCATTTGTTAGACCAAATGACATAATTAAAAACTCATAATGTCTGTACCTAGTCCTAAAAGCGGCTTTGGGTATATCACTTTCTTTTATCTTAAGCTGATAATATTCCAACCTCAAATCTATCTTAGAGAATACCGCAGCCCCTTGTAATTGATCAAACAAATCGTCAAATCTAGGTAAGAGATATTTGTTATTCATTGTCACCTTGTTCAGTTCCATATAGTCAATGCAGATCCACATTGATCCATCCTTTTTCTTGACGAATATCACCGGAGCTCTCCATGGCGAATAACTTGGTTTAATGAATCCCTTATCAAGCAGCTCTTGTAGTTGTCCTTTAAACTCCTTCAATTCTGAAGGCTCCAACCTATACAGTGCTTTCGAAATAGGGGTTGTTTCCAGTGCTAACTCGATCACGAACTGGATCTCTCGATCCGGGGGTAAACCTGGTAGATTTTTTGGGAAAACCTCGGGCTACTCACGCACCCCTTTAACGTCCTCAAGTCATTGTGGCATGTTCTTAGTTGTGTCCACTATACTAGCAAGGAATTCTTGGCACCCCTTTCCCATCATCCTTTTTTCCTTGAGCGCTGAGATGATTGGCGTTTTGGGTCCCATACTTTTTCCCTTGAAGATGAACTTCTCACCCTTCTTTCTACAATCCATGTTTGCACTATACTTGGAGAGCCAATCCATTCTAAGTATCACGTCATACTAATGCATAGCTAGCTCAATCAAGTTAGCGTAGCGTTCTCGTACATCTATAATCATCGGCATCGCGCGTACCCACCTTCTAGACGTCATCGTCTGTCCAGACGGCAACACCGTACTAAAGCCTAACGAAAAAACCTCTCTAGGTCTTCTTATTTTCTCTATCATGCACGTTGATATAAAAGAATGGGTAGCACCCGAATCAACTAACACATTGCATAAGAGATTGGCTATAAGAATCTGACCTATGACCACTAAGGTACTGGCTTTAGGTTCCTTCTGAGTCAGCACGAAAACTTGTGCAGGTACAAACTTTTCATCTTGCTTAGGCTCATCTTCCTTGACCCCTTGCCTTTGGGGTAATCTTTCTTGTAGTGGCCCTCCTGTCCACAATTGTAGCATCTTTTGGTGTGAGCTCTACACTCCCCTGGGTGCTTCGTGTTGCACTTACTGCAACGCGAATACTCTTTCCTTGACCCTGACTGAGCTGGTCGATTCTGGAATCCGGACTTGGTCCTCTTCTCGGGTTGACTGTTGCTTCCCGAACCTTTGGGGTTCTCCCTTTTGTGGTCATTATTCTAATGATTAGGTTTGCAGGCTTCCCTTCTCGCCGCACTATCTTTCTAAATCCTATCCTCCATTCTTTCTGCTTTCAGTGCTCACTTCAATGCCTATGCATAAGTGATCCTTTCGGTACTAGCCATTTCTACATCTTGGGAAATCATTGTCTTGAGTCATCTCATGAACTTATCGATTTTATCTTCCTCGTTGGCCACTAAATTTCCAGCAAACTTAGCCAATCTGTTGAACTGTTGCGGATATTGAGCTACAATAGTATCTTCTTGGATCAGGTTCGCAAATTCATCCACCTTAGACGCTCTAATAGTCTCATTGTAAAATTGTTCGTTAAAAGCTTGAACGAACTTCTCCCATGTCATAGCTCTAACATCCTGAATGAGCTTCATGTTCTCCCACCAGATGCGGGCGTCCTTCTTCAGCATATACATAAGATAGGAGACTTTAGCTCAGTCTTTCAGCTGCATTAGTTCGAAAATGGATTCAATAGACCTCATCCATTCCTCGACTTCCATAGGTAGCACGCCTCCTTCAAAGGGTGGAGGGTGCAGCTTCCGGAAATGTTCTTATATCGGGTCTGGTTGAGCAAGTTATTGTGGCCTCACTTCCACAACTTGTCGAGCTGGTGACCTTCCAACCTTAGGTGCCCTATTAAGTTCTTGTCGAAGACGAGCAATCTCTTTAGCATGTGCCTGATTAATTCCCAACAGTGTAGCTGCATCCATGTTGGCATTTACTGGGTTCATGTTTTCTGGTGTTTGAGCCCTATACACTCCTCGTCGTACAACTCTTCATGGAGGCATCGCGATTTCTTCAAAATCCTAGAGCCAAACAGTTTAAACTATGAACGATAAATCTTCTATCAATTCAGAAAAGGCCTAACACATTCTACTCAGAACTCGAAAAGAAAAAAAATAACAATAATATAAACTGAGTTCAATACTAACATTCTTCATAACAATGTATAATAAAGAGAAAAGAGCAAAACAACTTGTCATTAATATTACTTCAAACTTAATACATGATTTCGATACATAAGTAATTAACTGACAATAAATCAAATACAACAATGTAACATCATAAAAATCATGCAAACATAACCTAGAACAGGGATAGGACCCCCCGTTCACTCAATAACTGGAAACCTATGGAAATAACGTATAAATCCCAATTCTTGCCCTGGGTTGACTGTTGTTGGTGTCATAGACTACCACATGGACTGGGAATGAATCCTCGTATTCTTTCCTAAGTTTTGGAGGAAACTCCCTAATCATTCCCCTGGGTAGTTAGGGGTTCCTTTTAACCATCTCTTCTTACTATGGTTTACTTTCTTGATCCCTAAAGGGTTAAACCTAACTTTCTTGGCTACATTCTCAACGTAGATTCTAGGAAATCTCTTCCCCATAGCCGAATATTGATCTGGGGCTCGACCTTCTAAGTGAGCTACCTTGCTCCAGGCCTGGTTAAGAGCATCCCTAACACTCTGCCAAGAGATTGTGCTCATTAGCACCTCAAAACACTCTTGAAACTTAAGTAAACCCCCTATTCACTTAATCTCCTAGATGGCATAGTTCACTGCCATGATAGGCCTAATTAGCCCCTCGAAGTCATCATAGCTACCCTTAGGGCTCATTTTCATTTCCCTAGTCTATTTGATCCTATAGTCTCGGGTTTCCTTAGCCTTTCATCCTCGGTCGAACCTAACTGTTCTCTTCATCACTACCATTATCTGGTCATTATGAAACCCACAATTAAGGTTAGACTTAAAAGTACTTGCAAAACTTAGAAATATACTTACAATGTAGTAGCTAAGGCCTTTATGATCTTCATATGCATATTGTGAGGGTCTACAGGAGCCTAAGTAACGTAGGCTCTGATACCAACTGTAACGACCCGAATTTTCTTAACTTGACTTGAATAGGATTTTCCGAGGTCCACTGGACCCTTGCAATCAACTTTGGTAAAAATCAGAAGTTTGGGAATTAAATAAACTTTAGAAAATCTTACATTATAGTACTTTGAAATAAAACAGTGTTTATATGGGATCCTATAGTTTAAAAAAAAAACGTAGTTGAATGTAACTTTAATAAATTGTCTGTGGCCATAGGGCCTTCTTTAAATAACTAGTAAACATAGAATTTATAAACCGTTATTGTACTTAGCGGAAAACTTAAGAGAACCCTGCAGGTCGGTTGTTTCACAGTATGATTACTTCAAACAAAATCCATTCTAGCTCATTACACCGCTCCTTAAGCTTTATCCTTACCTACACATATAGAGTAACTGATGAGCTACAACGCTCAGTAAGGAAGCTAGCTATAACTTATAATTCTACTAACTAATCAACTTGGCATGACAGTAATACACAACTAAAAATGGTAAACTGAGCAACACGTCTCGAACATTCATGTAAGTCAAAGCATTGCGTAGCATACTAAGAACATATAACTGAGTCAACGAGTTATCTATGGGGTCATGATCCTCGTGTGGCTCCCACGACCCAGCTGTGGGCTATATAATTCACTGAAATGACCAACTCTAACCACCACCACTATCTCATATTCAGATCTTTCTGAGTGAAGAAGTACTTCATACTTTTATGATCGGTGTAGATTTCACACTTATCTCCATAAAGGTGATGTCTCTATATTTTCAGTGCGAACACCACTGCCGCTAACTCAAGATCATGAGTGGGATATCTCTGCTCATAATCCTTGAGCTACCTTGAATCATAGGCGATTACCTTTCCATTTTGCATCAACACGCATCCCAAGCCATTCTTGGATGGATTCACAATACACCACAAAATTTCCTCTTTCGTTGAAAACACAAAGAATAGTTGCGAGATCAATTTAACTTTTGTGGTCTGAAAACTTTCTTCACATTTCTCAATCCATATGAACTTCTGGTGCTTGCGGGTAAGATTGATCAAGGGCATTGCGACCTTGAAAAAGCCCTCAACAATCTTTTGGTTATAACCCGCTAACGCTAAGGAACTTCGGTCTTCAGATGCATTCTTAGGTTGCGGCGAATCCCTTATGGCTTCAATCTTAGCTGGGTCTACTGCTATTCCATCTTTGGACACTATGCCATAGGAAAGTTACTTATCATAACCAGAATTCACATTTAGAAAACTTAGCATAAAGTTAATGTTCTTGAAGTTTGTTGAGCGTCAGTCTAAAATGTTCCTCATGCTCTTCCTTGGTCTTAACGTAGATTAGGATATCATCTATAAACACCACTACAAACTTGTCCAAGAAGTCATTGAATACTCTGTTCATCATATCCATGAATGTCGCTGGGGCATTAGTCAGTCCAAAAGACATCACTAGTAACTCATAGTGCCCATAGCGGGTTCTGAATGCCGTCTTGGGAATATCTCCATCCTTCACCTTTAATTGATGGTATCTGGATCGCAAATCAATCTTTGAGAATGTCGCTGCCTCTTGCAGTTGATCAAGAGGTCATCTATCCTAGGAAAATTATATTTTTTTTTAATGGTTACCTTATTGAGTTCTCGGTAATCGATGCACATTCTCTTACTTTCGTCTTTCTTTTTCACAAACAAAATTGGTGTTCCCCATGGCGAATGACTAGGTCGTATGAACTCTTTGTCCAACGATTCCTGTAGCTGGGTCTTGAGTTATTTTAACTCTATACGTGCTATTCGGTAGGGTGCTTTGTATATTGGTGTTGTTTCCGATGAAAATTCAATCACAATTCGATTTCTCCATCTGGGGGTAAACCAGTTCATGCATTCACCTGGACCACAACATTTTGAAGCAATCTATAGAATTCTAAGGTACCTAAAAGGAACATCTACAAGTTGAAGTGCATACATATGCAAATTTTTTGATTTGTTGAGTAGCAAGCTGGCTATGGAAGATATCTTCAAACCAACTTGAGGGGGAGTGTTGGAAAAAATCAAACCATTTTCAGGAAGTTTCATGTTTAGTTTGTTTATTGTCAAAGTGTAGAATATTCTAGTAGTTGTCTATGATAGGAAAGTAGTTAATAGACATAGTTTTTGTATTAAAAACAAGTGATTTGATTCACGGTTTGGGTAACCTAGTGTGTATAAATTTATGTTCATTGTGGAGAAATAATATATAAAAAAATTACCCTATTTTTGCCTTCGTAATTTTTTTTACGGTAAAAAATTCTATTCAATTCCAAAAGTTCCTTCACAATAAAGCAAGAAGGGTATTTGTAGTGCCCTCATAGAGATAAAATCATAAAGTACATAATAAAATAGAATATACCAATAATCCTTGCATTTTTCCAAAATACGTGATCGACCTCCGTGTTTTATTGAATGATAATTCAGATCCTATGTTTTGCAAAATAGACTAAAATAACATCTTGGATTCTATTTTGGTTAAAATATTTTTGAATATGACTAAAATACCATTGATTTTTATTTATATTAAATTAATTTAAAATATTAAAAATAAAAAATATATATAATATTTAATTTAGAAAATAAAAAACTAAAACAAAATTAAAATTAACTTAAAACTACCCTCTTTCTTCTCCATCCCTCCATCCTCTTGATCCTTCCCTCATCTCATCCATAACTAAGCCCCAACCACATTAGCCTCCAACCAGATCTCGTCGATCGCCCCTGGTTCCCGACTCTACTAGATATTAGCCAAGGTCTCTCCCACTAGTTCTTGACCCCGCTAAATCGCAACCTAGATCTCGTCGGTTCCCAACCCTGGTAGATCCCACTCTAGATTTTGCGGAAGCCCAATCTTCTCTCATTGGTTCCTGATCCCAACACCCAGCCCAGATCCAGTGATGCCCTAACCCTGTCCCTCTTTCCTTTCCCTTCTCTCTTCTCCTTTTCCTTATTTCTTTGCTATATTTCTGGTTTTTTAAAATGTTGCAGGTGCTAATCATACGAGACAACAAGTATAATATAGAGAAAATATATATGTATATAAAAGAAGGAAGAAGAAGGGAAAAAACTGAGAAGGATGAAGCATCACAAAATCTAAATAAAAGAAGTATTAATTTCTATTATTTCTTTTTTCTTTTCTTCAACGCATTGTGAATGAGAAACCCAAAGAAATAGTAGCCCACTAATTGCCAATAAATTTTAGAGAAGCCAAGAAAGAAAATTAGCTGTCCATAACTTCCCAAAATGATTTGTGAACCGTAGATCTGAAATTAGATTTTTTCTTGATTGAGTGGACTAGAAATCAAGTTGGATACCACTTTTGATTTCCTTGAGGTTCGGTGATTTGAATATTTTGTTGAGCCATTTTAAGAGAGAGAAATATATGTTTTTAATTAGTTATTTACTAAGTTTTTGATTTTTTTAATTAATTAATATATTTTAATTGGGGTTTTTTAGTTATTTTTATTTTTGTTTAAATAATTAATTTACAGAAGCAAGAGTATTTTGATCATATTCAAAAATATTTTGACCAAAATAGAGTCTAGGGTACTATTTTTATTTGTTTTGCAAGATACAACGAATTGTCATTTAACAAACTTAATACATTTTAAAATAAAAATACATCATAATTCTTTTACACTATTCTTACTACATTATTCACCCCGTCTATGAGAAGAACTCATCCTCGAGTTAAAGTTGAAGCTCACAAAAGGAGTGCATAAGGATTGAATGAAGCTTAAACCAATGAATCAAAAAAGATCTTTGTCGTTGCCTTGCCTTTATAGTCCATAGGC
The DNA here is from genome assembly GCF_963169125.1 of Humulus lupulus. Lineage (NCBI taxonomy): Eukaryota > Viridiplantae > Streptophyta > Magnoliopsida > Rosales > Cannabaceae > Humulus > Humulus lupulus. Next base: position 17,062,991 of record NC_084802.1, read on the forward strand.
CTCCAAAATCAATACTAAAAGTACGCACCAATTGATTTGTTGTGCAAAGAATGAAATAAAGAATAGAACAAAGAAACAAACACTTGATCAACAGACTTGATAATCAAACTATCTAAATGCAGAAGTAAAGAACTAACAACAAAAACAAATAAAAAGAAGAATCACACAAAAGAATTACGTGGTTCGACCCAATAGACAGATTGTCTATAGCCTACTTCCACGAACAAACAATATTATTATGATCTCAATCAATTCTCTTTACAATTACAGAGCTCTCTCTAATGCTCAAAGTTTTAGCTTGTACAATTTTAGAAAACTGAAAGTGATAGTCTAACTACAAGGCTTGAAAGACTTTATACACAAAGAGAGCTACCAAGCTTGTCTGTTAGGAATAATAGACATAAAATAAAAGTAGTTAATATGTGTGTTAGTTGACTAAGCCAATAACCAACAAATCTCCACCTTGGTTCAGTAACCAACACCAAAATACACCTCAAAGGGCTTTCGATTACTTTATCTGAATAAGATCCAAGCAGTAGTAAAACTTACTGCATGGTAGCACCTTAGTAATCATTTTGTGGGGACTTTCTTTTTTTTTCACTGCTCATTCTGCAATGATTTCTCTGCAAAATGTAACTTCACATCTACATGTTTTTTCCTTTCATGATACATCTAGTTTTTGGACAAGTGAATTGCACTTTGACTATCACAGTGGATAGTGATAACCTGTTTTTGAAGCTTTAATTCACGAGCTATCCCTCTTAGCCACAAAGCTTCTTTAACTGCCTCTGTTAGTTCAATATACTCAACCTCTGTAGTTGACAGAGCAACAACTTTTTGCAAGTTTGCCTTCCAGCTAATGGCAGTACCAAAAGCAGTAAACACATAACCAGTAAGAGACTTTCCGGTGTCCAAACAACTAGTGAAATCTGAATCCACAAATCCTTCAATCACATCTGATCTAGTTTGATCAATATCAGTTCCACCATACAAGAGACCCTTCCCAAGAGATCCTTTAATATACCTTAGAATCCACTTCAAAGCCTGTCAATGAACCTTACCCGGATTTTCCATGAATCCACTCACTAAACTCACTGAGTATGCAATATCAACGCGAGTACAAACCATGGCATACATCAGTGAGCCAACAACATTTGCATAAGGAATCTCAGCCATGCATTTCTTATCTTCTTCTTCATCTGGAGCTTGATCATTACTAAGTTTGAATTGTTGTGAAATAGGTGTAGACATTGGTTTAGCATCTGCCATTCCAAATTTGTTCAGCACCTTTTTCAGATATACCTCTTGAGATAAAAACAACCACTTCTTACTTCTATCTCTCTCGATTTCTATACCCAAAATTATGCTAGCAGCACCCAAATCCTTCATTTCAAATTACCTTCTTAATTCAGCCTTAACCTTAGCAACTTCATTCTTATTGTTACTTGTAATGAAAATATCATCCACATACAAAAGTAAAAAATCAAAAGAGTGAGCTAAAAGAAATTTGAAATACACACAATTGTCAAACTTACTTCTTTTGAACTTAATCTGGGTCATGAAATCATTAAACCTTCTATTCCATTGCCTAGGAGATTATTTTAGACCGTATAGATATTTGTTTAGTTTACAAACAAAATCTTCCTTTCCCTTTACCTCAAAACCTTCGGGTTGTCTCATAAGAATTGTTTCCTCAAGCTCTCCATACAAGAAGGCTATTTTAACATCTATTTGCTCTAACTTCAAGTCAAACTTTGCAACCATAGCCAAAAGAATCTGAATGGATCTATGTTTTACCACTGGTGAGAATACATCATTGAAGTCAATGCCTTCCTTTTGTGTAAATCCTCGAGCAACTAGCCTTGCTTTGAATCTTCGATGTTCAACTCCAGGAATTCCCTCTTTCCTTTGAAAATCCGCTTACAGCTTACTATTTCGATCCTGAAGGTCTCTTAATCAAGTCCCATGTATGGTTATCATGAAGAGACTTCATCTCTTCATTCATGGCCTTAAACCATTCATGCCTTTCTTTACTAGCTACGGTAGCTTTAAGACTTTTTGGTTCATCATCTAAAACTTCACTAGCAGCTACAAGAGAAAAAGCCATAAGATCTGCATAACCATACCTCTCTGGAGGTTTAATCTCCCTTCTTGATCTGTCATGAGCCAACATATAACCATCTTCTTCTTCCTCTTCAATCTCAGGTTGCAACTCTTCCTTATTTCCATCTTCAATAAGCCAACTTCTTGTTTGATTGTTTTAGATTTGATTTCCAAGCTCCCCCTCAAACTGATCTTTACCGGAACTCATGTGCTGCTTATTAGCTTCTGCATTTGCCTTTGTTTTGTAAGCCATTTCAAACTCCTTGAAAACCACATCATGGCTCACAATGCATTTCCTATAGCCTGACTCCAAGCAACATAATTTGTATCCCTTGACTCCTTCGGGATATCCCAAAAACATGCATTTTATAGCTCTTGGTTCCAACTTGTCTTGCCTTACATGAGCATAGGCAATGCACCCAAAACTCTCAATCTGTCATAGTTTGGAAGGTGACCCGGCCAACATTCTTCGGGTGTTTTCATGTTCAAAGCTGTTGAAGGACATCGATTAATCGAAAAACATGTTATCACCACAGCTTCTGCCCAAAATACCTTAGGAAGACCAGCACTTAACAACATATATCTAACCCTCTCAAGTATTGTTCTATTAAATCTCCTGGCCAAACCATTTTTTTGAGGGGTTCTTTCCATAGTTTAGTGCCTTCAATTCTAGCTTTCCTGCAATATTCATAAAAAAAAAAAAAAAATCAGAGCAGAATTCAAGACCATTATCTGTTCTAAACCTCTTTATTTTCTGCCTTGTTTGATTCTCAATCAGCACTCTCCAATTCTTGAAACACTTAAATATTTGATCTTTAGTTTTCAAAACAAAGATCCATTATTTCCTTGAGTGATCATCCACTAATGACAAGAAGTATCCTGCTCCTAAATGAGATGGTGTTCGAGAAGGCCCTCATAGATCAACATGAATATAATCAAGTGTACCCTTAGTTCTATGTTGTCCTGTACTGAACTTAACTTTACAAGCTTTGCCATATATGCAGTGTTCATAAAAATCTAGTTTAACTGTAATGACCCAACTATTTCTAAGACCTTGGACCATTAAAACTACTAGACATAGCTACTATTATTTTGATACAAACATAGGAAATAACATAACTTTATTGAAAACCCAAAATAAATATTGTATCAATAACATAGCAGTATAAAATAAAATGTGATATGGTATGAGATCTCATTGTTTATAAAACATAAAACCTAAACTTTAATTCAATTGTTTAAAACTAAGTGCGGAATTACAAAATAACATAATTCAAAAGACTAAATAACGTCATCCTCGATCGACACGCAGTCCACTCATTCCATTCATCCTTAACACACAAGCCAAGCTGCCAAGAATCCTTCTACCTTCCATAATCATTTTCCTGCATTACACTAAAAATAAAGTAGTGAGCCTAATGCCCTACAAGAAAAATCCACTAACACATAAATTATAAGCATAAAACTATATCATAAACATATACTAAAAAACATATGACTATAAAAAAAAAAACATATAACGTATAGGACTACAATATTAATGGCCATCATAAATTCTTGGGGATTGTTAGCTATGCAAGTCATGTGCCCATAAATTTTTGGGGCTTGCTAGCTAAGCAAGTCATATGTCCATAAATTCTTGGGGCTTGCTAGCTAAACAAGTCATATGCCCAAGGACTATAAAACATATTTTTGGGGCTTGTTATCTAAACAAGTCATATGCCCAAAGACTACAAGACATATTATACATATGCATATCATAACATAAACATATCATATAAGCACATAAAATCTATCATATTTCCCTTACCAAAAGCTAAAATATTTGGGAACAAGAACAGGATTAGAACATTCATATAAACCAACAGTAAAAATGGTGAGAATCTAAAGAAAAAGAAATGAAAAGAATACTAAACCATCCAAGAAGAACCTTAAGTTTCAAGAACTCAAATACCTAATCAAGAATCATAAACAAGAGTTAGACTAAAAAAACTATAGAATCATGAAGAGCTGAACGTAGGGATAGGAAAACCTTGAATGATCTTATGGATTAATCTAAACCTCAATACTGAAATCACACTATATCTCACTTCCCAAGTGTTTAGAAAAGCTTAAAATGATAAAGCTTTTATCCCAAACCCAAGTGTATCCCTCTATAGTAATACTAGAACCTTGGAAGCTCTGATCAATTGCATGAAGAATGAAGAAAATGGATGAGTACTAGGTCATATTTATAGAGTTCAAGGAGTGAAACTAACCCCTTTTAATTTGAATAAATAAATGATTATAAAATGAAAAAGATTTGAATTTTCGTTCAACAGACGCCCAGAACTCAGTCAAAATCGTTCAAAGGCAGGTCCAAGTGGTTAAGACTATTTTTAAAGGGATAATTATGGCAAAAGTACCCAAAGTTTGGGTTTTGTACGCGACATAGACCCAATGTTTATTTTTAGTGGCAATAGTACCCATAGTACCAAAAAGTGTTACTACGTTTGGTTCCATTTGATTTCTTCCGTTTGTGGCATCTGGGTGTACACGTGTACGTACCAGATAATTCAAAGTTTTATTTCTGTTTATCATAACTAAATTAAAAAATAAACAGAAATATAAATTAAAATAGTTAATTCTATTCCTCAATCCATGGCTTCTTAACCCATTCATCCCTGACCTATTCTCAAACTGTAGTGATGAAGCTCTCTCTTAAGCTCCAAGGCGACCGTCATGACCAGACCACCCTTCACCACCAGATCCCTTTGGTAACAGCTAAGGTACCCATCTCCATATTCAACCAACCATTCCTCACTTCCGTCTCCACCACCCCCACGGCGACAACCACCTCTTAGTCTCTCTCTCCTCCTTCTTCAAATTCGATCTTTCTCTTAAGTTCACATACTCTCCCACCTCCGCAACTTCCCCGCCTTTCTCTCTCTCCCTCAAGTTCGGTCTTGGTCTCTTCGGCTCCGCAGATGGCAGGAGCTAAAATTGGAGCCTTGTAGTGGCAAAAATGGGGTTGTAGGCGGTGATTCTAGCGAGGGTAAGTCTGGGGTTTACACTAATGGTGGAGTTGAGAGGTCTCTGTCTTGGAAGGAGCCTGAGAAAGATGGTGTTTTTTCTAGGATAGCTGTAATGGCGAAGACTGAGTTGTAGTGGTCGTCGAAGGTAGCAGAGGGGTTTGGAGAAAACCAGTAAGAATCTGGCATTTTTTCTTCTTTTCATTAGTTCTTTGGTTAACTTTTTTTCTTTCTTGTTTTCCTTTGTTCTTGTTTACTGTTTAGCTAATTTCGTAGTCAAAATTTTGGGTATTTGAGTGGTTTTATTGGTGTTATTCTAAGTATTGCTCTTAAAATTTTTGGGTATTGATTAGACATTAATGGTATTTTCTTCTTTAAATTTCTAGGTTAGTTGGTATTGAGTATGGATTGTACATGGTATTAAACTTTCTGGGTTTGTAATGTTCAAATTTCTGGGTTTGTAATGGGTATTGAACTGATGGCTGTGTTAATGTTCGTTTGTACAGGGCATTAAACATTAATAGATTTTGGTATTGACTAAACTTTATGGGTTTGTAATGAGTATCTAAATTTTTGGATTTGTAATGGATATTTTTCTAAAAACTGATTTAACCATGGTTTGGGTACATTATCTACTGGAGGGCTTGCTTTGGGGTCGTGGGGAGGAAGAAGACAGTGAGGGAGAGGGAGAGAGAGGTAGAATAGGTTTAGGGGTTTTATTTTTTTTTTAAAGTTAAAATTAGTTATAAATTTTTTTTTTAATGTATTTTTAATTTTGTTAATTTAATTATTTTTTTAAAATTTAAATGTATTTTTAATTATGATAAACAGAAATAAAACTTTGAATTATCTAGTGCGTACACGTGTACACCCAGAAGCCACAAACGGAGAAAACCAAACGGAATAACACTTTTTGGTACTATGGGTACTTTTGCCACTAAAAATAAACATTGGGTCTATGCCGCGTACAAAACCCAAACTTTGGGTACTTTTGCCACAATTATCCCATTTTTAAATTTAAAAATCATCAACATTAAAAACTCATGCCTTGGAGTCGATATATCGCCTCCCCAAAATTCCCGAGCCCCATTTGTGCAAAGTTGACGTGTTTTCTGTATCTCCCATAGGCGATATATCGGTCCCTATGCTTCGATATATCGACATATGTTGATATATTAAACACGTATTTGTACTTTTTCAGCATATTTTGTATTGAGTAAACAGCTTTGACTGAGTCATAATACGATCCTAACAGCTGCTGGAAGGTTCTAGAGCTTCTAGATCTTTCTTTTATTAAAACTATTCATCAAAAATACTTAATTCCTTAATAATCATAATTATGACAAGTGTCACACTCTTATTAGCTCTATCTAAACCATAGGTTATAATAAATATATTTCTAGAGCCAACAATATTAATCAAAGCCTATGTTATAATTAATATTCTTAAAATATAGGTTAAACTTATAAAATCCGCAACTGTTGCTATGAGTTTCCAACTAAGTCCCGGTTTGAACCAAAATCCACGGTAACTAACATACTACTAACTAATACTAACTACTACTATTATCTAGCTAGCTAAGTAAATATTCTGGGACTCTACATCAACTTTATCTCCACATAGAAAATTTTGCTTTCCCAATTCAATTAAGCCTCTCTCACTAACATGTCCCAACCTCATGTGCCATAACTCAACCTTTGATAACTTCTCTTCAGAAACTGCTGCAGTCGAGCCAAGAACAACTTCACCAACCAAAGAATACAAACCATTCTTTTTAATTCCTTTCATGACTACCATTGAGCCCTTTAGAACCTTTGAAAGCATACCCTTGTTTATCAAACTCACCAAGAGAAATCAAATTTCTCTTCAATTCAGGAACCAATCTGATATCATGAATAACCCTTTCAATTCCATCAGGAGACTTGAATCTTATAGACCCAATATCTGCAATTTACATGGTTTATTATTTCCCAACAAAATGGACCCTCCATCTAAAGCATCAAATTTATCAAACCATGACTTGTTAGGTGTCATGCAAAAAGAACACCCATAATCTATTATCCATTATGTTTCTGTGCTATCAATTGACACCATTAATGCCTCAGCTGATTCATATCCGGCTTGTGCTATT